>NC_141233.1:12435527-13035527 GCF_054856515.1 Filicampus tigris | reverse complement strand
AGACCAGCTCATTTTACACCATTCATAACCTTGAAGTTTTATTTTGGAAAAACACAAAAAGTGAATTACAATGTCAATCATTGGTGTTTGTATGGATAATTTGGGGGATACTCGCACGGGGTGCCATTCAATCTCGGACTGTACTGTCTGTACTTTATATGTAACTGACCCTCGAGGTTCTCTTCCAGTCGAGTAAGAATGACTTCCGTCGGAAGTGGGACAAAGACGAGTATGAGAATCTTGCTCAGAAGCGTCTCGTCGAGGAGCGGGAAAAGGAGAGCAGAGATGGTGATTTGTCATTTTGTTTCAATTTATTTGAAGATAATCCGGACACATTTAGCGTCAGACATTGCTGTTAAATCATCAAAATTGAACAAACTCATCATGTGTTTTAGGGAAAATTGCGCCGCCGGTCAAGCGGGAGAACCTGCGTCATCGAGACTACAAAGTGGACCTGGAGTCCAAGCTGGGGAAGACCATCGTTATCACAAAGACGACGCCTCAGGCTGAGATGGGCGGGTACGTAGAGCTGAATTGCCTCGTTGAAGATTTCAGTTTTGTATTTATGATTTGGCACTAGACAGATGGAGATAAAATGTATATATTAGTAGAAATATACATAATAAAGCTGTTCCATCCTCATTTCAGCTACTACTGCAACGTTTGTGACTGCGTGGTGAAAGACTCCATCAACTTCCTGGATCACATCAATGGCAAGAAACGTGAGTACTCTTTGCACTCAAGTCAGCAGATGTGGTAAAAGTACCACTGTACCTAAAGTAGAAGCTTGGATTTGGAAAAATAAAAAGACTGATACAAGGAGACGTTTTGATTCAACATCTTATACTTACATCGAATAATA
Organism: Filicampus tigris; assembly: GCF_054856515.1. Lineage (NCBI taxonomy): Eukaryota > Metazoa > Chordata > Actinopteri > Syngnathiformes > Syngnathidae > Filicampus > Filicampus tigris. Next base: position 13,034,665 of record NC_141233.1, on the reverse strand, counting down.
CTCTAGTAATGTACAGACACCTGAAAAATCCACTGCATTACGGCAACAAAGCCTTACTTCCAACCTCTAGGAGTCATCTTACTGGGCGAAATCCATCCAAGCGTGTGTTTGTAAAGCGCTTGCATACGTGTGCCTGTGCAGATCAGAGGAACCTCGGCATGTCCATGAGAGTGGAGCGGTCGTCCCTGGACCAGGTGAAGAAACGCTTTGAGGTGAACAAGAAAAAGTTGGAGGAGAAGCAGAAAGAGTATGACTTTGAGGAGCGCATGAAGGAGCTGCGAGAAGAGGTCAGGAAGTCAATCTATAACATGTTAACGAGTGAGCGAGTTTCCCCAAAGTGCTTCGGTGCAGTCAATACATTTCCTTTCTTTGTTGTATTATCTGCTTCTTCCTTCACAATTGCGCCATGTTGTTCTGTGGTTGAATAAAGAAATAGTAAAGAACAGTATGTACGGCACCTCAAAATGTTGTTTCCTGGTAAGGCAATAAGGGATAGAAAAATGGATGGGCATTAGTAAGGTGTAACATCATTGTGTGTGTGTTTATGTTCAGGAGGAGAAGGCAAAGGCCTACAAGAAGGAAAAACTGAAAGAGAGGAAGCGTCGGGCCGAGGATGACGGGGACTTTGAGGATGATGACGAAATGGCGGCCGTCATGGGTTTCTCGGGGTTCGGGTCCTCTAAAAAGAGTCACTGACACCTCGAGGACATCACCGCTGTCGAGTCAGCACGTCTGGTAACGCTGTCACGGGAGGAGAGCCCAGAAGGAGCCCAGAATGAAGGACGACTATAGAGTCCTCCCGCCCAGATGGCAGCGTTAGTATTCTCCAGTATGTTGAGATTCCCCCCAAAATGCTAATAATTTTCTTGTTTGCCAGTTTGATTAATCACAACCATCTTTCGTGCTATTTTGGAAAGGTTGTAACTCAAAGTTGAATAGACTGTTCATTTGCGGGTGAAGAACCTCCCTCCGTTCGACAGAAATAAGACCAGCATTCAATAAGTTATTGGAATGTTAGAACATTTATTTTTGTTCTTCATTAGAATTTGTTCTCACCAAGTCACGCGTTTATACAGTATTTATCTTGCAAAATGTGCAAACATTGGATGTCAGTGAATACAAAATTCATTTCCTGTCAAGAAACTCATATTTGCTGTATATTGTCAAGTTTTCTTCTGCTTCAAACACGTTTTTGATTTTAATAAACACATTTTTTTTTTTTTTTTTAAATCAGTTGTTGACTAAATGGTCTGGAACAACATAGAGTTCTTTTATTTCTGGCATGAAGAATTCCATCAGGTTTTGAAACATTTTATAGGTACTTGGCTTGGGCTGAGCCAATGCGGACGTGATCTGATTTTATATAAAGATCGGAACAGGCCTTCGCCTACAACTAATTAACATAATACTAACACAGCAGTTAAGTCATCATTTCACTATTAGTATGAAAAACACATCCAAGCCACAAATATAAAACTATCAAATGAAAAGCAAGTACTACAGAAATCTTCTGCCACATTGATTTTGTGATGCTAGCACTGAGCTCGAGACGAGTAGCAATAACACAAGTAGAGCAAGGGAATCGGCTGCTTTTTTGTATTTACTTAAGATCAACTCATTTCAAATGCCGATGCTGGTTGTGAGTTTCAGTGTCATAAAAAGCAACAAAACACATGCACCCCCACCCGCTCCTCTAAATGTCAAAATGTCATCTTTTTTGTCAAGTGACAGGAAAGTTACTCCCACGACAATCACAAATGCGAGGACAAACATCGGTTTGAAACCACAAACAAGTCATTTCAGGTCACCAAATACTGTACTATTTGATTGTTGAGATTTTTTTTTTTTTATACATATATTTCCTGTCACCTTGTAATCTCTATGAGACAGTGACTGGAGGAAAAGTAAATCAACATTTTATACGGAAAGTGCAAAATGATAAATTCGAGAATAATACTTTTCCTACTCTACTCAAGAATTTAAAACGGAAACAAACATCTAGCGCCAAGACCATGCACGTACCATGTACACAAACGGCTGCATTCAGTGGGTATATTATTCAACATGTACAAACGACCTTCACATGAGGCTCATCAATAGTATTAGCTAGCGTACTAGCTGGAATAACACAACAGCAATGATACATTGGCAAACGTGTATACGCTAGCTCTTTACACAAATGTTTAAAGTAATTCAATTCACCTTTTGATATTTTTCTCACAATAAATGTTTTGGGATACTGTAACGTCAAAGTAGACAACACGGGCTATTAGTAGCTGTATCTGCCGAGAAGCTGGAATATACTTTCAGTTTTACTTTTGATGGCGCATGTGGTGCAAAAACGGGACGTAATCACTAACAACAACCAATATTCCACCAGATGGCGCCAAAGTAATACATTTATTGCTTTGGCAGGAGTATCAACTAAATAAGATTTTCAGCAATAACGGAGCCTACCCTAAATTCCCACTCAAAATTTGTGAATCCCTTAAGGTAAATGTGCAGGGATTCACTCTAGACACAATGGTACGAAGAACTAAAAGTTCCATCAACTTTAGGTGGAATTGAGGCTAAAATATACCTTGTGACGGGTCTGGGCTGCTGACTCAGTCAAGACTCAGTCGTCAAAGTCACCCACCAGCTCTTCCGCTTTGCGGTGAAAAGACTTGGGGTGGGGCGGGGGGTGGAGGGGCGGAGGAGGAAGATGCTGCCTCCGTCTTCCCGCGTCCTCCCCTCTGCACTGTCACTTCCTCTGAGGTTAAGAAAGAAACAGCAAGTGAGAGACATTGACAAACACACCAAGTGGAGGAGACAGGAAGAACAGTGGTAGCCATCTTGGTTCCAATTTGACATGTCGGCCTAGGCGACGACGTGAACGCCCGAGAACCCTTTCACCGGTTCTTCGCTTAGGAAGCAGACCACTGGATGAGACCGAAGTTTAGGTTGTCGCAAAGGGCGCGGCCTAAACGAGGAACCACGGGGGAGCTCGATTCTGAGGCCCCACAAAAATAACTTACTGGGAAGTCCTCTGCGGTGAGGAGGAGCGCGCAGGATGAACTGCGGCCGAGTGCCGTCCCGGTCAGAGGTCATGGAGTGGAGCCCTCAGCAGCTAGCTGACTACCTGAGGAAGGTCAGACTCACTTTTTAAGTCGTTAGAAGGAATCACGTAGCTCTCCATACAATTCTGTAAAAATCTCAAAAACATGTGGGTCAGCGCACATTCCTTCATTGCCTTCATCGTTTCTCTTTACTTTGGAGTCAGCCAGCCGTCCCATTGAACGTCTCCAGTTGGTCCAAAATGCTGTTGATTGCCCTTTTAATTGGAACACTTAAGAGGGCGCACACAACTCTTGACCCTGAGTTTTGCTTTGCAGGCTTGAGAACAGACTGCATTGCGACTGGTGAATCATGCCACCAAAACAACTTTTTGTCCATGGTTCACCTCAGACTTTCGTTTTTTGTTGTTATTTTGCATTGGAACTTTCTTTTCCTACGCTATCTGAGCGAAATGACCCAGAAGCACTTGGAGGAAAGAGTTTGAATTTTAAAAATGCAGAGGAAAGCTGGCTCACTCTACCCTTTAACAGACCTTTTGCACAGGTTTGGATTTTTTTTATCATAGTTAGTTTAAATTTTATTTTGACTTTTTTTTTAAATTCAGTGGTTTTAATCAGCTTTTAGAGCAAGTTTTTTTTTTTTTCAATGCATAGTTTTTATTCGTTTTAGTATTAGTTTTTTTCTAATATATGGAGTGTTTTTTGAGTACAAGATAAATTAAAAAATGTCACTAAGTATTGTGTAATAAAGTAAATGACTATTTGACATTCCTTCTTCTGTATGGAAGTACAGCAATAATGACTAAAAAAATAAATACGTAATACATTTAAAATGAACCCTGAAAGCCCACGCATGATATTAATTGACAAAGATGAAAACAAAGGATTTTTTTGGCTATAATTACTAGTTTTAGTTTGCTTTATAAATGTATGACGTAGTTTCAGTTAGTTTTTTTTTTTTTTAAAGCATGTTCATTTTTATTTTATTTGTTATTTTGTTAGTTTTCGTTAACTATAATAACCTTGCCCGTGGGCAACTTTTACAAAAGGATGTCACCCATTATCCTTTTTGGCAGCAATATGGCAGCCATTGATAATGTTTACCGACTCAAAAAATTGCAAGTAAGTTACTGTTATGCTACAAAGCAATAACTTGAGATGTTAATACTAGACAATGTGTCTGTTAGCTCAAAATATCTATCCGGTAACAAAATACAATACCAACTTCTGGAGGCACGGCAACATTAGTTTAGCCTCTTAACTGTTTCTCATTATTGGCAACAACATGATTAAAATAAATAAGACAAGGAAGACGATTTTTTTTTTTTCGTCTTTCGGAAAAATGTGGTTTCAAGCTAGAGATTTATGAAGGCAATACTCAACGTTGGTTCGGAAATGTGGAGTGTTGGCCTTTCCTGTGTTTGAAAAGAAGTACGTTTTTATTTCTCTTTGACCCAATGATGTATTTGACCCAAGTTAAGGAAAGGTGGTATAAATGTTAGGCTTGATTTGACTCTGTGAAGAGGCCCCACATTTGTGTTTGGATGTGTGTTGCAGATGAATCTGTCCGACTGTGATAGAACTGTGTTGAGGAACTCCATAAACGGAATGCGATTTGTGGTAAGTTTAAGAGATCCACATCCCGTGACGCCCTCGTGTTTACGTTAAATCTTACTTTGTCATAAATTGGCTACATCAGCAATGGTTTTATTCAACTTCCATTGCTTGTTTGGGAAAAAATTGTGTGTTATTTTGCACTATTCATGACGCATTGAAAGGGTAGCAGGGAAAAACCTGTAACGACATGTTAAAAAGGAATTAAATTGTTTTAACAGCTTGATAATACCTTGTTTTCTGTTTGCAGAACCTGAGTGAGAATGACCTGCAGAAATTCCCCAAACTTCATACACCGTAAGCTTTTTTTAAAAATTCCCCACCGGTGCACCTAAAAACAACAGCATTTTCATTTCATTAGGCAGCACTTCATGCACTATATGGCATGTATGTGGCGCCTGATTTAATTTATCAATCAAGTACTACATGTACCTTGGTGCGTAGAGATTATTATGTCAGCTCCTGTTGCGTAATAATGGCGCGGAAGCACCGACGGCCCATTAAATTTCATGTATTTGATGAAAAAAAAAAGTATCACTTGTAAAACGAAGGAGATTGTAAACATACTGTAACTTTTGTGTTTGTGTGTCCTTACAGGATTATTTCCAAACTGAGTGCTGACATCAGCAAGAGGGAAGAAAAACGAGGCCTGTTTGGTAAAAAGTGGGTTCCTGTTTCAGTTAACATATAAAAGAGAAATTAAACGATTTCTCATCGAATTAAAACACAATTTTATGTATCTATCCAAACAACTTTAACTTTTGTCTGTCTGCTAGCTTAATGCTAACTTGGAATGCAAAACGGCATAGACGGGTTAGCGAAACTAGCATCAATGTTACATCTTTACACATGTTTAAATTACTTATATTTGAACACAAACGGCAGCACAGAGCATCCAACAATACTCACGGGCATATATTTGTTATCCTCTGTGAAAAACGAACCATTTTGACTCTTGATATTGTTGCTGCTTAGTCATCAAATATGCGCATAGTATTTACTTCACTGCCCCCTGTTGGTTAAGGCGCGCACGAAATATCATGATGCACAAAATATTTAATTATTTACATTATATCACATTATTTAATTACTGTATCGTTTTGTTTGCAAATAATGTTTTTACAAATCAAGCTAATTGCTTTTTCTCTCCATCGCAGAACCATGACCCCTAAATTTCACGAACCAGGTAATTATTTTAAGCTTTTGACTATAACTAACTCATGCTTTACGTTACGTTACATATTGGTGACTTGATAAAGCTTCTAATAAGGTCATATCTTCTGTCTTTGACAGTTCGCGATGTTAAAGGTTCGGCTGACAATTATTCTGTAAGTTGTTTTTCCCCGGTGACAGATGACATGCATCATATCAGTTAACTCACATTTGCCGGCTAATCTTTCAATGACATCTTGCGGCCATTTTGTACTTCAGGACGACGACAGCGACGTCAACGATTACGAGAGTCCCAACAGCGGCGGCGAGGACAGCAGCCAGAGCGACTACGAGAAACCCAACGACGACGTGGACGCGACTGAGGCCGAGCATTACGAACTTCCCCCTTCGGAACCCTCGGAGGACTTGGCGCACAAGCTGCGCAGCGCCGTGCACCTGGGAGACGCCGGATACATCGGTAATATTTGACATTTGTGGAATTCAGGATGATACGTTTTTGATGTCACGATAGTTTCTGTTACCACGGCAACAAGCATTACTTTGACTTGAATGTGTCTCCTCTGTGTCCCTGTAGATAGCAGGGACAAACACGCGTCATCAGGTGCACCGCCTGCCGTTTGCCCCCGCCCACGAGTGGCACCACGCCCGGCGCTGTCACCTCGGGTAGTGTGTCTTTAATGTTTTAGCTTCATTATCACCGTTGAAGTTTCCCGATTTCACCCGCCAAAAGTCGAGATTTTTCATTCAATTCATATTCGTTTTATTAAGTAGATATTCTGCTGTTAGAAATGCATATTTGTCAACCACCAACACTTTTTTTTAGAAAATAAATTAATATGTAGAATGAAAAGACATAGTGCGTATTAAAAAAATGAAGGAAAACACGCCGTAATGACAGGGTGGACAGTAATTTCAGGGCCGCATGCAAAATGTTCAATATGATTGTAAAAATGGAATATACTGTTCGTAAAACAATGTCAAAAAAAAATATATAGTTAATTTAATATCATTTACCCGCTAGCTGACAGGGTGGATAATGACAGCTGCAGCTGATTCTGCTACAATTTTGTGATGATTGCTAAATTGCTAAGAATGATTGACGAGCAATCTCTTAAAAAGCCAGCCACATCTATTGATTATTGTTATTTTGTGTGCGTGTGTATGTGTGTGTTTGGGGGGGGGGTTGTGCAGTCAGTTGAGTCCAGTCAAGATCACTCACCGCACTCTTCTAGACGAGCATCCGAGACGTGTGAGTAAAAAAAAAAAAAAAAAAAAAAAAAAAAGAATACTGTTAATCTTTCCTTATATTACAACGAGTCAGGACGTTTAAATTATATAACCAAATTTTGCTTGCTGTGATTGGTTAGTCTCAGAGTGTCATTATCACATCGTGATTTTTCAGCGTTTCCGGGACCGCCGCAGATCTTCCGTGGCAACAAGCCGGGCCGTAATTCCTCTCCCATTCGAGGTATGCCCCAATCTAGCGCTGCTTAGCTACGTTCAAAGACCAACTGCGCTTGAAAACCCCGAAATGTGTCGAATAATTCAATCAAATGCTTTGAGCTCTTTCAGTCATCATAATGAAGCCAAAACAAAACTGAAATGCATTGAAGAGATTTTTTTTTTTGTCCCCGCAGGTCCTAATGCAGCAGAGAGAGTGAGTGTACATATTTTTGAATGAAGTGTATATATATATATATAGAGAGAGAGAGGGAGAGAGAGAGAGAGAGAGAGAGAGAGAGAGAGAGAGAGAGCATATTAACCTATTTTATACAGTTGTATAGAATAGCCTGTTGGATGAAAAGTAAAGTCTTTATTGTATTTTTCGTTGTGTGTTACAGCCAGGCATACCCTCTCGAAGGTAAGCAAGCGCATAAACACTAACGCGGTGTTACTATTGTTCCTTCAGCCAGAACGTGGCTGATGGGTGGGCCTGGAAAAATCAGGGTGGGCCTGAATATTTCTCTCGCTGGGCACAATCCTCCTGTCCCGACTCCCGACACATCGTATATTCAAATAAAATGACAAACTGAATAATATGAAGTTCAGGTCTTCCTTAGACAACCACAATTATGCCATTCTTAATATTCAATCAAACACAACGAAACACAAATTCAAAAATAATTTAGTAATAAGTTACAAACAATTTTAAAATATATATTTTTTCATGAATCTCACTGGGTGGGCAGTCTGTCAATCTGGGTGGGCCTGTGCACACCCTGGCCCACCCATAGCTCCGCCCCTGGTTTAACATTATCTTGGATTTGTCCACACCAGGTCCAAACCCCTTGCAGCACCTCCTTCCTCCTCGGCCTCCGCGGGCAGGAGCAACCTATCCATCAAGCCTCCCCCTCCCAGGTAGGCCGGTTTCCCGCCACTCATAATCACTCATTTGTTGTATGATCTCACCATCTTGTTGTTACAGGATTGATGGCGTTAGGGAGGTAAGTTCAATTTTGACACGTGTTTTATCATGCGTGTATTCCAAGCATCTTATCATCTTATCTTCGCCTTCTAGCATACGCACAACGATGGTGAGAAACGTTTGTTTTCATACGATGCAGCCACGCCCGGGGATTTTTCCTAAATACTAAAAGCCCTTATATATTTTCTTCCAGCACCCAAACTGAACACATTCCCCCTCTTCCACAAGACTCCGCCCTCCCGCCCAACACTTCCGGGCCGCCACGGTGACAGGTAGAGAATCGCAAGATGCCACCAAAGGTTCAGACTTTTAGTGTTAAGGGAAAAAATGCATTTTGGTCTCTTTGATATTTGACAGTTTGCCTCCCGGCGCCACTTTTGTCGGGTCACTGCCTCTCAGTGTCTCCTCTGGTAAGAATCGCTATTTTTAAGATGAATAATATTGCTAATAATAGCCAGTCAGCAAACCCCTACAGCAGAACCCCTCCGCCCTCAGCGATTATTGCACCTTCCAAAGTGGAATAAGTGCCCGTTTGTTTAATGTAGTTTCAAGTTTCAAACTCCTAAAACTTCTTCTCCAACAGCTCCCGATGTTGAAGGCTGGGATGATGATGAGTTTGTGAGTACAATAAATACTCAGTAAAAAAAAAAAAAAAAAAAAAAAAAATCGACACTTACCACGCTAGCAAAGTATTTGGACTCCTATCTTGAACATACCTGCTTCCAAACGTGTCTCCAGGACGACGAGGATACCGGTTACGAGAATCCAAACAGCGGCGGCGAGGACGGCGGCAACAGCGACGATGACGGCGCAGGAAGCGACGACGCCGACTGGACCGATAATTATGAAACGCCTCCCACGGAGCCCTCCGAGGAGCTGAGTCACAAGCTGTTCCCCGCCGTCACCTGTGGAGAAGGCGCTTACGTCGGTAGGATGCCGAATGTAGCTTTAATGGTCTGGAAATTGCACCGTCGTTAGATTCAATCACACAATAGCTGCGTTCAGGGCTCTGCAGCGAAACATTGCATATTTGCGGTTCGCCGTTCACATATTCAACTATTTGTGATTTTAACATTTTTTTTGGAATCCTCTATTATTCGCTCTAATTTCTCAGGCCCAAGTATTGCTTTGCTGTCATCTCAGCTGAATTTTTTTTTTTTTTTTTTTAGAACACAAGTAGCACTTTGCCTGCATTTAGAGGAATCTTATGTGCTAAGGAACTATGTTGAGGTAAGGTGAGGAGTTTCAGTAGTGCTATGCCGCCATCCGGTTATATTTTGCATTAATTTCACATTTCATATACAAGGAACCGCAGCATACAGTATTTGCAATTTTTTTTTTTTTTTTTAATTCACCATTAAAAAAATGTGGCATCTTAGTGTCCTAAGGACCTATGTTAAAATGAATTCAAGAGCTTCATTTAGACAAAAGGAGTGCTTTCCTGAGATCTTGGCAAAGAGAGGTCCCGCACAGAGTGCCATTCAAGCTAGCACTAGATTCGAACTTTCCATAGTAACCACTTTTTGGTCAAATGTAATTCTGACATGAATGTGTGACTTTTGTAACCCCCCCCCCCCCAAAAAAAAACCCCACCCCGTCCTCAGATAACAGGGATAACCATATTTCCTCCAGAGGCCCGCCGCCAGCGGTCAGTCTTCGCCCACCGGTCTCTTCGCTTCCACCTCCATCGCCCCGCTTGGTGAGACTCGAAACTGTGACCGTAAACATACACGCAAACTCCCATACACAAAGTCTCAGCAGTCGTGTTCCGGCCGGTGAGAATTTATTTACCTCGGTAGCGCCCCCTGGATTGGAATTTATTTATTTTTGTCTAGAGTGTTTGCATTAGGACCATGAAATGTGTTATTTAGTTAAGTTTGCGTTTTAAAATGTACATGAGTCTGCCATTTTGGTTTGAAGTTGCCCTTTCACCAAAAATGATCTAAATGTAGTTTTGTGTGTGCTTAATTACAATGGACAATATCACGAATGCAATATTTATATTGTGTACTTTGCAGCCGGGCGAGTCGTCGTCCAGTCGAGATCACTCGCCGGCAACGCACTGTGCCAGACAACAACCACCACCAGGGAAATGTGAGAAACAATTGCTGTCAGCCATCACTGTAGATTAGCATCACTTGATTCAAATGATCAGTATACCATCGATATCGTTAATGAATGTTCCAATTCACCGTTGTGTTTAGTGCTTCCAGGGCCACCTCAGATTTTCCGTGGCAACAAACCAGGCCGAAACTCGTCTCCCGTTCGAGGTATTTTTTTTTTTAGCCACAGACTGCATTTATCGGTCAGGTTAGCATATTACTGTGTTGAACCTCATTTGTCTTTCTTTTGTCTAAAAGGTCCCAACACAGAAGAGAAGGTGGGCGGTGTTTGTTTTATTGGATTATACAACTGTATTCAAATGAAGCATCTTGCTCACAAATATATTTTTTTTTTTCACGATCCTCTTTTGATCTCCGTTACAGCCGCCTGCGCACTCTCGAAGGTAACGAATTCCACGCGCAAAAAGTTGTGCTCGCATTTGTCAAAACAGGAAGTCAACATGACTCTATGACTGTCGCTGCGATCATGTGATAAGAGTTGAGCCCGACTGGAATTCCTGTGGTTGGAAACCTAAAATGAGCGCCTTAAGTCAAATAATTATCAACTCGCTGTGTTCTGTTGATGAGTGTGCTTGTCTTCAGGCCTCAGGCGGACGTCCCTGATCCCCCCGCCAGGTCCAAACATCTCGGGGCTCCTCCTTGTTCCTCGGCCACCGTCGGCGGGAGCAACTCCTCCGTCAGGCCTCCTCCTCCCAGCAGGTGGCCAGACCTCCTTTCACTCATAATTAATCCATTGATGAATGATAATCTCATTATTTCTTATGACAGATTTGACGGAAAGAGAGAGGTAAGTAAAATTGTGACTAAGAAACGTGATCTGCGCACAATAAGTTTTTTTGTGTTATGCTCCCCTTCTAGCAAACGCACAGTGATGGTGAGAAACCTTCATTTTCATTCAAACCACTCAAGACTGATGACTTTTTTTTTTTTTTTTTAAAATATTAAAAGCTTTATATTATTTCCAGCATCCAAACACAACACGTTTACCTTCCATAAAAATCAAGCCCACCGCCCACCACCCGTTGGTCGCCATGGAGACAGGTAGAAAGTCACATACAGTGGCTATCAAAAGTCTAGACACCTCTGTTCAAACACCAAGTTTTTGTGTTTGAAAAAAAAAAAAAAGACCAAATATTGAAATTTAGAAAAAAAAAAAAAGAATATATATATTTTCAAGCGGGGAAGCAAAAACAATGAACTGAAATAATGTAATTTTTAGTTGGATTATTATTTATAAAAGCGTGTGCACACTTGTGCAACCACGTAATTTCAGTTATTTTCACTTCCTATCTGAAAATGATTAAGGAAAAAAAAAATGAATTGAGTTGTAGAGGTTTCAGGTCACATTAATGGTGGGAAAGTTTTGGAATGATATCGTGGCATAATTTCTCCATAATGCAAGAATCTAGCGTTTGAACAGGGGTGTGTAGACTTTTTGATCCACTATTTCACAAACATACTTTTGGCTTTCAAGTGTGTTTTCTGTTTTGTTATCTAACAGTTTACCTCCCGGTACCACTTCTGTTGGGTCACTCGCTCTTAATGTTCATCCTGGTAAGAAAACTATTTACACAATATTTAGAAGTCACAATACGTTTAAATGTTTTGCTCATTTGCTGATAGGGCCACTAGAGGGCATCATTCTCCAGGATGACAAAAAAAAAAAAAAAAAAAAAAAAAGAACATCTAGTCCACTAGTTTGAACGATCAGAAATTGCCTTACTGCTTTTTATTGGACTGTTTCATATTTAAGGACTGCAAGTCTTTTCATACAAATATTTACCGTAATCCTCACTTGACTACAACATTAACTTAGGACATTATGACAAAACATCCTCTTTGGGTGAATATGTATGTGTGTGTAGCCCACGCGGATAACAGGAGCAACTTTGCTGGCTCAGACCGCTTTCATCTTCCGCCGCAAAAACCTTCAGCCAAACAGGTAACGCTCGTCTCATCACATTTCTCTTAAACAATACATCCGAACAATTATTTATTTAAATAACGTTCTTGTAATGGCAATAATTATTCAAGCACATTGCGCAAATAAACTGTGTGCATGTGTGTGTATAGGGGATGGACCCTCGCTGGTATGTTGGTAAAGTGACCAGGGGTCAAGCTGAAGGGTACTTGAAACAAGTCAGCAAGGTAACACACACACACACGCACACACTGCTCTCCATGTAATGCATTTGTTCACTGGTATGTCTCATACCTCACCTTTAAAAAAAAAAAAAAAATGATTCATTTTCCATGCTTGAGCTCATAGAGACTTGCGTGTGTTTGTATGTGCGCGTAGGACGGGGCGTATCTGGTGCGGGACAGCTCCCACCAGAAGTCCAACCAGCCGTACACACTGATGGTCCTCCACCACAACAAAGTGTTCAATATCCAGATCCGCCATGAGAACGACCAGTTCCAACTTGGAACTGGACTCAAGGCCCAAGAGGTAAACGGGATCTCGCACTTGACAATACGCTCATCGTGTGATGAATTTAAGTGACGCCTGTGTGTCTATATGTGTTTGTAGTCCTTTCCCTCAGTGTGTGACATCATCAAATATCACTCCCATTGTCATCTGCTCCTCATTGATGCCAAAAAGCGCAGCTTGGGACAGCAGAACCAGTGTTTGCTATCAGAACCAGCAGGGATTTACATGACTGGAACGCAATGATGCCACGGAGACCTTACAATCATGCAGTCCAACAGTTTAGAGCCTTTCTGGGTTGAACTGATTTAAATGCTGTTAATGTAGCTTTTTTTCTTTTATTTTTTTTAACTGATTTAAATGCTGTTAATGTCGATTCCCCGCCCCCCATTTTTCGCTTCTTCTCATCCAAGCGCTCAAGATTCAATATTGAACAGTGGTGCCTTGAGATATGAGTGACCTGACTTATAAGGCACCACTGTATAAAGAAGTTGTAGTGGCTCAATCTATCTTTAGGCCACTGAAGGTGACGGTTGAGTGCGTAGGTGAAATAAATCCTTTGACGGAGCGATTTTGTATTTTACTTAAAACGGGAAGTCAACGCAAATATTTTTTTCCCCAAAAATATGTTCTATGCAAGCCCACTGGTTGAAACACGGCATTCTGATTAATATTGCGTTTGTGGAATAAATTTTAATCCACTCGTTTTTAGCCATCTCTGGGGGCGGCCATTTTGTCTTCTGTCGACTAAAAATGACATCACAACTGCTCACAACGACCAATCACGGCTCAGATTCAGAAAACAGGTCAGCCGTGATTGGTCGTTGTGAGCAGTTGTGTTGTCGTTTTCAGTCGACAGTAAACAAAATGGCCGCCCCCAGAAATGGCTAAAAACAAGAGCATTTTGCTGCTTAATTTATATTCCACAAACGCAAAATTAATCAGAATGCCATGTTTCAACTAGTGGGCCTGCTGGGATCACCAACAACTTGAAAAAACAATATGTTTCGGTTGACTTCCGCTTATACTATGATAAATATAATTCAAATGCTAGAAAACAAATACGTTATATCCTTTCAAAATAATAATGTTGGCGAACTAACGACGGTCAAACAACTACTGCTCCCTTTGTCTACTTACACACCTGCAAACTGATGAGTACCTCCAACTTAAAACTCATCCCACAAATGCAATATTTATCTTGTTTCAACTAGTGGGCCTGCATAGAACATATTCTTGAAAAAAGCATATTTGGGTTGACTTGCACTTTAAATTAGGTCTGTGAACTTGTGAACAAATACAACGGTGACACCTAACGCTCAACTTGGTGACTTGCATATATGTACATGAAATGGCTCGTACAGAAATGGTGGCACAGCTTTTAGTTTTACAACAAATATGGAATAGCAGTAGTGGTGGTAGATATTCATGTATTTTTTATTTTTTTTTTTATCATTGTCTACTGGTTACTAAGAAGTGTCACTTTCCCTTATACACGCACACACAAACACACATCGTTGGGACCCGTATAATCCCAGTCATCAGTTACAGCTCAGCCCGTCTTGTTTTGTCTGCGCCGGGTGTCGATTCAATGCTGTCGCCAACTGACGCGCGGACGCACGTCATTGGTTCTTCAGGATCCCCGAAAAAGAGTGCGAGACAGTCCCACCGGTGTCGCAGGTGTTAATATGAACCGATAAGAAGGCCAAGCGTCACTTTTGCCTGTACAGTCTAGCGCTGGTCACGCATCACAGGCCCAAATGTTGTTCTCGTATCAAGATTAGTACGCGCAATGTTGAGTTTCATTATAAATACAGTATTTGTTGACGTTTCTGTGGGACTCATTCTTGTGTGACTTTGTGGACTTGTCCGTTTGGAATCATCGGCATGGAATCATTTACACAAGAATTCAAAACATTATTAGTGAGTGAGAGTGTGTGTGTGTGTGTGTGTGTGCTTTCCTATAGCAGCGAATGCGACTGCTTCTTTTAGTATTTAGATTTGATTTGTCCTGCATAACAATATGGTGAGCGGAGGCCACGACAGCAAAATATATCATGTAAAATACCAAACGGTAAGTCAGGCAACAGTTCAATTAAGTGAACTGCTTGTCACACATGAATGAAGATTCAATGTTTTTAATCGTTTTAATGATAGATTAATGACAGGGGGTTTGAAGTGTTTGAAAAAAAAAAAAAAAAAATCTGATGTCGAGCAGATGAGTAACGTCTGAAACCGTAAAAAGAGATTCAATCAGTCATTGTCGTCTGCCCCAGGGCAGGAATTCAAGCTGCCAACAACCACCAAGCGTGTGCATGTGTTGTGTGCGTGCTTCCCAGCAGCCAATCAGCTCGCGCGTGGGCGGTGCCTCCAAGTATAAGTGCAGGTGTCGCGAGCTTGCAGACAGGTGTCGTGTGTGCGAGTTCAACAGCATCATCATGGCGTCCTTCGTGCCTCTTTGCGATCCCCCCCAGCGGGAGCTTCCGTGTCTGGGTGTGGATCCGCGTGACTTCAGCCTCTACAGCCCCCCGCCCCCGCCCGAGCCCAGCCACGGCCTCGTCCCCGGGCCCGGAGGCGAACAGCACCCCGGTGGTCCCGCTGCCTTCTCCAACCTCCAGGCTCCGTTCTTCCCTGGCGGGGCCTGGTACTCACCGGAGAGCATGCTGCGCCTGGCCCGCCCGCCTTACTCCTACTCGGCCCTCATCGCCATGGCCATCCAGAGCGCGCCCTCGCAGCGGCTAACGCTGAGCCAGATCTACCAGTACGTCTCCGAGCACTTCCCCTTCTACAGCCGCAATAAGGCCGGCTGGCAGAACTCCATCCGGCACAATCTGTCGCTCAACGACTGCTTCCGGAAGGTTCCGCGGGAGGAGAACAATCCGGGTGAGTTTCCTGGTTGAGGTGATACTTTGTTGTGTCTCTCTGAACTAGGGTTTCGAAAGGGTGATTTTGTGGCTTTCAATGGGAATTTAGGAAATGTCCAGGTTCATTTTAGTTATATAGCACAAAAACACTACAGAAAATGAGATTGAAAAAAAAAAAAAAAAAAACCTTGAACAGAACACAGACTGTCTGTCTTGGTCCGGTCCAATATGGCTGACATGGAGAGTCGAGCGGGTACTGAGAGAAAACAGAATAGTGGTGTTGAGGGATGACAACAATGGGCACAACAACAGCGGTGGCAACAAAAGTAATAGTAACGTCTCCCAACACGAAGGTTGTGAGTTCGATCCTGAGAGAAAGATCCTGATCCTGTGACCATACCAAAGTGTCCTTGAGCAAGATACCGAACGGTGTGAAAACACTTTGAATACCTTAAAAGAGGGGAAAACATTTTCCCAGTAGTCCCATGATGACAGACACCCAAAACGATGATACTGATCCGCTCCCAACACCACAAAACCGATGAGCACAAACAGATGCACATAAAGATGCAACCAGAACCTCAAATTTGAGCTTGCAACACAAAGCAAAACAATAACAAACTGAAGACTCGTACTCCAACTTGAAATTTCCTATCAAGAGCCAGCCCAATTTGGTCAATTTCTGATTTATTCCCATGGAAGATCCAAATTTTCGCATCCCCAACTATTAACCTCCATCTTCCATTTCTGCAGGTAAAGGAAACTTCTGGACCCTGGACCCAAACTGCGACAAGATGTTCGACAACGGCAACTTCTGCCGCAAGAGGAAGAGGAAAAGTGACACGGCGACGCCCACCAAGAAACGTCGCAACTCCTCGTCCGACTCCTCGTCCGAGCCCAGTCCCAAATGTCCCGGCCTGCATAGCGGGGCAGAATTTTCCGCCCCGTCAGACCGGCATATCTCGTCTCGGCCTTCCGTGTACATGCAGGTCCCAGATGAGTCCTCTCTGCTTCCTCCGCCCCTTCCTCCTCTCCCTCCTCAGGGTTTTGTCTACTCGCCAGGAGCCGTGGTGCCTCAGTGGGACGCCTGTAGCTCGTCTCCCCCTCCTTCTCGCGCCCCCGACGTGTCCTTCCCTTCCTCTCAGTCAAACCCGCCACACTTCTCCCCGTCGTCGCTCTACGCCCACCTGGAGACCGCGTGTGCTCCTCTGCTGGAGTTCCACGAGGGGCAGCCGGCGGAGTTGGACTCCTTCCAGGCTCAACTCTTGGGGAGCCTCACGGAGGAGCTGCCCCTAAGTCGTTGGTTCTCCAGCAGGGACTCTGACATCTTTGAAATGTCCGTCACTGTGTGAATGGCTCTATTTAATATGTTTTTTTTTTGTTTTTTTATAAGTGTAAAGTTGTGGGTGAAATTTTGTTTTGAATAAAAAAAATAAATACAAATGGAATCATGGGGTTTCCAGTCTTTCATTCTTGCTAGTTTACGATATCAAGTTTTTAGGGTTACAAAGTCCATAGTAATAATCGGAATGGCTTTCAGTACTATGCGATGAAATTTTATGCCACCACTATAACAAAGTGTGAAATTAATAAAGTAATCCTCTGGTATAGTGTGGTTCCCACTATATCGCTGAATTTTCTATTAAACATATCATTAGGCAATCATGATATTTATCCAAGTCTTATTTGAATGTTTTGGGGGAAACAAGAGAAGAAATTATTTTTTTGACTGGTCACAGTAAGTTAAAAATGACTTGGGCAATTATGCTATTAGGCTCATGAAATCTCTTTTTTTTTTTTCTTTTTAATCTGGGAATTCTTGTTGTATCCTGAAATAATGACACTCACTCTGTCATACAAGTGGGAATCAAACTACAACAGACTGATACTTGTCTCTGTGATTTATTTGACGTCTCCCAGTTAGAGAATGTGAACTGTTTGATGTATTTTGATTGAAGTTAAATGGGAAGTCAACGCAAAAATTTATTTTTTCAAGAATATGTTCTATGCAAGCGCACCAGTTGAAAGCCCACATTCTGATAAATAGTGCGTTTGTAGAATAAGTGTTAATCCACCCGTTTTTAGCCATCTCGGGGGGCGGCCATTTTGTCTTCTGTCGACTGAAAATGACATCACAACTGCTCACGACGACCAATCGCGGCTGACCGATTTGGTCGTCGTGATCAGTTGTGATGTCATTTTCAGTCGACAGAAGACAAAATGGCCGCCCCCAGAGATGGCTAAGAACGAGTGCATTTTGCTGCTTAATTTATATTCCAAACGCAAAATTAATTAGAGTGTTTCAAGTGGGAACATATTCTTGAAAAAAATATGTCCTTTAAGGAGAAAATGCAGGACATTTTCTTTGAGAATATAATGTAAAATACCTATTTCAAACTTCTCCTCGGAGTTTTCATTATCCTGCTACATTTACATGACGACTGAGTGAGTCTGATGACGACACCAAAGGCACTTTATAGCGCTATTGACCCAACTAGGTCGGCTCCAGTTCCGAATAAAATCAAATTTGCAATTTTGAAACGGAGCTGAAAAGTAAGAAATGCAATGAGCCCAACTGAATCAACTGTTAGCTGGACCCATAAAGGTTTAGAACCCCATTTTCAGTTCGAACGCTGTCTTCACACCATCAAAGCACTTTAACGTGACGTCACATGAATGTGAATGCTCGGAGTGTGACACCACTCACACAATGATGAGGCATGTCATGATCGTGATAGCGATAGTGGGGGTATTTGATGAGCCCCGATAGTGCCCTACGAATCCACGTCCCACTTTTGGCGTGCTGCCACGGGCCTCTATGCGAGTGCGTGTCTCCACGCCATGTGTTTAGTCATCACGTCGTCCATTGATGTGGATGTGTGCATAAATAGGCGGCACACGCAGACGAGCTGATAGGATCAGCCGATCAATACGGCCAAGAGACGTCGAGTGTTTACAACACAATAGGCAGAGTGTGCCGTCTGTTTAGGGCCCGCATGTGCTCGCGGCGCCTCGGAGGAACCCCTGAGGTCCGCATTACGACTCACTTCATTTCACTTTAGTGGTTTTTGGGTACATGATATCGGGTCATTCGCAGGATAAAGATTTTTGAAAACTTAAAAAAAAAAAAAAGAAAAGTGACAGCAACGTTGTAATATGTTAGCATACCAACTGTTAGCATGTTAGTTTTTTTTACCAAGTCTTATTTGGAATGATATAAAATCCCTATCCAGCTGCCATAGTCCTTTCTTGTACTCAGGTTACAGTCTTGCTATATGTTAATAACATACCTCCGGTTTCGTTAGTATTTGACCAATTCTCATCCAAGGGCACAATGAAAAATCTTTATTGAATGCAGTGTGCTCTGTACTCAAGGTGCTATTTGGCTATGTGTTAGCATGTGAGCTTGATTTTGATCAATTCTCATGAGACAAAAGACTCAACTACAGGGTAAGACGGAAAATCATTACTGAGCTGTCACAGTGCTCACTGCTTTTCTCTAATCTGGTTGCTAGCTTGAAAAATGTCAGCATAGCATGTTAGCCTTGGGCCAATATCAATAAGATTTGAGCACCTCCCCATTGAGGCACAGGAAATTCGGAACATAACGTTGCAAATCCAAGCTACGCTAGATGTTAGCTTTCAAACTAAAAATTTCCCATCGCATCGGGCTTCAAAAGGTAAAATAGCTTTCAAAACTGACAAAAAATGTAAAAAATTAGTTTTTACAGATTAGCAAAATGTGGCCACTCATTTAGAAATAAGGCCTAGTGCGTAATAACTTCAAAATATTAAACCCAGTAAAGAGTGAGTAGGAACATTAAAAGGAAAAGAAAAAAAATACAATAATGAGATACCGGTACAATATATTTGATTGTATTCCAGTTAGCATGAACTTTCTGAACTAATTGACTAAGTTACCAAATATTGTTCTGTGCCTTTTAATGGGCTCTATTCTAAATGACGGTTACGGGGATTTAAACTGCTTGATTATGTCTTTACATTAAGAGGCATGTGTCAATCTAGCTGTCATGCTAAGATCGCTACATTGTTTATGCAACAACATAGGCACACATGTGCACACGCACACACATACACGCACACACACACATTTCAATTTCAATTAACCACAGAATTTAACGACTTAATTGTAAAGTAATTGCTTAAATCAGCATGTATATAAAGATGTATGGTTTGGAGCCAATCATAAAAAGATTCCTGATGTAAAAATCGAGGATCCCTGCAGGGCAAGTGGAGCATTGCAATGTGTGTGGTCAACCTGCTAACTGCCAGGCTGATTGCTGGCAGGCTTACATTTGCATGTCACACACACACGCACTCACACGCACACGCATTTGCAGTTGTTGAGACTTGCAGCAACCTCAAACTCTGGAACCACCACTAATGGGTTATTCGCAATATTTATTTTTCTTACTCATTTTGAAATTTGCATTAATTTCCCTTCAGTGTCAAACACCAACTTCTTTTTAAAGTCTGCGTAAAAAAGAAAATATATATATTTGGGGTCGTGATGAGATTTTTCGTGGAGCAAATAGTGGCCTATGCGCTGCATTGCGGAAGATTGAGCACAATACATTGTGGGGATACTGTTTGGCCTCTCTACTTATTCAGAGATAATGGTGATGGAATGTAGCGCCCCACCTTGGTCCTATCTAATGCACTGAAAGGGAGCGACGGCGAACGGCAAACTTTTATCAAGAGTATACTGACGAACGGAATAACATTACCCATCATTAATTATGTACTATTCATCCTCCTCATTTAGTAATAGATATTTTGAAATCGTTTTTGTTATAAACAATATTTGTATTCATTTTTTTACTTTGCGGAACAATGTGATGACAGCCGCCACTGGTCTCTCCCTTTAAGTCACATAATGGCATGCCATGTTTTTGGGAAAAGAAAACAGGATGATTTTAGCAGGGTGTACTACAAATCTTGATCCTTTGGGGTATTTTGACGAAAGCATGTCACAGACATGTCACGATGACACCTGCGAACTGTTATAAATTGCGGTGGGGTGGGGGGGTGGGGTAATGCGTAATATGTCGGTCTCCCTTGAAGGTCACGCTGGAAGAAAGTGATGGAATCCTATCTGTGAGCGTTACTGTTGTTGGGGGATGCCACAGTGGTCATGCTGGTACGGTGACAGCTTTAAAGAGCAGCGACCCTCATGTTGAAACTTCATCCAACCCAACCACTAACCGAACAGACTCCCCCTTCCTCGTTCCCACCCCGCAAGAGGCGTCTCCATTAGTCCTGTCAAGGGTGCCTCACCTGTAGTTTTCCACTCCGATAAGACACCTGCTCACTGTCAAAATCACCTGCCAAACAGTTTTACATGCAGATTGACGTCGTTGGGAAGATTGATCCAAGTATTGATATTATGACTAGGAAGTGTTGAAGCTTCCAAAAGCAGCTCTGACCTAGATTTACGACCTCAATTCCACTGTTTGCTCAATGAAATTGTTCAGTTATTCCCAACAGACTGTTGTCTTCATTTCGTAGCATTTCTCTTGGTTGCAATGCCTCCGAGTAAGTGTACTGCGATGATGTTCCATTTTTTTTTTGCTATTAGATTTCACCCTCTATATGTTGTCAGGTCAATCTAATCCGCCCTGGGCTTCAGAATGAGCACTGCTGGCTCATGTACTGTGACCTAAATTATATTAGCAACGGGACAGTTCGAGCTAGCCCGCCATACCGTCCACATTTTCTGTACTCTGACTGGTTGTCAGAGCCAAACGTCCGCTATAAAAAGTCATAATGAGGACAAGCGCTAAAGAAAAAGGATGGATGAGAATTAGATTGTGTAAGGAAAGCACGCAGGCATGACAGCATGTGTTTTGATTTTTCCTGTAGGTGGCAGTGGTGTACCTTGAGGCCAGCCACTCCAGCAGACTATAAAATGTTAGCATGAGAGCAGTGAAGGTCAGCCAAGAGTTAAATTGAATCCAGTGCTGGGCTGAAAATAACCCCTAAAAGCAGGCAATCTTTGGTCGTTCATCATGTGATGTCACAGTAGTTAAGAAACATCAATAACAAACACTTTAAGGGGAAAAGATATGTGGAGTCCATGAAAAAGAGGCCTGGGGACTTTATTTCATTAACCCCTCAACACCAGTTTCACTGATCAGGACGAAAGTGGGTGCAAATGTTCATTGCACCCATGTTTCATACCCGAAACTGAAAAAGGCAGCCATTTTGGGGACAAAAATCAATGAAAAATAGGCCTGGAAATTAAGAAAAAAATAAAAAATAGGCCCCTGACACCGATTTCATCAATCGACATGAAATTTGGTGGACGTGTCTATCATAACAGGATGCATGAAAAAGTCTCAAGCACCCAAAAACAAACCAAAAGGTTTGAAGCAGACATTTTGGAGGAAAATTCCATGAAAAAGGGACCTGGAATGTAAGAAAAAAAAAAATGGTGTCCTCGTCACCAGTTTCACCAATTAACATGAAATTTGGGAAAAAAGAGGAAAAAAAGAGGAAAAAAAAAAAAAAAAGCACCCAAGGCCGAAATTGAACAAGAAATCCTCTACTAATCTGAAGCGGCCATTTTTGCCCAAATGAACCTCAATTGGTATCCTAGACAGATGGAAGACGTGAATTTTTTTTTTCTGCCTATGCCATTTAACGTGGACATTTTAAGCTCATTTTGCGGATTCACCATGAAAATGAATGTGAGGGCACAAATCGCTCGTTTAACAAAACCATAAGTCAACCCAGTAGCCACATCTCCACTTGCTTTGCTAAAACACTTAACACGAATCAACATCTCCCGAGCCTCTTGTTTAAAAGCAATAATATCTCCCTGTGAGTCCTCCCACCTCTCCTAACCAGCCTTGATCACAGTTCACAGGGGGGCTTTTGGAGATTTTTTTTTAATTTTTTTTTTAGCTCCCACGGCTGCGTGAGTGGGATCCCTGCAGCGTTCCACAGTTGCTCCACGCACAAAACCCACACAGCCAGGATCAGTTGCTTAGGAACAGCATTGTTCATCCCGCGTGGGCGCGATCACGTGTGGCCTTTTGTTCATGTCAACTTATGTGTCATGCGAACTTGTGTGTACAGTAAGCGTGCGCGCGTATGTGACGCCGACGAGGATGAGGATGATCGCATCACCGTGCCCGAGGCTTGATGCTCTGGCCTCCGCCCGTGGATCGATAGTCGGAGCCACGATTACGTAAATGACAGATTTAACAATAGGAACAAATGACTGGGTTTCTTACCATTTTTTTTGGGGGGGGCCATTTAAAATAATTCTCACTTTTGTTGTCTTTTACTAAAATATAGCATTCACATACATGTATTGCGAAATTACGCAATTATTGCCATCAAAAATCCCAAGAAATAAAATGCTTAATCTTCTCTCTCTCTGCTCACCACGCATACCACCACCCGCACTTTCCGTCACAACAATCGGATTGAGCAAGTATAGATGTCCACATGAATTTTGGTGACGAGTGATTGCAGTTTTCTGACGCCAAGATTTCTCTCTGTAGTGAGCGTCTATGTAGGTCAATAAAATCCCCCATTTTGAAAACGATTGTCTTCAATTCTGATGACGATTGATGGTCATTTTCGACATCAAGTGACATTAAGCGTTTTTTTATTTATGCTTACATTAACCATTTTACACTGTCCTTTACCATGTCTGCCTCACATTCAGGGAGTTTGGGTTTTTTCCCTCTCACAATCCAAAAAATCAGATTAATTAAAAAATTTGTCCTTAGATGATTGGCTGGCGACCAGTCCGGGTGTACCCCGATCCTCTCACCAAAATCCAGCTCGACCCCAATGAGGAAAAGCCGCTCACTCGCCAAACCAAACATGTCCATGTCCCAGTCAGAAACCCGAAGTGATTGTTTCATTTTCGACGCAAACGGAAGATATTTAATGAGTCCCGGTCAAAGCGCGGCCGTGTTTATTATAGTGGAAGTGAGTCGGCTCGCCATGTTGTGTTTGCACTGCGGCTCTGCCAAAGCATATTTATGTGCCTTGCAGCTTTCTTTCTCACAGAATTCTTCGATGCTATCCACACTTCACACGCTATCTGATGCACTTGACATTGTGAAGAAAAGCAATATCATGTTGCACTGCTTCTTAGCAGAGGTGGCCACTGTAGACTTGCTCCTAACAAGAGCCTTTTTAAACGTGTGGAAAAAAAAATATGACGTATCCATCAAACGAATGATTATTAATATAGTATAGTGACTCAGTAAGCTACAATAATAGTTTGCCTTTTCCCACAGAGGATAAAGAATATATGCATGTGCTGCTGCATCATTTGTGTTCAAATATAACTACCGCAACATCAATGTTAGTTTTGATAGCCCGTCTATGTGGTTTTGCATTGTGTGTTAGCATTTAGCTACTTTGGTTAGCTATACAACGTGGTATTCTTCTATGGTTAAACTTCAACTGAGAATGACAATAAGCAGATTGAAGCAAATACTTGGAATCTTTTTTTGGAAGAATTGTTCCGCTTGTTGTCGAGTTTGTTGGTATCGTTTAGCGCTACGAACTGAAATTTTCAGCTCGAGACTAAGCCCTGGCAAGGATGTGAAAATGGGGAAAGAAGTCAAGGCACCACTGTTTGGATTATTTTCCGTTAAATAAAATCAGCATTTAGAAACTGCATTTTTTTTTTTTTTTTTTAAGTTTGCTTGTGTTGTCTTTTTGAGATGTTAAAATTGGCATTTACATGTAATAATAAAGCCAAAAATAAAATACAATAAAAGTCAGCATTTGGGAAGGGGCCAAATAATTTTTCACACTACCGTAACCGCCTAGAGACATTTTCCGCATAGGCCTTGCACCAGAATCATTCGTTTCTTTAGAGGAAGACATCATTTAGAGGACGGAAAGAATTCCCATTTAATAAACACACACACACACACACACACACACACACACACACACACACACACACACACACACACACACACACACACACACACACACTCATGTAGATCCACACTAATCTTAGACGACAGAGTCATTAAGAAATACAATAAATCCATTTGTGGAGAATTTTTCCCTCTCTGCACGCCCCATTCATTGCTTCCAAAAAGCCATTTGTGTCGTAATGAAAGTATAACGCTCAGTGTGTGTTTGTGTGCGTGCGTGTATAAGTACCAGTGTGGTAAACAGGCTTTTCTGCAATTAATTTGAAATTGTGCTGACAGAGACTCACCGGGAAAGAAGCCGTGTGTGTGTGTGTGTGTGTGTGTGTGTGTGTGTGTGAGCGTGGAGGGAATATCAAGATTATGGCCTGCAGCTTCACGGCACCTCTTTTGTATGGTATGATATCAAGCGCGCGCACGCGCAGATTGGACAACGATGCGCGTGCATGTCGATACAGGAGCCGCCTGCAGATTCGCAATCCTCGAAGCCACTAATGCTGCAGTCGGGAAAGAGGAAGAGGAGGAAGAGAGCTTGTGGCTCAGTGCTCTCGAAAGGAGAAAAAATGGGACTTTCACTCTCCTAATGAGGCTTTTTATAAGCAGAATGTGGGAGATACTAAAACCATCAATCAAATATGTCATCACGCTGACCGCTAATTCTAATGAGAGTCACTTGGCCGCCTCACTCACATTTACATACTGAGATAGTGTGAGCGTGTGTGTTTGTGTGTTAGCATGCCATTCGTACCAAGGAACCGGCATAAATTGGTTTAACCCTTGTATTGTGTTGGGGTCAAAATTGACTCGTATTTCAATTCTGGGGTCAATTTGAACCCAACACAATACAAGGGTTAAATTATACTCCTACAAATCCTCAAAGCACATAAAACTTATCTAAAGGGGTCCCACAGGGGTCCATATTTGAACCACTACTATTCATCCATCCATCCATTATCGATACCGCTTATCCTCACAAGGGTCGCGGGGCGTGCCGGAGCCTATCCCAGCTGTCTTCGGGCAGTGGGCGGGGGACACCCTGAATTGGTTGCCAGCCAATCACAGGGCACACAGAGACAAACATCTGCACTCACAATCGCACCTAGGGGCAATTTAGAGAGTCCAATCAACTTACCATGCGTGTTTCTGGAATGCGGGAGGAAACCGGAGTACCCGGAGAAAACCTACGCAGGCACGGGGAGAACATGCAAGCTCCACAGGCCGGAGGCCAGAGCCGGGATCGAACCCACAACATCTGAACTGTCGGGCGGATGTGCTAAACAGTCGACCGTCGTGCTGCCCCACTACTATTCAGTCTTTACTAAACACAGTCAACTTCCACTGCTACGTTGTTGCCACAAAATTCTAGCTAACTATGACATCTGAAGTAATAATTTAACCAACTGTCAGGCGTATACTCATATACTCATACAAATCCTCAAGGCATATAAAACTTACCTAAGGGATCCCACAGGGGTCTATACTTGAACCACTACTAGTCAGCTTCCACTGCTATGTTGCTGCCACAAAACTCTAGCTAACTATGACATCTGAAGTAATCATTTAACCAACTCTCAGGCGTGCCTTAAAGAAATCAAGGATTGGATGACTGACATGTGTAAAATGGCCTGAAACAAATTCTGTTGCCTTTCTGGGTGGTGTTTGCATGTTGTTCTTGTGCCTGCATTGGTTGTCTCCTGATACTCCGGCTTCCTCCCGCATTCCAAAAACACTGAAGACAATTGCCAAATGTAGCATATTTGCCTGCAGATTAGTTTAGAGCTTGGTGCAAATCCGGTTGCCACACGCATGACCATCTCTTGGCGTTATCAAGCCAATGCTGTGTTATACAATTACAGGGGATTATTTTTTTCTTTTTTCTTTCCAAATTTGTTTTTTGGACTTGCAGCATTTTCCTGGCACCAAACCACTTTGAACCCATTTGGACACCTGAGAGGATGTTCCTATAATGCAGTGTGGCAGGAATGTTAATGGCGGGATGGCTATTTATCAACGCGGAAGTTGGCCACGTTCCCAGGAAAAGAGCTTCTTCATTTGAATATTTACGACCCATGAGGTAATGTTGTCTCTGATCTTAATCCTCGTCTCCCGGCGTTACGGTCTTACAATATTTTCCATATTGCTGCGATAAACACTGGGAGAGGAGCGCTTGCGTGGAGCAGACGGATGCAAGGTTTTCTGACTAACACGGCAGCTGCCGCCATAAAAAGCGGGACCCGCCTCCTGACCACCAACATACAATTTGCAGTTTACGTGCGACAAGCAGGACAAAATATGGCGCCACATGCTGCTAGGCTTGCCGCCGCCTAATAATCTAATCTGTCATGTAATCTGCTAACTGATGCCAAATGATTTTGGGATGAATGAGGTATTATTTGTTTCAGAGTGACCCAGTCGTGTGGGGCAAAAAATTGAAAAAAATCGACTAAAGGTAGTACAGATTTGGGGAACTAAGAGGTTAATAAAACTACAAATGTGGGTGGTGGTATGCGTGGTGAGCAGAGAGCGGCAACCGGGTTGGGATACTATGGTTCACACTGAAAACAACACGAGGCAAAGCAGAATTACAAATAGGAATAAGAATACAAAAAATAATAAACATAGTATAATAACTAGGGCCCATCGATTAACCTGTTTGCCGATTTAATCGGCAGATATTAGCCATTTTAAAATATGCAAAAATCTGTCATTTTTTTTTGCAGATTTTTCTCTCTGTTGTGAAGTACAAAGTAATGTAAAACAGTCAAACCTGTCATTTATACCTTTATCGTTGTAAGCTTCAAGGGGCCACAAAATATATGTATGTTTTTAAAAAAAAGTAATCAGCTATGCTAATTCAATTCTGCTCAATATCAGCATTGGCACCAAAACAAACAAAAAAAATAAATCAATATCGGTTGGGCCCTGCAAAAAAAATCCAGGAAAAAAAAGGTTTGTAACAGGGTTTTGATCATATTTTTCTAAATGCCATTATAAAGTATTTTGTAAAAACATATAGTAACAAACAAACAGTAATTCCAAAGAATACAACTAACAGGTCTGTGCTACATTGCCCTATGACATTGTGCATGCCACAATCATCATACACGAAGAAAGGCTTCACAACTCAGCGACTCAGTAGACTTCAATATTTGATATTTTTTGCAGAGGATAAAGAATGCATGCCTGTGAGTTGCTTAAAGGGGTTATAACTATTGCAACACTGAAGCTAGTTTCTTACGTTTTGAGTTGTGTTCCAGCACTGAGCTAAAAAAGTGTTTGAAGACAAATTGAAGGTCGACCAGCTTGTATTTGCGGATTGCAAGGAGGCTGCGGTCCATCAGGCAAAATGAGAGACCTCCCCGCATTATTTCCCAGGGAATTGCCTCATGATTATCTCCCTCAAAGGCGCTCTGACTATAACTCACGTTCATTTCCGTGCAAACACCAAACGCGGCGATTTCTATCGGGAGTGTTTTGGCGACCTCGAACGCCTGCATTGTAAATCGGTGCCTCGGCATCGCAAAACGCCTAACGAGCTGAAAGACCTCATTTACATCCTCCCCATCACATGTTACGACGGACATAACTCCGCGAGAGAGTGCCAGCTTTCGCCGCGTCCCTGCTGTGCCACGCTATAAATCCATTGGCAAGGAGTCGTTGACTTCCGAGTGTCCACTGTCGGCGTGATTAATCGCATCGAGGCGGCTAAAAGGCCGCGGGGGGGGGGGGACGCCGCGGGGACGGCGCAAAGACGACCGCGCCTTCGAATGTTAGCGGACGGCTGTTGCGTGGATTCACACTCCACAGTTTGTACTTTCACCAAATGAGGGGAAGCCTGCCAAACTTCGCAAAGAAGATAAAGTTGGGTATATTGACGAAAGCCGCGTGTGTGTATCAATCAAGTCAACGATGCTTATCAGAAGTCAACGCAAATCTGTGCAGAAAAAACTCAACGCAGCTCTGCTTACCTTTTGGCTTTGACGTGGAGCAGTACGCTAGGTGGGATGCAGCTGTTTATGTGTGGCAGCGCCTCCATATGATAGTGTGTCTGACAGCGTAGTCCAGCGACCATCACTTGAAAGTGGCTCTGGAGCTTCCCCCTGCCCCGCTGATCACAGGCACATTTTTCTGAAATAGGCAGATAACGAAGGATTCACTTGGTTGTTTGGTTTCACGCTTGATGGGTGGGCAGGCATTCTAGAGGCCCAACCATTTGAATACAAGCACATCAAAAGTCTTTTTTTTTTTTTTTTTTTCATAATGTGTCCTCTTTAAATAAGATGACAGCCAGCTCTTCCATTGAAAGCCGGCATTTACTTTGAAATGCTGATTTTTGCTAATGACAAATTGCGCCGCTTTTCCCGCCCCATGAATATTAAACGAGCGCGATGTTCAAGCCCTCCCAACATATGCCCGGCTCTAAACTGGGCCTGAATGGTCGCATGAATGTTTCAGCATGCACTTATCTACGGTGAGTTCATCATCCAGGGACCTTCACACACTCCTGAGGTCCATCCATTTTTCATGGAGGCCTGCTGGCAACGGCCGAGGGAAAAACTGGGAAATGACTGTGAGAATTTTTTTTTTTTTTTGGCGCCGTGGAATACCAACAAGCCGGGTGGCCTTCAAGAGTATTATCATGAAATAACGGCGACATAAATAAATGGAGAACGTTTACCTTCAGCTGAAGTAAGCGATGCGAAAACTAAGGCACGGGGGTCATGTGAGGCCTGCCGCAGCATTTGATCCACTATGCAACTCTGAAAAGAAAGGAGAGGAATTGTTATCCAAAGACTAAAAAAAAAAAACAATGGGTGTTTAGGGTGAAAAGTAGGTATATACATTTTCGATCTAAATCAACTCATTTAAGAAAGGAAGGAAGGATGGATGGATGGAAATGAGCATGCATGAAAGAAAATTGGAAGCAAGGTAGGACAAAGGAATGAAGTAAGAAAGGAAGCGTCAACACCCTACGTTTGGTCCACCCCATAATAAAATGAACATTCCTAGGCAGCGCAGCGCTATAGCGGTTAAGCATGTCTGCCTCACAGTTCTAAGGTACTGGGTTCGAATATGCTGCCTTCCGCCCACATTCCCAAAACATGCATAAACAATGTCAATGAAGACTCTAAATTGGCCACAGATGTGAATGTGAGGGTGCTGGTGACCAGCCCATGGTGCATCCCACCTCTTGCCTTAAATCAGCTGGAATAGAAAATGGATGAATAGCCAATTTTTCATAAATTGATCCTGGACTTCATAAAAAAAGTGAAATAGCCCCCGAGCTTGACTTAATGTGTGACTATGAATCCATAAATTAGCATTGATGAGTTTCCCTGATATGCATCGCTCAATCCTTCAGGTGAGTCACTGGAAGGATTATAAATAGCAGACTCGTTTTTATCGGAGCGCGCTGCAGTTGTTCTCAACCGTGCGCCAAAAATAAACCTGATGAGAAACTTGTCGAATAGAATTCTACTTATTGCCAGACGTGCTATCATAAAGACAAAACCCGACAAGTGACCATAAACGCAATTCAGTCTTCAATCAAGCATGTTTTTGGATCGCGGGATGAAACGCAACCCATGACCTTGCCGTCAACTTAGTAACCCAAAAAATGTTCCTTACTCTATAAATATGCAACAATATGTTGGACCAACACATGTAAACAGATAATACATCGCTGTCCTGTGAAAAACACTTATGTCCAGTTTTTCATTTTTATTATTTTTTACATGAATTATGTTTCCGCGTTACAGACATTGCACTAACCTGAATTTTTTTTTTTATTCAAAAATTGGACATGTGATTTTCACCGTCCAGCGATGATATGTTCTTTATCCTCTGCGAAGAACAACAAGTATTTTTACTGAGGATCTGTGACACGTCTCCGTGCACAGTTGGGGCACACGGAGGGGGCCAAATCCCTGCTTATGGAAATCTTGAAGTGGTGGTTCCTTCCCTTTTTTTTTTAATATTTTTGGGGCTTAAAATAAAAGTGTTTCCCCCCCCCACATGCTTCAATGTTTTTGTTTTTTTTCTTCAAAATGTAATTAATTGAATGCTGGGCCAGCATCCCAGCGTGAATAGCGTGGCTCCACTCTTAAAGGTATTTTTGACAGTGGGTGACAGATTACGGATTCATTCTTCTTACGTTATTTCCTGGGGGGGGGTCAACCAGCATCCCCCGAAAACAAATTATTTTCCACTCAGAGCGCATGACACTCAATTGCTTCAATCTGACCGCACCCTTGGGGAAAGCCCGCTGGCTACCACACCGATCGTCGTCGTCGTCGTCGTCGTCCTTTATGAGAAGCTAATTTACCTCACGCACACTTCACTTATCATTTGGCTCCGGGGTGAAACTATTGTCTTTTATGAACCATCACTTTTGGACACTTGGAAGCAGAATTTAAAAAAAAAAAAGAAAAAAAAAATTAGGAGGGGGGGGGGGCATCAGCTGCCAGTGGAGCTTTAATGCAGCTGCAGCTCCTCATTCACATGCTGAGTGGAGCAGCAGAGGAGGAGGAAGGGGGGCGGGGGGAGGGAGGAGTTTTTTTTTCTTCTTCTTCCTCATCTCGCTCCGGCTCTGCTCATTGTTGGACAGCTCGCCACGCGCGCTGACTGAGGGACTCCCGACGCCGGGCGAGGGGTGCACATTGAGGGGATTGCGGCAATTAGGACAACGGAGACCTCCCTGGCTGGATGGTGTGAGCTCCATCACCACCACCGCCATCATCATCATCATCCTCCTCCTCCTCCTCATTCTCCTGAAATGCGTCACTGCGCTCACACACAACAGCGCGGACTGGTCCCTGCACTGACTTTCACGCCAGGTAAGCTTTTTGTTGATGAAACGGCGTACCGAATTGCAATTCGTCATGTTGACTGTGAAATGGTTGCCTGCTTTTTTTTTTTTTTTTTTTTTGAGCGGGTGTGTTTCCCACTCGCCTCCTAATAGGTGAGCGCATGCGCGGCCCGGCTTCCCCGCGTTGAGCATCCACCTCCCCCGCAAGCACACGCAGCACGAAGGCTCCCGCCGGCCGGATGCCGCCCCCGAGCTCCGCGTCCTCCCCGGCTCCCCGGTGCCTGGGCCCGGGCGTCAACGGCACATGCGCCGAGCAGCTGAGCGTCGCGTTCCCGCCGCTGTCGTCCACGCTGGCCCTGCTGGTGCTGGTGGCTGCGCTGGCGGGCGTCGTGCTCGTCTCCGTGGCAACGTTCCACTTCCACAAGAGGAGGCTGAGGAAGCGTAAGATCCAGAGAGCGCAGGAGGAGTACGAGCGCGACAGTCGCAGGGCGGCGGCGGCGGCGGCTGCAGGGGGGGCCGCGCGGCCGTGCGTCATTGCGCGCCCGGTGCGGTGCGCCGCGCACCGGGAGGAGGAGGCGGCGGCGGCGGAGGAGGAGCGCGGAAGCGATCCGGCGGAGCACGGAGGAGCCCCCGCGGACTGCTAAACTCAGGGAACGAGACTGTGGAATAAACAGGAAAAAGCAATAAGGCACAAAGAACTCTCACCCATCTCTGCTGCTGCTTGTCGATGACTCTCATGCAGAATACTGAGCAAAGCAGGCCTGTAGGATAGTACACACACACACACACACACACACACACACACACACATTAAAGCAGTGATTCCCAACCTTTGTTGAGCCAAGACGCATACATGGTGCCTTGAGATAGTAGTTTAATTTGTTCCCATACCACACTAGTATCTCTGGGTTAAAACCTTCTATTCTATTGCCAGGCTAAAAACACCGAGATGCCAATTGAAATGTTTCCGGCGACAAGCAGGTGGGTAGGTGAACCTTTGCGCACCATTGTCGCGCACCACTCTTGTATACCACTACACTGGTATCCCGATTTTTTTCTCCATTAAAATGATTGGAAATGCAATTCAACCGTTGCCCCCCCCCCAAAAAAAAAACCACACAAAAATGTGTCCTTTAATGCCACTTTTTTCAGTCTGAAAAACATGCAGTAATACCCTTTGTTCTCCATACAACCTACAACCATAGCAAATAAGGGCACAAAACATGAGTGTACCTAATTACCATACCTTTACTTCTTGTTCTTCTGTGGGGTCTGTTGGTGGTTTGCCAACGGTGCATTACTGCCACCAACTGGTATTGTCCTTCCATTGCAAGGAAATCAATGTAAATTGATGGTGGCCGGAAGTCGGGAATGTCTTGTCAATTTTTGTCCGTACCTAAAGACAAAAAAAAAAAAAAAACATCTAAGCACTGACTCATGTCTTGAAAAACTCATATGTCAAGGCACTCGTATCTCAAGGCACCACTGTATTTTACATGAACAAAAATCTTACATATCCAAAAAAGTCACAAGTGGAAGAGTACTTCATCGTTCTGGCTGTCACCGGATGTCATTGGCAAAGATAGATGAACAAATCATTTGTCGGAAATAATTTTTTGCATAGTAGTTGGGAACCACTGCACTAGAGCAGGGGTGTCCAAATTCCATCCCGCGGGTCCTTTTGGGTCAGCAGGTCGTTTTTAAGGGTCCTGAGCAAAGTAACCACCATATTGTTATTGGGAAAAATATTAGGTAGTTACTAATTAAATTCCTGCTTTTCACTATGGCTCTGTCTCAAATAGCAAAAAAAAAACATGAGAATTGAAACCACACAATTTTTTTTTTTTTTTTAATAATTGCCTATATAGAGTAAACCATAAATATACTACTAACTATGATAAAACAGAAAAAGCATTTCAAACTTCTCTTATATTACCCTTAAAAATAAATGGTTTCCAGGATTTCTTTTTTTTTTTTTTTTTAATGCATTTAAATGCAGCAAAAACCTTCCATTACAACCCAGGCTAAACTTAGCTCCTCCCTGACAGACAAAGTTCGGCTCTCATTCAAGATCATTTGTGTCATTTCAACATACTTCCTTGACACCAATTACTCTACTTTCTTGTTTAGACAGAGCTTATGCGGCATTTTAGGGCATTACAGAAAGGCAAAAAATTACCTGAATAGATGACTTTTCTATTGCAGTACCACCCAAAACCACGTGGCGGGGCAGTGCTGAGATCCGTTCCGACCGTTACACTACCTCCCGTTTTACCTGCTTCTCAATAACAACAAAATTGACACGAGGTTTCTTTTGTTTACGTTGGGACCCTTGGAAATTGCCAAAATGACCCGAAAACGTCCATGGCAAACTAAAAAACGTCATGTTTGTTTTTGCACATGCGCTTTTGAGACTTTTTTGGGTGTGTACTCTTGATAGCCAGGCCAAGCAAATTACATGTATTTGTGGCAAACTGGCTTCGGAGTCTGAATTGTTTGTAGTTTCTTTGGGGGTCATGCCAACAACATTGCGCTTACCAAACGTAAGGACGAGCGGGCTTGGTTCACAACGGCGTCGCCGTTCCTACGTCGGCGACGCAACCCGACATTGTACGTTATGTGTCGCGAAAAGGCAACCGTGTAGGTAATGCGAAAAAGATGTGACATTTTGCAGTAGCGCCATCTGGTGGACAAACCCGAAAGCCAGAAAAAAAGAGGTCCTCAGTTTACGACTTATGTCAGAACAGTTAATTGACCCACATACTACTTCAATGCGCACCATTCGTAACCTCAAAATTTAAATATTTGTATGAAAAATACTTGTACGCATGAATATAAAATGAGTGTGCCTTCTTATGTCAGTGCGACCATGTTTTTACGCCGGCCAGAAAACTAGCTCACGCATTGTTTATATAACCTCGCGGTCACAATTACAGTAATCAAAAACATATTTTTGATCCATGACATGCCGATTCACCCATTTTCAGATTTTTTTTTCCCCCCCTCCGTTATTCACAGAAAAACTCAACTCACTCGCATTTTTGTGCTCAGGCCAAGCCATTGTCTAATATAAAAGATTTGCTTTGACCGCATTTTGGTGTCAAGGAACTATGCTGAAGTGAGTTGAGGAGATCCGTGTGGTGCTTTGTCACCATGTTGTGACAGCTTGGTTGATGTGAGTGGATAAGCTTTATTTAGACAGAAGTAGTGCTCTGCAGTCATCCCGTGGCATCTATAGTGAATTATTTTCAATGATGAACCTTGTTGTGCCATGTGACCCCGCATTCTTACAGTGCTGCACAAACTAGTTCAATGCGCGCTGTTGGCAAACTTGACACCCCTTAAGTTGAGACCGTCATAAAAAGAGGACTCTCTGCACTTTCTCCTCTCTCATATTTGGGGAAATGTGGTGACTCGTTGCTAATTCCGATGCAAGGGAAGTACAGTGAACCCCTGCATAATCTTGTTTTGGCATTCTCAATTTTGAGGGGGGGGACTTGTTAGTACTTTGGCGCCACCCTGTTGAAGTGAGTGGAGAAGCTTCATTTAGACAAAAAGTAGTGCTTTGTCGCCATCTTGTGGCATCTTTGTGCCAAGAAAGTTTGTTGAAATGAGTTGGGGTTTCATTTCGACAAAAGTAGTGCGTTGGTGCCATCCTGGTGTCAATGAAGTATGATGAAGTGAGTTGAGGAGTTTCATTTAGTCAAAATGAGTGCTTTGATGCTATCTTGGTGCCAGTGAACTATGCTGAAGTGAGTTGAGGAGTTGCATTTAGACAAAAGTAGTACTTTGATGCCATCTTGGGGCCAATAAACTATGTTAAAGTGAGTTCAGGCGCTTCATTCGGACTAAAAGTATTGCTTAGGCACCATCTTGGTGTCAATGAACTTGACACTTGTTGAAGTGAGTTGAGGAGTTTCATTTTGACAGACGTAATTGCTTTGACGCCATCTCGGCGCCAAGGAACTACGTTTGGAGCGAGCTGAGGAGCTTCTTTAAGACAAAAGTAGTGCCTTGACACCATTTTGTGGCATCTGTCAACCTTTTTTGGGGGGGAGGGGCGTCAATTCCTCGCACAGTTTTGCTATTGCGGGTGTTCACTGTACTGGATATGATGTTTCATTGTCTATTTTTGTATCTACAAGAAGCCTAAATGAGCTGTAAACATGAAACATTCAACAGAACATTACAAGCAGGAGAAAAAGGGGGGCAAAAAAATGCTTCGTCACCTTGAAGATAAGCCGAGACATCGGCCCATTCGACCGCTCATCTTAACCCAAACACGGAACTGGTTTTAGCATAAGCGACACGGGCGGGAAAATCTCTTCGGATTCTTGTCCGCGACCCCTCGGCGGAATTTCGTTGATTTTTGTCTTTTTTTTTCCCGGACACTCCCGCTCTAGCGCCTCTCGCTCGGAACATTCGCCCGCTCCGCCTCTCTTCGGACCTCCACCTCCCACTCGCCTAAGAAGCTTCTTTAAACTCCGGAGACGTTTTAAATTTTAACTCCTCTCCGGGATGTGACACACGATTGCGTTGAATTATTCACAGGCGGTGACACAACACACACTCGTACACGCACACACACGCGTCGTAACGGCTTAGCTGATCTTCCTTGGCATGTCCTCTGACACACTAGCAGTATGTAGTTAGATTCTTAATGGATGTTGTGGTGCTGTTAGGCAGTGCAAAAGCTGCACATATAAACATATAGGCTTCTTTGTTTGGGCATCGTAGTATTTCTTCCTTCCTTCCTTCCTTCCTTCAATTAAGTGACTTGAAGTGCTCCAATGTCTGTTTTAGACATCTTAGCTCTAGTTATGCAAGACTTTTTGGCTGTAGTAATGCACATGAGATCTCGTTTTGTTTTTCTTCTTCCGCGCGTCAGATAGTAGCGTAACGTTCAAGTGCTAATATTTGGAACATCCATATAGCGATTGTGATCCATGAGTACCCTTACCCTCGAGCAGCGGTTTT
Organism: Filicampus tigris; assembly: GCF_054856515.1. Lineage (NCBI taxonomy): Eukaryota > Metazoa > Chordata > Actinopteri > Syngnathiformes > Syngnathidae > Filicampus > Filicampus tigris. The sequence goes on along the minus strand of NC_141233.1, from coordinate 12,998,261 downwards.
TGTTTCTTTGTAAACTCTTTCTATCGTAACATATTATAGTGGGCCTATAACATAGAGAGTCATGGATTCTATCCGTTCACTGTACATGTATGACATCATGAGGAATGTTTTCTGTAATCTGCCTTATACAAGGAATATACTGTATGTAGTATTTAGAGTTTATAAATAAATATTGGGGCGTAAACGGGTGTTTTATCTGTGTGGCGTCAATTCTCTACGTTCCTTGCGCGGGGATGGAATGACGGTTACGCGGAGTGACGGCCCGCTCGCCTAGTTGGAGATAGAGAGAGGAAAACAAAACGCGGCCAAGTGTGCTACTTGAAGATACTCGTCTCCAATGAGGTGAATAACTAACAGCCTGAAAAAATTTTGGGGTAAAAATTGCAGTTTCGAAAAGTCATGTGTACTTTCTGGCATATTTCAGTAAAACTGGAATTTTAGACAGAACCCAGAGTGATGTTTTTAGACCAAAACATGGTAAATGCTAACCGTTTTGATCAAATTTGTCAAAAACACAGCTGTTTTTAAGACTCCAGAGAGGATTTTTTTCAAAGAAAACCTCGTAAATGTATGATTTTTAACATTCTGGACCAATCTCCACAGTCACGTATTACAATATGGTGAGAAAATTCCTTTCTGGATTCTTTTCCAAATTCTGTTTTGGTGAACTTTGCCAAAAAGTCGAAATTTGTTTTTTTGTTTTTTTGGGGGGGTTCGGCATATTCAGCGAAAAGGCAAAAAAAATCATGGCATCATCACCATTTATAAAAGAATCTTTCCTATTTATTTATTTACATTTTCATTTTGTTTGGCGGTGTGCAGCATTGGCTGAGCAGTTTTAGTAGGTGCATGTATGTGTATCGGCGCCCTCAAAAACCAAAACTAATAATAATTCCAACGGAATGGACAGAATTTAGGGATAAGGGCAGTAGGGCTCCAAAAGGAGTGGAAAATTTCCAGAAAGTTTTGGGTACATTTCCATGGGAAATTTAAGCTTGGGAATTTTGGAAATATTTCAAAATGGCAAAAGACAATCGTTTATTGATTCCGAGAAGGGAAATGTAAGAAATACTTTAACTTGCGCGGCGACATCCTCGAAGCTCACCCGTACCTAAATTTTGGCTGGCGACGCAAAGCAATAAAATCAGCTTGCATGAAATCTGGTTGCCGTTGTCAGCTGAAATATAAAATATATTTCCCCCAACAATATTTCAGCTCCGTATTTACAGCCGACCTTCAATTTTGTATGAGTATCAACTTTGAAAAGTCCAGCAATTTTGCACTCCTAAAGGGCAGTGACGCTTTGTTCAATTTCCAAAATTCCTTCCAGCGTTTGCTTTGTTATGTAACCACTCGGATGCAATTAGACAAATGACATTCTCGTGGGAGCACATGCCGCTGCGCACAAAAAGCCCCCCACACCCACCCCAGTTGAATACAAAGCAGATTGGAACGGCGTCTGTCCGCCGTGACATTCCCATCCATCTTTCCCTCTGATTTATTGACTTGAAGGTTACGCGCAGTATGCGGCGCACCCTCCCCTTTTTAAACGGCGCCACGGCACGCCTTGCTGGAGGTCAGAGGAAGCGAATCGGCAGCGAATCGGCATCGACCCCGAGTTGGCCAGGTACCAGGACGCGACGTAGCCGACTGTCCCTCAGCTAAATAAAAGACTTGGGAATAAAAGGCCGCCTTTTTGGGCAGGATCCCGGCTCGGCAAGATGCACAATAACCTCATTGCCGTGAGTGCAAGGGAATGAAACGATTTGTCTCGGCTGTCAATTTGGAAATAAATCAGCGGGGCGATGATTAATGTCGAAATATATGTCCTTCACATACTGTACATGTGCCCTCCATCAACGCTTTAATGACGCAGTAAAAATTGATCACTTTTATGGAATAAGAACAAATGGTGGCGAGCGGCGACGGATGTGATTCAAAACACGAGTGCCGGGATACCCGTGTTTATTTACAAGCACAATTTATGAACACGCATCCCCAAGGCACTTTTTACGCCAAGTAGGGCTGAGAGGAATGAAAGCGGGCAGAATGTCCGCGGGAGAATATATGGATATTAGCTACATCTTAAGTGACCAGGAACGGATAGGGGAAAGTGACAAGGGAATATGGATGTGGAGGTCAAGCCAGACAGGAATAGAAAGGAGAGATGGCAGTAAGAGCTGTCCTGATGGGAAAATGGCCAAGAATAGATGAAGGTCAGGAAGGAGAGGAGGTCATTGATGGCCAGGAATAAGCAGAGGTTAGCCAGGATCGAAGGAAAAAAAAACGCACTTGATTCTGAAAACAAGATGGCAGTCCAACGTGATCACCCGAGCAATCAGATTACCCCTCAATAGCAATGACTAAATGAAAATATATGTTGTTCTATGAAAACCCAACGAAGTCAGAAACAATCAACTTGCGGAAAAGGGCGGGAATCGTCAAGTCTCAAGGTTCAAATTCTACATTGCGAATGGGGCTGAATCAGTCACGCCTTAGCAAACCAGAAGCCACTGTCATGGGGCGATTATTGAATTCGAACTCGTGCGCAAGAAAAGCGGATATGTAAGGAAGGAACGTGAAAAGTTTGCAAGAAATAGAGTGGAGGTCACCTGTCCGTAACCTTTGTGCCCCGTGGCATTAGAACTGTTGATTATGATGAGTCAGGAACGAAGGAAAAGAAATTAGGAGGAGATCAAGAATGGAGGTATGGATGAGACCAATATCCATGGGCCAGATGGGGGTCAGTGATCATGGAAGGGAAAGAGGAAGGTTATTAGGAATTGATAATAATGCTAGGTGAAGGTCAGAGACCAAGGTTGGAGCTTGAAAAAAAACCCAAAAAACTCTAAAGAGTGAAACCAAATTATGATGAGTACAAAAAATGAGCCTCAAGTTAACAGGTTGATCAACTTTTCAGTGACTATGAAATGGAAGAATATCAGTAACCTGGACTGGTTGGAATTGAGGGTCGAAGTTCACAGGACAGTGACCAAAAAGTAAAAGTGCCTGGGAGGGATAAAGGTCAGCTACCAAAAAACAGATGAAACCGCTGACCACAACATGGACTGAGGTGAGAAAGGTGGGTGATCAATAATGGATGACTGTTAGTAGAAATGGATGGAAAGAGTTGACCAAGATGGAAAATATCAGGTGCGGATGGAAGGAGGCAACCTGTTATTAAGCAGTGAAAATCCACGTATGTTTTCATGTGGAATAGCCTAGATTCCACACTTAGCCTCATTTCATCATTTTAAAGGCTTTCGGCATCCCAGGAGACACGAGATAGATTTGGCAACAGGAGCTGATTGGCCAGGCAGTGTGGGCTGACTCCTCTGAGGCTTTAGGTTTATTTTTAATATAGAACAATGTTGTTTGGGTTTAGACTTTCATTAAAAGCAGAACTTTCTCGCATGGCTGCTACTATTTTTTTTTTTCTTTTAACATCTAACGTTATTCCTAGAGGCCTTGCAAAAGTCATTTATTGGGATTGAGCACGGTACACAATGTTGGTTTTATAATGAAAAAAAAATCTCCATTTGTAAAATATTTGACATATACATTAAACGTATGGATTTGAACAGACAGTCGGTTAATGAATTAAGATTATGATAAAAATAAACTATTTTACATAGTAGCTGTCCAACAGATACCAAAGGCAGGAATAGCGCCACCTGTGGTAGCAAAGGCCAACATATTTCAAGTCTGAGCGGAACAAGACTGTTGAAAGGCCACGCTCCAAGACAAATTGCATCATAAACACTTATCAGATGCCCTTGTAAAACACTGGCGCATCCAAGAGGGAACACTTCATAAGGTAAAGGCATGAATTCAGATGTGGCCGCCGTCTCTTACCGCCGTTTAACTTTGCCACCATTGTTCTTCGGGGGCCGCATTAGCAGATTGCTTCCCGAATGTTGCTTAGGGGGACACGGAGGACGCCGTTGGGCCGCCGCCGCCTCCTCCTCCTCCTCCTCCTCTCATCCCCCGGCGACTGTCAGGGTTCTTCAGATGATTTGTCACCTCGGCTGCCGACTCGTTAGAACAGGCCCTTTTTCAGCCAGGCGCCATCTGAAGGAAACAAACACTTGGAGGGAATAACAAGTGGGCCTTGCTAAAAGCCTACATCAGTCCATGAGCAAAGCATAAATGAGTGTGGCGGTACCTCATCCTACGAGTGACCGTAATGGTAGCGGCAAACGTCACAAGCAGCAGTTTGGTAGATAACGAACAAGTCTTCATAAGAAGTGCTGCTCATGACCACTTCAAGTTGAAATTCACTTGAAAAATTAAAGGGAAATCAGACATTGTGTATTTAACCAAACAATATTAACTTTGTCTTATGAACGTCTGCTAGCTTAATGCTAACACATGACGCAAGGTCATCGACGTGTCTAAATTCCCAGCAGTCTCAAAAACACCGCTAAGTGTCATTTAGGTTATCAAATTATCCAACAAGATGTGACATGGCCTCACTCGGGACACTTTGTGCGACTCCAAACAAGAGCTAGCGCATAGGACGAGTGGTCGGTATCAGAGCGCGTTCCCGTTTACGCGGCCCAAATGAGCTCGGTGATGGATGAGGCGGCGGCCCGCATGACAAGTCTGGTGGATTTATGGCAGCAAGGCCTCAGTCGGTGTACACTCGTCCATTGTTGGGAGCACTACATCAGCTTTGTGACAGCCAAATTAGGCTTTGGCGTGATTGCGCCCCGTTTTTGTTTGTTTGTCGGGATAAAGTGGCGCAACGTCAAACCCCGCGCGGAGATCATTTTTCACAAAGTTACGTAAGTTCCTTTAAGCCAACTTGGCCGACTTTGGGCAGTGCACATTTTTTCATTTAGATAAGACATTTTATGTTTTCAGGCTCAACCAAAACATGAACAAAGAAATGACATTCTAATGGAATTTGTATAGTGGCTTAAATGTCAAATATACTCCAGAATTGTTGGGGAAGCCCTGGGGTACAAAATCACAAATTTTGCATTGTACAATCGCAGAAATGATCAATGCTAAATATTTTCACGGGCATATATTTCATTAGCTTAGTATCATAATTGCGCAAGTCATTTTGAACCTAGCCAGAATATCAATAAAAAATACTAATGAGCTTGCAATTTTTTTTTTCCAATTATCACAATTAATATTTAACTGATGTTAAAAATGTGCTAAAATATCTAAATTTAGAAGAATATTTAGTGTTCATTATTCAAAAATTATGCAGATGTATAAATGATCATTTAAAAAAATTCAATTTTCAAAAATACATATAAATTAAAAAAAAAAATTTTAATGAATGTTAGGATTGATTAATGACCCGACTGACTGACAATCGACACAGATGAAGAAAAAAGTATTTTAGTAAGCATATTGGTATTTTCTCGTTAATATTTTGACAAAGTTAAAGCTGTGCTCAATCCATCATTCTGTGGAATTCTGTGACAGCATATCTAAACATTTATACAATGCCTCCCCGTTTCTGCTTGTTGCTTTCTTTTAAAGAGAGCTTATTATTTTCCAACTTGTGCCTTATATGAAAGCATAATCTATCATTATTATGCAGAGTGTCCGCGACTGCCAACATCAAATGGCTTCCAACGCAAATGGGGTAGTGTCGCAGCTTCAGTGCTTCTTGTTGTTTTGTTTTCAATTTCACACATCTAATTAATGTTACATAACACACAAAAGGTTGAGGAGTGGGTGCAACGTGATGATAAATCTCCAGCAGGAGAAAAGGGTTTATTGTGGTATGTTTGTTTTTTTCTAATAAAAGTAATCATGCATTCGGAAAATAAGCACACTCATCCTTACACTCTTTTGGGACTCATGATGAAAAACACAATAAGTTGATAAACAAAACAAAAAAATTAAAATCAGACTTTTTAAAGACTCCGCCTTTATACTTGCCCTCCTTTATCTCTCATCTGTTTGTTTTTTTTCTTCTTTTTAACCGACTTGCTGTCATCTTGCATTTTGCTCTTCTTGGCCGGGCTGGCCTGCGGCGCCAGAGTGCCGTCCGCCACCCGCTTTGTCTTTTTTGGCTTATTCTTCTTGCCTTGTCCTTTTCCTACTCCCGCTTTGTTCGCCTTTGGGGCCGGGTTGGCTGCGGCTGCGGCGGCTGCGGCTGCGGCGGCGGGCTCCAAGACGGGCTGTGGGCGTTTTTTCCTCTTTTTGCTTTCTGGCAGGAAGCCCTTCTGCTTCTTGGCAGGCTGCTGCGCTCTCGGCAGCTGGCCGCCATCCTTGCCGGGCTTTATCTTCTCCGTTTTTGGCTTCCTGAGGATAGCGGAGATAAACAAGATGACTTTGAATACGCTCTCCAACACGTGAAGGTCTGTAGAGCCTCGATAGAAGCTGATGTCACTGTTGGTGTCAGTAAAGAGGAATTTGGGGGGGGGGGGGGACCGATTCTCCATTACTTGATGAAAAACTCACCTATTCAGCGTTTTTACTTTGGCGCCATCTTGTGGTGATCCATGTTGAATTGAGTTGAGGAGTTTTGTTTCGAGAAAACTAGTACTATCTGGGGGCAATTAGGAGCTTTTTATTTTACGGGGGGCCTCATCAATTATTCAGTTTTTTGGGGGGGAACCTATCCTCTGTTATTCATTAAAAAAATTGCCCCGTCAGGTCAAAGAAATAAAGTACTTTGTTGCCATCCTGGTGTCAAGGAACTATATCAATGTGAATTGGAGTGTCTTTTAGACAAAGGCAGTGTTTTGGAAACGGTGCCACAAGTTATATCACATCGCATCTGTATAGCTGACACTTTTACGACAAGAGTTTAAAGAGAAATTAGGGTTGTTCTATTGTTTAATATTATTCCCTTGGGAAAAAATGCAACAAATAAGCACCTCACTTCAATTAAATGCATCAGGGGTAAAAAACAAAAAATAAAAAAATAAATTAAAAAAAAAACACACAGGTACCTTTACAGTGACTGATACCACCATGTTTCCATTTTCCGCTCATAGCACTCACATGACTCCAAAGTCTCTCATGACAGACCAGTAGGTGTCCTCCAGCTTGCCTGTCTTCTTGAAGGCGAAGACTTCAGGCATGAGCTGCAGGGAGCTCTTGAGAGCCTCCAGGTCTACGGACAGCTCCTACACAGACAAAGATACTGGATGTCTGACCTTAACCACTCCTTTTTCTTTTTTAATCTTGTCTCCTGCTCATGTATAACATACCTGCAGGTGGATGTGTTTGACCAGGAAGCGACACAGCTCCAGAGCCTTCACTATCTTCTCCCGCAGAGCCCTGCCGTCCGTTTGACCTTCCAGCGTGACAGCCTGAGGAGAGAGTAGCTGATTTAATAAACTCTGCATCAGGAGCAGAAACCATTCGGGAACCTTTCTATTTGCATTTTATATTTAATACAGAGCGGTGATTCAATTATCAATGTGTAAGGAAAAGTAGTGCATCTGTCTTGAGTTTCTTTGCCTGTTAAATACCCTTGCATGCAAGACTGACCAGACAAATAATGGGTGAAATCTGCCTAGCATCAAGTGATGTCACCAGCAAAAAGCAAAGCCATTTATTTAAGGAGAAGCGTCGCCTCACCGCAGTTAGCTGGGCCACCACGTTGGTGCAGAACTCCAACCACGGCGCACCACTCATTACTTTCTGCACGTCCCTGTTTTGCATGGCGCGCAGCATCAACACACACGCTTGGCCCTGCACGCACAAACGACACACAATTTCAATATAGTAACCCCCCCCCCCCCCCGAATATTTGCACTTTGCTGTTCACAAATTCAATTAAAAATTGAGTTATTTTTTTCTGTGGGACTCGTGCCCAGAGTTGGAATTATGCTGTAAAAAATATAATTATTTGATAATGGCAGATGAAGAAATTACTTAGATATTTAGTGCTTATTTCTCCATCTTATAACCAAACTATGCAATGAGATGGCTATTTATAACATATTTCCAGGCATGTGTATAGCATTATTTATTTATTAATGTATAGTTGCCATTCAGATGTGCATGTACATGTATATCCTATTTCTTATGCATGTATGTGCAATTGGGAGAAACTGCTGCTCTCATTCTCACTGCCTGGCATTATAAATATGTACCTGTACAAACAAATGCATGGGATTAAATTAGGATATCATGGAAAAATCACTCAATTTCAGCCGTTCAATTCAAAAAGTGAAATTCCTACTATAGATTCCCGACACATAGAGTGAAATTGTATATGATTGTTAAAATGTTTATGATTATGCTTTAGAGCTAAAAAAAATCCCAAATCCGCCATTTTAAGAAATGGGAATATTATATAAGAACGATTCAAAATGATTTAATAAAGAAATTAGGTATGAATTGGGCTTCTGAAAATGCGTTTGATGAATCTGTCAAATATGAAGGTAACTTTTTTAATTTAACTACTGAAATGAACTTCGCTACCAAATTCTAATTTCTAATAAATATCCATGTGATTATTCTTGTGTCCACTTTGATGAGGTGAAACCAGAATTTCCCCGTTGCGCCATGAATAAAATAATTCAGACACCTTACCCAAAATGTATGCAAAACTGCTGAAACGTGATGTTAAAAATTCTTGACAGGAACCAAGATTACCTGTTGGTGCTCTCTGACGCCTGATGTGATGTGCTGCACAGTCACGTCCAACAGGTTAACACACAAAACCTGTGTGTGACACGCATGAACACACACGCAAATACGCACATGGGTTGTATTTAATTAGCGCCGCCACATAACAAAACATCTGTTGCACTGTACGCACTCACCGGAAATCTGGTGAACAGGTCAGTGAACATCTGGGTGGTCAGCGGGCTGTTCCTGTGACGCATGAAGAAGCACAGTGCCTTCCGAAAGATGCCGGCCACCCGCTCCACGTCCACATTGCCCATGAACCGCAACTGCGCACGCGCACACACACACACACACACACACACACACACACACACACACACACACACACACACACACACACACACACACACACACACACACACACACACACACACACACACACACACACACACACACACACACACACACACACACACACACACACACACACACACACACACACACACACACACACACACACAGAAACCAAGAGACCAAAAATGAGCTTGAAATGCATTTTATAGACCACTTGACATCTTGATTTTCTCGTAAGTTCAATACACATAAATAGGCAAAAAAATGAGCATTGTTGTTTTTGTAAAGCTATTGTGGATCTTATTATTACATACTTGAGCGATGATGCACTTTATAGCAATTAGGTAATGAGCTGAGGACGGCCCAAATTATCTTGCAGTGACCCACTTTGTGACCCACTAAAACACAGCAACAGGAACACAAATGTGCATCGATAAAAAAAATTTAAAAAATGCCTTTGACCCTAACTACAACAATCCTGTCAGCTGAATGCATTCTCATTTGACCCTTCACCTCATGTTAAACGTCATTGACACTGACACACTACCAAGGCCAAGCAGTAAAATTAGCGGACTGAACTGGCCACTGATAGGGGGGGAAAAAAAGTGGGACAATGTGATGATAAGAAAAATCTGTATTTACACCGCGAAATGAGCTGCAATTAAGTCAAAGTTTTTGAAAGCGTTGGGTGTCGCCACCTCATTTTAGGAGGAAAGAGGAAGTAAGAGTTACGTACGTCTGCAGCAGTTCTGGACACCGCCACCTCCTCTTTGCTTGCGGCGGCGGGTGCTCCTCGTAACACTTTGACAACATACAGAGCGGCACTGCAAACAAAGCATACAGATAGACGAGGTTAGAAAAAAATTAAGCCGAAGTAATCAGTTATATCGTTCAACACAAAATTGGCTCGACGATTTATTATAAAACGCTAGATGAAAATGAACAGGAAGGAAGCCATTTGTTTTAAAAATGCCATGAAAAATGGGCTCGGACAATCAGACTAAAATTGGCCCCATATCACCAATTTTACCAATTGGGGAAATCCATGAAAAATGGGTTTGTGACATTAGAAGACGGGGGAAAAAAGTACCCACGAAAAAGTCTCAAGGACCCAGGCCTCAAAATGAACAGGAAAAAATCCAGGTCTGGGCAAATTCCAGGACTCATACTTTGAAACTTCGGTTCTGGATATTTTCGGTACCCAAAAAAAAAAAATTGTTTTTTTCATTTTTTTATTTTTATTTGGAAAAGATGTCAAGTAAAATGTACTTTTTTTTCCCCGAAAAAAAATAAATAAAAGCGAACCATTCAGGTGATAATCTAAGAAATTACACCAGAATAAAAAATACATTAACAATAAAGATCTCTTAATTTTGTAAATTATTAAGACACTGAAATCTTTAAACACTCAGCAGCAACAGCCTATGACACATCTAAGTATTCAAGTTAAAACCAAGTTGTCATTATAGTACATATATACACTTTTGGTGATGAAAAAATACATACATTAACAGTTACAATTATTGCTAACTATATCAAAATTGTTTTTATCATGAAAATGTTTTTAAAAAGTTTTTATGAAATTACATACACTTTTTAGGCATTGAATTCTTTGCGTTTTCCAACAGCATATTGTCACGAATTGGGTTATCCGTGTTGTGGTTGGATTTGCTGAGTTGTGATGTTTCCGAGGTTCATGAATGCACAAATCGGAAGCAGGAATCCCTGACCGATTAGTGTCGTTAAACTGCAAAGCTTTTTTGTCAATGCCATAAAAGGTGGTCGGATCATGGCGTACAACTTTAATATTATTATTCATATCATTATAATCACCTGAAATAGTAGAGGCCAACCGAGGACTCAGACAACTTCTGCATTTTCGTCATCAGCTTGTCAAGAAGGTTGTGAAGCTCCTCCCGTCGGTCTTCCGCGGTCTTGCAGTATACCTTGGACCTGCACAGCTGGTTCCTACAAAATACAGGGATCACAGAAGGAACAAAATTAATTACAGGGGTTTTGTTGTCGGCGCTAACTGCAAGCATAGACGGTGGGTGAGTTACTTGAAAATGTCCGCTGCTCTGCGTAGGAAGTCCTGCACCTGCTGCTCATTGCCCAACCTCATCCCTCGCTCGATCATGTACAGCAGAGGCTCCAAAAGGTCCAGGACCAGAGGACTGCCAGCCTGCCGGAGCACGAACACCTCCACCAGGTCCAACACCTACAAAGTCAGAAAAGAAAAACAGCAGGGTTTTTATTTTAAGTCAAATCTGACGCAGCTGGACACTATTCTTTGACCTACCTTGATCTTGAAATCACACACAAGTGTCTTCTCTTTCCGCATTTTGGTCTTGGAGTCTTTCTTGGCCTGGATCTTCTTCTGCTGCTCAGAGAAGAGCGCCGACAGGCTCTTGTCCAGATCCATCATGGCGTCATCATCCAGGTCGTCGTCGCTGCTGCTGTCCTCCTCTGTGGCCTGGAAAAGGAGTATGACATCATAATAACAGGATTCACTTTCGAAGTACACATTTTGTATCCAGTTTGGCCTTTTGATCGCATCAACTCTATTTTAGGTCCCAGAAATCTGTTATTGTTCTGGAAAATAGAGTTGTTTCAGTATTTCACTGTATATAGATGCCATTATCTCCTGAGGAGCCATGCACTGCCTTTGGGTTTTATTGTTACGTTTGTATTCAGGCGTGATATTCAACCTCAGAATATGCTTTTCCGTAGTTATATTCTGATCACTGTCTGGATTTCTTAGCTTGAAGTGTTCTTATGATGTAGTAGCTAAGGAAGGAAGGACGGAAGGTAGGTTTCGGTCTATGCAGGTAAAGACGGCAGCAAGGAACATTAGTAGATTCATGTACGTAGTTAAGGAAGGTAGGAGAGGAAGAGGGGATTGTAAGAGAGGAAGAAAGGTTTCGGTAAGTAGGTCTCATGATGTGGTCAGTAAAAAAGGAAGGGTGGAAAGTAGGCTTAGGTAAGGATAGAAGCAAGTAAGGTACTGCATATTAGTGAGAAAGGGAGAAGGAAAGGGAGGAAGAAAGGAAGGAGGCATTTAAGGAAGGAAGGAAAAAGGTTTGTCGATATGTGTAATGAAGGCAGTTAGGTTCAGCTATGTAAATACGTTTGGAAGCAAGCTAGGTGAGAAAAGATGGGTGAAAGGTAGGCAATAAATATATTTATATGTATTACTCGAGCATTATATTGCCACTGGCTAGTTGATTTATTTTTCATCAATTTTAATACGTTTTTAGCGTCTTGATCCACGTGAATTGCCTGGCTAATGGTAACGCTTCTATCAGTGGCGCCACACGGTGGGGAAAGTTATTATTACATGCATGTGACACAAAATAAGACTCCATGCTAATGTGAAGTTCTGTTAAAAAAAAAAAAACTCACCAGAGCATTCTTCTGCTGCAGCACCTTCATCAGCTCCAGTTTGAAGTTTTGGTCCACCTCTTCTTCATTCTCATCCTCATTCTCCTCAGAGTCATTGTCCGACTCTTCTTCCTTTTTACGAACAAAAACGACTTGAAAGTAAGGACAACAGGTCGAGTGGAGAGAGAAAGAAAAAAGAATATGAAGCACCATCTCCTCATCATCATCCTCCTCCTCCGGTTTCTTCTTCTTGGCTTTCTCGGCGTCGTCCACAACGAGCACAGGGCCGTCCTCGTCGTAGTCTTTATCCGGATCCAGGACCTAAACGCGCAGAATCAACATTTTGAGTGAAGTCGCCCCGGCACACGATCACGAACACGCGGGCTGCAGCTTACATCCATGATGGCGGTGAGGGCGGCGGCGTTGACGTGGGGGCAGATTGAGGCGAAGACGGTCTTGCACACCTGCCTGATGTGCCGGCTGGGTTGGGACAGGAGCGACAACAAGATGTCCACCATCACCTCCACCCACTTGGGCTCCACCTCCTCCTGTTTGGTGGCTACGGGAAGAAAAAGTTGCCGAAATATCAGCTTCTAGGGTGACATAATTGTCAATATGCTGTCAAATTGTTTATACTGTACTGTCGTAAATTTGTTTTGACTTTCATAATATAAACTTGTTTTTAATGTGATCAATTTGTTACTACTTTAGCATTTTAGTTTTTACTTTGATCATGTAATTTGTTTTTACTGTTGTAAATTTGTTTTGATTGTAAATCTGTAAATCTAAATCTCCAATATAGTTTTAATTTAGCTTGTTACTTTTGAAAATTTTTATTTTACGTCATAATATTTTACGTCATCATTCAGTTTTGTAAGTTCAGTTCCCAACTGCTAAACAGTTTCAGAACTTGTAAAAGTGTTACACACGATCTAAGTTTGTTTTCAACTTTGTAATTCAATTCATATGTTGGCCATGATAATTCTTCCTTGGAGAATTTATTAGCTGTTGCAACAACTATATGTGACGGCTCACCTTTCTTCTCTTTCTTTATGGCTTTCTTCTCCTGTGCTTTGTCTATGCAGCTCTGCAGATCCTTCATGACATCCAGCAGCTCATCTGGAGCCTTTACCAAACACAATTTGTTGATCATTGAAAGGACGGGAGCAACCGAACCACTGTAACGTGGCAGATTAGTGTGCTGTGAGAACTCATCACCTGAGTCGCAGATTCACGGATTTAATAACAATGAATGTTGGGAAACACTTTTTTTCGAAGATTAAAAAAAAATTAAAATGCGATGTGGTTGCGCAGGTGACTTGGTCAATCGTACCCTGAAGAGGTGCATGCCGATCAAGAGGAAGAGCTGCTGGAAGGATCTGTTCTCCGCCGAGTGGCCTTTCTTGGCTTTCTTCTTCAGCCTCGCCACCGACTCTAACATGCTTGGAGAAAACAGATGTCGAAAGGTCATTATCAAACACATTTGATAAAAGACTCAAATTAAAGTGCGGTCGTAGGTGAATAAACAAGAGAAGATGGGGTCGGACCTGTCCCAGGCCTGCTTCTGCTCCTCAGTGAACGGATGGACGGGACGCACGAACGCGGGCTTCTGGAGCAGTTCTTGGGTGTACTGGACCAGGCGGTATAGCCACAAAACGCCATCAGACATGACGCCCAGCGTGCGTTTCTGGGTCAACGCCACGCCTTTGGACGCCTCATCGGCTAGTGGCAAGTTATGCATGGAAAGGAGGAGCCTGGTTGAGAGAAATATTGCAAGTGAAGGAATGCCACGTTCCAAAATTCCAAATACTTTTGTACATGGAGTAAATCTACAAAAAACACTGAAAGGATGACTTTAGTGCCATTTTGAGTCAGAATGGTGCAGAGGAACTATATTGAAGTGAACTGAGTAGAGTCATTTATACAAAAGTAGTACTTTGCCACCACCTTGTGTCGTTTTGTTGCCAACGAACTACGCTGAAGCGAGTTGAAGAGTTTCATTTAGACAAATGCAGTGAATTTTTCGCCATTTGGGGGTGATCTATAGGCAAGTATAAAACTTTTGGGGGCAGAATTTTTGCAAATTTACCCACCCAAATACGGAAGTGACCAGCACTGCTCTGGTTTTCGGATCCAGTGGGACGTGGAGCTTATCTTCAGTTTCTGGAATGTCGGAGCAGGCCTTCTTGATGTTAAAGAAGGTGTGGAAAAAGACAAATCTGGTAAAAAGAAAATGGCATCAGCATCACTGGTGGGCAGTAATGTACAAACACAATGGTACCTGAACTTAAAAAAGGCCCAACTTGTGAAATTTTTAAGTATCAGTAAAGTACAGTATCAGTACTTCTAAAGAACCCTTTTCCAAGAATATGTTCCCAGCAGGCCCACGAGTCGAAACACGGCATTCTGATTAATATTGCATTTGTGGAATATGAATTAAACAGCAAAATCCACCCCTTTTTAGCCATCTCAGGGGGGCGGCCATTTTGTCACTTCTGTTGACAGAAAAGGACATCGCAAATGCTCAGGTAACGACCAATCACGGCTCAGCTTCAGTTAACAGGTCAGTCGTGATTGGTTGTTACCTCAGCCCTGAGCAGTTGTGATGTCATTTTCAGTCGACAGAAGTGACAAAATGGCCGCCCCTAGAGATGGCTAAAAACGAGTGCAATAACACTTATTCCACAAACGCAATATTTATCAGAATGCCTTGTTTCTGGGTTGACTCCCTCTTTAAGTACTGCATGTGAATACTTTTGAACACCTCTGCTCATCATGGTGCCAAAGGAACCTTAAAGCCTCATACCTGGCAATCTCCATAATGAGCTCCTCATCCTTCTTCACTTGGTTGTTGTCCACGATGGAGACCAGCCTGGCCACAATCCACTTCCTCAGGCGAAACACGGCATCCCTGAGGAGGATAACAAGCAAGTGAGCGGCCAATCGACTTTCCGGGCTCGCCGGGGTTCCTCGGGACTCACTCTTCCGACAAGTTTTCCTGGCTCTCCATCTGCCTGCGCGAGGTGAAGTTGAGCAGCTCGTCCATGCGGGGCCGCAGGAAGGTGGTCCTGAGCCACGCCACGTAATTCTGCAGCGCCGCTGGCTGCAGGTGCTGCACTACGCGCCACACGGACGGCACCACCGGGTAGCCTTGATTGACCAGCGAGGAGAAGCCCACCATCACCGCCAGCTGCTTTTCGGCATCCTGGCAGCCCTCCAGGAAGTTCGACACATAGGTTTCCATCTCGGGTGCCATCTTGAAGCGTTCTTGTTTCTGGAAAACAGATCAATGAGTCTTAACATTTGATGGTGACTCTGCATTCGGGGAAGAATCCCCACATGCTCGATATCTAATACTAATGATGAGCCTCATGTGAATGTAATTTGTTTGCGTTGACTCATTTAACTACTGAAATGCAGTTGTGTATGTAACATGGGTTCATCATTGTGTACTTTCTAGATGCATGGTGTTGATGCTTTTGGATCCTCTCCTTTTTATGTCCTTGGCCGCCATCTTGAGGCATGTCTTCGCTATTACAACCCCCCCAGTCGCAGCGCGAATGCCGGACTAACCTGAGCGGACACCACATGATCGCCGTATTGCTTCATCACCTCCCCGGAGAGAACCTCTCTGAGCTGGGACAAGGATAGAAATGGCAAAGCGCTGCCCAGCAGTCTGAAACTCACAAAGCTACACAAAACAAAAAAATTTGAAATAACTCATTCTTAAGTGTTATTTATAACTACATTATTATCGATTAATTTTTGGACAATATATAACCTTGTTAAATGTACGAGGCATATGTATTTTGTTAATATTCAATCAATTATTTATTGAGAGACCGGTAGAAAGTCAGGGTCAAGCATACAGAAGGATCTGTTACTATGGTGACTGACTTGGAATTTCTCCAAGCTGTCTTTCTGAACTGGACAATTCAGAGTTTCCAACATCTCATAGTGAACTTACTCTGAGTTTTCGTATGACCTTCTTTGTGGGAATGTCCCCCAATTCCAGTAGCAAATTCTATAGTCTGCACTGACTGATATTCACCAATGTTTGCGCTCGTGCTTCAGTTGTGTGTGTATGTGTGTGTGGACTGCCCTTGTCCACATTACTCACTGCGCGGGTCCCCATTGCTCCTTCAGCATTCCCTCCACGATGGCTTTGTTCCAGAAGAGCTGGAAACTGTCTTCCCTCAGCGAGAGCTTCAGGAGGTCGAGGGCCAAAGGCGGAAGCGTGCAGTCCTTCTTCACCGAATGGGCGGCCAACTTCAGTAGGTGTGTCAGCCTACAAGAAAGAACAAGGCACACCTTTAAGGTTAAGGCTGTATAATGTGAACCGAGCCAAGATGCCCTAGTAACTGACGACCCCCTAAAAAGTTTTGAAATTGCCTAGCAGAATACTAACTCTGTCTAAATGAAACCCTTTAACTGGCTTAAACACCGTTTCTTGAAACAAAGATGCCAAAAGATGGCAGCAAAGCACTGCTTTGCTCCAAATGAAGCTCGCCAATTTACTTCAACGCAGTACCCTGGCCCCAAATTGCTGAAAGATGGTGCCAAAGCGCTAATTTAGTCAATGAAAATCCTAATAGCACTTTCACATAGTACTTTGGCACCAAAATGCTATGTGATGGCAACAACGTAATACTTCTGCTTGGACCATAGTACAAAAACAATTAATAGGTGAGTTTTTCAGCGAACAACCAAAGATTGGCTCCCCCAAAAAGGTGCTATTAGGTGAAGATTTTTCACTTCTTACTTTACGATATTGTCATTGTTGATGATGTTGGAAAAGCCCAGCAGCTTCTTGATTTTCTTGGGTTGGAGAGTCTGCGGGAAGCGCTCCAGCGCCACCAGCAGCAGTTGAAGCTGCTCTGGAGTCTGGAAAGCCGAGGCCATGTCAGCCTGCAGGGCACTCAGCAGGACCTCCTCAAACACTTTCTCAGGAACCTGCCGAGGCACCAACACAGAGGGGACTGGTAAAGACTGCCATGGAGTGTGTTTAAATAGTGGACAGAGAATTTTCTGCTAGGAAATTTGGAGGTGGTGCTCTCCACCTCATTTCGCCTCTAAGACCTCATGAAAACGTTATCCTCTGATCTGAGTTGCACAAGTTGAGTGTCATTTTTAACTTTACTCTAAAAGTGAGAAGAAGAAGAAAAAAAAATAAAAAGAGTCATTACCTCGGTGAGGATGTCCATCATGGTCTTGTTGGGCAGGTCCTTCAGATGTTGTCGCTGCTGGGTGAGGTTTTGCAGAAGCTGCACACAACCCAGCACCACCTGCGGCTCCTGCGTGGGTGCAATATGTAACAGTTGGGCTCTATCTTAAATCATGCAGAGGACATTCTGAGGTCAAATGCCCATTTAACACTAATTGGAAAAATAGGTTTGTCTGCATTTATTCTTGGATAACAAATTAGTTTGTCTATGATATTTTGCTCTCTCCATCCAGCCATTTTCTATAGTGCTTGAATACAGCATATCATTTTTTTCATGTTTACATTTTTAGGTGAATGGTGTTTTCACGTTACAGATATCGCATTAACATGATTTTTTTTAATCCAAAATTGGACATACACACACATATATAATATATATATATATACACACACACAAACACTTACTTTGAAAAGGCGGCCTGACTGATGTAGAGCAAGAGCGCCAAACAAGCTCCCAAATGCAGCATTTCTGACAAATTTCTGGGGTACAAGCATAGGAAACAGATTTTATTCTCACACAGTAATGTTATCCAAAAAGGGAAAAAAAACATTTTATAACATTCACCTTTTTGGCTTTTTGTACATCGTGCTTCTCCTTGATTCTATCGAGGATGTTCTGTAGAGTGAGGTCCTCAAATGTGCTCAGGAGCTGGAAAGAAAAGATTTATTTTTGCGTCACATCACAAACACTCACAGGTCAAAATATTAGGTACATCCAAAGAGGGGGTGCATCAGAATGTTCGCCCACCTGACCCAGAGCCAGGCTGAATCCGGGCCTCGCCGCCTCCCGCGTGTGAGCAAGTCCATCCACCAGCCTCTTGAGTGTGTATTCCACCTCATCCTCCTGTGGACAACACAATGCATGACACATGGCATAACATAATTATCATTTAGATTTTTTTTTAACTATCATTTTAAAATAAAGTCATGCTGGTTATTTGCCTCGCCATTTGTGGTAGAGTGCCTGGATGGCCCAAAAAAAATACTTAAATTCGAATTGGGAAAAAACTAATAATTACCAATGCCTTTTGTTTTGAAATGGCAATGTTGGCACACGCACATTATGTAGATGTTATTATACAAACGCAAGAAAAATACAATGAAGACTCGAACTTGTTGCTGTGGTTTGAGCCGGAGTAGTTTCTAAGTGGTCACGGTGGTTCGTGTACAAAACTAAGAATAAATAAAGGATTTAGACCTTACAATAATAATAATGGAACATTTCCATATCCAGTTAATGCTACAATGCAGTGTACTATACTGAAATATTATCGAAAGCAATCATTGAGTGCAACGTGTTGCCTGCCACCTTGTTGTTTTGTTTCAGGTATTTCAGAAGATTCTCCACCGCGCTAAGCCGAACTTCCTGGTCGGGTTTGGCCAAGTCCCAGAAGAAGTCGAGGAAGACTCGGTTCTGCTGGAGGGCGCTGGCCGTCCGGACCGGCTCGGCCGCTTTCTCCTGAAGTTCCACCATGTCCACGGACATCTCACAGGAACATGCTGAGAACACGGGGAGGAAAAAAACGTGCCTACCTCTTCCTGGGAAGCGAGTACTTCCGGGTCAGACCATTTGAAAAGAGGACAACTTTATTGACAACGATAAAAACGTCACGATGTTTTGAATGTTTATTAAAATATACGCTGGCGAGACATCATATTTTTCTTGGCTATCCATGTAATAGTAGAATTTTCAAATATACAGTTTTATAACAGTTAAAACAAATGGACTGCAGGGGAAGATTATAGCCTAATTTTACGATATTTTATTTACATTTCATATCCGTACACATTTTACATGTCGCCGGATTTTCTACCTAAACCTTTTTTACAAAACAAGTGATCGACATACTATATTTTTCTTGTATTTTTCACCGAGAAAAAAATACGTTGAATATAACGGTTTCTATGATGAAATGCTAAAACACTCATTGCAAATACTCCTAATACTTTATAGGACTTCAAAAGTCAGTAATAATGCTTTGGTGCCAATTGAACTACAGTATGTTTACGTACACACATAGTGTACCTTAATTTAGGCCAAAGTAGTGCTTTGCCATTGTCTAAGCAATTTCACAAACCTATGTGTTGGAGGGTGACGGGGCATCATTTCCTCACCAAATTTTACTATGCACGACGGAGTTCGGTCCCTATCTACAGTAATATCGTCTACCAATGTTATTTATTGTCTAGTTAGTCTGATTTATTGATGAGGCATCAACAAATGCATCTTTTGTAACGGTGCACTCACCATGTTAACTATGATTAAGTATGCAGGGTTTTGTTTTTTTTTGAAAATATATTTTTATTTTTCACCTCATTTCCTCATACGGACCAGGTTGAAACATTTAAAGATCATCAACTTCAGTTACTCTTAATACAAAAAGCTCAAGTAACTTGTGAGAAATACAACTTTTGTATGTTTCCAGCTTGAATTACTGAAAAACTTGGAGCTGTGAAAACAAATTTTTTTACAAGAGAAGGTGCAACTACAGACCAGACATTTTTCTCTTGGCATAAAAATATCTTTTTTTCATTAAAACTACATGGAAAGACAATCACATTTAGTTCAGGCGTGCTCATTGGACGGGAACGGCCAGGGCGGCGTCAAGGGCGGTCTGCGCATCGCTGATCTGCTGCTGCAGCCTCTGCTTCATGGCTTCATTCTGTGCCTTCTTCAGCATATCCTGCATGTCCCCGATGGCCGCCCGGTAGCCGGGGGCGTTGTGAAACACTCGGATGGCCTTGTCACCGCTGCACGCCAAAAAGCGACCGGTGACGTCAAAGCGGAGGTCCGTGATGTTGAGGCTGTGCACGCCGAGCAGCTGCTCCTCCAGCTCGCCGCTTGAGGCGTTGTACATGGCCACGTTGCAACCGTCGCTGATGGCTACCACCCGGCCGTCGGGCGACAGCGCCGCCAGGCTGCCGTCAGATGACGAGCAGCGGACGGTCTTGAGCAGGTAAGGGTCTTGCTGCTTTTTGTACTCGACGTTCGTGTTCCACAACTTCCACGTGCGGTCTTTGGACACTGTCACCATTCTGAAAGCACAACAAGAAAACAAAAAAAAAAAAGAAGAAAAGTGACATTAATTCCTTCCTTAGACCGCCAATCGTCCCCTAGCAAAAACACATGTTGGTGGGGCGCTAGTCAAACATGTTGTTGGGGCACTAGTCGGGACCGCCAGAAAATTAAGACTCTCCCAGGTATGATATGGAATGAACGGTATTTAAGTAGACTTTAGTCTACAACTGTATGTGTACAAAGGAAAAGAAAAAGTTGTACTTGTGAGAGTCATTGGAGAAGGCAAATGCGTGCACTCCCGCAGAGTGGCCTTTCAGCTCGAAGGCTCGCGTCACCTCCTTGAACTCGCCCGTCTTTGCGAAGCAAACCTCCCACACCTTGACGTCAGGCGTGAAGCCGCAGGATGCCACAAATCTGAGAGAGAAACCTTATTATACTTGACACCTCTTTGCTTGTGCAACGTAAGGGGCCGGACAAGATTACGACCTGCCACATGGGGAGATGGCAGCATAAGAATTGGTCATCTGGTTAGTGTTAATAGAGGCCAGTATTTCGCCTTTCAGGTCCCAAATGTTGATGCTGGTGTCGGTGGAGGCGCTCATGATGAACTTGCCTGCAGGAAACAGCAAATCGACAACGCCACATTTAGCATTGGTGTTAGTGTTTTAAAAAATCTATGTATAATTTTTTAGGATGGGTACCAGTTTCCGCAATGCCGATGTTGAGGATGCTGGCCTTGTGTTTGGCCGGGAAGTCGTCGGAGGCCGCTTTGAAGTTCATAGTGCCGTCTTCCTTTTTGCTCATTTTGAAGACGCGGATCACGTCGCCGTTAGCCAGCCAGGTGATAAACGCCCTGCAGGGGAGACAGCGACACATAGTCATGGAAAAGGAAAAGAGAGGACAGAGGTCTTGACAAGACATTTTTACACCTTCTAGCCCTTCTGTTATGGCTAAGGCGGCTTTTTCGTATCAGTTGCCATTTCAATTTTGAGGGAGACCTCCAAGGGCCTTTGTACACATTTTAAAGGAACTTATGCCTTTGTAGTCCTACTCTGCTCCACTGTCTTATGGAGTTCCACAGGGTTCAATTGTAGGGCCACTTCTTTTCGCTTTCACTTCTTTTCTGCCATTGGGTTCTACAGTATCTTGAGAAAGCAAGGGCTTTCATCAAATTGCTAAGATGATGACAGTCGCATTTATGTGCCACTAAAGGAAGATAGATGCCTTCTCTTTAAAGCTGCTTTTATAACGTCTTGAGGACATTAAAGCCTGGATGGCCTAGAACCTTTAAAATTTTTATGAAAAAACAAAATGATTGTGTTTGGTCCCAGTGGCCCGTTAATGTCTTGTTTGTTTTTATTCTTCATAACGTCTTTATTATTTTATTGTATGGTGTGTATTTGTCTAATGTTAGGTGTGTACATTCATGTACAATACTTGATTTTAGCTGCATTTTTTTAGTACTTTATAAAATTACCTAAGTTTTAAAATGGCACAAAGAAGGTAAGGAAGGTCGAAAAGCAGGTTTAACTGAAGGACAGAAGGATGCACGATTTAATAGCAGGTTTAATGAAAGAAAGAGCAGCGACCAGCCCAGGGTCCCGAGTAATGGAACTAACCTGGAGTCTGGGCTGAAGCGCACCAGCGTGGCGTGGTCCAGCTCTACGTTGGCCCTCAGACACTTGTGCTCTCGGTCGAGGAAGTCTTTAGTACTCCATATTCGCACGGTGCGGTCGTCGGCACACGATGCCAAATACTTCCCGTTGCTGCTGAAATCCAGGCACGTCACATTTCCGTTGTGGCCCTGGACATAAAGAAACATACTTGTAGCCATTTTGTCGAGCTAGTCTGGATGCATCGTCACTCAATGAAGAGCACCGCGAGTCTGACAGCTTTCGGGCTTACCTTGAGCGAGGAGGCCAACAGGGGATGGCTGAAGTTGTGTTGTGAAGGTTTGTCTCTACGGCTCCGCTGCTGCTTCTCCTGCTTGTGTTTCTTGGCTGCGGGTCCCTTCGCCGAGACGGCTTCAGCTTGGAGCAGAGAAAGCACAGCAGTTCTGAGAATTATGACAAAATTCTTACCTCGATCACAACTTCTTTATATGACTTTGACAACGGCTATTAGGTGTGATGCTGCCTCATCACCATCCATGTAGTATGATGACCTGCTTTTCTCTGCTACCTGCTTTTGGACACTTTGCATCTTCACAGCAGAATGGCGCAGACTTGCCCATATTTGGTGTTGGTTGCTAAGCGACTGAACAGGAAGTAGCCTGATGTCTTTTCTTGCTGGTTTGGACTTAGAGTAGACTGGAACTAGGCAATATGTATTTAGCAGTTTCACAATGGAAAGCCAACTTATAACGAGGAGGACGTGTAATACAAGTGAAGCATGAAGCACATTTTATTACAAGCTAACATTTTTATAGAGAAAAATTGTAAAATCACACTTTTGCCACTTTCAGCCAACCTGGGGCCAAATTCCCAAGTAGTAATCACAGGTGTGTCCCCCCCCCTGTATGTCCCTGATAACCACACATCTATTAACCCTCTTGACTGCTAAAAATGTCTGAGAAGTGTACGTATTTTCCTAGTTCTGTATAAGCCATGTAGCATAATTGTCACTTATAATGAAACTTAAAAGTCTGGATGCTTTTTTTTTTAGACAATAACAAGTGAAAATAAAAAAGGTTAGACACATTTGAGTAGGCTTTTTTGTTAAAATCTATGTAAAGATTTGTTGCAGAAGGAAGCTCGCCAGCCATGGGGTTAGGTCTGCATGCAGATTAATATCCATGTAATACACAGGGTTAGTGCTTTCCTTATCTATTGCGTCACATACGTCTCTATGACCTTTGAAAAGGTGTTTGGGAGGATGCCGTAACACAGGCATTTGCTTTTATTTTGCTAAGTATTAAAGACTTTTTGTGTGGCTAGAAACTGGTTTTGAACAAAAGGGTGTTTGGGAGCTCTAGTATGTCGACTGTCGGTTTTCCTGAAAATAAGTTACAGGGATTCTGCCTGATAGTCTGTTGTGATTTGGCCCTATATTGATGACTTGTTCTAAGAACAACTGTGTGCAAATATAATGCAATGACTCGTAGAAAAGAACATTTAAAGTAACTTCGGTTAAATAATGTGTTTCTGACATGTATGCCTCAAGACTCAACAGGTGCCATTGGATGTACTGTAATCCAATTTCACCCCACTTGTTGTCAATCATACAACGTAGTAGGACCTTTGCGTTCAACTAAAGGGGCCTTGCATAAACAGGCCCTACATAAAATGAGTACGGATTGGAGAAGTTTATAATTTCAGTATATGTACTTTTTGTTGGTGTATCGTCTGTTTTTTCCATTGTAAACAGGATACCTTGCCCCATAAAAGACTGCGAAACACTGACATATAGACTATTTCAGCCCCATAGTTGGTTTCCAATGCAAAGCGTTGCATGACCAATAATAGGTCAGAGTTCAGTCGTTACAGTCCCTGGAAGATCCCTTTCTGCAAAAAGCTCAGTAATGATGCGTGTATGGACCTAAACATCATGTAAACAAGGTTGTTGTAAAATAAACACAGTGAACATTAGAAACACAGTGAATAAGAGCAAGAAAGACAATTGACTATCAAGTTTTTGTGTGCACAGCAGGTGACAAGAAAGCACGCTAACATTAGCATCAAGGCTAGGCAGCCTCCTGTCAACTCCTACCGGCACAATTGGTCGTCTGGGAGGCCTCTTCTCGTAGTTCTTCTTTCCGTTTCCCCACGGCAAAAGCGACCAAAATCACCAGAGCACCCAGTAACAAAGTCAACGCGACCAAAGCGACCAGCTCCATCTCTCGTCAAGTGGTGCTTTCTCTTCCTCGCTGCCACGTAATTTGATTCACGCCGCTAACGACGATGGGATTTTCATTACTGACGTGGGCCGGCAGCTATTGAACGTCGAGGGCGCACTGTCGCCAGCTGCAGGCATGGTGCGGAACTGCACTGCAAAAATATTCGAAATATTGTACTAAATGAATTTAAATGGCCCTGAATATTTCTACACCGTGTATCACAAAAAATACCTCGCACTCCAAGTACTACTATTATGACGAATATTAATATACAGTAGAGTAGTGGGCCTAATGTTCATCAAAATAAAACAAAAACGCTTAGTGAAGCAGGTAAAACGTATTGTACATCGTAGGAATAGGCCAATTATCGGTGGCAATATTTGGCAGTTTGAAGCATCGACCTTTTTTTAAAAAATTCCAACAGCTGATAATCAATACTGATAATTCAAAGTAGGTTATTTTGGCACTAAACAAATTGTTTATCTCGAGCACATAGGCTAATAAAAATGTAAATTGCTTGAAAGCAAACAATTCTTAAAGATTAAATGCAAATGTATTGTAGTTAAAAGTTAAATACAACAGAACTGCACCATACTAAATGTTCCTTAGTGGAAAAAAAAATCAATAAATCATGCCACTTTAACATTATGCAGTTTGGACATGACATTTAGTGATATTCTCAAATACCATTAATTGTGACCTTTTCATTTTCCATCATTCAGGTTCATGCTATAGAAAGTTAGAAATCCTCAAATTCAGCACTTTCATCGTCCAAATTTACAATTGAGTGATAGATTTACAATGAGAACTTGCTACTGAAGGTATCAAATTGTAGGGATACTGTCTTAAACTTCATTTCGCGATGTTAATAAAAGTTAAAAAAAAATATTCACACCATTATGTATTAAGTTCTGAACTTCAAACATCCATTTTTTATTAAATCAACATTGACCACCTGGAGCTGCGCATGTGACATTTATGACGAAACCAAAAAATATTTGTCATGAATATCTCTTAACAGATGATGGTGTTCTTCTGTAAACTAATTATTCAGATTCATGGCTAAAACAGTAGTTGATGTTGACATGAAATGAACATAAATCAAAGCAAATGCGAATGATTATTCAGTGCCTGGGATTCAATAGCGAGGTAGTCTGGCACAAAGTTAAAAAAAAAAATTACACGATTTTGTCACAATCGGCTTTTTGGTTTGCACATATTTTAAGTTTTAATTAAGTCCTCCGAGTAGCACTTCATTTAAAAAGGAACAATTGAACAAAAGTTTATGTATTACCAGCAAATGTTTTTCTGAAGTTGTGTATGATTTTCGCATTGTATGGCAAGGTGCATATTGTATAGGGTCCATTGGTTGTATACAAATCCCCCAAAAAAAAGAAAAAAAAAAAGAATGCATCCCTTGGAGGACTTTTGGGAATGTTTGCAGTTAAGAACACAATCTGAACAAACTATGATGAAGCAATCAAACCCATCTACTCAATTGTCCTTTATGCACATACAAGGCAGTCGCATACACAGGCAGGTGGCATTTAAAAAAAAATAATTTAAAAAAATGCAAACTTGTCAACTTTGTTATGTATCCTTTTGCATTTGCGCATGTCCCCGCCACCATCTGTCCGAACTTTGCAAGGAGAAGGTCGACGAACGTACAAATCAGTCTGCGTGAAAAAATAAATTTTGTCTCCATTCTCCTTAAGACCGTGCCCAACGGGAGTGTCCAAAACAACGGTGGATATGATTTCAGAACACTACTGAATTTGTCCTTTCCCTCAAGTACACGCGGATTCCGTCTCCTGAGCGCAGGGAGTCAGCCAGGCACGTTTCTACATCCTGCGCCAACGAGGCGAGCCGAGGGCTTTGGTGGCAGTCTCGTTTGGAGGGATTGGGAAGCCGTAGCAGCAACTCAGAAATCCTCTCAAAAGTTCAGCCGCTGTGAGGTTACTTCTTCCTGTTGTGCTGCCGCCGCGCTTGCAGTCTCTGCCGCGCCCCGCTCGGCTTTGAGCCTGCCCCGATGGAGAAGGAAGGAGTGGCTGGGGAACCTGGTTGGGAAAACAGCATTTGTTCCAAGTCAGCAAAGGCCCGATTGTCAGACGTGTATAAAGGATTATCCTGAGCGATTATCCTGAGGTGTCGGGTGCGTTAAGAGTGATTTTTCCTACTCAAATCTGCTCGGAGAAGGGTCAGGGCCAAAAATCGTAAAATTTAAACATGATTTGTTATCTGATTTTAGGAGAGTGGATCCTAAAAAATAAACACTCCGCACTTAACTGAATTTCTTGCATTCATGACCTACCAAAAGGAACAGCGTTGAAACCCTGCACTGGTGTACTGGGACTTCCGAAGGGAATTGGACCGGCGGCTGCGGCGGGGCTCTGACCGAAAGATGGTGTGGATGTGCCTGTTGAAGAAAGTCACAAACCAGTTGGAATGAGGAAGTGAGGAAACAATGCAGGTGTTCTCATTTTGTATTTGTGTTTGTCCTGTTCAATAAATGGCTGAATGCGTCTGCCACTGCGGCTCGCCTATCATTTCAAAACCCAAATCAATCAACCCAAACTGCAGGATGGACAGTAATTAACTCACCAGCAGCCCCAAAATTGAAGCCTCCCATCTGCAGCGCAGGATTATTAGCGACAGGTGTTCCGAACTGAGTTTGCGAAATGGCGGCGCCAAAGTTAAACCCGCCGGATGTGGGTGGCACAGGGCCCGAGGGGGTCTGCTGAGTAGCGCTGCCTCCGAACGTGAAGGATGGCGTGCTCTGACTCTGGGCTGCCTGGCCGAAGCCCGGTGCCGCAGAGGGCGCGGTGGTCCCGCCGAAAGCGAAGGCGGTCGAGCCGCCCCCAAATGCCGGTTTGGTTGGCGTCACAAAACTGGATGGTGCTGTGGCAGCGATGGCAGCTCCCCCGAAGTTGAAAGGCGTCGTGGCAGGGTTGGATGCAGGAGCGGTTGATGCTACGCTGCCTCCGAAGGTAAACGGTTTCGGTGCAGCAGCCGTGGCGCTGAAGGTCGACTGTGGCGCCGGGGCTTGAAATGAAGGTTTTCCAAAAGTGAACGTAGACTGGGTTGTGGAGGCAGCAGCATTAGCCACATTAGCCGCATTAGCCGCATTAGCGGTGGTGGCTATGGATGCCGGCGTAGCAGCGGCCATTCCAAAACCTCCAAACGAAGCCGTGGTTGTGTTCTGACTGACTGCGGCCTGCCCAAAGGCAAACACCTTCTGGCTGGTGACTTGAGGGGTTGACTGTGAGGCTCCAAATGTGAAAGCGTTACTGGAGCTGGTGGAGGGGGCGGTTGTGGCGGGGGCGGTCGCGACAGGGGCTGCGGGTGCAACTGTTGCGGCGGCTGGGGCTCCAAACTGAAATCCTGTCAGAGGAGCTGGCGCTGAGGTGGTACTCGTGCTAGTTGAGGGTGGCGCCGACCAGGTTCCGAAGATGGATTTTACAGCTGGCTGGGCTGCGGGCGTCGTACTGGTGGTGGCGGCTGCGGCGGTGGGGGCCAATCCGGGGAAGAGTGGCGAGGCAACGGTGCTGCTTGTTGAAGCGCCGAATATCGAAGAAGTTAAAGAAACTGTCGCGGTGGAGGTTGTGTAAGGTGGCGGCGCAAAATTGGCCCCTGCGGTGCTAGAGATTGTTGTGGATGTTGCGGTGGAGGTTGTGTAAGGTGGCGGGGCGAAGCCAGCCCCGGCGGAGCTACTCCCAAAAATTGGCTTGAAGTTTTGGACTGGGGGTTTGCTCTCTGGGGTTGTTATAGTTGACGGGGTGGAGGCGGTGGTGGCGAGAGCAAAGATGGGTTTGAAACCCGAGGCCAGCAGGGGGTTGGAGTGGCTGAGAGTCGCGGTGCTGGCCGGGGCGGGGTCAGAAGCAGAGGACGCGGCAGGGATGCCGATCTGGCTCGACATTCCAAACAGGCCGGCTGCAGGTAGTGACACAGTGCTACCGGCGGGCTTGGAAACCTGGCCCAGGACCTGAGTGAAGGCGGAGGGCTGGTCCACACCGGTAGACGGGGGCTGAGACTGGGAGGCGGGCGATGGCTTCAGGATATCCGTTGCGGTCGGCGTCTTCACGCTTGAGACACTGGGTGGTACCGGCGAGGTCAACGCAGAAACTGTGGACATTATGAGCAAAAAAAAAGGGAGAGAAATAAGACACTTCAGCATCAGAAATGCAAGAGTTACGTTTCAACCAAAACAAAACCGTGAACACGCCAACGACATGTTCCAGTAAATAGCCTTTGACCTTGCCATGTGCAACTGGGTTGTCCTACCTGTGGTGGTGCTGGCGGCAGAGGCAGAGCTCACAGGACTCTTCATCTTGAGAACCTCCAGGAGTGGGTTAGAAACTGCAGGGGCTGGACTGGGATCCAGGTTGATGACCGGGGTGGCAGTGCTGGAGCTTTTGGGCAGAGGGGCTGCCAGGAGGCTACTCAGGGTGAGGGTGCTGGAGGCGGCGGCGCTGGTGGTCTTCAGGGCTACTGTAGTCGACCAAGCGGGCGCGATGGTTGTCAATGAAGAGGAGGATTTCTCGGGTTCGGGAACTAGACGGGGACAACGTAACATGGTCAGGCTTCAAGATGGGGTTTCAAAGCTTGAAATAAACATGGAAAAATGACTGTAAAAAAATAATGCGATGTAGACGTTAAACTGTAATTCTGGTCTTTGACGGGCACTGTAAATCTAGCCTTGGGTGCTTGAATTTAAAGTCTTCATCATCAACTCACCAGGTGTCTCAAGGACCTTCTGGATCTTGCTGATGGCGGCCTTCTTCTCTTCATCCAGATCCTTCACAGTGATGGTGTAGCCCAGCTCAGGTGGCGGGGGCTGCAATTCAATAAGCACAGAGAGATAGAAGAAAAAAAATAGGCGGGGGTTAAAACTCTTTCCACATCATACAACATTCCAGAAACTCTCAGTCATTTACTTACCAGTGAGATTTGATCGTCCCGGTTGCTGGACACCAGCTGGATCTTCCGTTTTCGCTTCCCGCCGCTACCAGCAGAGTTTGTTGAGGTGCTGATAGGGACTGTGGGGACTGGAGTCTGTTTGGCTACAAGTAAATAAAACATTGAATACACGACCGGCTTTTAACAGGCATGACCCGAGAGCAAAGAGACGGTGGACACGCACATGTATCGGGTGCTTTGTCCGATGCGGCCCTTTCTGACCGCACCGAGGACGCCGAGCTCGGAGAAAGGCCGTCATCCTCTCTGGTAAAAGAAATGGTCCATTTACAAACTGTAACATCCACTCCAATGTGGAGGCTGAAGCATGTAAACGCACCTCAGTCTCTTGGCGACTCCGTCTGGTGTCTGAGAGCGAGACGAACCCGGGCTGGACATTGGCGAGCTCGGCGCAGATGGCTTCTTAAACTTTCAAATGCAAGCATATGGTTAACAGTTCAACTCATTTCAGACACTTTAGGGCAACACAATTTGTAGATTTGACTTGACTTGATGTTACGTGATTACCTGCATGAGGCCCAGTGTAGAGCTGTAGGAGCTTTGGATGGGGTTTCTCTTGGAACCCAAGGTCCCTCTGGGGGCATGGACTCCACTGGCAGAGCTGATGGAGGAGGTGCGGGACCTCTTGAAGGTGGACTCCTCCGCCACTGAGATCATCCCACGTTTTAGGCTTCCCGGCCTGGATAAATAAAAGATATAGCACTGTGGTATACCCAATCGACAAAAGAAAAAGTGAAAGTAAGGCGTTTTTAGACTCACTTGGGCACCAGTTGCGATGGCGCTCCATTGGGCAAGAGGGGCTCAAAAGCAGAGTGAGCGCTTCCTCCGCTGTCGTTACGTCTATGGAACAGATTCAAAGCATGTGCATCCCAAAACTAATGTGTGCTAATTTTGGACATGATCATTGTGATGTTAATTTGCAGGGTCGCAACCTGTAGCGTAACCTCTTAGCGTTACGTTCTGTTTACCTTCTCTTGCTTCTCTGCTCAGCATTGAAGCTTCTGTCCGCATCGTCGACCTCTCGCTTGCGGCTATCCTTCAACACCTTGAGGACGCTCTCTCTGGAGCAGGGGTCCACGGGGGCCCTGGGCACAGCGGCGCAACTCAGGTGCTCCAAACTAAAGACAGGAAGAGAGCAAATATCCAGAGAGTTAGTAACGCAACTGAATTTTGCCTAGTTCCTCTCCATTCACAGTAATAGTAAATAATGTTGAATCAAACCTGGGGCTGTTGTGGTCAGGCCGGGCGATCTTGACAGTGACGGGACTGTGTGCAGCCGGGGAATTTCGAGGCGTGAGGATGCTCTTCTTCCTGAAACCGTCCCACCTGACGGGAGGCAGGACTCCCACCGAGGAGGTGCCCGGCTGCTGAAGGGGGTAGTGCCGCTGCGGAGTGATAGTGAAATGTCCCATTGGGTCCGAGGGCTCCCTGAAACAATGAAGGAATTATCCACGCATTACTTAAAATGGGTTGACATTATGCTATCTGATTTTCCATAATTAGCGCTTCCCCCACCCCAAAATAATAATGTATCTTGGGGTTGATGGTGATTATAGGTGAATTTACTAGAACACATCAGCCACAAAGTCACTTCGATCAGACGTGGCCGCCGGACACAGCATTTGAATCAATGTTTCTTTAAACACCAATGAGCAAAATTACATTTTTACATTGACCTTCACAAGCATGCGTATATAAATGAAAAAGAAAATAACTGTCACGACTAGGGATGGGCAAATAACAATACCAGGTATTGGGTCGATAGCAGCCAGGGTACAGAGTAATCGCAAAGGCTGTCGGGACCAGTCACCAGCACAATCATTGCCATTCTACTATTCAGAAGTAAATAGCATACATGGCTGAAAGAACATGTTTTCTAAAGTCAACTGCGTCTATGTAAATCCTCTCAAAAATTATTAGTGTGTTTCTTGACATAAAACACAACACTGAACAATGCCAGCACAAAATGCAGCAATAATAGGGAATTGATAACGCTTACTGTTACAATTGCCTAAGAAAAAAAATGGATATTAATTTAGAGGTGCTCCTGGTATTTTGGTTAGCTTTTTTGAATATTGGAGAGGATCAGAATATTTGATATAGCTGCCAGTACTTTAAATTGCTGTTCTTACACCAACAATAACAAAAAATGCAGGTGCATCTTATCCTCGGTGTACCTAATGGAGTGTCCGGCGAGGGCACTGTAGTTCATTGAAACACGGACATACCCGGTAAATGACAGCCTCCGGTTCGGGGTGCAGACAGCATGGTTGGGTCTTGATAACTTTTCCCGCAGTTGCTCCCGGGGGTTCCGGACCACTCTGGGCCTCCCAAAGTCGCCGGTCGGACTTTCCGGCTTGCCAATGTAGCTCCCCATGAGAAAGTCCCCGGGGCTAAAAAGAAACGTGTCGCTTGCTAGGTGCCCCCCGCGATAGATCGCAGCGTCGGCCGGTCTTTGTCTGAAAGCCTCCAGTGACGACCCGCGTGGCTCACGTCTGCCGACGTCGAGTTTGGTCCTCCTCCGCGACGCCACCGACACGTCGCTCACCCACCAGTCCCAAAAGCGGCGCAGGTAGCCGGTCCGAGCGTTAAATCCAGACCGAGGATTGAGGCCTAATCTGGCGGGAAGCGGTGTTCCGCGACACAGATGGGACGCGCCGCCACAAAGCGCGAGAGTTAAAACAATGTAGCGAAACGAAGGGATGAAATAAAGGGCGACAGTAACTATGCCTAATGCAGAAAGAAGCGCTAATTTCTTCTCTCTAGGTGACATGGCGGCAGCGCGCCCATCATGCTGCTCTCCACATCTGCTGCTTCTTCTGCGTTGGATACTGGCTGTTTGACTTTGACGTTTGGTACGGCAACGCCACTCAACGAAAGGTAGTGGTATTACACTGACACTCACTTAACGTATTGTAGAGTCATGTCATGTCATCTTCTAAACCGCTTATCCTATATAGGGTCGCGGGGAGTTGCTGGAGCCTATCCCAGCCGTCAATGGGCGAAGGCAGATTACACCCCGAACTGGTCGCCAGCCAGTCGCAGGGCACACATAGACACTGTCACTGAGCGGGAATCGATCCCACGCTGCCCGCACACAACTCAGGCGTGTGTACCACTACACTATCAGCGGACTGCTAACGTATTGTAGAGTCATCTGCACCATATCGCGGTTCACTTTTTACGATCACTTAAAAATAAGTGTTACGATGATGTGTCTACTGCAAAACGGACCTGATAATTCCTGCTCGTTTTTAATTGTATTATGTATACATTAAGTAATTCTCATCAGTTTACCGATAGGCATATAATAGAGACAGACATTATACCATCACTGAATCAGGGTTAGAATAAATTAGGGGATTTTTCATTGTTTTTATTTCGTTTTGACTTTTGAATAAATCCATGTAACCATGAATATTAACCTCACCACAAATTCAAAATAAATTATTATATTCATACATCAAATTGACCCTTAGTTTACTTAAAAAAAAAAAATTACAATGGTCTCTGCTTGAAAAAATATGAGAGAAGGCTAAAATGAAAGTTCTTGTTCAGCTGCATTTCTCCGGTCTTTTTCACTCAGTAGTGACATTTGCACCTCGAAGGTTTTGTCAAAAGCACCGTAGTCTACGCGGAAGGCGCCTTTCTCCAGGGATATGCACGACTCAAAGCGGTGACCCCACAGGAGCTCGTCCTCCGTGTAGGACGTCCTGGCCTGGCACGTCATGCCTGAGAAGCAATGAGAAAAAGTCACCTCATCAAATCACCTTCATAATTAGAGATTCGGGTTAGGGTTTCAAACCTCCCCCCAAAAAACAACCGAAATGTTTCCTTTTTTTTTTTTTTTTTTTTTGTTAAAATAAAAACATCAATCTATAATATTGTACTTTATAAAACATACAGTAATGATAATCAAATCGATTGTAAAGAAAGGAAAGAGCTTTTGCAGCATTTTTTTTTTTGTTGCTTCAATTCAATGAACATTGTGCTGCTCCTTCTGGTCTGCCACCTGGGGGCAGTAAAATACACCACGAGACAGATAGGGTCTTAACTGCTCAGTAACCTGCAGTAATGAGCCGTTCTTTGCAGAGGATAAAAAAAACATGCCTGTGAGTTTGGGTATACTATCTGTCTTGATGTGTTGCTCCACTGTTTGTTTCCAAATATCCCTTGCTTAAAAGCGTATAATACCGATGCAGACTGAAGTTACCTTTGGGCCTCACGCTTATCTTTGGGGTTATAGATGGACAGGCTGTCCGGGATGGATAGAAAATTCAGTAAAAGTACTAACCTGAGGCTTCCACAATACCCTCCAGGATAACAATGATCTCAAAGGTCTCCCTCTTCAAACGCTCGGCCCCCACTTCCCAGAAGGGGCTGCTTTGGTTGATGACGTGGGTGATGGTCTGGGGCTCCACCAGCAACAGTCGGTCTCCACCCGTGTCGTACCCCAGGTTGAGCTCGGACTGCTCGAGCGGGATGAACTCGCCCTCCTTGGTCTGCCTGGATTTGATGAGCTTGGCCCGGATTTTGGCGTCCACCATGTGACTCTCCCTAAGATCCCCGATGCGGAAGAGCATGCACAGCCTCTCGTCTCGCTCGCATATGACGCAGTGTTTGCTGAAGATCAGCGTCTGGGCCCTCTGCTGGGGTCGGGAGATTTTGACAAACATGCAGCCCACCGTCAGCGCGTCGATGATGGAGCCCAGGATGGATTGCGCCATCAGGAGCACCACCCCTTCTGGGCAGTTGGCCGTCACCATCCTGGAGCCGTAGCCGATGGTCCTCTGACTCTCCAGAGACAGCAGCAGGGCGGACAAGAAGCTGTCCACGTTTTCGTAGCACGCTCGCCACTGCCGGTCGTGCACATGTGCGATGTCGCCCCGCAACCAAGCACCCAGGAAGTAGATCCCGCCAAAGGCCAACCACGTGAGGATGTAGCACATGGTGAAGACGAGAAGGAACCAGCGGTACTTCAGGTCCACCAGCGTGGTAAAAATGTCCGAAATGAACCGACTTTTGTCCTCAATGGGCCCCAGGTTGACCCGGCACTTGCCGTCTTTGGTGACGTAGCGTTGACGCTGGCTGCCGGCGGCCAAGTGCGCAGAGTGCACGTCGCCCAAGAGCTTCCGCCGCTTCCTCTCTGTCTTTGACCCGTTCACCGTCTCGGTTGTTTGAAGAGAGAGGCTGCTGCTGCTGGTGGAGCCTCGCGATTGCCACCTGGAGCTGAAACGCTTAAGTTTGCTGCCTTGGAGCAAACGTTGAGACTTGGGGGCCTCCTCGATAGTTTCCAGTGGAGCCATTTTGACGGTGTGCTGCTGGGAGGACATCACAGCGGCAACTTTGGGCCTCCTGAGGAGAGAGTGAAAGTGCTTCCTTTGGTCTAGCTTCAGTCTGAACTGAAACAAAGGCAATTTAAATCAGTAGTCAACCCAAACTTTTTTTCAAGAATATGTTCTAGGCGCCTACACTAGTCTAAAGATGGCATTCTAATTAGTATTGTGGAATATGAGTTAAGCAGCAAAATCCACACATTTTTAGCCGTCTCAGGAGGTGGCCATTTTGTCACTTCTTTTGACTGAAAACGACATCACAGTTGTTCAGGAATCAGATAACGACCAATCATGGCTCACCTGTTTTCTGAGGCCGAGCCATGATCGGTCGTTATCTGAGCCCTGAGCATCTGTGATGTCATTTTCAGGCGACGGAAGTGACAAAACGGTCGCCCCCTGAGATGGCTAAAAACGGGTGGATTTTGCTATATTCCACAAGCACAATATGAATCAGAGCGCCTTGTTTCAACTAGCGGGCCTGCATAGAACATATTCTCAAAAAGAAACAATTCGGGGTTGACTTCCACTTTAAAGCAGGTACGAACGAGTACTCTCATGTCTTATTTTCATGGCAAATCCTCAAAATAATCAAACTTTGTCCAGCATCTGTCTAGGATACCTATTCCGATAGAGGCTCATTTGGCCGAATTCCCTTGGAATGGGTTCTTGAGACTTTTTTTGTGTTTACTCATGACAGACCTAAACAAACTTCGGGGGTTGGATTAGCCAATTTTGGAAGTTAGAATCACAACAATGAAGCAGGATAAAATAGTACATATCAGTGTGGTCTACAAACATAAACTTTCAATATACTTAACGCACTGTACAGTATAAAACGCAAACACATGACAATACAGTACAAGGCAAAACCATACCTGATCAGAGATTGATCGAAGTTGTGGTGCGGGCCGACGTTTTGCGGCGGGACTCTCGATCCTGATGGGTTCTTACGTCAAGACTGTCACACCGCCCGCTTTGGACCGCAGTTCCCTTGCCGCACATCACAGTGGAGATCATCTAAGGGGCTTTGGAAACGCTCGGACCAGATTGCGTTGGACAATGAAATTAAAAGTGTCTCTTGCTGGCTTTAAGAATGCCAGATGGTTTGTGAGCCTGAGCTGTGATGGTTTATGTCTCCGTATACGTTGAGGCTTCATTTGTGGGAAGTGGTCCCAGCCAGTTTCCCACCACACATTTCACAAGTGGGGGATTATTGTTAATCCTCAATATCCATCGGAGAAGCTCCAAAGAAACCGCTAGATTGGAAAAGATTACTTCACCGTTTGCCAGGAGGCTTTAAGAATGCTTTGACCAGATGTGGCAACTGTCATTTTTTCCCCTGTAAATCGCAGAGTAGATACAGTGTACTGAACATATACACTAATACAGCGGTGACTTACGAGTGACCCGACAATTGAGTGGTGACGGTGAACTCAACATATTTCACAACAAGCAGATAGTGAACAATTTAGAAAGTCTGTTATGATTAATGCTGCTAACAAACAATGCTAAATGCCCGGCTACTGAGTAGCAGCGGCATTGGGCCCTTTATAACTCACAGGCATATATTCTTTATCCTCTGTGAAGAATGACGCAGTACTGTGGCTTACTATGTAATTGTAACCATGTAGTCTCCATGTATGTCCCCTAAGTATTATTGTGCCAGAGGCCATGGCGCACACACCATAAAAAAGCACCACTGAATTTAAACACAAAAAAAGTAAAAGCTGTTTGTTTACGTTCCATTTACTTATGTAATTGTTTTTATAAAGTACTGTACAATATCATAGAGTGCTAGTTTCTCATTAAAAATGTCAAAACATTTTTTGGGCGGAAGACTAAAACAGATAAAGGGAATTCTCTTTTATTTCAATGGGGAAGATACATACATACTGTATATACACACACACACACATATATACGTATGGAGGAAAACAAACAAGACGCATTTAGTGTTTGATAAAAATGCAGATAGTATTGCTGTAAGACATTAACCCTGCATGTGGACAGATGGCGGTCCAGTGGTTACACAATCGCAAGGGTAAATGCACAAAGCTCTGCGATGAAGGCAGTCGACGGGGTACAAGTCTTTGTGTAATCTCTGTGGGAATAATTGCCTTAAGTGTGCCCGTGGACGGAACATTCCACACATCGATTACAAGCAATTTACAAAATAGGGAAATACACTTTTGTCTACACGACCACACAGGCATACCCCCCGCGATCAGGCACTGACCTGTCACCGTCGTTACGCCAGAATAGCACCTTATCCGGAATGGCGTGCTACTATAACACGTCACTATATCGGTTTGAAGTTGTTTTTTTTTTTTGCGAGGCCGCAGGGATGTGCCTGCGACAAATGATTGGCACCTCGTAATTTCATTAGGTACGCCTGTTATAGACTGTTCCAATATCATAAAACGTCATATACTCTAAAACAGGGGTCACCGACATGATTCCCGTGGGAACCTGTGTTTCAGTTTTTCATCGGTGGTCGTTTCCTCCACCAAACCTTTATTTGATTTTGGTCATAGCCAGGGCTCTTCTCTCCGTGTTCTGGAACAAGGCCCGGATTAAACTCTTCACCTCTGTGCTTGTGAACTCCAATGCCAGAGGACCTTTACTGTCTGCCCACCTGAGGAGAGGAATAACACATATGGTGGTGACCCACAAGGGAGAGTAGATTATTGCTTGTTCTGTAAACAATTGTTTACAGAACATTCTAAACACTACGTCTAACTTCCCCATAACACAGTGAACCCCAGCATGCTTGCATTTTGGCATTCGTGATTTCTTTCAGAACCTATCCGCTGTCATTCATTGAGAAACACTTCTGCTTGTTATTGTGCTCAAGCCAAAGCAACACAATTATTACTTCTTCATCGCTGCAGTTATGTAGAAGCTTGAATTTCACAGACAAAGTTTGACTAAAATATTAGTGGCAGTAAACTTACTACGATTGATTTGTTAAGGTTTCTCAAGTCTTTACCTGTCAACAATCTCCTGGAGGTTGGCACGCAGCAGGATGGCCAGCTCCTTGAAGGTGCTCCACTTTTTCACGTAAACAGGCACCTCCTCCTGATACTTCTTGTTCTTGTGCTCGTCGGTCAGCGGTGCGAAGACCAGGGGTCCCTCCTCGATGACCGTCCGGCAGAGCGCATGCAGGTGCTCGCCGTCCTCCGAAGAGATATCCTTGAGTCGGAGAAAAACTTTGATTTTTACTTCCTGCTTGTTTCCCTTCCCACTGACTTGGATTTCAATTTCAGTTTCTCTGAATAAAGGACTACAATGTGGATTATCTGCGGCTTGTGCACATCCAATTCCATCGGTTTGACAAAATCGAGCATTTAGTGAAGATGTTAGTATCGTGGCTAGAATCGGCAGCATCCGATACTTTAAAATAAGGCCAGTACAGGCCTGATACTGATACTTGCCCATCCCTAAATATATACTAGTAAAATTTACATTAGACAGAAAGGACATTTTTCACAATAAACTCCTTCCTAATTTAAACAGAAAAAAAAAAAAAAATCACATTGCTTGTTTCTCATGTAATACTCTAATTTCCTTGTGTGAATTGTGGGAATATGAGTTTCACTTTTTGAACTAATAAACTAATGCAATAAGCTCCATTTGGTGGAAAATGGATGCAAACAAACCTCCAGCATCATGATCTTGGCAATTATTTCCATGATAGCCGTGTTAAGCAGGTTCCCCATGGCTTTGCAGTAGATGCCGACCGGTAGGACATCCTGCCACACCGTCCCCAGCTGCTTTAACTGATGGATCACCTGCAATCAACCACGTGGACAACGTGTCGTTACGAGGGCGAGGGACGAGAAAGCCCGCTCCCACTCCCCCACCCACCTGCCTCACGGCCTTGCTGGCTGCTGTGTAGTTGTCGGCGTCGTCCAGGTTGCAGAGGTTCTGAGCGGTGGAGAGTCGCTCCAGCAGTTCTGCCCTCTGGATGTTCAACTGTGTAAGAAAGCACTGAGCGCCTGGAAAACACGCAAACAAAAAAGGAAAGCCGCATTTAGAGCAGAGGTGGACAACATCTTGTGCTTCAAGGCCACAATTGATTTTTATTTTTAAAACGGATAGACGCAGGTCATTTGAGCTTGTGACAAAAGATGGGCCTTCCTGATCCTTGTTGCTAAAACGAGAATCGGTTCCATCAGGGAAGTAGCTGGGACACCATATTTGTGTGGAGTACCTCAGGGAAATGTTTTAGGGACCATTGTTTTTCTATTGAACCCTCACCGTATTTGTTTTTAAGATTAAAAAAAAAAATCCAAGCAGCAGTGTCAGCTATGTCCAACATCCATCTCAGAAACAAAGTTAGACGTATTCTAAGTGGAGCTCTGTCCCTCCACCAAACGTCAAGACAGCGTTACCTAATTTCCTGAATGCTGGCACCATGTCGACAAAGGTGACCATGCCCTGGCTGAGGTGCTGCGGCAGGTGGGGTCTAAACTGGTGGCCCAGGGTGAGGAAGTGATGGGCAAGGTACATGCAGTTGTTGTGCTGGATGGCCGCCAGGTGGGGGAACTTGAGAAGGTTCTCCCTGGGGGGAAAAAATACAGACATGTGTCTTACAGACAAAAAATGTATATTCTGATACTTATGATATTTATATCATATCTAAGATGTATATCGCACAACTCCAGAAGGTGATTTTTTTTTCTGGTAAACCAAAATATGAGGTGTGCAAGGAATCAATCGTACTTGTGATATGTCGGCACAACATCGTAGAAGAGTTGGAAGATGTTTCGGACGGTGACGAAAAGTTGGGAAGAGCTGTGGAGGAAAAAAAAACAAGATATACTTGAACATCTCTTTATAGAAGCGATTTAAATGACACCATTTTGAACTGCAAACAGATTCAAATGGCTCATTTAGAAGCCGGAAAATGTGACAACAGTGACCATATACTTGAATTGTTGCCGGAATGACAACAGAATGTTGTAGTTGCGAGGCGCGAAGGTCAGAAACACACCATTGTGCGGAGCTTCCGACAGCCTCGCGCAGCGTGTTGAGAGCCAGCTCCATCAGCTGCTGCACCGACTCGCTGATGCGACACGGCGGCAGGCACATGCTCGACGCCGACAGCTGACTGGCGTTCTCCATGGCGCTGGCGGCCTGCTCGCTCGGGGCTTCCTGCTTCACCCGCGACAACGAGTCGGGAACAGGAAGCTTGGGGGGACTGAGTTTGGGCTCTGGCGTGATCTTAATGAAAAAATGAAATGTTTTTTATTAATCTAATAATACATAATTTAAAAAAAAAACTTGCTATGTTGTGTAATGTTACATTACATTGGGCACAAAGCGAAGGTCGGGAGGAGAAATGTGTTGCGGACGCCCTAGCTATGGCTCACGGGACCCAGTTTGTGAAATGCAGATTTAAAGAGCCAAATGTGTCGTACCTTGACGGTGTTGTGCATTTCAGACGTCATGAGTTTGCGTGCCGCCACGATGACGTCCTTGCATTTCTTGCTAGCAAAGTGACAGTTGACGTCTCGGGCGTATTTGAGCAGGGCTGTAGATTCACCCTGCAGAAACTCCATCTCCTTCAGAGCCTTCTCGAACTCCTCCGTCTCCATGATAACCTGTCACAAATACATACAGGTCGTATGACCAGTTGCTAGCTGGCTCAGATGGGAAAAAAAACACACAAAAAACGACAGTAATGTGGCGCACGGTGTTGTATTTTTCCAGTTGGCTGCTGTTGGTAGGGATGGAGTAGAGCAAGCACTCATGGATGATGCATCGGGAAAGCTCCTCCCATATCAGCTCCCCCACGATGGTGGACAGCTTTTTATCATCAATAGTCACGTCTGGGGGAAAACAAAATTTGGTTGAGGGTGGAGATTTTTATTCCTACAAAATAATGAAGTTCCTTTAGCCATTTATTGTTAACACATTTTCTTAAATTAAGTAAAACATTTTATACTTATATTACACCCTATATTTTCTTGCTGATCCAATCAAGTTTAATTCGGCCTTGGCGGATGCCTACGCTCTATTCCGAGCTGCGTTAGTTCCTCCTGAGCGTGACTTACCCAGTAGGTTTGCGTGAAGAGTCTTGAGCACCAGGAGCAATTTGGTGTAGACCTGCGACGGAGTGGCGCGCTCCTTGTGAGATCCATTCAGTTGCTCGAAGGTCAGGACGATCCCCTTTCCCTGCTGCTCGGACACCAACACCGACAGAGACGGGTGCACCACCGCCGGCTTCAACATGTTCTTCAAAAGCACCTGACCTGTAACACAAAATGGCAGTAGTGGGCTTCATGCTCCAAAATTTGATACCAAATAGAGAACACCAAATAGAGCATTCGACTCTTCCCTTGTTTTTGTTTTAGGGTTTTATTATCTTGTGGTTTCATTTATGGACATCACTTCATTTGTGCTGTGTTTTTGTTTCAGTGCTATGTAAACAAAGGTGATTTGAGTCGAAATGAGTTTGTTGGATGCACAGATTAGCGTTAGCGTCTGATGTACCGTGTGAACATACTTGACTGCTCGGAGAATTGTCGGCAAAGTGGCGGTGAGAGGGTATCAGTTGTTTAGTGAGGCGTCTATGTGCCACATTGGGGGAACTTGGGGTTTTTACTTCCTGTTTCAAATCCCATTAACTCGATAGGACTCTGCGCAAATTACTGACTGGAATCTTCTGTGATTGGTGCCCATGTGTTCATTTTGACAAGGAGCAATGAGTAAAATGATTTCGACTGCTACGTTAGCTCCTCATGCTAGCATGCTCAATGGGGAAAAATGTTTTTCACCCAAATCGGTGGTTGACCTTTGAGGGATACAGTATATCAAATAGAGGGTGATTGTTTGTGTTGCTGTTTGCTCTCACTGAAGAGTTTGATCTTGTGCTGAAGGGCTCCCTGGATGGCCAACGCTTGCAGGACGCTGCACAGCACAGCAGGTGGTTTTGGTTCGCTGTCCTTTTCGGAAGAATGGCATAGGCAGAGCTCCACTTTCAGGAAGGAGTCCAAGCCTGCAGGGCCTGTCAAAAGCCCGAAAAAAATATATATTTACCCCATTTTTGTCAGTGTGTGGTTAAAATAGATACTGTACAGATCTGTTGATTCTTCCTCACCCTTCGAGGATGGTAATTTCCAGATGACGAGGCACTTCCATTCATCTCCCAGATGATAGATCAGGTTTTCCTTCTGCACTGTCAACTCCGAGCAGAGCGTGCTAATCAACGGAAGCTGTGTCGCCTTCCAGCCTTTGAGAGACTCCACGGTTGCCGTCGCCTGGGAGGAACGAGAATGACTTTGACTAGCGATTTTGATTTGGGAATCTTGTGTTGAATCTCATTGGATTGCGAAAGCGTAACTATTAGGTTGCAGAGTGCATTTAGTTTGACAGTATTACATACCTTTTCCAGCTGGTTCGCGGCATCAACATACTTCTTCTCCTGAAGGGCTTTGTTGGATTTCTCCATTGCATTATGAAACTAAGGGGGGGAGACAATGAGTGTCAGTAACTAGCGGATTGTTGTTTATTGTGGGCACACGGTTTGACGATTATCTGTAGTGCTTGTCCTCATTAGGGTTGGATGTGAGGGGGAGCCTTTCGCAGCTGACTGACTGGGTTGAAGGCGGGGTTACACCCTGGGACGATAAATTTAATTCAACTGTGCATGTCAATCACAAAGTGAGTAGCGACGTTGTTAGCATTAGCCATTACTTGTTAAACCAGAAGTGCAGTGTGCTTGTGTACTGAATTATCGCATGTGGCTTGAACGACCTTGACAAATGGAGCTTTAACTCACTGAAAATATATTTATTTGAGTAATATTTGGGAATGTTCAACAAAATTTTGCTCTGTGAGACAGTGCGCTGCTTACGTCTTTCAGGTGTCCGAGCATGGTGATGACGATCGTGTTTTTCTCCAGCTCCTGCTTCAACTTTGTATACTCAGCCACAGCTGCATGGACATTTAGTTGAACCTGTTTTTAAAAACAGTGACATTGTAACACTGTAATTAGCAATGTTTTTAATTCTTTCAACCCATCTTCATACATACCTCTGTCTCAATAAAAAGTTTAAGCGTATCCATCTCTTTGGAGACCTCGTCAACCTGCACCATGAGGTCCTCAGACGCTTGTAGACTCGGCAGGAAGTCTCTATATCGCTTGTTTATCATGCCACATACTTCTTCCTGTAAAAAATAGAGGGAGAAACAAACTGTTTGTAACGGGATAAAATAAAGAATCTGAACCAGTCATTATCATCACATAAGTTACAACATATTTCTCTTTGGTTTCTTCTACACATTAGAGCAACGATTGTAGAAATTAATGATGCTCATAAAGCGAAAGTAAAAGATATAGAATATACTAGCGTTTAATGTAACGGGGCCACGTAAAATGGACAAAGTAAACCAATTTCATGTTCTTCTGAAATACATCGCATTCGACAATCGTTGTCCTGAAAATATACCTATAAAATGGGTACGTCGTAATATTTATAGTTATCCCCCAAACTTTTAGCAAATTAGCATCATGTTAGCTAGCGTGGCACTTTACCTTCGTATCTTCTATCTTGCGTGACATTTTGCTGATTTTACTGGACAGGTCCTCTTTCTCCAGTTTGCCAGAAATGGCGAGGACTTCGGTGACAAACGACGACATTGCACGACGCAAGGTAACGTGACTATATTCTCAATATATTTTTTTCAAAATGTTTTTTATTTTAACCAAAACTACGATAGCCCAGCACAGCGCCCGCCAGGGTTTTGATTGGCCACGAGGCAAGACAAAACGGAAAACCCCGCCCTTTCCTTTACTCGCCGTTTCTTATTTGATCGCAAAGTGATCCATTTCCGCCTCAATTTA
Source organism: Filicampus tigris (assembly GCF_054856515.1). Classification (NCBI taxonomy): domain Eukaryota; kingdom Metazoa; phylum Chordata; class Actinopteri; order Syngnathiformes; family Syngnathidae; genus Filicampus; species Filicampus tigris. Next base: position 12,954,728 of record NC_141233.1, on the reverse strand, counting down.
CATTTCATAGGTACACATAACGTGATTTGAAACAATATATATTTACAACCCATATTATAATGATGTATGATGAATGGATGAATGACTGAATATTTTTAATTAAGCGGGATAAAGCTACGATCTACGTTACGTTAGTGATATGTGAATGGTGGAAAAATAAGGACGAAATAAGGAGAAATAAGGACGCGTTAATGTATTTATATATGTAATTCACTTGAATACCTCCTGATTTTGATCAACGATTATTTTTACTTCATATTGTTATAATTTGTATAGTTAAAAAGTATTTATTTAGGTAAACCCACGAACGTGGGTAAAAGGAATGATATGCAAGAAGGGTCAATGCGTCTTTAAAACACACACACACACAAACACACACGCATACACACAAAAAAGAGCAACAATTATGATAAAAAAATATGAATACTGTATTATTGCGACTAATATGTTCATATAATATCCTTCAGTAGGTGGCGGTGTTGATTCCAAACTGCAGTTAACCAAAACAGAAGAAGACCGTCTCTCGTCTCTATGGAAACTGCTGGCTACTATCGCTGCTCATTAGCACCTTTTTTTTATCATTTACTCTCGGGCATTGAATCGTTCTTTGTTATTTTGAGAGAAAAATTTAGCTAGTTAGCTGACTTACCTATCTAAAATGTAGATGAAGTAACTTAGCTGTTTCGTTTGTTGCGCAGGAAAATTGACTGCTAATTGGTAAATATAGATAGTTTAATGCTAATGTTTACGAGCTGTAATCCGTCATGGCAGACTGGTCTAACAGTGACACCGGAGAGGCTGTCTACCGGTCTCTAGATGCTATCAAAAACCTACGGATAAGGTTAGTATTCGTGTGAAAGTCTTATGGTGTGTTTTGCAATTGGGGCTCGTATTGTCCGGATTAGCAGCAGTATGCACTAATCACAAAAAGTCGGGGATACTGAGCTATCGGGTAAAGTTTCAGGATGAACTTAAAATGCACTGTAACCTAACCGAATGTCAAATTAAAGGGTTTCCTTAAAGAGGGTGACCACCACAGCAACTTTCTCCCAGCAACTCCAGCAACAAGTTCTGTCCAAGCAGGATGGAGGAGTCATTGAACTGGTACCCCTCACCTCGCAAGCCCAGCCTGGTGAGAGAATTTGTATTTTGTATGGTGGCCACAGAATTGTAGTCAACAACCTCACATGTTCTTTTTGTCACCAGGTGATAACAAAGAGGATGCCGTTGTTGGCTGGCAGGAGAAGCTTTTCAGTCAGGTAAGACCTCCTTTCACAACAAAAACGACTGCATGGTTATTGAGTGTCTCTGACAAACTTGTTTATTAACAGTATGAAATGGAGCTGTTTCAAAATGAGACGGCGTGTCAGAGCCCGCTGGACCGGCAGTACCACAAAGAGGTCACGGCCCTGACTAAGAGCAAGGGCCAGCAAAACCGCAGGATTTTTACCTACACTGATTATGATCGCTACACCAACTGTCATCCGCTGCAGGTGGGTTGGCAAATACTCCAGAACTTTTGCAAATAGTGATCAGTTCTTCAAAAAAAGAGGTTTCAGGCTGTTTATTGTCACTACCAGTTGAAGTTTGCGGTCAAATTAAACATAAAACAAAAAAAAGTCCACTTAGCTCAATGCTAGTAAACAATGCAAAATGCTGTTGACATGTTAACGGTTAGCATCAACAGTCACAGTTTTTGACGCAACAGATATTTGAACAGAAACGGTGGCGCTTTATACTCTGACATGACAGCATCATACTGAGTCCCTTTCAGTCATAGAAGAAGTGGTATTCTTTGTTTGGGTCTGTATGATTGCATTATACTGCCTTCTGGTGGCCAAGGCGGGCATGGAGCAGCACAATGAATTGAATTGCAGCATTAAATCATTGTGCACAAACTGTAAAATCCTTTACATTCTCAGTATTTACAATGGCAGTCATAGGCAGCCAGTCAGGAACGAGATTTCCTATCACAAAATAATTCATGAAATGTTTTTTTTCTTCACCTTAAAAGCAGCAAGGCAGCGAATTGCTCAACACAGGCAAGACCAAGGCCACCTTCCTAGCCGAACGGATGGCCACAGTGCGACATCGAAAGCAGGACAGGCGAACCATGTGGGTGTGAAGCTCTGACTCCCGTCCCTCCACAAAGACAGTGTTTGAAGATGGTTTTGTTGTTTTCTCACAGTGACTCCAGTTTCCCCAAGTCCAAGATCATCAACTGGGACCCGAGCGATGAGTTCAAGAGGAACAGCCATGAGGTGAACAACGTTATGCAGACAATGCATGTCATGGGAGACCTGGGGCCTCCTGGAAGGTAAAACCAACAACAACCACACATGCACTTTTACGCCTCATTTTCCCTACATTTCTCCAGCAAATACAAGCAAAGACTAAACTTGAGAAGATTGTAATCCGTGGGTCATCTTCCGTTGATGTTCCCTTGAAATATAGTGAAAAGAGGGCTTGGCATAAAAATTGTCAACATACAGATGCAATATCATTGAAAATTCAACTTGTTTAAGACAATTTGTTTTACAAATTCTTGCGGATGTGTGAAGATAGACATACTGATGTCTGTTTTTCCAATCCAGATCTAATCCAAATATGCCAGCAATTTTGATTAAACCTGGACAATCTTGTTTCCCGTACATCTAGAACTTCGGCTGTGTAAGGTTAGTTTTTACGTCAGGAGTGACATACGTTCTCTTCAAATATTTTTCTCTCAGTTTGGGTCGGAAGGAGAACGAATTTTTGCTGTTCACCGTAAAAACAGACGGCAACGGGACCATCATAGTGAAACCCGACTTCAACAATGGCAAAGAGCCCTACAGGCAAGCTCACTGACGACATCAAGCGTATTATGTGAAATTCAATGTTAAGATCCATATTTGTTCTGCTTGTTGCAGGATATCAACCACTGGGACCAACAAAGAAATCTGGCATCTCACCATCGAGAACGTATCGGCAGCCATGAAATCCGAGGAAAAGGAAAGAGAGCAGCACTTATACAAAGATGTTCGTACACATTTTCTTCCAGAATATGCCATGAGATTACTTAATATTACGGAAGATGTGTATCATGTTTCATGACATTAACAAATTCACGTTGCTCTGTTTGAATACATAGCTGTATGTGAGGCACAGGGAGTTCCCAAATAGTCTCGTTGGACAGGACTTTGAAATGGTATGTCATTTGAAATACTGTATGCAAGTATAAGTGGTGATAGAAAATGGATGGATGGGTGTTTCTCAGTGGACGTCTGACCCTACGATCCAATACTAGCAGTGGTTGATTTTGCTTTATGGGCATTAGAAAGGCATTGACCTAACACATCCAACAGATGGTGCTGCGTTAAAAAAGGATGAGTGATGCTTTTTTATTTTGCCAACTTTGCCAAAGCGACAATTAAAAAAAAAAAAGTGACATGACCAATTCTGATTTTCTCCATGAGTTACATTTTTTATTTCGTATGATATTACGTGTGTGGGCAGATTTTCTGTGTCATTCATTCACTGCTAAAATGTGACTTTTTAGTTTAGCATTGCCGTGAAATATTTTGATGTTTACTCATGTTTTCTTGTAGCCTCCTCCAGGTGTTCTGCGCTACATAATGAACGGAGAAATCGGTAAGGAAGGCTCAGCTCTTTGTTGACTGTCCGGGTTTCTAAAGTATCCACAATGAAACCGAAGTCCCCGTCTTCCTCTGTTTTGTCTCTTCAGTCTCTGCCAAGGGCTTTGAATATGATCATTTATATGTTCACTTCATAATGGAGCTGCCAAACAGTAAGTTGCCGTCACTTATTACGCGGACGCCGTGGCACACAGCCTTGAAAATAATGTTTATGTCTTGTGAACTAGATTGGTCCAGCTTGCCAATGCAGCCCCAATCTGGAGTGACGCACACCTCTCGGACCAAATCATTCGTGACGGTCCGTACTTAACAAGCTAGTAGACCAATTTCAGCACGGCGCATATACTGATATTTTGTTCAACTGTGTCAACAGGACAATGTGGCGTACTTCGGCTACCCTTTCACCTTTGAGGTCTTCCACATGAGTGAGAACGAGAGCGAAGGTTAGTGTCGGGACACATTTTGGTTGCACTCGTGGGATTTCCCGATGAAGCAACTCGATGGCATTTCCTGTCATTGCAGAATCAGGTCTCCAGTGGCCGGTGTTGTATTTCAAAGTTCTCTCACTGGACTCGTGGCAACGATATCGAACCGAAGGCTACGGCTACCTACTCTTTCCCTCCATGCCTGGTATGTTAATATTGGGATGTCAAATGTGAACATTTGATAGATAAATGGGTAGGTAGGTACACACAAAAACATGATTATGGTCCATTTGAGTTTGGACAGTCAGTTTAATGTGAGATGTGTAATATTGGTGATAATCTAAACGCGTGTGCTCCGCAGGTAAACACATTCTGACATGTCACACGTGGAGACCCCTTCAGACAGGCACGGTCTCAGCACTGAGGCGCTTCTTCATCGGAGGTTCCCCGGAACTGGAGGACCTCAGCTACGTGAGGATACCAGGACATTTTAAGGCAAGCCCGGAAATGTAGACATACACAAGTTAGGAATATTGCATGCTAGTTATTTTTTTATTTATTTTTATTTTTTTTATGACTGTAGGGAGAGAGGCTAAGTCGGTTTGGATTTTGTACCGAATCCTCAGGAAGCGTGACGTTTAATCTTCATTGCATTCAGCAGTCTAGGTAAATTCTCAGATTATAGACTTCTGAAAGAAACATTTCTTCATCGGTTTGCTGTGTTGCTCTGTTGTATCCTCTAGGGCGTTTGTGGATTCCACTTCAGCAAGGAGAAGGAGGCAGAACACTTTCGACCAGGCCCAAGGATTTAATCATCATGATACTCTCTTAAGCACCATGGGTAAGCGGCGGACTCTTATCAACTGGAACTGGAAAAATGTTTTATGACAATGTAATGCTATAATATGCAACATTTTGATGATGTGTCCATTTGATTTCACCAGAGGCGTTTCAACGGGCCAGAAGAAAGATGCAAGAAGTTAGAGAAAGTCTTCCTGTAGACTTCATCGCCTCCGTCTCTCAAATGCAAATATGATCTGCTGAGGAGGGAATATGACTTTATTTGCCATTTTAAAATAATATAGGGCTGTGATGTTAAACAGAGAAAGGTGATCTATATCACTGCACTCTCTTTACCATTTACACTATAGTGTTGTATTTGCTGCAGAGTTTCATTTTCAAATAGATATGTTTTTGTATGTGTCAAATATGACAAAGGATGATTAAAAAACATTTCACTGTTCATTGGATTGAATTTCATTTTGCGCTCAGCCTTACACTTAAATAATATAACAAACAAATGGCTTTATTCAGAATAAGTGATAAAATATGGAAATTTTCAAGGACAGTGTTTGGTTTAAAAGACGTACTTTACATTTTTACATTACAAGTGATAGGTTATGGTGCATTCATGAATCGTGGGAAAAAAGTGTACTATAACGTCATTACTGTTGAGAGCAGCAGACTATCACAGCTACGGCCCATAGGACATAGCTACGCATCTTTAAATACAAAAATAACAATGATATAAGTTAAGGCCCGATTAAGATTATCAATTGATTTTTTTTTGTAATTCTTTTCGATTTAATGAAAGTGTATTCACATTCCATTCCGCCCGTGCAAGAGGGAAGTGGTCTGTGAACGTGTCATCCGTTACAGTCTCCATCTTCCCCCGACTGGGTGTAGGGAACAGCCTTCGTCCTGCATCTATTCAGAGATTTCACCTGTTCTGTAAACTCATCTCGGTATGTAAATGGTGTCACTCAGTAACGATGTACACACTATTACTGTTGCATGTGATTTTTTTTTCATCGTCTGTGAACACGGTCACGACCTAGGTACGCTGTCAATCAACCGCAATGGAAACTGGGCCGAGTGTATCTTTCCTGATTTGGTGACATATTTCCTGTTTGAATACGGTTATGAATGACACCGGCGATATAATTGATGATTTTTTTTGGTCATAATTTAATTCTTCGTGTCTGTCGAGACTCGAGTCGAAGGAATCCGATTAGCATCCAAGCTAGCTAGCCAGCTAGCATTAGCGAACATCTGGTTGAGCTTCACTAACGAGGTTAAAGTGAACGTTATCACATCCACATACGCACCATTATCTGATATTACATACTCTTATTGACGGAGGAATAAATTACGTCAAAGTAAACGTTATTGTGAAAGACTTAAAGATGCTACGTCGATAGAAATTAGGCGGAACAAGCCCCGTATTCTCTCTGGACAATTAATTAGGTACATCAAATGAGATGGAATAAAAGGGCCTATCTAAAATTCTGCTCATATGGCATACGTGACGAAAGTACGCACACGCTGTAATCAGTTGGAAGTACAGAGACTTGTGTTAAGTGGCAAAAGTGATTAATCTTCTAATGAAAAAAAACCTACAGACTGAAAATTATTTACTGAAACTACCAATTCCTGAAAATACTGATCTATAGTAGCACAATATTTGTACCTAGTTGTTGTTCCTTACTTCCGACCACTTCTTGACAGAATAGTTGAGATCAAGTGAGTGTATGTGTAAGGCAAGGAAAGCTGACAGCTGCTTTTGCTTGTGATGTTGAATGTTCTGTTCTTCTCCAGACTACAAGATCCACAATCATGACAGACTCCAAATATTTCACAACAAACAAGAAAGGTAAGTCAAAAATGTTGAAAAATCTGCAATTAATTTTCCACGTCATCAAAGTAGTAAATTGAAAACATTTTATTCACACTGATAGGAAGTCGGTTCAAAATTGATCTCATTTGTGCACTTGCAGGGGAGATTTTTGAGCTGAAGGCAGAGCTGAACAATGAAAAGAAGGAGAAGCGAAAGGAGGCCGTCAAGAAGGTCATTGCCGCCATGACAGTGGGCAAGGATGTCAGGTAACGTTCAGTCAAACTAGTCAACACAGCTACATTGAGGACTAGGTGATTTAAGCAAGTTTATCGATCATTTATTTGTCGGAACGATTTATCCCTCAGGGTGCGGCATTATCACATGACAATAGACATTTTGATGGCTCGTTTTATAATGTGAAATTGTGATGTTCACATACACGTTTTGACAAAAGGGACATTTTACAGGAGGGAACACTTGTTTTCACATTGTCTGTCGAAGTTAATGCTAGGGGAAAACGCTTCTAGGTCTTCATTCTGACTGAGTGTCTTTCCAGCTCTTTGTTCCCGGATGTGGTCAACTGCATGCAGACCGACAACCTGGAGCTGAAGAAGTTGGTGTACCTGTACTTGATGAACTATGCCAAGAGCCAGCCTGACATGGCCATCATGGCTGTCAACAGCTTTGTCAAGGCAAGCTCACCCTGTTGCCGTGCCTTAGCTCTGGATGCAGTATGTCTTCCCGCTCTCAGTTTACTATTAGATTTAAATTTCTCACTGAGAAATAAATACAGGAAAGCGTTGTTCTCCTCAGTGTGTCTCAATTCAACTTGTGCGTTCAATGCACCATTTTTTATACACATTCCTGGATATTTGTATTTGTGTCATGTGACCAGTATGTCAAGGGCTTTATCTCACCTTTTTACTAAATTCAACAGGGATAAACTGCAGCCCACCCCCAACCCTAATAAATAGCTGGCTGTGTAGTACCACCACAATACTCATTTAATATACAGCATTCAGTTTCCACTTAGCTTATTCATTTAAAATACTTTGGAAGAAGTTGGGAATTTTCCTTTTGGTCCACACAGTGAATATTTCCATCTAATGATTCTCGTGCTGTCCTCCAGGACTGCGAGGATCCCAATCCCCTCATCCGGGCCCTGGCTGTCCGCACCATGGGCTGCATCCGGGTCGACAAGATCACCGAGTACCTCTGCGAGCCGCTGAGGAAATGCCTTAAGGACGAGGACCCGTACGTGAGGAAGACGGCGGCGGTGTGCGTGGCCAAACTTCACGACATCAACGCCCAGATGGTGGAAGACCAGGGCTTCTTGGACTCACTGAGGGATCTCATCGCCGACTCCAATCCCATGGTAGGTTACCAAACCTTGAAGATCCACTTAAACAAAAAAAAGCCTCCTTTAAATGGACCAGGGCTGCAGCTATTGAATGTTTTTAGAATCAGTTACTCTACTGATAGTCCCATTGATTAATTGAGTAATTTGATACAAATTGATTTTGCATTATTAAAGAACAAAATGTGCAGATCAATCCACTTGGGGTCGCCATCTTCACATTCTATACTAATATCTGTGACTTTGAGTGTTTGGGGATTTTAAAGGTGACCGTTGACCATTCTGCGTGTTGACTGCCTGGGAATTAGTTGGTGGTAGTAGCAGCTCGTCTATGAATTTGCTTATTACACGTGTATTTTGTTACTGTTCGTTCAATAAAATGATAAACAGCTTATGTCTGTCCTCGACCACTCGTGAGGGTATTTCAATACATTTTAACTAGCGCTGGTAGGCTATGTAAAATTTGTTAACATTGATACCTTGTGATAGCTGTCATAGTACTTCTTCACTTCCTCACGTCCCTTTTAGGTTGTCGCTAACGCCGTTGCCGCCCTGTCTGAGATCAGCGAGTCTCACCCCAACAGCAACCTGCTGGACCTGAACCCACAGAACATCAACAAGCTGCTGACGGCCCTCAACGAGTGCACCGAGTGGGGCCAGATCTTCATCCTGGACTGCCTGTCTAACTACAACCCCAAAGATGAGCGAGAGGCCCAAAGGTAACTTGTTGTTTTTTTTTCGTTATGGGCCGTATCACAGTAGTTACTAGTGATGGACAAATGAAGCTTCTTGAAGCACTTGTGATATTTTTTTATTCCTCTAGATCAGTGTTTTTCAAACTATGTGCCACGGCACACCAGTGTGCCGCGAGATATTGTCAGGTGTGCCGTGGGAAATTATCTAATTTGTGTGCCTGTGTGGTCTAGCGCCTGGCATCGTAATCATGTCTTGACTACATTGTAGTACTCTTCCATACCAGCAGGTGGCAGCAGCAGGTAGCTAATTGTCTTTGTTTAGAGACAAGTGAATCAGTGACGTATGATTATCCAAACAGGCCCATGTTTCACACTGAGTATCAATTTTGAGTATCAATTTTATTTAATTCCTATACAAGACGTTATAATATAACGTCATTCTTCAATGTTAAAAAATGCTTATATTAACAATATAACACTTATCTTGTTAAAATAAGTTGTTTTTTTTCACAATTTCAGCTGCTGGTGTGCCGCGAGATTTTTTTCAATGAAATAAATGTACCTTGACTCAAAAAAGTTTGAAAAACATTGCTCTACTCTTGGTTTATAGATGCAGTGGAAATTGTATGCCTTTCCATTGCACTAGTGTATATCTTTAAACCACTAGTTGTCACGATAGTTACGGTTCACCTCAGGGAGGTTAAAAATGACAGGATGTCCCTAAAGCATGGACACACACCTAAAAATGCAATTTTTTAAAGATATTATATATTCTGCTTTTTTTTTCAATCATTTTCACGTGAACTCTCTTTAACACAACATTTCCCCCATTTTCCACACAAAAAATGTCCACTTTTGGCACACTGTGTCTTTAATTTAATTTTTTTTATTTTTTATAAACAGTACATTAATCCACACAAAAGATTGATTCCCTCATATTTTCCCCCTCTCTCCAAAGCATTTGCGAGCGCGTGACTCCACGGCTGTCCCATGCCAACTCCGCTGTGGTCCTGTCCGCTGTCAAAGTACTGATGAAGTTCTTGGAGCTGCTGCCAAAAGACTCAGACTACTACAACACCCTGCTGAAGAAGCTCTCGCCGCCGCTCGTCACCTTGCTGTCCGGTGAGCCCGAGGTCCAGTACGTGGCTCTGAGGAACATCAACCTCATAGTCCAGAAAAGGTGTGTGTGACATATGAGTGCAAACAAAACAACAGTGGCACCTTTTTGACACTGAAATCTTGCGTTTTGAGTGCAGGCCTGAGATCCTGAAGCAGGAAATCAAAGTGTTCTTCGTCAAATACAACGACCCTATTTATGTGAAGCTGGAGAAACTGGATATTATGATCCGTTTGGCCTCTCAGGCTAACATTGCCCAGGTAAGTTACATGAAACGGGCCTCACAAGATCTTGAAGTGTGATGTGATGGTGTTCTTGCTTTGACAAAAACAACAACACAGTTGATAGTTGTATTCTTCATGTTTGGTGCCTTACAGGTGCTGGCTGAGTTGAAAGAGTATGCCACAGAGGTGGACGTTGACTTTGTGCGCAAGGCTGTGCGTGCCATTGGCCGCTGTGCTATTAAAGTGGAGGTATGACATACATATTTGACATACATATGACGTACATATTTAGTAGCTTTTGCTCCGCCACAGAAAGTAGCACTTTCTCTTTTGAACTTAAACGTCAGCTGTACAGATGCCACCTTTCCATTCTGTGTTGTGATCAAATCTATCACTTTTCACAATGGTGATGACTTGCTGTCCCCGTTCTGAATCGCCCAAGCAATCGGCGGAGCGCTGCGTTAGCACCCTGCTGGACCTCATCCAGACCAAAGTCAACTATGTGGTGCAGGAGGCCATAGTGGTCATCAGGGACATCTTCCGCAAGTACCCCAACAAGTATGTCTTTTCGCTATCTAACAACTAAGCTAAACATCAATAAGATGTCATGTTTTTGCTTAAAGTATATGTAGAGCGTCAGACTCCTGAAAGGCCCGACTTGTTCTAGGTACGAGAGCATCATTGCCACCCTGTGTGAAAATCTGGACTCTCTGGACGAGCCAGACGCTCGCGCCGCCATGATCTGGATCGTGGGCGAGTATGCCGAGAGGATCGACAATGCTGATGAGCTTCTGGAGAGCTTCCTCGAGGGCTTCCACGATGAGAGCACCCAGGTACCCTTTTGTAATTTTCTATTTGTGTTGCGTCATCTATGTGCTTTTCCCTCTCATGCTCACCAATCAGCACAGAAACACTCAAAACTACAAGTTGTCCTATTTGTCAGTCCTGCTAACCAGTTTGTGCTATCATCAGCGTGTTAAATGTACGATGTCACCATGATTTAGGAAAATGTTGGCGTGAGCAATGTGTGCGTTTGACTTACAGGTGCAGCTCACTTTGCTCACCGCCATCGTCAAGCTTTTCCTCAAGAAGCCGTCTGAGACTCAGGAGTTGGTGCAGCAGGTCCTCAGCCTGGCCACTCAGGTGAAAAAATACCCCCAGGAAATCTTCATTTCCACTTTTTCCCTTTGCTTGCCCCTCCCTGCGACTACACGGGGTCCTCGGTTTACCGACATGCATTTGAAGCACAGGAAAGTCACACAAAGTATAAATCCATTGTATTGACTTTGCCATCCTCCGCAGGACTCCGACAACCCCGACCTGCGCGACAGGGGCTACATCTACTGGCGCCTGCTGTCCACGGACCCGGTGACCGCCAAGGAGGTGGTGCTGTCAGAGAAGCCCCTCATCTCCGAGGAGACAGATCTGATCGAGCCCACCCTGCTGGACGAGCTCATCTGCCACATCGGCTCTCTGGCGTCCGTCTATCACAAACCGCCCAGCGCCTTTGTGGAGGGCAGCCATGGAATCCACCGCAAACACCTTCCTGTCCAGCATAGCAGGTACACACACATTGTCCGTGCACTCATTGGCATACCCCCTGCACATTTTTCTCATTCCTGTGTGCAACCTGGCAGCATTGACACAGGCGAGAGTCCAGTGAGCGGCGGGCCGGCAGCGGCCATGGACCAGCCGCATGTTATCCCCAGCCAGGGTGATCTGCTGGGTGACCTTCTCAATCTGGACTTGGGCCCACCTGTCAACGTGCCCCAGGTCTCCTCCATGCAGATGGGTGCTGTCGACCTCCTGGGAGGCGGCCTGGACAGCTTGGTGAGCTTTGACAACCTCCGTAAAAAAAGTTAATGAGTTTTTAAACATACACTAATATGAAAGGACAGTTAAGGTTTTGCCTCTACAAAACAATCACCACCATATGATCACCAGCTAGCTGAATTTAAATATTACAGTATTTCCTCAAGTAGTGCCCCATTTAGTCGCCAGGAGTGACAAATAAGTCTCCTTTATCCCATCAGGGTCAAAGTGGATAGTGTTCCCCTACTTTACATACCCACTATACACCTTCAACACATTAAGCTTCACTTAAACATAGTTAATGAGCACTGGGATGCCACCTGATAGGGCCAAAGCAGTCCATTTATTTTGGACAGCTTTGGGCTGCGCACAAAATTGTTCACAGGGGATCTTTTTTTTCAGGAATAACAAGGAAAAAAATAGGTGGATAAATTAGTCGTAGATCGAGAATATGTGGGTGAACAAAGCAGTTGGCATATTTTTTCAATTCACAGACAGACATGAAAGAGTTAACTGCTCATCGTGCTAACCAAAACAGCAGCACCTGCTGAAACACACTTCAGAAAAATAAATATGTCCCTCTTATTAGGTAATCACTGAAATTATCTCAGTTCATAGATGATATTGTTGCATTTAAAGGGTTACGCAGTTGTTAACCCAAACAGCAGCACCGTTTTAAGCCAGTTTCACTTGACATATATTGCAGTAGATAATTATTATTTAAAAAAAAATATGGCTCCCATCTTCTAAAGATAAGTAAGTACATAGCCACTATTTGAAGTATACTGTACATTTTTTTAATAGAATGTCTTTAACAGCACTGAGAAAACATAAAAAACATTTGTCTTATTATGTTATTATTATTTTCCACATCTTAATGCTATTTTTTTTTTAAATACTTTGATGGTACTTGTGTAAATCCCCCCCATTCCCCAATTTTTGAAGTTATTTTTGTTTCAGAATTGAGTGAAGGCTCCTCTTGATGCCTTACTGTTGCTAAGAAAAGTCTCTGTCTTGTCTTTGTGTGTGGTATGTCTGTCATGTTTGGATTCTTTTTTTTGGGGGGGGGGGCTCCTCTCTTTCTCTCTCTCCTTTAGCTGGGGGGAGACCTGGGCGGTGGTGTTGGGGGGAGTCCAGCTGTAAGTCCCAAGCCCCTTTTTGTTTGCCGCATGCTCCCGCACTTTTTAACCCTCTATTGTCTCAAATCGCCTTCCTGTTTGATTTCAGCTTGACGCTCGTTGCAAAACCTTGGCAGGTTTTGGCCTGTGGCGAGGCCTTTTGACCTCTGTTGTAGTTTGGATTTGCATGGATGTTGGCATTTAGAAAGCTTTGAGGCAGCTGACATTTTTAATTTTTGTGATATTTCCTGTACACAGATTCCATTGCAAATATCCTTAACGGGCCAAAACATGCAAAGTCGCACTTGCCTCTCATTTGACTTTGCTCACCTCTTCTTCTCATAAAGGCTTTGGTAACCCGGAGAACATTTGCATGAGCTTCTTGTGGTTTTTCTCAGCTTCGTAGCACTTTTGTCGCCGCCGCGTTAGTGAGACCGACTCAAATTCGCCTGATTCACTCCTACTCCTGCCGTGATGTCGTTGCTTCAGGTGGGCCAGAACTTCATCCCCTCCTCCGTCCCGAGCACTTTTGCGCCGTCGCCCACTCCCGCGCCTCCGGCCGTCAGCAGCAGCGGCCTCAACGACTTGTTTGAGCTCTCCACGGGCATGGCCATCACATCCGGAGGCTACGTGGCCCCGAAAGCTGTGAGTTTTAAAAACACTCCTGTTCAAAACGGATTACATCAAGAGTAGAGAGATTGAGAGACAAAGTCGGGACATTTTGACCATTGACGCCGGCGTCTTTTCCAAGGTGTGGTTGCCTGCGGTTAAAGCCAAGGGACTGGAGATTTCCGGAACTTTCTCTCGGCGCCAGGGCCACATGTACATGGACATGACCTTCACCAACAAGGCCCTGCAGCACATGACTGACTTCGCCATCCAGTTTAACAAGAACAGGTCGATAAGCGCTCCGGCTGTGTGTCCCTAGGTGATAGCACCCCGCTGTAGGTTTCAAAGCATGTTTGTGGTCTACTGCAGTTTTGGGATGATACCCACCAGCCCGCTGCCCATTCACACTCCGCTGATGCCCAGCCAGGGCATCGACGTCTCTTTGCCCATCAACACTATCGGGCCGGTCATGAAGATGGACCCTCTCAACAATCTCCAGGTGCAGAAAGACATCCGAGTGGCAATTGATTAACATGATGGGATTATATGTAATTCTGCTCTGAAATGTTCTGCTTTGCTCACAGGTGGCCGTGAAGAACAACATAGATGTCTTCTACTACAGCGTCCTCATCCCTCTCAACATATTCTTTGTTGAAGATGGAAAAATGGGTTTGTTGTCGTCTCCATTACATGAAAAAAAAAAATGCTTTCAGATAATAGATAAGTAATGTTGTACTGATCGGTTATTTTGGTTCCCTGCACAATTTAACACAAGTTCTGATACAAGCCTCGTCTCTCTCCTCAGAGCGACAGGTGTTTCTTGCCACCTGGAAAGATATTCCCAATGAAAATGAACTGCAGTACCAGATAAAGGAGTGCCACCTAAATGCAGGTAGGTCCTGCAAATGATAACAGCTACAAGTGACACTCGAGCCCAATAAAAGGTCCTTTTAAAGCAAGTGTACAGAAGGAACGGACGTGAGAGGGGCCAAGCCCTGCCAATGAAGTATTTAACAAAAATATATTACATTCTTCAACTCCAACTGATCCACAGTCCTCACTTGTTTGTTTTCTGTGTCCGCCCACATGCTTGTCTTAGGATACGTCACAATCTCTTCCACCTGAAGGAAATATCAACTTCTTTTATTTCAGAATAGCTGCTCGCCCATGCTAGTTGTCCAGTACATTATTTAAGACCTCCCATTAGAGCTAATTATCATTGTCCTTTTCCTCATAGATGTGTTGCTGGTAGAAATTCTTACATTAGCTTGCACTTTGTGTGTGTTTGATGTATGGTGTGTAAAGTGGAACCTATGAGGTCAAACACAATCCTTTCGAAGACTGGTTGATTTATGATTTGTTTGGCTTTTGAAATTCGTTTTCCTATATTACTGTATCAACATCGGTTGAAGTCTTTCTGCTTTCATGGAACTCTGTGTATATTTTCCTTGTAGTCTATTTTGCTGTTGCAGTTGTACTCTTTCCTAATATCTATTATTGTTTTTAAACACTCAAAGATGAGTTTATTAGCACTTGTGTAAAGTGTTGTAAATATTTTTTTTGCCCATGTGCAAAAAGTTGATGCTTTATGGCCCTCTCGTTTTTAAGTGCATTGCCACCATCTTTTGGCTTTAATATGTAATTACAAACATCCTTTTACATATTTTTGCCATTCGCGGCAGGTCCTAGTCCTTATGCCCCTTATTAGCGGGCTTGAAAAAATTTAATAAAAAAATTGTGCCCTATTGTGTCATTTTGAAGTAAAAAAAAAAAAAAAAAAAGTATGTTTAAAAAAAGCCAAATAAAAAGCAAAAACAGTTCAACTGTCGATGCTAGCTGAACTGAGCCCTAGTGAAGGTACATTGACAGCCCGAGCACAAATTTCGACTTCAGAGGTTCCAATGTAGTATTATGCAGTCGCGTCAAATCTGTATTTGTATTTATTTTTTTCAATCGGGTGAAATTGAAATTCCACTCTTGCAGACACAGTATCGGGCAAGCTGCAGAACAACAATATTTACACCATTGCCAAGCGGAACGTGGAGGGTCAGGACATGCTCTACCAGTCCCTCAAACTCACCAATGGAATCTGGATACTGGCCGAGCTGCGCATTCAGCCAGGCAACCCCAACTACACGGTACAGTATCTCATCTGCGGTGGATATAAAATCTACACACCCCTACTCAAATGCCGGTTTCTTTGCAATATCGCAGAAGCCTTTAGGTTTTGTGCTAATAGTGAACTTGTGTTTTGGAACAACAGGGGTGTGTACCATAGACTTTTTGTGTCCACTTTATATACACGCCATTAAAGAATCAAGGTTAGATCACCGACCCCTCTTGTGTCCTGGCTCATCCCGCAGCTGTCCCTCAAGTGTCGGGCCCCCGAGGTGTCTCAGTACGTGTACCAGACGTACGACGCCGTGCTGAACTGAGTGGCTGGCTTCGCTCCCGCCATCCAACCGCAGTGTTACTTTCCTCCTCAAAATGGAAGCGAAGTATAGATTTCCTCCCGGTAGATAACAAAAAAGGTAAATGTTCTAGTTATTAATGGAAAATATGTTGTCATTGTGATCACAGTTCCGACACCCATTCACAACATTACAGCTTCTTTCGCAATAAGTTTAAGTGGAGGGGGTACAAAAATATTTTGGCAGTTTGGACTGTGAAAAATGTGTCAATCATTCCAACCTTAAACGTCTTAATGTTGTAACTGATCAAAGTGAA
The DNA here is from genome assembly GCF_054856515.1 of Filicampus tigris. NCBI lineage: Eukaryota > Metazoa > Chordata > Actinopteri > Syngnathiformes > Syngnathidae > Filicampus > Filicampus tigris. The sequence continues at coordinate 12,938,392 of NC_141233.1, read as the reverse complement.
ATTGTCCTCAATAGAGAAACTCCATTCTTTTTTTTTTTTTCTTTCTTTTTTTTTACACACATCTATCTATGCCCATTTATTTTTGATACTAGCTACTATTAAAAAAGAAAAAAGAAAAGTTAACCTCACTGATCTAAACACACATTTAGTATCACTCCATCTTTGACACCTCGGCTATTTTTTAAATTAGTTAGCATTCCCATCAGGCCGGTGTTTTAGTTAATGACCAAATTATTGCAGAGCAGTCTCTTAAAAGCTAAATGTAATGGACCTTTTCCGGCATACTAATGCACAATTATAACTCTAAAGTAACAAGTAATCCCAGTGTGGGCACAATTTGCTGGCCAGTTTTCTAATTGTCCCGCTATTGCAAACATGTAGTCTGCTTTGGAAAAAAGAAACAAATCACAAATGCTATTTATTGTTCATCTACCTCCTTTCACGCTAGCCTTTTGGTTGCAGTTAAATTTTTCCATTGTCGAGCCAGTTCGAACCTTTTGCACCTCAGTTCAACCACTTACAGGACCAAGCATTCACTTGTGAAATGCCAATTTTTGTTTTGTTTTATTATGAATATAGCTCCAGCTAATGACCCTCAATTGTTGTCGCCTTGGATGGAAACGGCCAAGGGCCTTGTATAGATTAGTGATGATGTCGTTTGTGTCGTTATAAACAAACTACTATGGCATTACCCTTTATATTATAATACAACTAAGATGGCTTCTAATGGAAACGGCTTTGTGAGTGTATCATTCATGTTGGTGGGATTATGTAAAAAATGTCCACTTTTATCTCTTGTCGTGGGTTTTCTCCAGATTTCTGTATGATTTTTTTTCTTTTTTTATGCACATTTATCTGCACTCCCATAAACACTCTAAACAGTTGTCAACGATTATAGAAAGTGAGAATGTTATTTCATACATTTTTCGCTGTAATGCAAATGATTTGCTATTGCAACACAGCATCTGATAATAAAGTGTCGCCACCATGCATTTCTGTGGTCAGTAAAAGTTGAAAATACTTTTTAATGTGGGATTACAACAACAGAGTTGGTTTATTTATTTTTTTCGGATGGCGGATGGATGGGGATCCTGACTTGTGGCTTTTAATTTTTGGTTGGTTATTAAAACTTTATTTACTGACAATTTGGTGACCTCATCATCTTGGCAATCTGAAGCAAAGACAGATAACAGGGGGTGAATTCACCGAAACGTTAAAAGTGTTCGTATGTACCTTAATTCTACGTATTGAATCACCTTAAAAAAAATGTCTTACCGCGATGACCTCTCCGCCGTTATCTGAGCCACCTGTGCCGCCGCAGTTGTTTGAGGGTGGGCCGTTCTTCAGGCGCCGCCGTCAGGCTCTTCTGCAGGAAATCCCGACAATCTTGGTACAATAAACGTGATGAGAACGATTTAAAAAGCATCCATCTATTTACCATACAAATGATCCTCACTGGAGTCCAAGCTGAGCTTTTTTTTTTTTTTCTTGTATCATAGCCATAATAGAGATAGGATGTCACCTCTGTATCAGAATTCTTGCTCATATCTTGGACAAAATAAACTGATCAATGGGGGTCTTAAGGACTAGAGTGGCAGGCTTTCCTTTGTAGTTCATTCATAGCCTTACAAGAGAAATTAAGACTCTTTTTTTAGATGTTCCTTACCGTATGAAAACTTGTTGCTGATTTGAATCTCCTCCTTGAGGAACCCTTCTGTTTGAAATTCCACTTCATTGTGGAGAATTTCAAAGAGCACCGTCCCGATTTGCCACGCGGTGGTGGGGCCCGGCCGGTACCACTGGTGGCGCAGCCACTCGGGGGGCTCCAGAGAAGGAGTTCCTGAAACGCCCAGTGTACGATCAAGGAAAGGCAGGCATTGAAAGGTAGAAGTCACAGTCTTACCAAAAAAGAGTCTGTAGAGAGATCTTTTCTTGGTGAAGCAGCTCAGTCCAAAATCGATGATGCGTACGTGAAGGCCGTCGGGCGTGCTCTCGATCAGGATGTTTTCGGTCTTGATGTCGCGGTGGAAGATGTGCTTCTCCTGAAGTTTTTGAGCCACATCCAGCAATTGTTTCAGTATGACCTGTGAAATAAACACCATAGGATTATTGACAGACTGTCCATCCTCTACAACTCTCTTTGTCCGTCCATCCGTCTAGCTGCCATTTATGTGTTCCACCAGCCATTTGCCTGTCCGTCCATCTTTCAGTCAGTCTGTCTGTAGGTACTGACCCAAGTATGGACAGTCCATCCATCCATCTACCATCTTTCGATCAGTTTATCTGTACATATTGACCGACGGACGAACAGTCTATATGTATGGCCACCCGTCTAGTTTTCTGTCTGACCTGACATTTGCTCGAGTGTCTCTGTCCTTCCTTCAGTTTTTATATCTGACCGTCCATCTTCCGATCTCATCCGTCTGCCCATCCTTTAATTTATCTTTTCATCTGTTCTTAGGTCAGTCTATCTGTACGGCCATTTGCCTATCCGTCTGTCTGTTTGATCATTTTTCAATCAATACCCATCCATCTCTGTCTTTCTGTCCATCTCCTCATCCATCTTTTGATCAGACAATCTGTCTGGCCGTAAGCCTATTTGACTCTGTCCTTGCATCGACATACCCTTCCATCTGTCTTGGATATCTATCTGTTCTTCTGTCAGTCTATTCTTCAATATGCCCTTCTGTCTCTCTGTTTGTCCCAATTTTTCAAGTTTGTGCTGAATCATTAGTCATGTCTAGACTGCCCAGTGTCTCCCATGATACATCTCACGAGTCAATGTTTGTGGTTAAATTTCCGGCTTAACCATAGATCCCCCCCACTAGCGTACCTTAGCCTCGCTCTCGTCAAGACACCCTCCTTTCTTGCTAATGTACATTGTGAGGTCCTCAGCGGGAACGGGCCTCTCCATCACCAGAATGAGCTTCTGGTCCAGGTCATACCAGTCCAGCAGGGTGACGTAAGGCGAGCGCCCCTCAGGCAAGTCTTTGGCGAGTTTCTTCATAACCGCCACCTCAGAGGACAAGTTAATCCTGTCCTTATGCTTCTGGAACGTCAGATGCAAGGTGAGTAACTACACTGATCCGTATAACGATTCCCCAAAGTTGGCTGTCTCTTACCTGTAGATTCAAATTGTTGTCTTTTGGGATGTGCTTGATGGCCACCTAAGAAGTAAAAACTTCAGTCAACGCAGACTCAACTTAGATGTCTTGAATGCAGACAGGCCGGGACTGCAAGCAGCATGGTTTGCACGTACGTAATACTCACATGTGTTATACTCACTGGGAAATTGTCTACTTTGCGGTAGCCGGCAAAGACGGATCCACAGCCTCCTTCAGCCAGCAGTGTTTCCTGCACGTATTTGAGCTCCACTTGAGCTAAACGGCAACACAAAGATTTTTGCACAACTGAACTGGAAAATAGTGGGGGAAAATGTCATCGATCTTCCCATGTCCTCATAATCTGTCCTTTTTGTCTTGGTCTATTTATATGTCTCATTTTCTGTCCGTCTTTAACTCATTCACTGCCATTGACAAATTTACTTGTCTTTTCAGTCTAGCCATTCATTACCAGGAATTAATTTTTTTTTCAAACGTTAGCGTAAAAGAGGGTCTGAAAATGTCTGGCACTGAATGAGTTAAAAATGTATCTCTTGTCCGTCCAGTATTGTTTCCGTACATACATTCTGTTCATCCATCTTGTCTGCCTGTCAGTCTTTTTCTGTCCCCCCAACTGTCAGTCTAGAAATCTGTCCTTAATTTGTTTCTCTTTTAATCTACTATCAATTGATAGGCTTTTATCTTAAAACTGCAAAGTTACACCAACCCCAACAAACTCCTGAGACGTCGTCATCACTGGGTTTCATCATCTTTGGATGGATGCTTGGTTCCATTGCATCCACCGCCAGGAAGCCTCCCGCTTCTGCAGCCACTTGAGAATTTCCCAGGCTTGCTACACGATAACCACATACCGTACATTATTTCCCCTTCAAATGTTATGTAGGGGCAGTTTATTAAGATTCTGCACGGTCAAGAAGTGCGCCCACCATTGTCACCGGAGTTGCAGGAAGACTGCTTGTCCTCGGTAAGATCACAACCTTTCCTCTTCTTCCTGGCTGGAGTTTTCGCGTCCTCCTCCACTTTCCTCTTGGCTCTCGTGGCCCAGGCCTCTGTCTCAGAGCTGTGAGAGGGTTGACACAGGAACACCCGGCCCGCCCTAAGACAGCGTGTCATGTCGGGACTGGACCTCATTTTTAGACCGCTGGTTCCATGGTCTGCCTTTGGTCTGCTTTGCCGTGTGCTGCAATGCGTCGGTACTTTGAACACAATATTTAGTTCAGTTTGTTGTCTATTCATACGTCGCTTTATTAGGTAGATCTTTAGCATCGAATGGGTCTTAAAAGGATTCAGTTTTAATGGGAAAATGTCTGAAGTGGCCTACGTATCTGTATCATGGTGAGATCTGTTTCTTATATTTTGGTTACCTTATCAAATTACAACCTGGCCAAAGTAGTATAAACCCCTCAAAGTAGAATATATTGAAAGGATCAGACAAATGTTTATCATCATATAAATGTAGTATTTGTGGATCGAAGGTTTTTTGTCATCTGTATTTTAAATGGCATGACAGCCAATTCAAAGCCAAAATGTGTTTGCTGGTTGTATATGCTCAGCAAGCCACTGGTTCTAATTAATTTTCCAGTTTAATTGAATTTGTCCAAAATGTATTTATTCCACATACACAATCTCTATTTATCTCTCGCTCATACATAATATCTATGCTATTGACATCTGATAAGATATCAAACGGGGCCAAATTTCACTGTCATTTTCAATCAAGGCTTAAGGGGTATGCTTATTCAATATTCATGTTCGATCTGTCACATGAGTATTAGGTTGAATTTATACTCAAATTACTTACCTTTTGTCATTAGCTTCCTCAACTTTGCAAACAAAAGGCATTTTTTGTTACCAGAATTCATGTCTTGAGGGGGCCGAACGGTGGTAAAAATGAATAGACAAACATATGCATGTTTTTTTAATATGCATATAGCGAAAACAACAGTCACCATTATTTTTTTTGACGAGTGACGCTGCAAGGGGGCCGGCGTGGCAGGTTAGCTTGCAACACCCCCCTCACCCCCCCTTGCCCCTCAGCCGGACATGTGTGCCTCTCGAAGATGAGCATTTGGCGTCACGCGTGGGCACATGCAGTCTTTAGTTGAGTGACTTGTGTGTGCATGGGGGGCTTTGGCGTTGAGCCCCGGGCGCGGTTTGCTCGCCTTTCGAACGCCGACTTTGCAAGGGCGGCGTTCGTCCGACGTACGTCCAAGTGACGTAGTACGGAATGACGTCATCGTTACGGTCGCAGTGCTTGTTAACTTACACGAATACGCCCCGTCACCCTCGTTTGCGTCTCTACGGCAGAGCTCACTTCTTCAACTCCACGAATATTTCACATTATCATGAATTCTTCAATGTTTGTTGCATTGATATGGTCGTTTTTCTCCTAAAATTGTTGTTTTAAAAAAAAACATTTAATGCATTTATCTCATTAAATAAATGTTTAATATTGATTTTATTTTAAAACGCCTGTTGTGACGTCATCCCCTGACGTGGGGGGCGTGACAAACGGAGCCGGAAAGCCAAGGTGAAGATGATGATGATGATGATGATGATGACGATGATGATGGCAGAGCCTGACTCCAGAGTCAAACTAAGTCCATGGATTCTATTTCTGTCCTGTCTGGATTTCTTTCACACAGGTTAGTCATAAATTTAGTTCTAAACTTCAAACTTGCAAAAACAGAAAACCATTTTTTAAAGTTTTATGCTAACTGTGGGCTACATTATATTTATTAGAATAAAGCAAAAACAGAATATTGTGCACTGTAGGGCCTCATATGGGGAAAAATAGCTATAGGTAATTCATTGAGAAGATTATGAGACTTACTGTAATTGTATGTTAAACAGGGAGTTCCATGAATAAAGTTTCACACTCAACTTTGTTTTGAGATCATTTCAGTGAGGATTAGCTAGACTCCCCCAAAATGTTGGCACCACTTTGTATAATTATATTTGATAATGCATCTGTTTTATTTGGCATATTGTACCATGTAGGATAAAAACATTGACGGTAAGATGTCAAATTCAGAATCACACTTTACTGTTAATACAGGCAAAACCAAACTTTCAAATCAAAATACCAAAACAAAAAGCAATCAACATAATCTACTCTGCGTGGAGCACCAAAACACATTTTAACTGCAATAAAATTGTGCATTTGTTTTTGTGTTTAATTCCATTGTTAAGATGGTCCATATTCAGTGGTTTAAAAAAGGCTGAACAAAAACATCACAGATATCAAGCTGCCTCAGAATCAGCATTTAAAGAAGTTCACTTAGTTTAACTTATCTGCATGTATGTGTGCGCGCGCTAGTCTATCCATCTTTGTGTGACATTAGCTTTTCTCGAGAGGGCATTTTTCTACCCTTTTGTGTGTGAGCGCGTGTCCGGCCTTCACTCACTGTCCAGCCATTGTTGCAAGCTGCACAGTCACTGAGCCGCTCTGTTTCTACACAGCCAGAATAGCATAGCCGAGCCTGGCAGCTGTATAGCTCCCAGTGCCTGCCAATAGGGGAACAATGGGCACTTTTGTTAGCGGATGCTTGCCCATGCATCCTACAGACTTTGACTTGAGGTTTCCATGGTGGTGTCGAGCTGCTGTGCAAAGAGCCCCCCCAGCAGTGGTTGTGGAGATCAATGCAAAGTCTCAAGTAGGCCCCAATTTTCTTTTGAAGGAGACATAGTGAACCCCCCTCCCGTTCGTGTTTCAATAAGCATTAATTCACCAATTTCTGTCATTTTCCGTGGTACCTATCCTGAGCTATTCACTGAAAGTTTCTCTGATTTGCAGTTTTGTGCTATTAAGAAAGTATTAATTTATAGAAAAGTAGTAATTGGTGTCAAAGAAGTATGTTGAAGTAATACATCTCTTTTGTCTAAAAGAAGCTTCTCAACTAACTTCAACATAGTTTCCTGGCACCCGGTTGCCACAAGAAGGAGCAAAGTGCTGTATTTGCCTAAATGAAGCCCTTCAACTCACTTCAACATATATCGTTAGCAGCAAGATGGCACGAGATGGTGCCAAACCACTCTATTTGTCTGAATGAAGTGCCTTAATTCATTTCAACATAGTTCCTTGGCTCAAGAGACTGCAAGATGGCGCCTAAGGACTGCTGTTGTCCAAGTGAAATGTCTCGATTTATTTAACATCGTTCCTAAGCACCAAAATGCCACAAGATGGCAGCAAAGCACTACTATTGTCCGGATTAATTTCCTAAACTGACTTCAACATACTTTGTTTGCACAAGATTGTGGAAAAACACTACGTTTACTGTATAAGTGGAGCTCCTCAACTCACTTCCACATAGTTCTTTGGCAGCAAGATGGAACCAAGTTAATATTTTTTATTGCTTTGGCCTGAGCACACTTGTTGATCTCCGGCACAGTGGTTGAAAATCATTACTCCGCGATCCAACTGTTTGTATACAATACAATGTCAGTTTTCCAGAATATGTCCCCATCACTTGACCTGTTTTTCACCATTCAAGACCGGTCACAATTTTTCCGTCTCGACAGGTATGGTGCTAGCGGTGAACATGACGCTCCCCAGCTCTCTCATCCGGGGCACGCTAGGAGGCGAGGCCCTCCTCTCCGTTCACTACGTCAGCTTCAGCGCCGACCTGCCCGTCATCAAGTGGCAGCTCCGCCGGGAGAAGTCGGTCACCGTCGTGCAGTCCATCGGAACGGACATCGTGGGCACTCTGAGGCCCGAGTACCGGGACCGCATCCTGATTTTCCAGAACGGATCCCTGCTCATGCACAACTTGAGGCTTTCGGACGAAGGGATGTATGACGTGGAGATCTCCATCACGGATGATACGTTCACGGGCGAGGGCAGCGTCACGCTCACTGTGGATGGTAGACGGCCCGCTGTCCTGAAGTTGTATGAGAGTGAATTGAATGTGCATGTTGACATGAATTGAGGGGCTTCATTTATTCAAAAGTGCTTTGCCACTATCTTGTGGCAGCTCTACACAATTCTACACCTTTTTACCGGGGGTGTCAATACTTGCTAATTGGGTGACTAACTTGAAATTTCTCACTCCTTTCCAGAGCCATTGTCCAGAGCTTTCATCCACATAGAATCATCATCAGTGCTGGAGCGCAGCGAAAACGTGGTCCTCAACTGCTCTCACGACGCAGGCACTCGGGCCACGTACAAGTGGATGAAAGGCGGCCAAGCGCTGGGCAACGACAGCAGGCTGCAACTGTCACATGACCACAAGCTCCTCACCATCACTCGCGTCACCATGGCGGACGATGATGTCTATGGCTGCATGGTGGAAAACCCCATCAGCGCCGTTACCAGCCTGCCCATCAGATTGAGCGTCTACAGTGAGTGTCGTCACTTAATAGAAATGCAAATAATCTGTTCCAGCACCCCCAAAAACACCAACCAAAAATGTTCTAATGTATATTTTAATAAGAAAAACACCACTACAGTTTTTTTTACTTTCGAAAAACGTCATGATTTCATGCTTTCATTGTGCGGCACCTTTTGGTGTGCGCAACTTTGCCACCAGGGGGCGATATAATACATGCCTACACACGATAGTCACAATTACTGTACTGAGTAAGATGCAGTAATTCATCACTTTTCACAGAGGAGAAAAAAGATCTGCCTGTGAGTATTGTTATGTATATCCTTTGTCTGCTTGTGGGGTTATCCATCCATCCCTTATCCAAACCGCTTATCCTCACATAAAAAGTTTTATAACATCCTAACAAATAGTCAAATTAATCCATGGAATCAGTTAATCACCCAGCCTTACGGTTCTTGTATCCTAATAGAAAGAAGTTCCGTCTATATCATCCTCTCCACTGGTGGCATCTTCCTCCTTATCACCTTGGTAACAGTGTGTGCCTGCTGGACGCCATCCAAAAAGTAAGTTAACAAAAATCCAAAAACATAATTGAAATCAAGGTTGCACTGCAAACGTTATCTGTTTGTTAGGCCGAGGCGACCAACAAGAAAGTCTTTCTCCAGGTTTTATAACCAGCGCACACCGACTCGTCACACAGGTATGAAATTATAACGTGAAAATATTTATTTCATTATGCCAATACGGGTATTTGACTTTTTGGATGTATGTATTTGTATGTCTCTTTTAATATGCATTTTGGAATGAAACAATGCAGCAAGGTTATCCTGTTTTTTTGTTTATTTATTTCCGTTCTTATGCATTTCAAATTATTTTATTTATTTTTATTTTTTTTACTGCAGCTGATGCCCCAGAGGTGACACAGTGCAATGGGAAGAACACTGTGACGTCACTTCACATCCTGCAGCAAAAGGTACTTAATAGAAAATGTCAAATGCTTGTTTGGCTGCTTCAGAATGCAACCGGCCCCATTTTTGCAGGATCTTTCCCCAGGTGACTGTTCTATCAACAGCATCGGATCCGCTTCGGAACCGGAGCACCCGCCCAGCTACACCAACTACGTTGATTCTCTCACACGGGCCACTGCCCACTCCAACCAACTCCAAGTATAGCTGAACGATGGAGGATATGTAAGAAGAACTCATACATGGATTGGGACTCAAAGAAATCTTGTGTATACTTCTTCCTTATTTGAGAAGCTTTGTTTGTTCATATCCAAAATTCAATCACAAGGAGTACTTCATAGTGATTTATTTCAATGTAATGTTGCCTGACATTTTTTTGTAGATGAAAAAATGCCATGTACATGGTAATGTTAATTTAATGAAAAACGAAAAAAAGTTGTATATTTTCAAGAAAAAAGTTGTGAATTATAAAGATCAAAGATGTAATATTATTAAAACAATGTATATTTTCAAAGAGAATTTTATATATTTTTGAAAAAAAAAGTATTTAAAAAATATAATTCAAATAGTTGTAAAATTACAAAAATCGTACTTTCATAATATTATGACTTTGATCTTGAAGATGTAAAACTTATTTTTTAAGACTTCGTTTGTCATTGATGTAAAAGTGTTTTTTTTAAGGTGGCCCTTCTACTCTGTAGAAAATAATCTAATGTTGATGTGCAAAAAATAATGAGAATTTCATCATTTGTAATAAAATATATATTTGTAAAATCAATATGTATAAAAAATACAGTATGTTTTAGCTCGAAAATGTATAGTTTAATCCTCATTATACTACAACTGCAACCCCGAAGGTATAAAAAAAAAATTTCGAGAAAATATATGACTTTATTTTCGTAATATTGCAACTTTAATCTTGAGTATGTCTTTTTTTTCTGGTCAGGATGCCCGTAATGCTACGCTGTAGATAGATAATAAACCGATGTTGATATGGAAAAATGCTGACTGTTTATTTCACTTTTGTAATATATGGCTTGAAAATGTACGACTGCTAGCTAAAATATACAACTTTATTTTCGTAATATTACGTATTTAATTAAAAAAAATATACAACTTCGTAACTTCAAAATACTGTATGAGACTTGATCTTGAAACATAACTTTGATCCCTCGTACGTAGACACAAGCTGATTGGCTAACTACGCTTTATCCTCTACTGGACATCTGATTGGCCCGCTCGTGCTAATTAGCATAATTCAATCTTTATGTCACTCACGAATCGAATTTGACAGTTTGTTAAGTTAGATTTAGTTCCATAATTAACGGTAGTTATGTAATTTATTATGAAATTATTTTTGAATTTGTGTTTTTCGTTGTGTTGAATAATAAAAATGGCATAATTGTGGTTGTCTAAGGCACTTTTTTTCAATTTTATTTGAATATACGATGTGTCAGCACAGGAGGATTGTGCCCAGTGAGGGAAATATTCAGGCCCAGCCTAATTTTTCCAGGACCACCGATTACCCACATTCTGGCTCCGCCCCTGCGACAGACTCGCAGATGAAAAAAAGAAATAATAATAAATTGAAAAACAAAATAGATTTTTATTTTGAAAGCCATAACCGGAACTCAGTTTTTTGTTTGAATTAGTTACTTTACACCAGACAGCAACTGTTACCCACTTTCACAACTCCTCGACGTTTCCCCCCCCACGTACGTTCCATCCCTCCGCCGAAATGTTCAGTCCGACTGGCGTGTCCGAGTGTTTTCGCGAGTGGGGAGATTTAGAGAAGGACTATCAACAAATTCAGGTGAGTACTTTTCACCGTTCTCAATTGTACGCTTTGTACTGTAGGCAGACGTCAACAGAGGTAACGCGGAGGCTAGCAAATAGGAGGCGTCGCCCTGATCCTTGCGTTAGATTACATTATTTTTCATAATTAGCCGAATTTATGTGTGCCTTTAGGCTACATTGAAGTAGAAATAAAACATACAAGAGCTCAAATGACCTCAAGAGTTTGGGGGGGGGGGTAAACGTAGTTGACACATGTTTATAGCTAGCTACGCTACATTTTACACATGTCCTCGGTTCACGACGGCGTCACGTCCCTATACCGGCGACGTAACCTGAATGTACGTATGTCGGAGTCACTGACCCATACTAACACTAAATATTTGTAGGAAAAACATGTCGGTTATAAATGTAAAACAGTTTAATGAAAACCTGTTAATTTGAAATGTCCTATGTCCCGGACAGTCGAAACACCTCACACAGTAGTTTGTTTAAATCATTAATTTAGCTCACTCCGGTCTTGTTCAACCATGTACACTTCACATATGAGCGTAAATATGCGGAGTAAGACTTTTTTTTTTTAAAGCAGGAAATAACTGGGGAATATTTAATTCCCAGATATTATGATAGATTGACGTCTAAACAATGTTTAGGTAACATTTGACCACGTTAAACAGTCCTACATATTCTGATTATATTGTACATGACTGAGTGATTAAGATATTTTTACGTCAGGGAGGAGGTAAATTTAACCTGGGTTGTTAGCAGTAGTCAAAAGAGTCTTCGCCACAGTTGCATGCAGCCGCACATTTTCTCAAAATCGAATAATCGGTAACCATTTATTTTTAGTGGCAATATTGTAAGTTATATTAATGTATTTTGAGATGCAGTTTGTCGTTTACAGTATTTACGGTTACAACTATTAATATAGGCAATTATAAATGCAAGTCAATATGATCACCATCATTGGAAGTCATCTGAAAATATCCCTATTGCTACTTGTTACTCAATTGCGATTTCCCACCCCAGGACAAACGCCATAGAAAAAGAATGGATAAAATTGTGCCTTTACAAAAGTAATAATGCTCAATTTGCTCCTCAGGACACACATCGTCTATACAGAGTTAAGCTCGAGGAAGTCACCAAATTGCAAAACAGCTGCACTTCTGCCATCTCGCGTCACCGGAAGAAGCTGAAAGAGCTCTCGTCATCGCTTGAACAGTAGGCTTGTCTCCCTTATTAATCATCTGAACACCAACACGTCACCGTGCAATGGAACAAAGTGTTGTGGAGTCTCACATGCTCTTTCCTATTTTTAGATGCAAAGCCAAGCACCCAGAACAAAAGTTAAGTCCGGAGGAAGTGGGCTCCATCGTCGACATCCAGGTGGCAATGGGCGAGCGAGTCGATACCTTCTCGGAGATGGAAGCTTTTCTGCCAAAGAAAAACGGGTTTGATTGCCTTCATTATACATTTTGGGCCCAACTTTTTTTGTATACGCGGCGGTCAACGTACTAATGTACTCCCTATTAAGTCACTTTATTGAATGACTTTTCCCGTTTCAGGTTATACCTCACTCTTGTTTTAGGAAATGTCAACGTCACGCTCCTCAACAAGCAGTCAAAGTAAGTCCCGCCCATCCGCCTGTCGTCGCGGTGACCGTCTTCTAGCGCACACGCTTGATGTCTTCAACCTCTTCTCAGATTTGCCTACAAGGATGAATATGAGAAATTTAAGCTGGTCCTCACGGTCATCATCTTCCTCTTCTCCTTCACGTGCCGCTTTTTATTCAGTTACAGGTAAGTCCGAGAGCGGCGCCTTGGTTGTGCTGCTCTTTCTGCTTTCTGATAGCAACAGCCCCAAGTTCATTTGTTTTTTTTCGTTTTTTTTTTTTTTCCCCCCACAGAGCATTAGATGCCCTTTTCAACTTCCTCCTGGTGTGGTACTACTGCACTCTCACCATCCGCGAGAGCATCCTCATCAACAACGGCTCGAGGTGCATGATTGAATAAAACGCAAGCGTTCTTTGCAATCGGCCACCCACAAACAAGGCAAATATTTACATTCACGTTCACATCACTGAGTGTCCATCGAGTGAACCACTACGCCATCGGAGGCTAATACGTGATGACCCCTAATGTATTTTGTAGAAGTGAATTAGGAGTTAGTACCGTGAAATTCCTTATGGCATTTAATAATTCAGTTTTGCTTTACCTCCCAACGAATGCTCTTTGCGAGGCATTTCACACGCGCGTAGACATTTTCTGTCTGTTGTACGGCGCCCTGCTGGCCATCAAGCCGAGCTGTAACACCACAGTGGACAATGAGTGTAGAAAATGGAAGGACTCTTTGCGTATTCAACAGCTAGGCTAGCAGTTGAATAACTCATATTTGGCGTATTTACACAATAATGTTGAAACCTTAACACCCTGACCAGCTGTTTCCTGCTTCACTACTTTCAGGATCCGAGGCTGGTGGGTGTTCCATCACTACGTGTCAACCTTCCTGTCTGGAGTCATGCTCACGTGGTGAGTCCACGCTGAGTTCACCTCTCTCAAGTCAAGTCTAACCCCCCGCCACCCCGTAACGTTTTTATCGTCTCTGCCCGCAGGCCCGAGGGGACTCTGTACCAAATGTTTAGGAACCAGTTCCTCTCCTACTGCTTGTACCAAAGTAAACCAGCCAGGCCACACCATGAACGACTTTGACTTGGACATTCGGACTGCACTACTGTGTGTGATTGGTTTTCTCTCCACTCTGCAGGTTTTGTCCAGTTTTTACAGTATTACTACCAGAGTGGCTGCTTGTACAGATTACGAGCCCTCGGAGAACGACACAACATGGACCTCACTGTTGGTTAGTGTCATATATTTACTAGTCTAATTCTGACTCCCGAGTTGTCCGATTTTGAGTATCTGCCGAGACCGCGTCCCCGTCCGGTACCTTGGCACTTGCATATAGAAGAACAAACGTGCGTGCACACAGATGGTCTCAGTTGTCTTGATTAAAAGTATTTGGTGGTTCAAACTATGTAAACAAATCCAATGTTTTTCATTTCAAGCATATCAGTGGTAAAGCACAATTATGTTTAAATATCCTGTCTTAAATTAACTAAGCTCTATTCCAGAATACAACTAAGCTATGGCTGTTTGCGATTGTTTCGTCGTTTTGCGACCTTTGAAAATCAAGAATAAAAAAAATCGGACCTTTTTCACCCGATACGGTTCAGATAAAACTTCCGTAATCGGCCCGATTTCCGATCACCTCATCGGCTCTGAACAAATCCAGCTTTAAAGTGTTTTGACTGACTATGTAAACTTTGAAACTGCCAAAATAAAGATTAGACTCTCTTCTTTCATCAGGGAACAGTTTTTGTTTTCTTCGTTCATGTTTTTTTATTGTATGACTTCAGAGGGTTTCCAGTCGTGGATGTGGAGGGGGCTCACCTTCCTGCTGCCATTCTTGTTCTTCGGTCAGGTGAGTTGAAACTTTCCAAATATGTCTTGTTTATTTTACTCATTTGCTAGCTTGTGCATTTAATATTAGCGTTACGTGACGGAGACAACTTGATGCGTTAAGAGTCAGTCATAGATTGATGCAACGGAGAGAATCCGGTCACTTTTCAAAATTAAATGGCTTTCAGCCTCGGGTAATAAATAGTACTGTACTTTTTTTTTTTTTTTTTTTTTTTTCGTTCCGGTACCCGTTGGTTTGGGAGCCCTGATGTACCCTGTTTAAAACAAAACATGTTGTTTCTCCCCCTCGTAGTTCTGGCAGCTCTACAACGGTCTCACACTTTTCAAGATGTTCCAGCTACCAGAGTGCAAAGAGTGGCAGGTGTGCAACTTATCGCATTCACCTTCACATGCGGTCTATTGAAGCACATTCCCAAATCAAATTGTGCCGTTTGTGGTCGAGGTGGCGATGTGCGGCTGCTCCTACATGACTTTGTTCCTGGGCAACTTCTTCACCACGCTGGGGGTGGTCTACCACAAGTACATGATGAACCAAGACAAGCCCAAGTCCTTGTAGGACTTCAGCGTTTGTACCTCCATTTTATTGTTACGCTTATCTGCTCCCCTTTGTGTCGTCACTCAGGAAGTGGCACGCATCGGTAGAGGGATAGAGGAGAATGTTACAAGTGTACTTACTGTGGATGTGATTCATGGGTACGGCTCACATCACAAAAAAAAGCATGTGCATAGTCCCACAGGGAAAACATTTGTGCCATGTGTTATTTGCCTTCAAAATGTGCTGAATAAATGCACTCCTCTGCAAAGGCAGCTTGCTCAAAGTTGTACAAAATTAGATACTGTAATATGTTTTTTTTTTGGGGGGGGGCGGGTTCAAATTGGAATTGAGAAGGGACAGCATGGTGGATTAGTGGGTGGCATGACTGCCTCAAACATGAGCGGTACCAGGTTAATAATTTAAATTTGGGATTAGCTCTCACGCTACTCAGTCTCACACACACACAACTGCATATTTTTTTCCCTCACATGTCCAGTGGCGTGTGAGTGTTTCAGTAGTATCTCCATCCCTGAGTAAATCATTTTTTCGGTAGTGGGCGTGGTAATCCTAAATGATGTCCCTGACGACCGTACTCAAGTCACAATTACAGTAAATATTTTTCATAGATATCAAACAATAAAATCAAGAACAGTAATTAAATGATTAAGCAGTTAGTCACCGTAGCGTTCTTCTCGAAACCGCATATCAGCACCCCTCCCCGATTGTAGTTTGCAAAAAAAAAAAAAAATGCAGTGTGCTAAAATGTCCAAAAGATGGCGGCATTGAGACAATGCTTCACAATTTCATTGAAAAACAATTCGTGCAGAATTAAAAAAAAAATTGTGGTTATCATTCGGGGCACCACATAAGCAGGTGATTAGCCAGCCTCCCCCAAAAAGTTTAATACAATGAGTCATTTATTAAAATCAAACTACTTTTGGAATGCTTTCTAATGCAGGGATGCTCGTTTTCCAAGCACTTGCCGGGGGCAAGTATTCGAACAAGTTGCGCACATTTTCATATGTATGAGGTCACAGTAGTGATATTCCTGTGCGACTGCACACTACGTCCTCTGCTTTATGATTTAAACATTTTCTCGACTCAAAAGACATGAAAGGAGGGCGACAAAAAGGGCGCCACAAGATCACAGGCAAACCACGGCTGAAAGTTTAAAATGAAAAGCAGCTTTACGCCCAATTTTGCTGCACTGGAACTTCCTGAAGGAGAGGGGGAAAAAAAGAAAAAAAGAGTACGTAGAATGTATGCGTTAGGGCTGGAGGGCGAGGTTGGTGGAGGGGAGTCTCCTCTTGTGCCAGTTCTTGCTCGTCTTTCATGTGCCTCATTAGAAGCTGCAAGGGGAACGAGGAGCCCAAGGACAAACTATGTAGGGGATGGGGAGGGGGGCCTGCCAAAATGTCTTTTTTAGCCTCAGGATTGTTCACCTTTAGTTTTTTAAACAATCCAATATGTAGGTCAATATGCTAAGCTATTATTTATTCAATAGAAAATAAACATGAGCATACGCCACAGCTTCACTGGGCAAATGTTGTTATAGATTGCCGCAAAGACATTCTTGCATGTTGTGAGAAAAAAAAAAAAGGGTCCTTTAAAAAAATGGGACCAAATATCTTGGAAGAAGAATGGGACTCCATATATTTCAGTTTTCACTTGTAGGTGTACTGTGTAATACATACCCACAAGAAATTGACGATCCCTAAAAAGGTTTAGTTGCCACTGGATGGGAGTAAAGTGCTACTTTTGTCTAAATGTAGCACCTCAATTCACTTCAACATAGTTCCAAGGCACCAAAATACCACAAGATGCAACAAAGCATTACTTTTGTATAAATGGAGCACCTCAATTCACTTTCAAATCTGTTTAGTGGGCACCAAGATGGTGCCAAAGCACTACTTTTGTATATATGAAGCGCCTTAATTTGCTTCAATGTAGTTCCTTGGCACCAAAATGCCTTGAGATGGTGGCAAAGTACTACTTTTTATACAAATAAAACTCCACAATAAACGTGGACCTTCAATATTTCCTTGGCACCAAGATGGCACCCAAGCACTGCTTTTGTCTAAATGAAGCTCCTCAATTCACTTCAATGTAATTCCTTTACGCCGAAATGCCTTAAGATGGTGGCTAAGCACTACTTTGGTCTAAATAAACTTCAACATAGGTCCCTGGTAGTAATTTGTCATAAAATGGCACCAGAGCACTGCTTTTGTCTAAATTAAATCCCTCAATTCGCTGCTAACATAGGTCCTTGGCACCAGCATGCCCCAAGGTAACGGCAAAGCACTACTTTTTTCTCAATCAAACAATGTAAATCCAACACACTACCTTACACTACCTTTATCTAAATAAAGCATCACAACTCACTTTCAGCATAGTTCACACTTCAGTACAGTAACAACAGTACGTTCATTTGGACTGAGGGACATTTCATAGAGCAGCAGCACCCTTACGTACAATAAAATATTTTTTTCGAATTCGCAACTGGCCAGTATAAAAAGAGCCGGGCCGGACCTTTTTCACACCTCTGCCTTCCAGCTAACTGGCCTCCCTGCAGGAGACAGATAAAGAGCCGCTCCACCGGGGCCTGAGCGGCTCGTCCACCAGGGAGGCGTGTTATCTGGAGCGGGTCAGACACGCACTCACTTCCTCAGGGAGGTGATAAGCTTCTATCACAGGGATGATTAAAGGAGAAGAAGGAAGAAGTGAAGCCCAGAAGGGGACCGAGAGGAGGCTTTGATTAAGAAGAGGATCATAAGCCGTACGCTATGTGGACAAAAGTCTTCGGACACACCGCTTTAATTTCTAAATAAATCAAAGACGTATTGCACAACTATTTTGGGAACAACGTGCTTGGAGGAGTTTGGTGTGGAAGAACACCCTTGGGATGAACTACACCAAGTGAACTCCATATTTGCTTCCGCGTTCATTTCTTGCTGGTGTAAAATGGGCGGAGAACCTTTTTTCTATCAGTGTTGAACCTATTTGAGGTTATATTTACCCGAAGGGATTTATTAGAATTTTTTTGTACTGCTTATTTTAAATTTGCTTTATATTAATTCCTCCAAGGTCCAAACTAAATGTTTAGAAAAGTATGCAATGTGTTTCCTTGTATATAAAACGTTATTTGCAGCATTTATATTTATGGGACAAGGTGAAAGTAGCAACAACAATAAGTCCTCTTAAGGCCAGTCTAAATTAAAATATGCAATTTAAAGTATTTTTTTTCTAAATGTATTAGTTTGTAATATTTGTAAGCTGTAGGTTTAAAAAAAAAATTGTATAGCCTTTCTTTTTTTTCTTTTTTTTTTTATTAAGTCCTCTGATAGCCAATCTATGTAAAGATTCACTGCAGTATATTTACAGTATATATATGCGGGTGTGTCTTACATTTTAAAATACCTTATTTGGTACGCATTTTAATTTTATATGAATCCCTCCATGGGCCACAGTAAATTTAGGAGAAAATATAATGCGTTATATTTTTATATCAATGTATTTTCATTTTCTTATTTTTATATTTAGATCTATAATCCAAAGATGTGTCTATGTATTATTCCAAAGAAATTAAAAACTGAAGTTGTATGATTTTTTAAAAATGAATTTTTAATGAATACTGTTCAGTTAAGGTTGCCCTTGACCACGCCCTGATGTAACGGCTGAGCCTCAATTTTTTTTTTTGTCTGTAAAAGTAAGCTCGACCCGCCATTTTGAATACATCTTCAGAGGAACCTCTTGAAAAACATTTAAAACACACACACAAATACTAATTATTATCATAATTATTATATACTTGATACACATTTTCTTTCAGCGTTGCATCATATCATTCCCTTAAATTTAACATGGCCCTTTGAGGACTTTATCCAAGTTAGATGCATCTAATGATGCCAATCAGAGGTGATGGGTGTCATAATGCATTCATCCATTTTAGCTAAATACTTGAGTCAAATGAGCCCCTCTAGAAAACAAGTGTTAATGCTATGAACACCCCCCCCTAACTTCCCCTCCCTCATTAGCAAATTAGGTCCCACAGCAGCAGGCCATACTCGCAGTAAGGTGAACTGTGAGCAGAGCACAATGAAATATGCATAATTTAATAAGGGGGCGGGGGGGTAATACATGATTGCATCCACTTGTCTAATGAGACTGAAACCTTCATGGCCCCCGTCGAGTGCAGGAAAAAAGAGAATTCATCTTTATTTTAAGGCAGTAGGCCCCAGCAGGACACCCCACCTAACCGAGGACCGATCGACCCCCCCCCCCCCCCCCCCGCACCCCTCAGCCACTATTCAGCGAGCTGATTGCGCACTGCTGGTTGCCATAGCAGCCACCAAATTCAGACGGGAAGGATTCTTTTATTTATTTATTTTTATCGCTTGTTGGAACTATCAAACTGCATTTTGGAGCAGGCTGCGTGCCGCTGAAGATCATGGTATTAAAATATAAACAGCTCGTGGAAATGATGAAATTATTGCAAAATAAATCATTCGGCTTTAAGGGACGCACAACAAGCACTCTATTTAACGATGAAAAAAAAAAATAATAAAAACAACTACAAAGTTTCATATTTTAATCGAATTCTTTATTTAGAACGTTCATACAATGGGAAATGCTTTTAGACCATTTTAAGAATAACATCAGTCAAGTGTTATAACCCTTGCAGCAACAGATATTTGAACACAAACAGTGGAGCAAAACACGTAGACCGACAATTTGACACTACTCACAGGCATGCTTTCTTAATCCTCTGTGAAGAATGACTAAAATGATTGTACAGCGGACCCCTGCATATTCAGCATTGGCAATTTCACTTCTTTGCATATTTGTGGGAACCTATTGCCTGTTATTTGGGGAAATCGTGTCTTATTTGTGTTTTTTTTTTTTTCAATTTTTTTATATCGCTGGCGTCTGGCCTAAACCTCATAAATCACATTTTGGTGAATTTCATATCATCAAAAATCCGCTGCTCTTATCAAAATTGCTCCCTTTCATCTCTTTCATGACGCAATGCTAATGAATGAACAAAGTTCCTATTTTTCGGGTCTCTTGATCTGATCATGACTATCTATCTGAAGGCATTTTTGGTTCTACATATGATTATATTTTTGCAGTTAAATGGAATAAAATGTATTTTATCAAGCCATCTGTACTGTACTACTGTATTCATATAAAAGGTAAATATATAAATACACACAATCATCCCACGCAGTCCTTGACCCACATATCAGGTATGTTTGGCCTTGAGGGGCCGTCGGATGAACAACTAGACAATAAAGTGCTTGAGCGGGTCCACTCCCACACGCACCGCACGGCTTCTTATGGACCAGATGGCCGATTGCTCTGAGCTGCGAGAAAAATTAACACACAAGGCATTTTGTCTCACGTCCGCCCGCATACAAAAGCGCGACTAAATGCATCGGGGTCTCCCGCCGTGCGCAGCTAGCCGTGTATCAGGTGCGCTCAATGGTCGACGTTAACTGGAAATTGAGTTTGTGGCCGCCACACGCCGGGGCCCTGCTTGACATCGTTCACTCTCCAAAGAATTCAAAACCGCATGTATCCAGGCTTGAAGATTGGTAAAACATTTGATTAATTTCCAGTACACGCAAGCGTGGAGGTTTCCAATTATTTAGGTACAATGGAAGGACAAAAAACAGTTCCAGGAAGCCCACTCTTGGAATCGTGAGCACACTACGCAATGAGGGGAGATTTTTCATTAAAAGGTTCGAGTGGTGTAAACATGTTTTTGTACATTTACGCAGTCTTACCTCTCCACTGTGTGTTCACATTTGTTCAATCTACAATGTTGATTTTTGGGCTAATTGACCCCAAACCGAACTAACGTTTCACCTTTCCCCATGCCGCCACGACGACGACATGCTCTTTAGTGGCCTCGCCAGCTTAAAGACCCTGACCACAGTTAATTGTTAGAAAATAGTTAGAAAATTCCCCCGACCACTTCTTTCTTAGCATGACTTGTGCGCGCTCGCAAACCGACAACGAGGTGCTCTAAAGCAGCCACGCCAGCAAAACTATCAGAAAGGATGATGTCTTTTTGGGGAGTAGCTAGCTAGCTAGCTAGCTAACCGTACATCTCAATTGCGCCGGAGAACCGCTGATGTGAGGCGAAGACGCTCAACGAATTAAAATCACAAGTCGAGACGCCATTGTATTCAAGTAAAGCACGACAATAACGGTAAAGCAATTTCCACAACTTCAGCATGCAGAAAACATTGCAGTCAGGCTGCAATGCTAAAGCACAAAAGTGCTGTGTGACAGCTTTAAAATATCACACCCATTCCTTTCTATCCAGTGTTGGTCTTTTTGCATTTACTTCCAAAGGCTCATTGTTGTTGTCTTCACTGCAGCCATTGTTGCAGAGCACTGGTCTCCCCTGGTTACCACCTAACGCTTTTTAATGGCTGTACTGTCTCGCTCAGTCAGGCCTTTAGACCATCACTTCTCAAACTGGGTTCCCCATTGTCGTAACTAGGGATCTGCAAAATAATTAGCAAAACATTTGAATGTCTTGTGGCTCTTTAAGATAGTGGAACGTCATCCCATACGCGGTGTTCGCTTAAATACACAATATGTAATTCTCTTTGTTTTATGTTTAGTTTGACACTAAACTTCAACCGGGATTAGCGATAAACAGCTTGAAACCTCTCCAGCGTAAATGGTGCTCTTCATCTGTTTCCAAACATCACACTTGAGCACTGTTAACACCCTCTGGGAACTCCACAGCACTTAATGTGATCAGATGATGGAGTGCTAAGGCTGCGGTGACCTCACCTGGGGTCGTCACTCAAGTTACGGGGGGGGGGGGGCAAGAACCAAACATGACCTTATGTAGGGTTCCTTTCCCACCCAGTAACGGGTGGGGAAAAAAAAAAAAAAAAAAAAAAAAAAATATATATATATATATTATATATATATATATATATATATATATATATATATATATATACACGTTTTTCTTTCTTTCATTCAAGTCATGTCTGTGTCCTGAATTAACCATCAAGTATTTAACACGTCGTTTTTGTTTGACCGTTGCAGGCCTGGATGGAGTTCAGTTCAAATTTCCTACTTGGAGGAGGTCCACATACCAAAGTTTAGAAAAATACATAAAACGTGGCTGCGGCATCCTGCTAATGTGAGTACTCAACAAATTCCATCATGTCACCCGAAGTATGGACCACCGGCCAACATTAATTATTCAGTTAACTGCTTATTTTTCAAAATTAGTCAATTTAAAAGGAATTTAATTATGAACTTGATTGATCGAAAATTTTATATATATAGGCCACCTGGGCCCCAACCCTCCCTTTTTTTTTTCTTTAATGTTGACCTCGCTCCCCCCAACTAGCGTGTCCTGAACGAGATGCGGGCGGCTGTGTCAAAGCGGAGGTGTGCCACCTTGATGCATGACTTCATTAAGGCGTCTTGTGGCCATGGCGACTGTCTTTGGGAGTGGCGGTTAGCGCTAACGTGATGGTGGCCTCCGAGGCGGACATTGTCACAAGACCTGAGCGATGACGCCGGGGTAAGCCTGCAACCCATTTATGCCCTCTAAGCTTGCACAAACACGCACAATACTCTGAGTGATGGGGTACTGTCCGTCTAATCATTCCTCTTATGGTTCCAGTCCTGCAGCGAATGGAAAGTAGTAAGAAAGTGTAATAAACACTGTGCTTAATAAATGTGGGAAAATGAACAGCTGTACTTTAATAAAATTTCCACCAAAACATGTTGTACATATAAGTTAAATAAAAATTGCACCTAAATAAATTTTAATACATTTCCGGTGGGGCACTTCTCCACTTGCCCCAAATGTAAACTAAACAAACTCTGGAAATTACAATTGGAGACACGGGTGGATACAATACACATTAAGAGGTAAATCTACCCATATAGTCTTGTTTGTGTGGTCGTGTTAGACAATCCAAATAATAAAAGTGACACGATAATAGTGATCTATTCACTCCTTCATCTTCCGTTTTGGCTAGTGGGCATTGTTGTCATTCAAAGTAATTTGCTTTTCGATATTACAGACATAAATCGGCTTTAATTGTCAGTGTTTCCCACTCCCTTTCTCTCATTTCCTTCTGACGACCCGCGTCCTTGACTTTGTCTGGCACCCCCACGGTGAAGTGCTCTGCCCCCCAATCTGTGTGCCCGCCGCGTCTGCCACCCAAGCCGTCCTTTAAAAACAAAAAAAAGTCCTAAAATAGAACATTCTGTAATTCTGTAAAAGAGGAACAATTATTTTGTTGTGTATAAATTAAATAACACATAACACCATGAAATTATGAATCAATTAAGCTAATGTCTTGTATGATGGCGCTGATGCAGAATTTTACAGCGTCTCTGCGTGAAAGCGAAAACCCATTCAATCCTCAAAGTGGACACCTTGACTTCACCTCCTGTCGGCAACACGGCCAGTAAAAAAAAAAAAAAAAAAAAAATCAAGATGGGAACAAAGAAGTTTGACTTGCTTTAAAATTGAATGATTTGGCAGAGAGCAGCCATCATTATTTCTGCCTTGGGGAACGGGAGAAGAACTTCGCATGAGGTTGAGGATTTTTCGCTGCCAAGTTCAAAGATGTTTTCTTAAAGCCTTTCACTCGCTTTTGATAAAAAACAGACTTGGCGAGGAAATGATATTGGGAGAGACCCGCTTCTGGATTTTTACTGCTGAAACAATAACTCCCTGACACTTTTAACTGTGGGATTCGCTTCTATCCTATGCAGTCAGATAAAAGTATGCGAAACGTTTACAGTTGAATTTCTGCAATAACTTGGTCATAAAATGTACTCTAAGCAATATGATTCATTATTTTCTTAAATTTATGCCACAAAACAATTTACATCCATTCATTATCCGAACCAAGCTGTTTATAAATTTCCCGTTGTTGTATATTCAGTATTTGTGTGGGATTATTTCCGTTGTTCCGTTGGCTAATATTCCGTTTTGGCGACTCTTTCCCACCGTGGTTCTGTCTACTAGCACTTGTTCAAACTTTTTTTCTGTATTTTGTATTTTGTCCACGACGTCCCTTTGTCGTCATTGTTTTTTATTTCTCTTTAGTATTCTGCATCTGTCGATAAAAACTCACACATTCTTTCAAAACGGTTATAAAGCAGAAATCAAACCAAACATGTTTTTTTTCAAGAATATGTTCCCATCAGGCCCTTGAAACACGACATTCTGATTAATAATGCGTTTGTGGAATATGAGTTAAGCCGCAAAATCCACCTGTTTTTAGCCATCTCAGGGCGCGGCCATTTTGTCACTTCTGTCGACCAATCGCGACTCAGCTTCAGAAAGCAGGTCAGCCGTGATTGGTCGTTACCTGAGCCCCGAGTAATTGTGATGTCATTTTCAGTCGACAGGCGTGACAAAATGGCCGCCCCCGGAGATGGCTAAAAACGAGTGGATTAACTCTTATTCCACCAACGCAAAATTAATCAGAATGCCTTGTTTCAACTAGTGGGCTTGCACTGTTAAGTTGAAGATGGAAAGGGTTCCTCAAGTATTTCTAAAAACATTTACGTTCATCAGTCCAGGATACTACTACTACTCTCCCTTCGCAGTGGCTGTCCTGTAAAGATGACTGAAAGGGCAAAACACGCAATAAGATGAAGAAAAATCCTTGGAAGATCAGTTCACTTTTTCTGTCCAATTTATCCAGAGACCCAGGCAATTCCAAAGGGCTCACATAGTTTTATTGTGCAACTCTACGGCAGAATGAGCTGACTATTGAAATAAATTGAAGGAACGACATTGAAAGGGAAAAAACATTTTGTAGGCGACGGGCCGGGTTGAAAAGGACGCTGCCTGAACACGCCTCAGGTCAATAAGCAAGAAGGTCATAGTTCAGCGGCTTTGACTTTACGGATGAGTTATGAAAGTCTGTTTTTCTAACCTCAAACGTGTTTTTTTTTTTTTTTTAGAACAAACATTTAAATGGTTGAACAAGGAAAATGTACCAAAACCATATGAACGCAATACATTTATGTGTCTTATATTTCGAAAAAAAAAAAAGGAGGGTTATGTGCTGCTGTTGATAACAAAGAAGTGCACGTGTGTGTGTCAGTAGATGAAAAACCTGTTTATGAGCAGCTGGGCAGCCTGCAAATAGATTTCACTGAGGAGAGAGAATTTGGCCGGAGTCCAAAGCAAATAGTCCCCCGATGATGAGGTGCAACATGCACTTTTACACATGTGAGCTTTTACTGCGGCTGGACCGGTTTGTAGACCACTTGGCAGGGACGTGGAACCACTGGAACTAAGTGCTCCTGCTCTTGTGTAACCATTCCCAGTCATGACGGATCCGCATAGCAAAGCTTCCCAATTAATGATCAAGTCCATCTGCGGAACACTATGCAGACTTGTGATCTACTGACCTACTTACAGTAGCAACCCATTCATCCCAAATACGTACCTACCTACCGACTGACGTAACAGGAGCCAGTACTGTCCGTACTATTTTATCTAGCTCTGGTCATCACATAATGATCAACCGATCTAGATATCTACCTACCTGCTTACCTACGCAACAATTGCAATAGCTAGTATACTGTAGGGTTCGGAACTCTGTCTTATAAAGATTGTGGCACTTTAATTTTTTGGGGGGCACAGCCCACTTGCCCAGTAATTGGAATTTTAGAGGGCGCTCTATTTTTTTTTTTTTTTTTTTTTTAGCCATGGAGCCTACTGAGTGCTTGGCACCCCACCAATTTATTTCCATCTAAAAATGCCACAGGGCAGACTGATACTTGATTTCTTTTGAATTACATTTTGTGTCCCTTAGACAACCCGAGTGTAAACGCATCAAGAAACCCCGGCGGCGGACGACAAAAAAGAAATAACACGGCTTTTAGAGAGCGGAGCCACGAAGGCGTAAATGTTCCACGGTCGCAGCAGCTGAAGGGGCCCGCGTGAGGGCGACTGGACAGCTGGGGGTGTTGCTTGGAGGTGACCCCCGGAAGCTCCGCTGTGGCAGCTGTTTTGGTAAAGGTGGCTCCGGGTGTATCCAAATAATTCCTGGTTTGTCTTCTGTAGTTGTATAGTTGTGCAAAAGTACCTTGGCTTTTTGCAAAGCTCAAGTGATGCTGACGATTGCTGTAAATAGCAGAATTATTTTCTTGGGGGCAAAAAAGATCCGCACTAATAAGCGTCAGATTCACGCCCTATACATTTTATGGCCACAAGGGGGCAGGCCCTAGCTACTAAATCCTGAAATAATACTTAAATTTGCATTTTAGTCCAAATTTCTTCCTCGACATCGCCTTGTCTCTCTACTTTACTGATTATTTGTATCTTTTGTTTTCAGTAACGAGTCACAACAGATCGCGCTTGATTTCTTTCTTTTTTCCGGGGGAGGGGGGGTCTTTGAAATGTAAAAATGGGAGAGATCCATCATTTTCAAAGGAGAAGTCAACGTTTTAGCCTGGAGCAGTGAGACACACCCAGGTCAGAAGATTAGTTTATCTATGAGCGACGCGCACTTATATTTACCTTTATTTTTAGGATGCTACAATGTTTAATGATCTTTTTCTGTGTGAATCTGTGAATACAATTTAATGTTGTTGCAAAGTGTAATAAGACAGATATTTTAAAAACAGCACTACCCAATGAATGAAAGCAGTTTGTAGTTCTTCCCCAGTGTGGCCAAAAGTTTAGCAGGAATGACTTTCAACAACTTATCAGGTGATGTTCTTTTATTCATTCATTCATTCATTTCAGCTTACTTTTGTAATTATATCTTGATTAAAATCCATTCATTAGAATACAAATAAGGAATAAAAAGCAATTATAAAGAGAATGCGATTTAGGTGTGGTATTGTGATAAGGAATTGGACCTTAAGGATTTAGATGAGGTGCTAAATTAGGAAATGATAACACACACACACACACACACACACACACACACACACACACACACACACACACACACAAAAGCCCACAAAAGACCTCACCATGAATCTCCAATCCTCCTTATTTCTCTCCTTAACCTCAATTTGGTCTCAGTTTTGTGGCTTCAGCTTGTCTCCTTTCCTAGTCTCCTTCCTTAATGTAGTTTTTCACTTGTCTCTCTCCTAAATTTGGCCTCCTTCACTCATCCCCTTCGCAATCTCTGTCCTTTTCTCATCTGCAGCCGGTCGCCCTCGTGTGTTTTCTTTTCCGTTTTCTTGTGTCCTTCCCTCGTCTCCTTCCTGCATCTGGTCTCGTCCACTTGTTTCCTTTGTTCTTGTCTCCTTCTTGCCTCCTCCTATGATCTCCTGCAGTCTTGTCTCTTTCACTGCTCTTCTTGTCACCCTTCAAGTGTCTCATTCCTCCTTGACTACTTTTTACTCAGTCTCCTTTACTCATCGCCTTGTCTCCTTAATTTATTTACATTGCTTGTCTCATTATCTCCTTGAATTGTGTTTTCCACTGAATTTTGTTTCTTTCACTCATTCTTGCCTCCTCTCATCTCCTACAGTCTTCATATGTCTCCTTCACTTAGAGCCTCAGTTTTGTCCTTTCACTCATTCTTGCCTCCTTTACTCATGTCCTTGTCTCCTAAATGTGTCTCCTTTGTTTGTCTCTTTGTCTCCTTAATGTGTTTCTTTCACTAATCTCCTTGTTTCCTTCATGTCTCTCCTTTACTTGTTTCCTTGTCTCCGAAATGTGTATTCCACCTTCACTCCTTCGCTAATTTCCTTCAGTCAGCCTTGTCACCTTCATTTATCCATTCACTCATCTCCTAGTCTCCTTGTGTCTTCTTCGCGTGTCTCCTTGTTTCCTTAACTTATCTCCCTCACTCCATTTTGTCTCCTTAACTCATTCTTGCTTCCTTCACTGATATCCTTAGCACCTTCACTCGTGTCCTTGGTCATCTCCTTATGTCCTTCCTGTGCGGTAAGTTCAGGGATGTCATTAATATTTGTCAACTATGGGCATTTGAAGCCCTTTGAGACTTTCATGTGATCAAGGGGCCACGGGCTATATAAATAAAATTGACTTAACTTGACTTGACTCGCCGTCTTCCTTCTTAGTCGTGTCTTCGTCTCCTTCCTCGTCTCTTCCTCCTCCTCCTCCTTCTCCTCCTCTTCCCCCTCTACCACCTCCTCCTCTTCCTCCTTCTACACCTCCTCCTCCTACTCGCCAGGCGTGCGTTTTAGGCTACAGTCTAACAACTTGTTCTTGCTCTCCTGCGCTCTTGATTTAGTTTGTAGCTTGGATACAGCGAGCATCGACGGACGACATGACTCTCCAGCAACGAAGAGCGCTTTTCTTTCTCTTTCTCTTTCTTCACGCCTGGAGCGGTGAGTTGAAACCAAATGTTGACGTCTTTTTTTGTGTGTGTAAGTGTACTTTTATGGGCTGACTTTGAAAGGACGTCGTTTTGTGTTATATCGTCCGTGCGGCGCTAACTTGTTGGCGTCAAGTCGCCCCCTGGCTAGAACGGTTAATTTGAACGATAATTAACGTGCATTTTGTTGATATACGCACTTTTTACAACATGCCGGTATATATTTTCGTAATTTATTAACGTTTTAACACGGCAGAAAGTCTGGCTGTTGTCAAATGCTTTAATGGTGTGTTTAATTAACGCACTTGATACAGTGGCAATTACGCAGCTTGGAACATTAATAATCGAGTATCACAAAAAAGTCCCAATTTTTTTTTTTTCAAATGTTGCCATTTTTTAATTAAACAATCACAAGAATCTATAATGTTATGGTCCAAACCTAGAGACATTTTACAAGCATGGAGTTTCATATGCGTCGCGTTATCACGTGGTGAACTTGACATTCATTGCTAATACGGCAATATTGTGACTGTCTGTCCTTAAATTGTGGATGATCTTTTTATTCGTCTTTTTTATTCGTTATTCGTGAAGATTGCCTCACTGCCACGGATGTATGACTTATTTTAACACGTGTTAATTACTGCATTGCGTTAAAAAGTGTTTTACAAACATGGGGTTGAAGCCTCAAACGGAGTCGTCTGGATTAGTTCATTTATAGTATGGTTTGTTGTTATGTTAGTGCCTTTTGTGTCCAAGCTGCAAATTATTGCATACAGGTTAAAATTCCCACATTATTCTTGAGTGGTAAGACACTGCATCCTTGCCAACAGGATAAAACTCTCTCTCTCTCTCTCTCTTTTTAACTATCCAGTAGCCTGTTATTGAGATGTAGTCGATCTAGTTAATCCAAACCTTCTACCTTGTTTAAAATTCAGCACTTGGGAAGTGTAATTAGAGTAAAGCAGAGCTCCCTTGTCTCATTAGACCCTCAGTGGTCCAGTATTTTGTTTCTTGACGATGGAGGTTTGGCATGAGCTGAACAGCAAACTGCCAAAATATTCCCCTGGACTCCCAAAGACGTTGAGTCATGTCTGGCTTTTTTGTGTGCTCACAATCAGCGATTACATCTCATTAAATGTCGGTTCAAGTGCATTTATTCAATAATGCTATTAACGGCGATTAATGGCTATTATCTATCGGATACAGTGGGGGGTTGGACAGAAATCTCTGCTTTGTTGTTGTCATTACGAAGCAAATGCAGCAGAGAGAAGACCGTTAAATGGCAAAAATGTATGAAAACGATCAAAAATGGACCTCACAAAAGCTTATATGAACGAAATCTCACAGGATTTTGGCATTCCTCATATCTTTGTTCCTGAATAAAAGTGTAAAAAACAAACTGTTCCCCAAGCTTAAATGCAAATGTATTATACAAAAAAGTTAAATACAACCGAACTGTACTTAGCTAGTTCTTTCGCGTGCCACACGTTGAGAATCACTTAATTTTCTGAACATACCTGTATGATGTTTATGGTGGAAGCAGTCTGACTTGGGAATAGATTCATTACATTTGTACAGTTTTCTGTGATGTTTTAAAAATATGGGCAAATCAAAGGCGGAGCAGCGTTCCAGAACGGGTTGTTTTGGACTTTAATGGTTCCGCTTTGCGCTGTGTTATTGCCATCATATGACGACGTGATGACTTTTCCTACCTGCCTTTTGGTGACCCGCGAGCCGCAGTACTTAAAGTAAATGTCAGTAAAAACAGACGTCTCGTAACTGAAGCCGGCCTTTGCTGTACACAAACAAATAGACGGTATACTGCAGCTGCCCTCGCAATTGGACAACACTCACCTTATCCTTATTTTTCCCCCTTAAATCCCTGTTTTTGACTCTTATCAGCCTTGTCTTAATTAGGTTTACCACAACCTAATCCTCGTCTTCCCTTCTACCTCCTTCGGAGACGGACTAAAGCCGTCTGTTTTAGGATTAGCTCGCCGGCCGCTGATGGAGAAGCCGCTGAACCAGGTTCTTGTCAAAAGTGGAGTCGTCCCTCTAATGGGCCTTGAGGAGCACTTACCTAAATACAATTTGTGGCCACAGGAGCGTTACCTTTTTTTTTTTTTCTGCATGGAAGTAAAGCCATGGCAGATATGACAAATTCAAATAAAGTACCGGTAGTGGATGCTGACCTGTATTGATTCCACAGGGCCGGTGTTCATCAGCATGATGGCCATGTTGCCTTACAGGCACGGTTTTTGCTCATTAAATCAGCAGCATCGCTTTCACTGTGACATCTACAAAACGCAAAGTCGCTGCAAAAAGCGGGCGCACTTGCACCGCGCCACAATGAAGCCCTGCACATAAATCATGCTTCATCGGCCGCTTCTGAGCTCAGCAAGATCCTTCAGGTTAAAATATGTGAGACAGCTGCACGCCGCCACAGTTGTTCAACGAATGGAGCCTGACAGTGCAGCATTTTTATTGGCCAAAACATCAAGTGACATAGACAAGAAGCTCAGTAAGTAAGTTATGTGTATGCTTGCAATCTGAATGCTTTTGAAAGGTAATCCCATTTGAAAGGGTTATGATAGTTTATGGTTTGTTTGGTTTGTTATTTACAGACTGTACAGTGGTGGCTTGATTTTTTTTTTTTTTTTAGCTTAATTTCTGTTATATTTTCTGTTATGTACTCTTTCTGTTATATAATGTTATAAAGATTGATACACCTTTTATCTTTCCCATTGATTACCTTGTCTGGCAGTTTAAAAGCGTGTTGTACACCAATTGTCAAATGGCAGATTACCACCTACTGGACTGGAGGGGAATAGTGTGAAGGCCCAGTACCTCAAATATTTTAATCGGTATGAATAGAGACAGACGTTTAGGATTGTTCCAGCCTCGGCGGAGGTCTTGTGCTTAACTGAATGACATTCCAGTCTAGGTGCAAATAGCCACTTACTTGAATGAAGTTTTTATTTTATTTTGTACAGCGTATCGGATCAAATCAGTTGAATCGGTTCCCAAAATCGTTGGCTTTTTTATCCCACTGAGTAAATCATCCTGCTGTAAATATTGGCCGATCCCTCCGTGACCCCGCCTCCGCGCTTTCCGCGCGTCTCGGCATCCTCGGCCGAGTGCCCGAGGATGCCTCGGTAGCGCCGCCGCGCTCGTGTGGGCGACGCAGGAAGTGTGCAGCTGTTGGCCGCAGTTGTTCGCCGGGATTAGCGCCGTTAGCCTGAGTGATAGCCGAGACTGACAGCCATGCAATCGAATGCACTGCCTCATTGTTTTCATTAAAGAGAGTGCACCGCGGTGATGCAGAGACAATGGTGTAATACCACAGAATTAAGTGCAGCCTGTCGCGCGTCACTCAAACACAATACGTGTAATTAATTGGACTTTTCACCGGATATTTCCGGAAATCTGATGAGAGAAGCAGTTGTGCTGAGGGTTGAGTGTAAAAGCAGAAATGACGTTGCTGCTAAAACACTTAAAAGGATGGTTGGCGTGAAGGAAGGTTGATCAATTTGAAGCTAAAAAGACCAAGATGCACTAAAATGTGGTATATTTTGTTATATTTCTCCTAATTCCACTCCATTTTGTAGCGGTTCGCTTTAAAGCAGGGCTTCCCAAAGTCGGACCAAAATTGCTTGACAATAACATAGTTGACAGAACTTTGCCCTCGCAACTCAACTCAATAAAAAACGGAGCCCTGACCCATTTTCAAGGCTCGCCTCAGATGAATCCCATGTTTTTGGACAGTCAAAGCCAAAGCTGCCATCTACCCCGAAAGCCTAAAACTGCGTGGCTTTTTTTTCAAAGCTTTTTTGTGTGTGCGCTCAGTGGATGAGCTGATGTCAGAGCGGGATTTTATATTCAGCAGCAGCTGCCTGTGTAGTTTGATCCCACGCCTTCCGGGAGGGAATTTCTCTCCCGTAGCTCCCGTATCGACTACCTCCTCGGTGCCACGGAAGCGCCCGGAACGTTCCTCCCTGCCGCTGCACTCCTTTATTCTAAGCGCACCATTTGGAAACGGTGGAAAATCCATACGATGTGCCCTTGAAAAGATAAAACCTGTTTTGGGAGTTTCAGCTAGCAAACTTTGTCTTAGACGAGATTACTCATGAGAAGCAGTCAGATCATGTTTTGCCATTTACAAACTCTTCCTTCATTTAGTATTTAAAAAAAAAAAAAAAGAACAATGTGTACACCATTACTTATTCTTTTAAAGTGCCACTGGGAAAAACACAAGCTATTTTCCTGGATTTGGCGGCTCGGCTCGCGCAGTTTGAATTGTTTGCACAGAAGTGTCAAGCGAATTGTGGTTTGTGTGGTTTTTGTCTGCTCCCTTATTATTTGCCCGAGCACTGAGCCATGGACAAATATTCGCCGTGACGCCTGTTTACAGTTTAAGATCGACTTACGCTTTACTTGTTTTGACAGACAGTCTGTCCGGGCGAGATTACATGCTAGCGCTTCATCTTTTACACTGAAAAAAACCCCAGCAACTTTTTTATCAGAGAACACTTGTGAGAAACATAAAAGGGAACATAAACAACAAGATAGCTGAGAGACACGAAGAACTGTTGCACAGTGACCCAGATCTAACTTCATCCATGATGGTGGGATGCTGGGCTGACTTCTAATTGCGGGAAAGACTAAAGACGCTCATAAATTGTTTTATTTAAGCAAGTGCAGATAACCTTGGGTAATGAACGTATTGTTTTGATTTGATGATGAACAGTAATCTTGTATTCTTGATTATCACCGTCAGGTTGACGCATGCGGGTCAAAATGGTGTTTTGAAATTGGCCCGTAGCCTTTAAATAGAGCTTAATCTAATACTAATGGACTTTCATCACATCGGACGTTCGGTTGAATTATAAGGAAAAACATGACTGAAGTTTGGATTGTACGGTTTGCTTTAAAAAAAAAAAAAAAAATTATTACAGTCGTTTATTTGATCTCTGATAAAACCAAATATGACACGTTTTATGGACTTTGCCTATGCGGTGATAACGAAAGGTCTGTTTTCTTTGTTCTCTCGATGTGATCCCCGCACAATACATTTTGAATGGACTCAGCAGCAGCATTTCGGCGTGAGGCGGGTTTGGCTCGACTGCTTATCGCTCAACTCGTCATAGGCAAAAGTGGCCATCTGCACATGACGTCCCTTCATATTTGGAGGGCCCATCTGCGGGACACATGGCCTCTCTTGGGCTGCGATCCAATTCTTGGCATAAGTCCCACCAGTGTCAGAGCGACAGACAAAAAAAAAACAAAAAAAACACCCTCCTTCATTAAGAGGCCTCTCCCGCCTTCTCTTCCTCGGCCAGCAAACGGAGCTTAACCGGCAGCTGCGCACATCTGACGGCCCACGCTGTCGCATGAGGCGCACTACTCACGTTACACAGAAACCGGACACCACAATAGTGCCCGGGACCTTCCCGCCTTTTCTGAGCCGTGACCCCCACCAACCCCTCCCCAAATCCTCTGTGTCTTCGCACACCTCTCTCATGCCCCTCCTCGCCAGGCCCTTTTTTTGGGGGTTGTTTGGCATTCTGAGCGCAGTTGATGAGCCTGGGAATGTTTACTTAGCTGACAACATCAAGTAACATGTAAGAAAGAGAAGCAAGCGGATAAAAGTTGAAATCAACTTAATGAATGTTGGATAGGGTGCAGGTTGGAATAAAAGAAATACCAACCCTTAGCCCATCTAGATTTTGTCATTGGCTTACCATTTTATCATCTGTAAAAAAACACCTTTTCATGAAAAGAGTATTTTAATTACCTTTTAAATGCTTCTGATCCTAACTGAGCAGGATTTCTACTTTAATTAAGTGTGAATTGTGGTAGCCCAAATGTTTTAGTTGCTGATTGGTTCATTAGTTACTTCGCTAGTTAGTTAGCTAGCTAGTTAGTTAGCTATCAGGGTAAAACAACATACAGTGGAACATGGGTTTTGTTCCAAAAACTATGATTAAAACAAAATTGTACAAAAACTGAAACAACATTGATAGGTATGTACAGATTAACTACTTTAATTTACAGAAAACAACAAATAAACACAAATGATTTCACTGACTTTGATGCGAACTATTTTCAACTGTACAAAAGCTTGGACAAAATGTTACAATACAAAAATTGGGATATAATGAAAACCGAGGTTCCACTGTTACATATTTCAGGCAAACATTTTGGACATTTGCTGTGTGTGGTTAAAACCCGACGCATAATGGCAGCATCCATCGCTTAGTAACATTCTGTTTTACGCTCCATGAATCAGGAAGTAGCATGGTATCTATCACTACTTGTTTAGCCTTAGTGGAGATCTTAACTCTACTGAATTCAGTTCTGGTTACTTGTTGTTGGTTTGTTACTGGCGAAAATCTTTGGAATATCTCTTAAGGCCTAGATAGACCAAAACGACGTTCGCCAACAGTGACAGACGCTTACCCCCGTGTGGCGTCCGGCCGGCTGTCGGCACGTCACGCTGGCAAAACACACCGCAACGACAGACATTGAAGTACCTTCTGCGCATACGTAAGATGTAATACCCTTCCATACCATCGGCGGCGGTAGTCAATATTTCTCATTGTTAGAAAAATCCAACCGGAAAGCTGTTGGCCGGGGGCGGATTATATCAACGTAAACAATGCATTCGGCTATATTCTTCACCCACGATGAACTCCCACATGAAGTAAACCCTCACGTTCTTGACACGGTATTGTGAAATACTTACATTGTCAACCCTCGCTCTTGTACTTGTAAGAAGATTAAGGCAGCGAAGGCGTGCTCACTGTTTATCCGCATTTGTCACTTCCGATTCAACATACGTAACCGCCCCCCAGACGCTTAGAGACGGGTTACGACACTACGACGCTGGCCACTACACCAAACAGACGGCGCTTAAAGTTTGGTGTACAGTATCAGGGACTTTACACTTCTTATGTGGATTTGGTCAACCGCGAACAGTTTCATCCCTCGAGCATGCCTTCTTAGGTAATCACAGTTTCATGTGACACTGTAATGTAAACGAATGACATTGTTTATGGCTCTTAAAGCTAATGACGCATGGCATATTATTGCAGCCTGGGACGCCCCATACAATCTTTCTATTTAAATAAAAAACGGCATTTTATGCACTTTTCTCCTGTCAAAATATAGACTCACGTCCTTGATGTTCCCCTACTGACCCAATCCACTTATAACTAAATAATGGTGACAAATAGCACCTTCTTTTTGAAACCAGCATAGCTGAGTAATTATATTAAACTACACTGCTGGAAAGTTTTACAAGGAGTCAGTCAGCCCAAAGCCAATCATCGATGGTGGTGGCTGCTGAGTTGAGGCTTTCTGTAAAACAAGCCGTGATGAACTCTCGTCGCTCCGGCTGGAAAGAAGAAACACATTCCCTCCTAAATCCTGAGGGCTTGAGAGGTGTGAAACTTGATCTCAGTAGCATTATGTCAGCGGCAAAGAGTTTCACTTATATCTTCAAGTCAGCTCGCTGGTAATGGATATGAGGCATGTTTCTTCTCGGGACAAAGCCGATGCCACCGAGCCGTCTCCACTTTGTTTGCTCAGGGCATCCCCTCGGACATCATCTTTGTTCCGAGGAATGCCAAGTTGTCTCATAGCTTTTGTTCCCGCTGTTAGTGTCAAACAGCGAAAAGTGACCAGCGTGAACCCGGAGACTGAAGTAGCTTGTAAAAATATATTTATGTACTATTCAACTTTACTGGAATTAAGTTGCAGCAGGATGTATCGAATAGCGGTGACTTAAGTAACAAAATAGGAAGTAAAACATTTTCTGTGACATTTTAGGGCAAAGAGTCATTAACAACCACTTGTCAAAATAAGTAGCTGTAATTCATTACTGTCAAAAGGACACAGCATGAGTATTTGGACTGAATCACAACATAGCAAACGTTAATAATAACGAGGTGTCATAGAAAATTATTAGCTCTTAGTTGTTTGCACTCTTTGGACATGGTTGCTTCAAGTAAGTGAACGTAATAATCACATTCTTGGACTGGCTAACAGGCAGCCAACTGTACACACTCATTTGCTGACACCCACATCACTCACCAGGCCATTCCCCACCTTTTAAAGCCATACAGACTTAAAGACACAGCTACTACAGTAGAACATGAGGATGGTGACCTCAAGTGGCCAAAATAAATGAATACCTACACCTCACATATGCGCGTTTAATAATGCAAAATCCTTTATTTAATTACTCGATCAATCGATAATATTCGATAGTTGCAGCCCATGTAAACCACTGTACATGCGCTTTTCCTACCGAAAATGGCAATATTTTTGAACATTTGAGTTTTCCGATTTCACGTAGCAAACACAACAAACATGATCTGTTTTCATTTTCATACAGAATTTCCCACATAATCAATAAACTACCGACTTACTAACTTAAAAACCGTCTCCTGAAGTTTGCAATGCCTGGCACGGCGCCAGTCGCCCGCCCATCACCGCACCGTCCGTCGTCTGCATCTGTTCCCAAATTAAAAATGACGCGAGCTAGAACAACGACTTTGAAGTCAAAAAGACATGTCTGTGCGCGGATCCTACATGTGCGCATGAATATTCATGTCAACCCCGAGGCTAACCAAAGTGTTTTCCTATTGTGCTAATGAGCTGTGCTATGCCACAAATGCCACATACGGTATAGCTGGCTGTCTGTTTTCACCCCCACTGATTAATCCCATCATTACTGTAAACTGCGCAGCCATATTGGTTTACATCCTTAATTAGCTTTTCCTCCTGAAAGTAATCTCACTGTTAAGCAAACCGTACGAAGGCCCGTTTATGATACCACGCGCAGGTTCATATGTCAGTGGGTCTCGAAATGTTTTGCTAACCCCGTAGGCTCGACCATCACGGTCAGATTTATGTCCCCCTATCGTGTTATTGAGGGGGGACTCTCCCCTCCAGCTGATTCATTGTGCAGTCCTAATTCTTTTTGTCCCTCTCCTAGGTTTGGTTATCAGTTTCAGGGCATTTGTTTGGCAGATTCCCCAGAGGGCTAATCTATTTAAGTGTCTCTCTGGAGCACTAAACTAAGAGAGAGAGAAAAAAAAAAAACAAGCTGGTGGAGGAATCTCACCGGCAACTGTTGATTTACAATATCTGGAGACTCTCTGTTCCTTGTAACAGTCTTACACGCCGCCGTTATAAATCATGGTAGTCTTGGAACTACTTGAACGCAGCCGAGACAGAGGTCACTGAAAACCAGTAAACACTGCCAATTTATATGATGAAACCAGTGACATTTTGACTTTAGCTCATTGTAAATTGTCTGATTCCTCTGTTAGATAGTCAAGTGTTTGTATTTGAGTTTGACAAAAACATGAAGGATTTTCGCACTATGCAGCCGCAATAGAGGGGAAGCGCTAAATCCGAATGCCTCTAAAGCCGTACGTACTTGGAGT
Source organism: Filicampus tigris (assembly GCF_054856515.1). Taxonomy (NCBI): domain Eukaryota; kingdom Metazoa; phylum Chordata; class Actinopteri; order Syngnathiformes; family Syngnathidae; genus Filicampus; species Filicampus tigris. The sequence goes on along the minus strand of NC_141233.1, from coordinate 12,900,399 downwards.
TCAACCGAAATTGTCAAGAACAGAGTTCGAACCGATTTTGAACAAGATGTCATGATGCACAAGATTTTTTTACCTTTCGAGAACAAACGTTGCCACAGAGCGGTGCCAGACTGAAAAATAGCACCATATACAGTATCCCACAGAAGTCGGGCTTGCCAAATTACAAGATGCATTGATTTATATCTGGATATGCACCGAAGAGCATCTGTGTCCTGTTCAAAACATACGATTGATAACGGGTCTTGGGTTTATTTCATGAGCAAATTGGGGGTCGTCTGACAGTCCTGAAATGGAACAGGATAGCAGGCTTTGTTCTCAGATAAGAATCCCACACTCAACGGTGAGTCACAATCAGGATTTATCCCGCAGACAGGACTTTTCGCGTAATTTAGCGCCTGCTGGACACGGCCAATGTCTTTTGAAAACGTGCCTGATGAAAGCCGGAATGTGATCCACCTGTGCGGCTCAAGTTTAGCGTTTGGAATCTACCTTCGGGGACTGTGTCTCCTCCCCCTCGATTGAAGAATAGAGAATCCAAACTAAAATCAGCTAAGCCTGTCGAAGGTGTGCCGGAGTTTGTGATTAGCGGTTGCTTTACGTGCTTGGACTCAAAAAAAAAAAGAGACATCGCAGACATGATGAAATAGACGGGTGGATTGTCTTTAAACAACACAAAGCACGTCCCAAGTGTTTAAGTTGCAGCATGTGTCCTAGTCATGTAATATGCATTCATATTGATAAAACAGACCCCATCCAGAGATACTTTGAATAAGTAATGAGGTGTTGCATTGTCAACAGATTGTTTTCTTAATATGCCTTGTCAAATGCAATACAGCGCTGAAATGGAAAAACACATTCAACTGGATTAAAATCATACGTAAATATGTTTAGAAGCCATGACCAAATAAAGGCTAAAAAAAAAAAAAAAAAAAATGCTGACACTGAGTAAGCCTGACTCTGACTCTGCAAGGTCCCCTGAAGGGCTGGAGGACTCACGACGCCACGGGCTTCCTCGGCCTCCAGCCAGGTTGGCATCTGCTGCCCAGTGGAGGTCCGGAACACTGATATGGACAGGATTTAAATCCTTAAAGACACCGTTGTTTGTTATTACGCAGCTACGCAGTAGTGTCACATTTATTGTTGATGGCTTTGTCATCGTGGTTTGCTGCTCGCAGTTGTGAAAGGACAGATGATGTCGGCGCTAAATAAGATTCATTAAGTTGTCAAAAGAGCCTCAGATTTAAGTGTCAGTAAAAAAACAAAAAATAAAAAAAACAATCAGGATCCTTTAAATTCCAGGCCGTGATGGACACGAATTCACCTTTTCTGAACTTGTCCAAAGGCTATAAATGCAAGTGGTTCCGAGAAATGAGAACAATTCTACATGGTGGGAGAACGGCGGCCTGCGCATAAAATTGGTGGACTTGCCCTTCAATACGAGCTGTCCTCAGCGCTGACAGGTTCCTTTCAAATGGCCTCTCCTCAGAAAACTTTCATAAAGTTGGCTCAATATACGGGTAGCTAACTTTACAAGTTTTTTTTCCTGGGCTTCACTTCCTCAGTGTTCAGTAAAGCTAAGCTGCTAATTAAAGTCGTTCTGTAGACGTCACAAAACTTTGTTTTCCAGCTCTGTTGCTAACCAAAACAACAGTCTCTCAGATGAAACGCAGAATCTTACCGCATGTTGTCAACTTTCCCAGCGCGCTTTCAAATATGCTTTTGCCTTATGTTCAACGACGATTAGCATTCCAGTAGGTTGCGCTAGCTCCACATTGTTGTTTGCATCATTTGAATGCCTTCCGGGAATCTGCACAACTGAAGTAGTTGAGCCCAGTCTGATTTGTCAGTTCCATATGACATATGAGCAATATATACTGTATTACCTGAAGCAAAATATATGATTCACGTATGAAAAAATGAAGTGCTAGACCCCAATAGACACCACCCACCTTCTGTAGTTAGGTAACCAAATGCCCCCGAACACTATATAAGAGAAAACGGAGAACGATTATCTAACTGGTGGGCGGCAGTAACAATGTTTGATACACTCTAAAAACTGTGTTGACGACTACGCAATTATTTATCGTTAAACAATAGTTTAAAAAAAATCAAACAAAAACGGTCGTCTTTACCGATGACATTCAAATACGTATTTGCTGTCTCGGAAAAACTCCTTGAAACACAATGTCGCATCTGATGGGCGGCTTGGGAAAGTGTCGTAATTGAATAAGATCAGCCGACCTTTCATTAGAGCGAGAGCGCCGGCGTAATTGACTTAAGCAGGCACGACAGGAGCGCGAGGAACACACATCAAAAGGCTGTTTACTTGCTTTAATATCATCAGACTTAATAACGTCCCACGCGCACGGTCTCGCCACCAAAGCGAGTCCGTCGCGGGACACTCGGGAGTCGCCGGGTTGATTCCCGAGGTCGTCTTAGCTGACAGATCAAGGCGCCCGCTCTGCATCTTTGAACTTGACATTTCAAAAAGGCGGGGAGGATAAAGAGACGCTAACATATCAAATCCTCCCTCCGCTGCTCCCTCGACCCTCTCATTGGACGCTGTTAAAAGATCTAATGAAAGAGCGGGGGATTTTCACCGCATAGTTAGCTTTTAGGTGTCACGCTTAAACGGGGGTCTCCTCGCCCGTGTGCTTGGAAGATATTGCTGCATTGAGTCCACCAGTGACTCTGTGGCGCAATGGTAGCGCGTCTGACTCCAGATCAGAAGGTTGCGTGTTCAAATCACGTCAGGGTCAAACTTGTGTGAGAAACCCTTCTGAACTCGTCTTCGTTTTGGGGCAATGGTGTTGTGGTCTTCAATTGTTCAATATTTCTTTTTTGCCCGATGTAAAATGAGTACTGAGGCAAGAGACACACAAGAGAGTAGAATCTGGTGACTATAAACATAGGATGCCGTGTGACTTCTGTTTGTTAACTGCAAAATAAAGTGAGTCAAATAAATACAAGACTGCTTGTTGAGAATACCATAAGTTATAAAATAAACTTCAAGTTCATTTTTGGGCATCGCTTTAGCATAACATCGGACAATGTTTTTTTTTTTTTTTTTCCTTTCACAGGTGTGTATGCACATGTGAATGAGAAATAAGCATGTGTGTGGTCTCGTGATAATGCTCTACTGAGTTAACCCCCCCCCCTCCTCCACCCCAGCTCCCCGCAAGCATCACCAGCCCTCCTTCCGCTCTTCCCACTGCTCCTCGCACTCCTTCCCACAAATCACTTGACAAATGGGCTACCCACAGGTGTTGTTAGAGCGCCCCCACGACCCCCCCGCCTTACAAACACACTCTGTGGGAATAGGGGGCAGCGTTCCCATTGTTCCAGCTGCCCTGCGTTAAAGTGAACTGCACCGCCCTCCATCCTCCGCAGCCCAGCGGGACACAGTGCCACCAGACTACTGGGAATCCAGTCATAACCACAGGCCCGGCTCAAGGTCTTGGCACGAAGCCCACGTCCAGCAAATTAAACAAGTAGTGGATGTTTGTCTGAGGCCAGTCCCGAGAAAGGAGGTATCATGCAAGGATGTGTCAGAAAGGTTCCAGGACTGATCTGACAAACGATATATTTTCAAGCAATCCCCCTGGTGTCTGTCTCACTGCCGTTGTGTTTCAAGGAGAAGTAAATGGCGAGTTTGTTGTGTCAATACATGTCAGTTGCAGATCTGTAGCAGGTGTCAGTAAGGCAACGTGATTTGCAGCATGAACCCCCACCGGCTGTGTTTACACGACAAGCTAGCTTATTGGGAAAAAATGTGTTCATGGGAGTTCTCTGTTTGAAATGGTCGTCAAGGAACCATGTTGGTGCTGCTTTTTGTCTTCCGGCTCGTTCGGGCGGGAGCGAGAAGCGATTGCCACCAGTTTCCAGAGTTGTAAAAATCCCAAAGTCTTCTAAATGGCTTTGCAATGTTTTGGAACATCTGCAATCCTCCGCTCGCAACAAGCCCACCATGTGCTTTGTTTTCATCCCAACCCCGCCCCACTCGGCTGGCGTCCCCGCCCCCAACGCTGCCTGCCCAGCTTGCGCCAGTCTTCAAATCTCACAGAGCAATGATTTGCGGGCCAACCAGACATAACACGAGCAGCCAAAAGGCTAATCAGTTCCAAACATCTTTCCGTCTGTGAATTTTCTGCCTAAGTGTGATTTTATCATTGCCGTTCTTATCAAACCACTCATTGAGCCTGTTTGAAAGCACAGTTTCAGTTGCTTTGAGGGACTTTTCAGATGTCCCGTATTATTTTAACATCAAGAGAAATATGGAGAGGAGTCCAAGGTTGTCAGATCTTGATTGCAACTCAGGTGTGTCGATCGGCTTGTGATGGTAATTGTGCTGTTGAATCATGTATGGACTTTGTGCGTCTGAAGGGTCTTCAGGGGCAGTGGCCTGGGCGCAGGGAGTAGCCGCTCGCCCTCATTATCGCAGCAGTGCACCTGATCGCTCTGATATTCTCTTTGAGAGCATTAAGGTTCTCAGCGGGATACTTTGGGGGCGGGGGGTGCGGCGGGGTTTTGCCATTTTGATCCCGACGAATTAGGTGTGGCGTGCTCGGCCGGCAGCTCCCCTCGCGTCTGGTAGGCGGGATGAAAGGAGTGGGAGTACAGGAGCGGGCTATTGTTGTCAGGCACGGGAGCAGCATCGATGCTAATATGCGGGAACAAACAGGCACGGCGTAATGGTTGGGGCGATGGAGACGGTTTATAATGGACACAGATGGTTATCGCTAATTAGTACGCTCATTCTCATTGAAAATATTCCGTTTTGTTTTCGTAAATGAGATGATTTGTTTTTATGTAGCAATTCCCGAATCCCCTTTCGAATTTGGATCGCACTCTTCTTTCTGGTGTGTCAAATTTAGAAGTAAGGCCGGGAAAAAAGGCGACCACAAAAATCGGTCGGCAAAAAAAAATGTCTTCCCTTAAACTATCATTTGTCATTTTAAAACCATATTTGCGTCGCCCCGAACCATGTTTGGCTATTGCGCGTGCACGGGACGTTCTATTCACCTTAATAATTCATTTTGTTTGGTTATTATTGCTCCAGTGGAGCACATAAGAAGGCCTTTGTTGGAAAAAGTCAGCGTGCCGTCGTCACAGGTTTGATTGCAAAAGAGGCCTCAGGTAGCGTTCGAATAACTTCATGTCCTGTCTTTCACTCGCCTTATCACAGAGTGTCGAAACCGCCACATTCTCTTCAGCTCGACACATTTGACGGTTCTTGCGTCATTCTGTTGGAACAGCGATTCAAAAAAACAACCAGCTGATTGTCACGAAACATTCCTCAAGGGTTAAGGGTTGGAGTCGGAGTTGTACGTGATTAATTATGCACGGCATATGTTGCTAACTCTGCATTTCCATGTCAAGCCATGGGGGTGCAATGTGACTCCCAGCTAACTACTGTTTTTTTTTTTGTTTTTTTTTACCAACGAGACTTACTACACTCCTAAGTGAGTGCGTATGAGCCAGTTTGACTGCATATTTTCAGTCTATCGATTGCCAAAAAACCCCACATGACCCCCGCCGTTGCATGTAGACTGAGTTTAGCCTGTTGACCTTTAATTAGCCAACCTGCATCTGCGGAGCAAACTGCATGCCTGAACCCTGCCGCGGCGGAGGCGGGCCCATTGATGGCAACACATCAGATACAAGCATGAATAAAACATCCGCGTTCCTCCCTTTAATGAAGTCTCACCCACCGGGTGCGATGTTCAAAAATTTATGGAGTTGCCTGAGAAGTTGCCAGTGAGCAGGAATAATTTACAAATTCCTCAAAAGCCGGCGAACATCGGTGGACTTTTAGTTTGAGGTGGAAGGGCCACGGCAGTTTGGTCTGTATTTATGCTGACGTTTGAGCGGCGGTATGCCAGGAAGTTAGTGGATGCATGGAATTAGAGGGGGGAAAAAAATGTGCAAGCCAAACCAAAAAATCTTTTGAAGCAGCAAAATCTAGCATAATTGTCGCTGTCATTGGATGGTCATCAGCCAATGGCACGGCCCGATAAAAAGCATGTACGAAAGAAACCGCTTGTTTTTGTTTGTTCTATTTCTTATTTTCTTTCCCGAAAGTTTTGCACTGGACGTCGACCATATGCAAATGAGAGCGCTCCACACCTGAAGGGGATCCACCCCACCCCCCCAGAACATCAATCAGCGGTTTGCTGGGTTGTGACCGGCAGAGGTGCTGTGCTATGTTGCATGAAAGAGAAGATAATTGCATAAAGAGCTGCCTTTGAGGAGATTTTTCGCACTTCCTTATCTCTCTTATGCCAAAGAATAAAGAAGCGGCGGACTCGCTCGCGGCCACTCACTGTCACCACGGGAACAGACCGCTGCGAGATTTGTGCCACATTGTGCTTCTGAAAGCCCCCCACGCCCCCCCCCCCCCCCCTCGCTATGACAAGGACCCCTCGTCTCTCTGCTGTATGCGTGTGTGTGCGCGTGTGTGTGTCCTCTCTTTGATGTCAGACAGTGCACTTTTGTCCACCAGGTGTTCAACAGCACACCAGGCCTGTGCGCAGAGAACTCCTCCTGCTTGTCTGGCTCACTTTTATGCTAGCTCTTCAACAAGCTGAGGCAGCATCTCTCGATACATTTGCTCAGTGCCACTGACTTTTAACGCATAAGTAAGGCGATTTTGCCTCCTGAAAGTGTCGATCTAATTGCCGTTGAATTGAGAATAGTCCTGTGAAAAGCACTTATCTCCAATTTTGGAAACTTTTTTACTTTTCACTTTAATGCAATTTCTGTAACGGGGAAACATGATTCAGGTAAAAATAAATGAAAAAAAATGTAAATACGTTTTTTACACGTGACAGCGACGATATGCTATATATACATTTGAGCTTCCACTGTATTCTTGGTTTTTGAATTTTTGCGTTGCAGCTCATTCATTTTTTTTGCTTTGTTGTTTCTTCTGGCCTCCTTGTTTTCTATAGTCTTTCCTCCGCATTGATTCCATTTTTGCCTGCTTGCCATCTTGACGGAAAGACAAAACGAAGGTTTTAAGAAGATGCTAAACTTAGAAAGCGGCACTCTGCGGATGCTGGGGCTTGGAGAACCGTCATTACGGGAAATGTTTATTATCTCACAAGTGTCCTGGCTCATTTCATGGCTCGCCAGCCACGTAAAGGATTAGAATGAGGTTGCGTCTGAGGTGATTTGGAGCTCTTATCAGTGGCAGGGGTGCAGATCTACCACAGGCCTAAGCCGACAGCCTTAATCAAACCGGGAAGCCAATAATGGTGACCATTCTGGTTAGCGTCCGGGGCTATTGTCCGTTAATGGCATAATGAGCCCTGTATGTGTACGGCTTTCCTTTTAAGTAGCTCCCTCACCAAAGCCTGTTATTTAGCTCATTTGTTTTGCTGTCTTATTGCACAAGTCACGCAGTATTTTGCATTGTAGAACAAAAATAAAAACAGTTGGTCACGTCCTTGTGTTCATTTGTTGCTTGCTTTTATTGACTATGCAGAAACGTCACAACAATTTGCCTTGACTTTGTATTTGGCGGATGATAGTCGAGAGAAGAACCTGTTTGCTGCAGATGAAGTCCTTTATTTTTACTTGGCACTCTTACGGTCCGTCAGCGTCGGGGATAAGCTGGGCAAATTAAACGATTTAAATCAGTTCCAGGCCTTGTGCACGACTTGGCCACCAGTGGGTAGTAAAATACAGTCACATATAAATAAAGGGGAATTTCACAACAAAGTGACTCAGCAAGCTGCGGTAATATTAGTAGTTTTTGCAGAGGATAAAGAATATATGCCTTTTAGGGGTGTGAATCTCCCCACAAAAGACAATTTGATCGGTTTTTGATTATGTGGGGTGCGAAACCATTCAAGGACGATTACATTTGAAAGTGGAACCATTCGATTCGGTTCGACTCAAATGGGATTACGATTCGATTCGAGAGGGAACGGCTCAGTTTGTGGACTTATGTTGCAGCAACTTTTTTCTTGTCGTTCTACATACATTTGAATGAACTTGTCAATACTGTAATTGTGCCATTTCCCTAAAAAATATCTCTCTCTCGTAAAAGACGATTCGATACGTATCTTGATATATTTTAAAGTGGAACGATTCGATTTGGTTCGATTCGATGCACTTACATCTTTTAAATCAAAAAATGACTTTCCGATTCAAATCATCTGTTGGTCATTTTTACTCCTCCATGTGAATGGATTTTGTTTTACAAATGTTGCAGTCTATAATGCAGAACCTTTGTAGTGGCGCAAATACTCATAAAAAAAACTACCGCTCTTGCTAGATTGTTTTTTTGTGTAAACATTCTTTCAGTGAGTTCTCAATGCTGGACTTTTCGCCTGTAGTTTCCTCAAATGTCTGCTATGAAAGGCTACATTGTGCGTTGGTGGCTTGGGTTATCTTGTGCAGTGATAAGCAGTCAGACTACAGGCCCGATCCTGTCAGCACACTCAAATAATCGTTAGTTGTTTTTTTTTTTTTCTTTTTTTATGAGTCAGCCTGCCCACAGACAAGTCACGTTAAAGAATGCGCACACACGCACAGGCGGGACTTTTGGTTGTCAGGGTCCACAGATCACGGCTCGTGTGTATTTGTGCCTTAGTCCGTGCCACATAAAGGCACAACAGGAATAGATAAGAACCAGACCCAGGTTGGCTCTGGAAGCCAAATCCCCGGCAACCCCCTAGCGCTAATCGGATTAGCAGAAAAGTTTTAGCGGCGCGGCCCCAAAGAGCAACAACATTTTTTACATTGACTTCTGTGATATATTATGCCCCGCGGCCTGCATAATCTGCTCCTCAATGACGCCTTGTCATTTTTTTTTTTTTTTTGTCTGACGAAACAACAACTTCAGCGCACCGTGAACTGTTGTTCACCTCTTGTGCTGCGGTTTGTGTGATTGTGTGTGAGTGTTTTATGTGTGTGAGAGAGAGAGCGCAGGGATGCGGTCCACCCAGGTGGGGGAACAATGGCTCACCCGTCGTCTTAGAGAAATGGTTGGCTGAGCACTGGCCGGGCCGAGGAAGGGAGGGGAAGGGAGAAAAACGGGAGTTGTGACCAAGATTGGTGCAGAGCAAGGCAGGGAAACGGGTTGCTGATGGGGGTGCAGTCAGCTGAATGGGGGCGACTGGGCGGGGACGGGCGTCTTAAAGCTCTTTTCATGCTCGGTCTGATTTAACAAATGCTGAAAACACGGAGGAGGACCTTGTCCAGCTGTTGTTTGTTGTCCTCTTATTTTCCCTGCACGATTTTCACAATCAGTGTTTGTGCACTTTCTAAGGATGAAAATATTCTGTTTGAAAATGAAAAGGACCAGGTATTATATCATCTACAGAAAAATCTCACCCTTCAAAATTCACATCTTAAAACACCAAGCACAATCTGACTCATGAATTGAGATTTATGAATTCGCCAATTTGCGTTTTTGTGCGCTCTCTGAAACCCCCTAAGATGCTGCCAAAACCCTGTTTAAATAGGAATCGGTGTCAAGGAAGTATGTCGAAGTGATACATCTCGACTGAAGGGCAAGCTTTGTTTGTCGGGAAGGAGCTCGGTTAAGCCTGGGTTGTTAGTGGAAGTGATAGAGAGTCTTGATGTGAATGTACATGTGCACTGCACTTCTGATGCAGTTTTTCAAAATCAAATCATCTGATAGCCAATTATTTCTAAGCTTAATGTTGCAAGAGGAGCTGGAAATGATATTGTACCCCTTCGGGATGGTAGTTCTAAGCAGATATGTTCAGCCTGTTGATATCGGCAGTTATGAACATTTTTAAAGTGGGTTGTCACTTACTAATGGTTTTTCACTACTATTTACTACAACATTAGAGATTGCACATTTGTCGCCAAGGATCTCACATGGTCAAATTTGCAATAGAGGAGGCAGCAGTCCTCTCTCTGTGCTTGCAAATATGAAACAAACAAATGTAGCTGCGTGTAACACAACAAAAAAACTCAACCAGCGCTTTGAGGGGACATGATCAATGGAGATAAATCAAAGAGTTAGATCTGACAGCGTAAGAGGAGCACAAGAGTATCCCTCCACCATCCCGCATAACTCCTGCGAGCCAGATCCAACTGAATATTGGGCCCCAAATGTTTTCTTTTTCACTGTGTGTGAAATAAGCGCAGCCAAGTCCAACATGGCTGAAGAACAACTTGGCTCGCGGATTCAAAAGTCCGGTGTCAGCCTGGCGTCTCGCCTTCTTCGCCTAAATTCCCCGCGATGATGTCCGGGAAACCGCTCTTGCGGCCAAGATGTGTCAGTCAGCCAGGCGGAAGGAAGCGAGACGAAAAAGTACACCATGTGGACAAGAAGCCTTTTCTTTGTTGCGCTTCTGTTCTCGTCTGTCTCGTGCCAAAAAAAAAAAAAAAAAAAAAAATGGCGCTAAGGGTTGCTTAAGGGTTAGCGTAGAAATGAATAATCCATCGGTTGAATTTGACTCGCTGTACTTTTGTGTGTGTTTCAGTGCGGGCCGGGGTGGAGGTGACGATGCACGAGAGCGTCGAGGTGTACCTGGGCGACTCGGCCGAAATCCCTTGCCAGTACAATTTCACCGAAGCCAAAAGCGTTCCCAGATTTGTCATGATCCAGTGGTTTGTGGTGAGTGGTGCCCGGAAAAAACAGAGCTCTCGTCGATGTGGCACAGTCCAACTGTGCAAGAAGGATTACACCAAATCTCTTCACTCAAGAGTCTGACCTGAATGTAATGAGCAATTCCTAACTGGACCAAACTACACTTTTTTCGCCAAGTAGTTTTTACATAATGTATTCCCATCCAGGGCCTCCTTTTCTTTATTTGACGCTATTGGACAAGGGTCTAAGCATTGAGCTGATACGAGCAAGTGCTAGTCGCTCATTGGTCAAGCATAAAAGATTTATGAACTGATCATATGTGTTGGTGCCGTATGTTTTCAAATATGCGTTCCTTGAAGGGTCATAATTACCGCAACTTCAATGCTAATTTCGTCAACACGTCCGATGGCGTTTTGCTCGGTGTGTTAGCATTAAGCTAGCTGACTTTTTGTGAGGCAAAATGATGTGAATAATGTGTTTTTGAGGCTGGGTCTTTTGGAATCATCCAACGATAAATCAATAAGTTAATTATGGGCTTGTGGTCGCTTATTGTTCATTGTGGTGTCCCTATAATATTTGAGGAGACACAAATGTCAATTGACGGCAGTGAACACACACACCAACGTTAGCCGTAGCCCCGGACAGTGCAGTGTTATTCTCCACGGTCTCCGCTTTGCTGCGGCGCTCAGTTTTCCGTTTGCCGTCAGTCTTTTCGAGGGTAAAATGTGTCACCTTCCAGCTGTGTCATTAATACAGGAGAGCCTCCATGGTGATTGTTTTTTTTTTCTGTTAGTGTGTCCTTCCGACCGATGCGTTCAGTTCGCATGGTTTTTGCGGTTTTCCACACTGTTGCACTTCTAGATTCATGGACAAAAATTGTATTTTTCTCCCTAGGTAGACACGTGTGCTAATACTTTTGTCCATATCGCTAATGTGCGCTTCATGCCTGAAGAGTGATAGTGACGCATCTAACGGTCGTCTGCAGAAAGACCAAGTCAGCAGCTCGCGGATTCGCATCTACTACGGCGATGACGGCATCGAGATGGTGGACGAGGGCACGGAGTACAGCGGTCGCGTCCAGGTGACTTTAGACCAGCACGGAACTCAGCTCACCATCCAGGAAGTGCAGCTGTCCGACGAGCGGGAGTTCATCTGCCAGGTGAACGGTATTTCCGCCGGCACCACGGAGAGCAAGACTCATCTCAGAGTGTTTGGTGAGGAGGCATAATGACAGGCCATTGTTAAACAATTTGGATGGAACAGCTGAGATTTGTTGGGAGCTCGCTGAAATAACTAAATGGATTTGTTCTAGCTCCTCCGGAGGCTCCAGTCATCAAAGGTGTCCAAGCGGGAATATCGGTGACCAATGAAATGCCGTCTAAGGTGAATCGGCCCAGCATGAACCCAGCAGGTTTACGTGGCAAGGCAACTTGATGCTAACTATAGCCGACGTGCTTTTCACCGGGACTGTGCCTTTAGGTGGCCACATGTGAGGCCCGGAACGGTTTTCCCAAATCCAACGTCACCTGGTACAGGAACGACATGCCTCTGGTGTCTTCAGTGGGACGTAAGTGATGGAAGCCAATGTTGGAACAATCCTGATGTCTGCGGTTTGGAATTTGTCACACATAATCTCAACCGTCATAATATGGAAGGTGTTCGGTCGACAGAAGTGACAAAATGGCTGCCCCGAGCTAGCTAAAACTAGTGGGCCTGCATAGAACATATTCTGGAAAAAAAAAAAAACGTTTGGGTTGACTTTAACTCTTGAAAGTTCTTGAATTTGATTAAAAAGACGCGACTTGTGACTGTGCTCCCGCAGGTGTGAACGTGTGGACCGGCGACACGGTGGAGTCAAGTGGCTTGTACTCGGTGCACAGCACGCTGGAGTACCAGGTGCTCAAGGAGGACAAGGATGCTAACTTTTCCTGCGAGGTCAGCTTCTTCGTGCCCGGCGCCATCAGAACCGTCGAGTCCAGCAGTGTCGGCGTCACCGTTCACTGTAAGTCAACACGCATACTGTGTAAGCACTGTAATTTATATTGTATGGTCTATGTAAAATATGTATTTTATGAATAATGGAGAAAAGAGTCCAGAAAATGTAATTAATTAATTTAATGTAGCGCTAAATTTAAGGAAAAATCCAGTATAAGGACATACACTGTATATCATAATTAGAATATGCTATTACCTGTATCGGGGTATACATTTTTGTCCATATTTTATGTCCTTAATTCTTCAAAGTCTGCCATTGTGTTTTTACTTCTAAAGCATACAGTATAACTTCTTTTTTATTTGGCTAAAAATAGCCTGTCATTCAAAGTGCCATTGCACCAGTTTTACACCGTCAGGTTTTTGCCAAGCTTTCTGGAGAACACATTTGAAGACCCACACTAGCTTTGTGTCGGCCCATTGTTTTTGGAACAGTGACACAGTGGCGGTCGGAGCCAAACACAGTCTGTGCTGTCCGCCTCATGGAAATGATCTTGTTAATGGGACTTTACCAGCATGCTGAGTCAGACTGTTTAACTTTGACTGTGTGCGTGTGCGTGCACACGCAGACCCAGCCACCATGGTGGAGCTGTGGAGGGAGTCGCCTGAGGGATTGATCAAGGAGGGGGATACTGTGGAGCTGCGTTGCCAGGGCGATGGCAACCCCACGCCGACCTTCATCTTCAGCCGGGCGCGGGTAAGAATGGAGGCCCTTTCTCCCCGGCGAGAAAGTCCCCCGAGATAGGGGTGACACGCAAGAGACGCGCCGGGAATGTTTTTGATATGCAGAGCTGGCAGGACTCCATGTAGACGTGAACATGCAAAGGTCTGCGAAGGCCTCCTCTGATTTGACCTTGCAGATCCAGTCCGGGCTCTCAGACGCCGACAGGGATCGGGGCTGCAGCCGGTTCCCATGTCAAACACAAAACCATTGTGTTTGCTCTGCCAATTAGGTCACCGGGACTCGCAGTGTGAAACTGTGAGAAACAGGAAGAACATTATTCAGCTGTGCACATTAAATACAGTGGCGCCTTAGAAGTCAATTACAGTCATCAAATTCCTACCCCAAGTGCATTGGAGCATCAGATACGCGTAGGATAACTTGCCGTCTTCCTGAAAAATCCGTCATTTATACCAGAAGACACAATAGCCCGAGAATACAGCCATTTTCGAGGATCTCTTTGTGAAAGAGGTTAATAACTCCTCCTTCCAGCATCTTTAAATATTAGCCAACAAAATGCGGAATCCATCCCTTGGTTTGAGCGTGACCGTTTGAAATCTTTGCGGCAGGAGCCCGGCCAGGACGAGGACTTGGACAGCCGCGGCAACGTGTTGATGCTGCAGGCGGTGTCACGCAGGGACGGCGGCCTCTACCGATGTCGACCCCGGGACGCCACCTCGCACGGCGAGGTCAAAGGAGAGGTGGAGCTCAAAGTGCACTGTGAGGAAACAGCGCACACGCGCGCAGACAAGTGTCCCGGTCATGCGATCACATGAACAGAATGTGTACTCATTCAGTGCGTGCGTCCCTCTGTCCTGTTGTGTGTTCAGACCTGGACCCCGCTGTGGTGGTACCCAAAGAATCTGAGGCCATGTTGAAAGGGGAAGATTTGACTGCGTCATGCAACGCTCTGTCCTCCCTGAAAACATCGACTGTCTGGTACAAGGTTTGTAGGACTGCATCATTTGATTACCGCATTTCAAAGTAGGGCCACCAATGAACAGGAGACAGTTTTGCAGCAATGTGAACCCAGGTCTGCTATCTTAAAGCGGAAGTCAACACAAACATTTTTTTTTTTTTCAAGAATATGTTCTGTGCAGGCTCACTGGTTGAAACAAGGCATTCTGATGAATATTGCGTTTGTGGAATAAGAGTTGATCCACCCGTTTTTAGCCATCTCTGGGGGCGGCCATTTTGAAAATGACATCGCTGTTGCTTAGGGCTCAGGTAACGACCCATCACGGCTCACCTTTTTTCTGAAGCTGAGCTATGATTGGTCATTATCTGAGCCCTGAGGGTGTGTGATGTCATTTTCAGTAGACAGAAGTGTCAAAATGGCCGCCGCCCTGAGATGGCTAGATTTTGCTGCTTCACTCATATTCCACAAACGCAATATTAATCAGAATGCTGTGTTTCAACTAGTGGGCCTGCATAGAACACATTCTTACAAAATATTAAATGTTGACTTCAGCTTGACTTCAGCATGTGTGCGCGCGCAGGACAGCAAGATAGTGGGCGAAGGAAACACACTGCACCTGCAGGATGCCACCTACGAAACGGCGGGGGAGTACGTGTGCAAGGTGACCGTTCCCGCCCTGCCCGCCCTGCACACCAGCGGCTCCGTCCACATCGTCGTCCACGGTCAGTCCGTGCAAAAAAGTCATGTCGCACCGCGGGCCGCGCCACACACTTGTGTATCATTGCGGTCGTCCGTCTGCGTATACGCGCGCGTGCACACAGGTGGTCCTCAGCTGGTGGGCGAGGAGCAGGAGGTGCATCTGGAGGAGGCAGTTGGCAGGATGGTCAACCTGAGCTGCGAGGCGCGCGGCCACCCAGCGCCCAGCATCACGTGGATCTTCGACGGTAGCCAGGTGACTCGGCGCCGCATTTGGGGGAGGCAGATGTGCCACGGCTACAATGAGAGTCATTTTGCCGGCCGACCTCGCTCGCCCGCTCGCTGACGTGCGGTTTGTGTCCGCAGAGCTGGCACGAGGTGTTCAGCAAGTCCGGCGACCACGTGACCCACAGCGTGGTTTCGGTCGCCGTCAATTCGGACATTAGCGCCATGTGCAACACCTCCAACGACCTTGGCATTGACGTCAGAGCTTTCAGCATCAAAGCCAGTAAGCAAGGGCTCACTCTGCATCACCAACTATTGATACACCAAGCTTGGACTAACACAAAAACAGAAAAACAAACACCAACAACCAAAAACAGCGTCAATGTTTTTGAAAAATAGCACTTGAGCAAAATTTTACTTTGTAAAAACATACGGTAATAACCTAATGTCATGTGTTTTGTAACAAAGAAAGAAAGAAAAAAAGAAAACAAACAATTTGTGCATTGTGACTTCATGCATCAAAAGTACATTTTGCACATTATGGCCAAAGTTTCTAAAGTTGAGCCTTCTATTCGTAAACACTCGTTGATTTGTAAGTGTTTGATTGCCTATAAATGCCACAAGATGGCAGCAAAGCACTGTTTAAAAACTCCTCCCATACTCCCCTCGACATCCAGTAGATCCTTGCTACCAAAATGTCGCAAGATGGCAGCAAAGCGCTAACCTTTGTCCAAATGAAGCTCCTCTATTCACTTCAATATAGTTCCTTGGCACCAAAGTAAGACTTTTACCGCTTTGTCCTGAGCACAAACGCAGGTGTCGGTGGAACGAGCGCAACATTGTGGGTGAAACATGAGACGTGTGTGTGTGTGTGTGTGTGTGGAGTAGCGTTTAAAAAGCGTGTTGTTCTACTTGTTCACAGTTCCCCTGGTCACCTCCAGCGCTCCTTTCTCTCCCGGTAAGATGGTCGTACCGCTCGCTGGCTCGCTCGCTCATTTCATCGCCGCCTCACCAACCACTGTCTGTCCTCCTCCGCCTCCTCCTCCTCCGCGTTTGACAGCGAAAGGCTTTGAGGACCTCCTCCATGCCTTATTGATGATCTCTCTTTCTGGGACTCTCGCCGGCTTCGCTAGCAGAGCCTTTCGGATGGCCCGCGGGCAGATTAAATATTCTCTTTTGCGTCGACAGAACATCACAGCCCTTTGAATGACTGAGTGAAAATTCTCACTAATTACGGTATCTTACGAAGCAGCATGCGCTCGACTCGCGCATTTTGTTAGCAGACGACGTAAACTCAAAAACAGTCTGTCACGTTTGTTTTTCCAAGTTGCCATGAAAATTGCTTGAGTTACTTAATTCTAACCCAAGAAGAAGAGCGTAGATTTAGATCATGCAATCAAACCCTTAGTGTCATTTTATGAGGCACGTTGGATGCAGGTGTTTTTTTTTTTTTTATGAAGTCGCCAGCGAATGTTTTCGATGCAGAGACAAACAGCGCAACCTCTTTGGGTTTTAGTCCGTCTATTACTATTCATACATTCACTAAGTATGCAAATTGCTGATGTGGATAATTTTATTCAGGCAAAAGAAAGTATTCTAAGTTTCAAAATGCACCCGCATCACCCACGGTCCACATGAAAAGCAAATTTAAATACATGTACTGCACTTTGGGACAAGCACTATTTCTGTTCTGTTTATTTTGCTTGCTCTATTTTTGCATCTGTGTCAAAACTAGGGATGGGCATAATAATCAATCAACGATCAGAAAAGTTGTTAAGCAAATGTGGCAAAAAGAAAGGACAATAAAATGCTACTGTATTGGGACGAAAAAAAAAAGATGAATTCCGTCAATCAATGAAATAAAGTGAAATGCCTATCCCCAGTTTGTTGCCAATAAATGCTATTGTTGAAATGTGCTTTTCGGTAACAAACTTGTTATTATATGTGCGTTTCCTGTGTGTGTTTGTGTAGCAGAGGGCAGCGGCGTGATCATCGTGGTCATCATCCTGTGTCTGCTGTTGCTGGCCATCCTGGGCAGCGTGCTCTACTTCCTGCACAAGAAGGGCAAGATCCCGTGCGGGCGCTCGGGGAAGCAGGACATGTGAGTGGCCCCCGTTTTAGGCTAGCATATCCCGGCCTTCACCAGGCGCACTACTAAAATGTTCCCCGCGGCACACCGACAGCTCCAAAGAGAAGACCGCCAAAGATGACATCGTGGTGGAGATGAAGAACAACGCCAACGCCAAGAGTGAGGACACGGTGCTCCTCAAGGCCATCAATGGAGACAAAAATGGCACCACCGAGCAGGTAACTTTTTTTACCATTTTGGGACAATAAAGTTGCTCAGTTATAAGAAATTGTAATACATAGAAAAAAAAGTGGGGATAAAGAACACATTTAAAAACGATTTCAAAAAATAAGAAGTTATGTTAGGAAAATAATGTTGCAGTTTTATGAGGACAATGTCGTATTGTTTTACCTATAAAGTCGGAATATTACATTAAAAGAAGTCAGAAAATTTCCAAAATAAGATATAAAACCACAAAAATTATTTTAAAAATCTTTACCAGACTACAGTTGTAACCACAACAGTGTATGGGATGGATTCATTGCCTTGATCATTTAATTGTAATTGTATTTTTATTTTTTATTTTATGAGGATAAAGTCGTACTATTATCAGTCGTAAATTACAGAAAAAAAAATCAGTCGTAATGTTATAAAAAAAAAGGTGTAAACATTTTTGTTGTTACCAGAATAAAGTTGTAATTTTATGACAATAAATAAATTAACACGTGAACAGAAAAAAATTATAATTTGAGAACGAAGTCATGATAATACAAGAATAAAATGTGATTTTAGGAGAATGAACTTGAGGGAATAGCGAGAATAACGCTGTAAGAACAAATTTGTAATGCCACAAAAAACAATTAATTAACGTATTAATGTTAAGAGACAAAAAAAAAAAATCATGTCCCTGAACGTTTACATTCTGTTAATGTCACTGTGTGTGTGTTCTCCTAGTGAAAGTTAGCAAGAATCAGCAGTGGAGAAGCTGATCTGAGACCAGCAGGGACGCCAATCACACATTCCCACCATCATACACTTCCACTATTTCTACACACACACATACACACACTGTCTTTTGAGTGAATGTTTTTCATTTTGTAAAAGTTCATCCGTTGTTCTGTTTGCTGTTTGTTTCATCATCGCTTCGCCATCAAAGTGTACATATTATATATATATTTTGTTATTTAAGATATTCACACACACACACCGCACAACCACACACATAAATACACGCAGGCACACCCGTTACAAACTGCTGTCATGCCCGTTTCTCCTTTCCCCGTTTGTACTGATTGTAAATACGCCAGCGGACTGTTGCCGGATGCATTTCAAAGAGGTTAGCGATCTGCTTTGCCTGGTTTTGTTTGTTTGTGAGATTTCTGCGGACTACACTGAATAAGTTTGTATGTATTATATTTGTGTTGTGTTCCACCAGTTTTGCGTGTTTAAAATTGTTCCCAAGCGTGCTTACATTTATACGTTCAGAAGCGGTACTTTCGTTACGGTACTTTTGAAGAGAAGATTTCAGTTTGATGCAGGCACACTGTCGCCCCCGCCGGGCCCGTTTTGTGAATATCATGTAGTGTATTTCTTATTTGTTTGTGAATTTTTTGCAAACTTTTTTTCTTTCCACTGACGTGCGATGATGTCGAGCTCTGCTGTGTTCCGGAAAACTGCACACCAGGGAATACATTGTTCATATTTCGTTTTTTTTTTATTTCCCTCTCCCCAAAAAGTATGTAAATTAAGTACAGTATATGTGATTCGTTGATGCTTGCGTTTTTTTTAAATAATGTTTTTGCAAGAAAATGCCAAATAAAAAGTTTTTTTCAATATGTTTGTGCTTATTATTCTTTCAGAAGCCATTTTAAATAGCGGCAGGTGTGTGCTGACCCCTATTTAACTTGACTTTGAATGTGATTGGTACTTTCTGAACACTGCCACAGAAAACTTTTACTTAGAAAACAAAAACAATCTTTGAGTTGACTCTTTTCATATCCACTGTACAGTGACAACATGGTGGCAGTGCAGTCGCTATTTGTGTTTGTCCATGCGCCACATACTCAGTTTAGTGTATGAAGTGCTGCATCCATGAGTGAAAATACTTTCATTTCCTTTATGGGTGCTTGCTTATTTTCCATGCTCTAGGCTACTCTCACTCAAGTAGAAGCCGCTGTATTTATAAATGTCAGTCGTAATAGCCGGTCAAACCATTTGCCCAGCAGTATATGTGGCGGGGAATTCTATCACTCACTTTGGCTGATTTAAGCAATACAGGAAATAGGGAATGTCCAACAATTCTTAATCCTTGAGGTATTTTGACTAAAGCATGGCACACACACTTAATAAAAATAAATACATGTTTAAAATTATGGGGGAAAAATGCATAATATGTCCCCAAGTAATGGGAGGTGGAGAGTCTTTCCAAAGCGACGTCAGCACGCATTGGGAAGCAGTAGCTCACATTCCAACCTGGAAAAGGAGTGCAAACAAGCTCACACATCTGTAAAGGATTATTGTTGTTTTAGTAGTTTTTAAAAAAAATGATGCGTTTGCTTTCAAATGACCACACCAACTGCGGCACGGCAATCACTGTGAAAAGCAGGGACGTGAAATGTTTTATTTAATATTTTGCCCTGTTTTCAGTGTTTTTTGAATATTTGTTTAGGAGTTTTTTTTAGACGTCAATTGTACGCGGTCGGCCCGGTGTCGACTGTAAATTCATTTTTAACATGTTAGTGCTCGCATTTCCGAGCTGCTACTGAAGGCATCATTTACGAGCCGTACACACAGCAGGTGTTTTGACGTACAGTGAGTACAGTAGTACACGAGGACGCTGGTCGGCGTAGCTGATCTAATGTTCAACAAACAAGTCATGTAAGTTGAGTCAAAGTGTTACATGTTGACAGTGTAGACAATTTATGACAAAGTAGTTGGTAATGTTAAGGGAATACGGTCATGAAATCCCTTAACCCCCCCCCACTAGCGTAATGCTAACATCTAATGCTAAAATCTATGGAAAAGAAGACCATACATAAAATAAAACAGTGCATAAACATAATATTTAATACGAACGATATAAAATGATGATACAATAACAACGCAGAAGGGTTGGTGTGTAAAATAAGGGAGAAAGTAACGCAGCTGTTGCAAAAAGGTTAATATTACCCGGCCAAAATATTTCCTAAAACACCGTGTGTACACTTAATAAAGGTTTTATGATGTCAATTCACTTCACGTTGTTTCCTGAAGGGGGAAAAAAGTTAAATGACATCAATTTGGAAGTGAAAGGATCGTGTTCACTGTGAACATAGTGAGGCACATAATTAGCAGTAGCCTGGTTATTATTAGTCGTAGCAACGTGGATTTCTTGGCTAATGAACACTCCAACAATATTTTCCCAGTTAACTATTCCTGCTTCCAATTTTATTCGCTGGCTCTTTTGTTTATGCTTTGCAGCTGCAGCAGCTCCTGTAAAACTCGCTTTACAACTGAGTAAGATAATGTCAAAGACTAGCGGTAAAAATAATAATAAAAATAAAAGCCAGACGCTTTGGTGTCATGAGACTCACTGTCTCACTGTCTGAGACTTCTCACTACCTCACGATGAGCCAGTGTCTGCTGCCCTCTTGTGGCAATACAGCGGCTTACACTGAACACGACTGCCCTGTTTGACAAAGGACACTCCAATTTAATTTTAACTTAATTTTGACTTTAGCGCGGGTAGTTTAGACTACGTTTCCGAGGTGCCTACTAATACGGGTCACGTCACCACTGTAGGAACAGAGCTAATCGTAAACCGAGGACACCTGGAATAGTGAGTCACTGTGCTATGGAAGCCTGCCTGCTTGCTTTGACAACCTGGTCCCTCACTCAAATCTGATCCATAAACAACTCGCTATTTTCTTTCCCACGCTCGCCGCGGCCATCGAAACGAAAATTAGACTAATGACGGACTGCATATTTATGGCCGACTAAATAAAGGGGTTTCCGTCTATTTTAATTTTTTTTTCCCGTCAACCGTCAGCAAAACGGGCGTCCGTCAGTGGATAGATGGACCTGTCAGTCACTTATAGACGGAATACCCAGCTCTGACTGTACGTCACAATATATGTATAAAATGTATTCAAGTTAGTAATATAATCAATTTATCCGTAGTAACTGAAAATTTCCCCACTGTGGGATCAATAAAGGCATTCTTAAGTGACGTCATAAACCTAGTTATCATGGGTGGTACCGTGTAGTTCAAATTCAACCAATCAGATCCTTGAGCCCACCCTCCCACCACCACCACCACTTGACAGGTGATTGACAGACTGAATTGCTATCGATTGGCAATTAAGAAAAAAGCACACAAGAAGTTTTAATTAAAAAAAAACTATTAAGAAAACATCCATACTAATAAAGTATATCAATATATAATAACTCTTCAACACATATAAAATGAAACAAAAAATATATCAGTGATGAAGCGCACACTCACACAACAAAGATTTTAAAGAAAATACTGTTTAATTAAAAATCTTAATGGCTTGGGCATGAAAACATGGCAACACAACGAATGCCGAGGATATTAAAAAGACAATAAATAAATCATATTTACATGAAGACGACGAGACGACGACAAAGCAGCGACAAACATTTTAATAGGCCAGTTGTCGAGAAAAAAGGCGAGTTAAAAGACTTTTTTTTTTTTTTAAAGCGTACATATATTTAAGCGTCCATTTTAAACGAGACATTTCCTGCCTTGTAAATGAAGCTTGTTGGAGCTGGCCGATCGTACGTGAGAGCGAGGAGGGGGGCGTGTCTTTGTTTAAAGAGACTGGAGCGTAAAAGTCTCAAGACGGATGATAAAGCGCGGCGCTTATCGATCATGCAAGGTCCCTCGAGTGGAGCTCCGAAATAAAAATGTACCATCTTAAAAAGTCCTCCTTAAGGCCTTAAACGTGACATTTCATAACCTTAAGTCAATGTGCTACCACATTATGTTACATCAGTCCCAAGACAATTCTTTAGTAATAGCATTAAAAGTATTGGAGTGTTAATCTCTTTTCACATTAATACCATCAGTGACTACTGGAGGAACAAAGTCTTCCAAAATGGCGAGCAAACCTGCCAAAAGGCACATTTACAGACGTTACTTAACTGACACCTGACGTGCTCTATCCAAGTAAGCCCACGCCTATGCTGAAACGCTCCTCGTCGGGACTGGAATGTGTCCACTCTTCGGTCATCCATTGCGAGCGGGTAAGCGTCTTTGTTACCGTTGCCGCTTTTTAGTCGGAAACGGTTCAAAGTTGCGAGAAGCTCGAGGTGAGGGCGTAACGGCTGCGTGGTTTAGCGCCTGAACGTCAAAACTTGTCGTACGACCGAGTTGACATGTGGAACTCGGGATGGGCAAACGGGAAGTCAAAGTGCATGCGATGCTAACAAATACAAACAGAAGGTAAAAGAAGTGTCGTTCAAAAGTTTAAAAAACTGGGCTGCAGAAAAAAAAAAAAAAACATGCAGAAGTAGATGCTTTTGTTGGTTTCTAAATGGGCTGCGGAACAATTAGAAAAATGCTGTCGTTTATGCCCCAATGGGCTGCAGAATAAACAGAATCAGGAGGCAAGGTGGTATTATTGGTGCTACATAAAAACGATAAAATGAGTGATGTGATGTGCTCTAGTGGTGGCCTAAATGGGCTGCGGAAAAACTACAAATGATGCAAAAGTGAAGCCGATACTATTGTTGGTGTCTAAATGGGCTGCGGAACAAATAGAAACAGGAAGTAAATGTGACGCTTTTGTTTCTGCCTGCCAAAACGGGCTGCGGAAACAAACGGGCTACGTTTTAGCTCCAAATGCCCATCCCTGCGTAGAACCACGGTCAACCTGTTCGTACGACGACATTATTATCGTTGGAACAAAGGTTCATTTGGTGGCCACGTCATGGTACGACACAAGCGGCTAGCAGCGGCGGCGGCGTCACGTTGAATCGAAATGGTCCCTCGGGTGGTTACGGCGTACGCTTTAACGAACATTTAAAGGCTTTTGGAGTATTCCATGTGGGACGAAGCGTGAAAAGGTTCGGAGGCGACCGGCGGCGCGACGATGGCACGAGGCGGCGGGACTATGTGGCGATGTGGGCGGCCGAGGGCACGGACACAAACTCTCGGAGGATGTTTTTGGCCGTCTCCAGGTTGTTCCTGGCGATCAACAGCGCCTTCTGGATGTCCTGGATGGAGTAACCCTGAGACATCAGGCACTCGATCTCGCCACTCAGCGCCACGCCGGCCGAGGGGGGCGGCGGCGGCGTGTGCGAGGAAGAGGGCCGGGGGGGCTGTTCCGGCGAGGCTGAGGGGAGCTCGCGGTTCAGCGGCCGAACCCGCCGGTCCGAGTTGGCGCGGCGCGGGAGGGGTTTGGGGGGGCGCTCAGGGTCCATGCCGGCTGCATACAAACCTGCGGTGGCAAAAAAGAAAAAGGAGACCTTAGTTTAGCATGTACAGAAGGCTGCTGAGGACCATGTTTACTATTGTTGCCGTCTAAACGGGATTCGGAACAAACAAACTTAAATGATTGTGATGCTCGTGCTTAATCAGGCTGTAGAATTTTTTTTTTTAAAGGTTAGTAAAATTGAAGGTGGTGACATTATTGCCGCCTTAACGGGCTGCAGAACAAGAAAAACAAAGTAAAAGTGAAAGCGATACGACCGTTGGTAGATAATCGGTCTGCGTAAAAAAAAATAGGAGGAGGCAATAAAACGAAAGGTGATGCTATTAATGGCTCCAAATGGATGCTATCGTAAAATAGAAACGGGAAGTGAACGCCAGGCAAAAAGAAGATGCCGTTTGTAGCGTCACGTACTGGCTTCCATGGCGCCGTCGATGCTGAGCGTGCTGAAGCCTTTGGAGGGACCGTTGACGTCCGCCAGGACCCGCCGGGCGGGCGCCGGCGGGGCCAGCGGGCGAGGGCAGTCGTACTCGTACGCGTCCTCGAAGGCGCCGTCCGTGCACTTGGCCTGGTAGGCTGCCGAGGAGGAGTGCTGAGGACGCTCTGCAACACGCACGCACAAACAAATGCATGAAGTCAAGCACACAAGAAGTTGACGTCATGTCCCTCAACACAGCAGAGCTGCTACGTGGTGAAGGTAGCGACGGTGTGGAGAGGGGACGCGTACCGTGATCGAGGGCCTCCGAGGAAGCAGCCTGCGCCTGGATGTTGCACATGGCCTCGTACACCTGAGGGTCTGCGGAGTCCACGTCTACGCCGTCTCCGCTGGAACCACAGGTGAACAACAGAATGCTCAACGTTTTTTTTTGTGTATTAGCCATGTCACACCTTACATTCTAACAATCTTAATTAGATTTTTATTTCAAGGCTGCCATATGGCTGAAAGGATAAACCCAAAATATCAATTCCGCTTCTAAAATACAATTTCGGGGTTTTGGCGCCATCTTGTGGCTACAACTAGAGCAACCCCCCCCCCCCAATTTATTTTATTTTTTTAAGAAAAAGCAGAAAATTGTTTTCTCCAAATCGACACCATGTCAATGGACAATCACCTGATGTCGTCGTGGTGGTTGGATTGGCTGGGAGGCGGCGGCGGCACCAAGGAGCCGGTGATGAGCCACGGGGCCCCCGATGCCGGGAGGGAGGTGGGACTCATGTACTCGTTCTCCTCGCAGTCGGTGGGCAACTTCTCCCTGCTGGACACGGCTGATGTGGGCAGCGACCTGAATGAACGCAAATTTCAGACCCACTTGAAATAGATGACAAAAATACATGAACATTTTAATAATACTTTAATTGAACGATTAACCATGATTTGAAACACGACGGTGGCGAGAAAAGCGTACCTGGCGGCCAGGCAGTAGATGGCGTTGGTGGCAACCTGGGCCTTGCTTGCCTCGGCGCCGCCGGTGGCACCCCCGCTTGGCGGTGTGGCGGGCAGCGCGGCGGTGGGCGCTTTGCAGACGGGCCGCGGCACCATGTAGTTGGCGGCCCAGGCGGGCGTGTCGGGCGTGCAGGGCAGGGGTCTCCTCTGTAGCCTCGAGTCCGCCGCCACCAGGGAAGGCCGCTCCGGGGGAGGCGGCGGCGGCAGCTCGCGGAGCGCCGGGGGCAATGGGAGGGGCTTGTCCCTGTGGGTGGCCCCCATCTGTTTGCGGCAGAAAAAGACAAGGGAGGCTCTTTTTAAATTTAAACCCCGGCCATGGGAGACTTCCAGCCATCTTTTTTTTTGGGGGGGGAGAAGAATTCCCGGCAAAGCTAATGAGTGGTTCCAGCAGTCCAAATGTTATTTTTTCCTTGAGTGGACCGTGTTTAGTCGACTTAAACCAGACCTTAGCGCAGGCTCCTTGGACCAGCTGGCTGTGTGAGTTAGAGGGTCTCTGCTGAAGGAGGTCCAGCCGAGGCGGGACCGGAGGCAGCTGGGACACGGGAGACGGCGGGCGCTCCACCTACACACACAGATTTCATTCGAAGTGTGTTTTACAACTCAATGGAAAAAAATAAAAATAAAAAAAATAAAAAATTCTCAATGCCCATAGATTAAATAAGATATCAGAAAAGTACTACTTTTATCCAAAATGAAACTCCTCAACTGACTTCAACATAGTTTCTTGGCGCCAAAATGCCAGAAAAGCACTACTTTTATCTATTTAAATTTTTTTTCCCCTCACTATGACTGACATGGCCACCTGTCTGCTTCTAAAAATCCAATCCAGCCCCCACCCCGAGCACAAAATTTTGCCCACTTCAGCGGTAAACGCAACGCCAAACATGGCGACTCCTTTTTGTGGTATCGCGGACTGAACGTACCTTGCTGCAGGCCAGCCTGCTCATGACGAGGTTCTGGTCCTCCAGACGCTCGTCGTCGTCCTCGTCGTTGGCGGCCGCCTCGGCCCGGCTGGCCCCCCCCTGGAAACCGGCGAAAGCCCCCCCGCTGGCTTTGGGGTGGAACGGGTCCACCACGATGGGCTCGGTGCCTTTAATCTCGCAGCGGCAGAAGGGGCAGCCCTGACCCTCCGAATCCTAATATCACACACGCGACACATTTATAGACAAGAGCGGAATGGGAGGGGGAGGGGCGGGGGTTTCGGGGGCCGTTCCCTGGAGGCGGCGTGTGCCGTCGCTCACCTGCCAGGCGGTCAGACAGGAAGTGCACATCAGGTGTCGGCACGGCTCGATCTTGACGTCCTTGTCGTTCTCGGCGCAGATCTTGCACAGCTGGAACGTGGAGCCCATCTCGCAGTACAACTCGTACTGCTCCTGCAAAACGGACGAGACCGCGCGTTTGAACACGGCGGCGCGTGCCCGGGAGTCGTGTCGGTGAGAAGAACCAACCTGGGTGACTTTGATGTGGTCTTGTGGGGAAGGTTCGCACAGGCCCGTTAGGTCTGGGTTCTGGGCGCGGCCATCTGGGAATAAGTAGCTGGAGAATACGCGCGCGGGAAGGCCAATCGGTCAAAATGGCACTTTAGAAACATACACAGGTGGCTTGCTTTTCAATTTTCATTTGTAACTCAAAACACTTTCTCCATTGAAATGAACGGGACTAATATTGGACCGTGAGAGCCTTCCCAAAAGCGGCAACAGAAATCATTCGTATCCGCCTGCGAGTGTTCGTTTTATGTATATATTTGCCCTCTTTGTTGTGTCGAAAGAAATTGTCGCTGTGTTTATATTTAAAGTATTTTTTTATACATCGCACCAGAACCTGGCGCCGATGTCATCCGCTTGTCGGATGGCGAGCTCACACGGTTGCGTCGATATCCAGGGCTGATAAATGTTATGGCTTAGATGCTGCAGTGTTGCAATTCTGCCTCTTAATAGTACCTCAAAAGGTGGCGTATTGGCCGGTTTGGTACAGACGAGCCACCTGAAGGTGGGAAAAATCCCCGGCTTTAGCAGCCGATGTGAAAGGGGCTACTGTTCTCCACACTTGCAGTTTACCGTCAGCTCGCTTCGTTTACACATTTTTGCATCCTATGTTCCACGCATGTGGTCCAATTGGACGGCTGACTTTGCAATAACGGCGGCGGCCCTTCCAAACGCGAGATGAACAAGAGCAAAAGCAACTCACAATCCCTCTCTGTAGCCGTCGATGAGCGCTTGGAACAGCGGCTTGTTATGGGGGATGGTCTGCAGGATGTTGCCGTCCGCCGTCACGTAGCCGATGGCCCACTGGCCCAGCCGTGTGCAGCTCAGCCTGAAGATGTAGCTGAGGAAGAGGAAAGACGTGTACGCCCGTCATGTCGTTTTTGCTGTTTAAAGTACGCCCGTCCTGGGGTGAAATCTCGTGATGAACATAAAATGCGCTTCGTGGTCTTTACCTGCCGGGCTTATGGATGAACCTGTGCAGGCGAGCCTTGACCTCGTCATACGTCAGGAAGGCCATGTAGCCCGGGTGTGTGACGGCGAGGCTGTTCCAGTTCCTCAATAGAGACGACCACGGCTACACAGACAACGTAGCAAAATGTTTTGGGGAATAGCAAGAAATGAGGCACAAAATGTGCTACTCTGAAATCACTCCGCCGCTCGCTCGATTTAATCGACCAATAGTATCGCTTTTAAAATTGGGACTTTTTTTTTTCCGCCAATCAACAAATAACATTCAAACATTGCTCCTGCCCCACAAAAAAAAAAAAAAATCTGAATTTTTTTGAGGGGGGGGGGGGCTTTTTCCATACTAAAGGTAAGCTTTAAAGGACCCCCCGAAAAGTTACTTTATTCATTATATATTTTCTTAATTAATCGCCTGATTACTCGCTAATCAATATTTGGCCAAATATCGGAATCAGCCTCCAACGGAGTTGATACAAAGCTTGGCAGTTTAGTCTCCTGGCTGACCTGGAAGAGCCTGGTGAAGATGTCGAACTCAAAGACGGAGATGTAATCGTTGCAGGTGAGGTCGATGGTGGACTTGAGCGCCATGGCCTCCAGGCCCGAGCTGATGGGGTGGAACTCGTGCAGTGCCTGGCGGAACGTCCTCCATGGCACAATGGTCCTGCGGGGGGGCGGGGGGGAAATCAAGAAACGGACACAATCAGAGACCTCACAGCGTGGACGCGTCGTGCTTTTGTGACGCAAACTCACTTGTCCCCGAAGGAGCGCCTCCAAAACTCGGCGGCGTCGGCTTTGGTGATGCGGAAGTTGTCGCCCTGGAACAGGCCGTTGGGGAAAATGGCTTTGAGCTCGGCGAGCATGTGACTGAAGATGAGTGACAGCTTGGTGAGATTTCGCCTGAGGGGGAGCAAGATGGACATTTGACTCGATGACGTGCGGTGGACCTCTCAAAACAATCCCAGGGTAGTACAGGACAATGATAGAAATCACATGACCTCATGAGGAGGAAGGACAAACTTTCGCTCTGTAATCACTTTGAGGACAAAGAGGGAAGTCGATGTGTTCATCAGATATCTTTATCCTAGAATGGCTGCTCTTCTTGCCGCTGCTGCCCGCCGCATTGCAACACTCTCACGGTAAACCTGACATCACATATTGCGTTTTATGTTTGCTTTAGGTGTATCTGAGCATCACCCAAAGCGCAAGACGCCTCAATCAGCATGTATCGCGTTAGGTCGCTTAAAAAAACAAAAACAAACAAAAAAAAACTGCCAAGCCACTTAATAATGCGAGACTATTTATGACATTGACAAGCATCTATATGGATGCCAATTATCTGTGAAATGTGGAAAAACAGCTCAGTACTTGGCAAGTTACACTTGCTATTTTCTAAGGGGCAAAATATACGACAAAAATCACAAATAATTTTGATCTTGAAATTATTATTTGTGCCCGAGGACACATTTTTACTGACTGTGTGATGCAATTTAATTAACTTTATTATACTTGAATGGTAAAATGTTACTTTAATTGCCGTACAGTTAGTAAAGATTTCATGACCGGCTAGACCCTGGAACAAATTAATTCATCCGTTTCTCCATTATGGGGGAAATAGATTTAATAACAAACCTATAAACAATAATTATTCAGAAAGCCGTAACAAACTGTCAGCTCTGTGTGCTAAAACTGGAATATGCAAATAAATATCTGACAAGAGTGTGCTTCAGGCACCTTATCGTTTTTTGTTGTTGTTTTTTTAGTTGAAATACATCCTACATTTGAATGTTTATAATAGAGCTTTTGTAACTAAGTCAACATTGGGTTCAATTGACTTAACAAAATATGGACAGCAGAAATCTGATATATACATAGGCTAACCTCTAACAACAGACATTAGTTTGAAGACATGTAGTAAAACATGGGTTGGTTTAATCCAAATCATCTACTTAGGAACCCCCCCCACACACACACACAAAAAAAAACAAGCTTTTTGTGAAAAGATATATTTCACACATAACACGGCTTTGATGCTAATCATTTTTGTTTTAGTGACGCCTAAAACATCTGAACAGTCCTTTTAGTCTATAAAATACTCAAAGCAACAGTGAAAATGACCTTTTGATGGCAAAATTTTCAATTTTCAAACATACCATCAGTGTAACAAATTTACATTTGACAAACTTCTAAAACTATTTGCACGCTATTTAGTAGTAGTATTTAGTAGTGTGTGTGCATATGTATGTACATTATGTCGTCGCTTCTACTTCTAAATTCAAACAATCTCTGTCACCTATTCTCTCTTTTGTGACACTCTGTAGTATATTTCACATGACAAAGGCTTTGATCAATCACAAGCTGCTTAGCCATATATTTAATAATCAAATCTGAGCTAGCCATGACTTTTCCCCGCCCATTCCCATAAAAAAATGTAGTTGATGACAATTTCTGTCACTGTTGACGTTCACCTGGGCTGCGAGTTCTCCTCGTACATCCTCTCCTTGGCCTCCTTGAACAGGCTCATGGTCTGCTTGGTCTTGTTGGTCAGGTTGTCCATGACCACGCGGAAGTACTCGTTCTCACCCAGCATGTCCATGCGGCTCTCGTAGCGTGACAGGATGGTGCGCAGGTGCTGGTACGTGTCGGGCAGCAGGTCCAGGATGTAAGGCGGGCTGTTCTTCAGCGCCACCTTAGGGTTCTGACACAAGCGCACCACCTGCAATCGGCACATAACAGGAGTTCTGAGTGCTAAATGGTAGCAGTGAACTTCACCTCAACAGAGAACAAAGCGACCAATGACAAAATATACAGAAGCCCACTAGCTTAATGCTAACACATAATGCAAAACACCATAGACCAGCTAATGCAACTAGCGTCAATAATGTGGTAGTTTTAACTTAAGCAACACGAACGGTGCAACACGTGTCAATATAACACACACAGTCATATATTCTTTATCCTCTGTGAAAAATGACTAATATTACAACAGCTTATTGAGGCACTTAGTTCAATTCTTCTTCGAGTATTACGTACAGTATGTCGCCATTAAAAATCCCCCCCCCCCCGGTGGCCAACGCAGGCACACCAGAAGGCAAGCAATGTCAATGCGCGCGAAATCATGATGCATAAACAGTTTTAATTCTTTACATTTTATTTTATTATTGTATGTTTTTACGTACTGTAGAGTGCTATTTTTCTTATTACAAACACGTTACAACCATTTTTTTGTGATTGTATTAGGAGTGTTTTGAGTTCCGAGCATGGTGGCGAAACAAACTAACTGTAATAGGTTTGGTTACAATTTGCAAGTTAAATGAGCAGCCTGTTGTAAAAGATCCCTAATCCATCACATTCTTTCTTCATGTGAATCATGATCTGCGGCATTCCAAAAGTAGGTCGTCTGCTTATTATAAAACTGTGACCAACAGTTTCAATTAGTTTCACCTTATTATACGGTCCAATTGGAAATAATGTAAAGTCAATTAATTTTACTGCACTTTCCAATAGTTACCGGTTTAAAAGCTTCATTAACTGTACAGATGTTTTAAGCAGCATTTTCCCATAAAGTCAAATTGATCGCCCTTTCAAGACATCTATACATGCAATGGAGATATGGAGATGTTTGTTAGAAAGCTTGACAGAAGTTTTCAACTTTTCATTTATGTTAGCATCAACCTATCCATTTTTCTGGCAGTGCTTGTCCTCATAAGGAGCCGATGCCAACTGATTTTGGGCAAGAGTTGGGTAAACCTTTTGCCTTAAGTTATTTAGTGTTAGTAATGCCGCTAGATACTGTTCACCTATTGGCTGGAGATGTTCATTTAAACTTGCATCTTATCGGTCAAAGTCAGATAAAAGCATACAATTCTTTGCCATACTCGTATTGCACAGGCGATTATCGCAATTACGATATTTTCTCGAGTCCATGTTTTGTCTGCCTTTTCAAGCACAGTTCTCCAGAAAGACGATACAGTATTCGGTTGATGAGGCTTGTTTACAACCTCACCAAAACAGATTTTTGAAGCAACCATGTGTATGCAGCTAACAAATAAAGGCCCAAAGCTTTATTTAATTCATACTAAAAGGCAGTAAAAAAAAAAACAATTCGAGGGATGATTGGATTCAGTGGCTTCATCAGTAGTCACATTTGAGAACCCTGAAGAGGGAAGTGACAGCTAAAACAAGCCGAGGCCGGTGTTTAACCCCGACAAGAAACGATGCTTACCTTATCCATGAGCTTCCAGCATTTCTCCACCATTTTCTTGTCCACCACAGCGGGCTGGTGGGGCTGCAGGGGCTGCTGGTGGGGCTGAAAGGCGTCCTTCATCAAGCCGATGAGACCCGCGCCCCTCCTCGGATTTCCGGCCATTAATTCGCTCGGTGACCGGGGGTGGAGGGGGGTGAGCCCGCTTGACAGCCTCGGGATGAATCCTCAATCTTGACTCCCTTTTTCGACACTTACTATACTCGCACCGCCCTACCGCTATGGTTATCCGGCAAGCTTGGGGTGAAAAAAAGAACACAAAGAAAGGGGAAGAAAAGGGCGCAGTGGAAACGATGAGATCGCGACGCTGCTAGCTACCGAGCTACATTGGAGGGGGGAGAAAAAGCCTCTCGGCGTTCCAAACTCGACATAAACGCCGCCGTGACGCGGTGACGGCCGCTTAACGACGACTTCTCCCGTCGAGTCAAAGCCGCCCCGCGGTGCCAGCGGAGCTAAGAATAAACTGGCGGTGTATTAATGAGCCGCACGGGGCGATCAACAAGCAGGTTGAGACCAGGAGCAGTTCACAGTTTGCAGCCGACGAGAAGTCAGCCAGCACAGCCAGACCAGACGCGGATATCCGGCTGACACCTCCAAAATAAAAACGTGTCAAGTAGATGACACCGATTTTCTCTTTTCTTCCATGTTTTGTACATGCATACTACCAGTTACACACGGGTACTCGCTTTACGAACGTTCCAGGTTACGAACAGCGAGCAAAGAACTAGTTTGCAGAGCGGTGTAAGAATAGTCGTCACGTTCGAAAATCACAAATATTCTCAAAATTATTATAACTATTTGATGAAATAAATAGAAGCCCATGTTGCAAACACTACTATTAAACACACAATCCGAAACGATCACAAATATCCGACGGGGGTTGTACGCGGTACTTGACATTACGCTTACGCAATTGTGGCATGAATCTAACGCCATAACGCAAAAGAAAAAACTTTACAATGTCCAAATATTAGGACAGGATAGTTTGCACAGCAGCGCAAAATTGCAGGAAGCGGATCACTTAGTTACGCTGCACTTCTGTTTTTCATATTTATAGGCTAACCTAAAAGTGTTTTATGCAATACTGTATTCATATCAATTATGACATGTCAAGGTTAAAAACAGTAAGCAAAATACTTACATTATGACTGTACTGCATTTGTAAGCTGTAAGCAGAGTTGGCAAAATTACTCACTCCTCTCCTTAAGTAGAAGTACAAATTCAAGCAAAACAGACTTGTAGAAACACTGATTTGACTCCTTTGCTTAATTAAATGTAAAGAGTAAACAAGATGAATAAAAATATGATGACGTTTCAAGGTTATACACTGTGTGCAGAAAAGGTTTTCATTTTTACTGTCACGGTTGCATGATGACGTCAAAGGAATATTGCTATTTTAAAACAAACTTGTTATTTCTACATACGCACAAGTGCTACTGTATGAAAAGTTACATAAGTTGAAAAAAACATGTTAAATGCAGAAGTCACAGCAATGTTTGAACAGAGGTTTGCCGTTAGGGTCAAAGACAAATTGCATTTAACAAGACAAAAGTTATTCTTTGGTTCCTTTATTTAAATGAGATCTGTTATGTTAAAACGCAAATGCAACTTAAACAAGGGAAACTGCACTCTACTGTAGTTCCTCAAACAAAATATGTCAGTGAAATGGTAATTGATCGTAAAGGCATACAATCAGTGCTGAATTTGAGATATGCTGAGTCGACTTTGTCCCTTCATTGTTGGCGTTTGTACAGAACAGCGACATTTAAAACAATCAGAAAATCAGGGTGGTTATTTGGAGGATCTAAATAGGAGCCCCATTGAAGCTGGCAGCAATTTTGATTAACTGAGCTCCCAGCTCCGCCTGCTGCCCACCGGGGAGGAACTCGGCTGACAGCTCCCTGTAAGTGCTGCAAACTCTGCGCTGCCGAACGTCCTTCCGGAGAATGCCGTGTTTCCAGCGATGCCGCGCCTCTCCGTGCAACACCACTAAAGATCTGCGCGGTAGTGCCACGGCTACGTTCACTTCTCCTAAGAGTCCAAGATGTGGGAGACCCCCTTCCAGCGACATGGTGAGCGTTGTGTCCGACAGCATGTTGACGGTGACCAGGCGCTCCCCCCACAGCCAGGAGTCGTCCAGGTGAGGGTCAATGGCGGAGCCTCGCTGAGGGTGGTAGTCCAGATTGCATTGCTCCACAGGCTGGAAGCCTGACAGACTTTCTTCTTGTTGCATTCGCAGCACTAGTTTTTTACTCAATGCAGGAAGTCCACTGAAATTGGCGGGACGCACTTTCCTCTTCTTGAAGTTCACTTTTGGGCCAAAGTCCTGTAATAACATCATTGTAATTGCAACATCATTATTATTATCTGATCAGTAATGTTTGACAACATCGTCCGTACCTGTTTCTTTCGACCCGATTGGGACAGATTCCAGACGTCCTTGTCCATGCTGCTGATCAGCTCCTTTTCCTCCTCCTCCAAAAGAAAGTCTTCCCACAGGAACACTCCGGGAAAGGGAAACGACGCTGGTTCGCCATCTTTGCAAACGGCGAGCTTTGTCTCAGGGTTGTACAAGAAATGATGCACGATCTGCATCAACATGGAAAAGACCAAGAAAACGCTTCACCATTTTGACTGTTTTAAATGTCAATATGCTTTCAATGACAAAATGTGTGCTGTATTTAGAATTTGGGAGTTATGTTTTCAGTAATTTATGAAATCAAATACAAACGTTCATCTTACTCAAACATAGCAATATCAGAGGAGCTGATCATTTTGCCGTAATCGCTTCCTTTTTTCCAGGGCTGTATATTAAGAATGTTTTTTTTAAAAGTGTTTTTGCAGTCGTAGTTCTAATTTTTGTGTTGTTCTTTAATTTTTGTTGTATTCCCAAATCAATAAAAATATTAAAAAACCATACAAAACGTTGGGGAAATTTGGCTTCGTATTGAAATTTAGGATGATCCTAAAATATGTTACTTCCTAGTATCAAAGATTTAAAATATGCACCTTTTTTTAAAATGAAGTGTAAGTGCAAACTTAAAAATATTTTCAATACAGACAACCATACAATAAATTACAAGCAGTAACATTTCGTATTTGTATGACTCCTCAATAACACGGCGTCATCCGGATTGTTCTGCGAGAGCCCCCGTAGTTCGCATTCTACGGCTAAATTGTTCATACGCGACTACAAAATACGTCAATTAATGGCAATTTACTACAACAACAATTTACCTTCTCTTCTGGAAAGTGGTTTTCTTTTAACTTCTCACACAGAAGACAGCGCCGGATACCTTTGCAAGCACAAGAAAAAACAGCACTATCCGGAACCATCATCGTACCTGCATCTTCTTCTATTGAACGTTAGGGACGCGTCGCTCCAAACAAAGATGACTACTGTCATCTAGCGGCTAGTTGAGGTAGCTCGTTTAAGACTAGTACTGTACTGTAATCTAATGTGAATGTCACATCAACTATTATAGATAAAAAAAAATGGAGTAAAATTTTCAAGATACATGTTGCACTTCATAACGACATATATCATTGTATATTATACCCAAAAGTCAATTTTGTCATTTTGTTTAGATGGTAAGTCAATAAAGTAAAAAAAAAAAAAAACGACCTTTGAACCACGCCTACCGGATGTACGTCATTCGTACCCCGGGAAAGTTCTGTTGTGCTGCGGGGTCCGTGAGTCGCTGTATGTCCAGTAAGTACATTTTTAAGGCTTACATTTCACAGTATTTAATTCTCAGTACATATTTAAGAAAACTAGGACCCATCTGTAATGTGTCGGATTATAAATATGACGGATTATATCCTAAATTGGTCGTGGGGAGCTCACATTACTACGTACAGTCCTTTTCAATGGTAGCAAAATGGCTAGTTTTTCTCTGTAAATGTTTCTACAGTATATATGTTATATTTTGTGGCGAAGTGCGTGAATTGATTGTTTTTGTATCACTAGCATCACTTTTAATTACCCACTCTGGGTGGTTTTACATGGAATTGACTAAAAAGGGGGTCATAAAGGGAGTTTTTCCAGCTGGTTGTTCAAACTATCAAAATATTTTAAATAACTAATATTCATCCATGTACAACAGTAGACAAAGTAATCAATATTAACAGTACATACCACACATTTTCAGACCCTCTTTTACCCCAACACTTGAACATTTAAAAAAAATATATAAATAGGTTCCTGGGATTGAATGGCTGGACTGTGAAAATACATAAATATATCTTTGGGATTGTATGAGTTAAGTGGTAAAATGTCTCCACGTGTTTAACTGAACATGCCCAAACAAAGACACCATATATGTCTTAAACTTTTGATATCATTGTAGGTGGGTATAATTGGCTGCGGTATTTGGGTGTGGTTGCAGGTCGTTCATCATGCCTACACCCACGTGACTGTTCTTTGTTATACTTGACCTTGTCTTTTAAGTGGATTTCATGCTTTTTCTTCAGAGGAACAATGGCGACGTTAACAGAGAAGATTCTACTGGAGAAAAGCTCTCCAAAAACCAAGCGACTCGAAGAGATCACGACGCTAAAGTAAGCACGTTATATGATTTATTTGCTGCCAAACAATCCCAACTCCGATCAAAACTAAGTTTTGAGCTCATTTGCAGTCTCTCCAAGCTCGGACTGAAATGTTCAGACTTGCCGGTCAAGATGCTTTCCCGTCTTCGGTCCCTGGAGCGCTGGGATCTATCCGGGAACAGACTGCAAGAGTTCCCCAGAAACTTGGAGCTACCCGAGCTGCGCTTCCTAGACCTCAGCGACAACCAGATGGAGGACGTCACCTCTATGGCGTCTCTGTGCAGCCTGGAAGAGGTCAAGATGGAGGACAACCTTTATATTACTGTAAGAGGGAAAAAAAAGGGGGATTTATTGAATACTAACGTCGGTTGCAAAAGTAATGAGATATGAGAGCCGTATCATAAATTCCTATAGAAGTGACCGGGGATATTAACCCCCTTGCTGTAAATGTGTAATGTCATACTTTACCCACGATCATGACACTTTCTTTGATTCTTTCACAGGTGAGTGACAATTACAAGCTAATGACGCTGCTGCCCAAATTGCGGAGTTACAATGGCAAAGACATCACCAGCACCGCCAACCACGTGCGCTTCGTGTTCACGGAGAACCTGAAGAGCAGGGTACGGCTATTTGGTATATCCTTGACTCCAGTTTAACCGCCAAGTTCAAGAAGTCCACTGACAAACTGTCTCTTAGATCATTGCCTTGTGGGGGAGGAGCTACAGCCTCCCACATGCCGCCACGCCGGAGAAAATGGCCGCCCTGGAGGAGGACTTTGTCAACGCAGCGCGGACGGAGGTGAAGTATGGACCCAGTTCGGTCAGCAGTTTCACAAAATGGAAGGTAATGACAAATATCGAATGTTAATTTTTTCGATCTTTAGTGTTTGGTGTATTTCCTTCATAGCATCCCCTCCGATGAGCATTTACATGTGCTCTGGCACAGAAAATATACAGAGACTGGGAGGAAGGTGAAAAATAGTAACTCAAATGTCCCGAATGAGCAGAAAATTTGGACTTTATTTGATTGATTCCTGTGCTATACTGCAGCGAGTCACCAGAGGGTGCACTAGTACTCTGTGTGTCAAGCTGTGCCATGCAGATGTGATAGTGAAGAGTCCTTAAATAACCTAGTCGTAGCGTAACACCTTTTGGCATCCCTTCCGTGAGGTACTAGAACGTCATGTGTGTTTTTTTATTATGTGTCTGCTAGGTTGAAATCATGGCCAGGGAGTACCTGCGCTCCCTCACGGAACCAAAGGAGGACATGTCAAACATAACCGATGTAAGACAAAAATGCAGTCATCACTAGGGGGTGTGCGGTGGCGTCGGCGGAGGTTGGGCTTCCTCGGTTTACGATGTTGCGATAAGAATTACGTAGTTTGCGCAGCACTGAGTGAAGCCGTCGTCCCGTTTTCCATTGGATGTACAGTTGTGGCCTTGAAGTGTTTTTCATACATATATTTACCGTACTTGTGACTTTACTAGCACGTTAGCCATAAGTACGGTGCAGCCTAAGAATACTTGGCACATGACGGCATGCTCGATTAATGGCGTGCTTACTATGTATTTTACATGCTTGATATCGCTTTCTTCGAATTTTGCTTTACTTGTCCACTGAGACTATTGAGTTAAGGGAGACATGGGAAAAAATGGGTGCCGGGTGACTTGTTATTGCCCCTGTGTGCTTATCATCCAGGAGGTCGTGACCCCCATGAAACGGAAGCAAAGCCTTGTGCTGACAAGAAACGAAGTGCGACTGACCCCCCGCAAAAAGTCACGCGCCGATCCGGCCGCGTCCCCCTCGGCCGGGGGCAGCCCTGGCAAATTGAGGCTCAGCCCGAAAAGCCGCGCGACCGCCGGCGTTCCCGTGAGCCCCGCCGCGAGGCCGCTGTGTTCCTTGACGCCGACACGTTCCTCCGCGAGGAAAGAGGCGGCCGGCAAGAGTTTGACACCGTCGAGAAAAGCGGCGGCGGACGAAGCCAAGAGTGGACCGAAGGCGGAGGCGATTGATGATGTGATGAAGAGCGTCGACAAGATGCAGGTATTCAAGCGCAGAAGCGTTTCACCTTTGCTTTGACCTTCTCTCAATTACGTTTCACCGCAAAGTTCCTCAATGGTGGTCCGCGATGACTGTTGTGCAGCCGGCGCGTCTGCAGCCTCTTCACGTCCTGCAGTGTCACAGCGTGCAGGACAACTCGGAAGACTTCTCCACTCAGCTTTGGGCCTGCGCCTTCCAGCCTCAGCCCGACGTCTGCGGTACTTGTACTCAGGACTGTCACTTGCCGGACTTGTCCTGGCCTGGGGGGGCCATTGACAACTGGGCGTGTGTGTGTGTTTTGCACAGGCAGTCGCTTGGTTGCGACATGCGGCGGAGGCTCTCTGTGCGTGATCGACTGCGAGACTGGCATGGTGATGAAGAAGTATAACGCGACTGGGGAGGTTTGTGTCATCGCACTTGTTCTCCTGGATACGATAATCTCTGTCTTTATTTACCTCAGGCCAAGGAGGAGTTTGCTTGTTCATGTACAACCCAGGCTGAAATTTAAAAAGTACATATTTGTATTATGGGTAGGTCTGCGTTTCACAACATTTTGGTGTTTTTAGGAATTGAAAAAAAATAACATTTATACATTTACGTCACTGCCCAACAAGAGCCTAGCCTGCATCTAAAAAAAAGAACTTTATATAAAGACATATTTTTTAAAATGACATGTTTTGTGTATGTATTTAATTTTTTTATATGTTGCACGTGTCCAACAAAAAGCATAAACTGTTTTTTTTTGTTTTTTTTAAAATTCGATATTCATTTATATTTTTTGGATTCATTTCATTTTCATCTTTCTTCCTTGAAATGCGAGATGGTTGTGTCCCAAAAATATTATTATAATTTTATATATTAAAAAAACCCTGCATTTTTGATGTCCTTATTCATATTTTTCATGTTCATGTTCCTATTCAAAAAAAAAACCTGTCGCTCACCTTTTTTGCAATTATTAAACATTTTGTTAATTATAGAATTAAAATGAAGAAATTAAATTGTTGAACTAGCGATATAGTCCAAATTTGTAATGTCATGTTAAGTTTAGTCTTGTAACTTGCAATTCTGAAAACAAATACAACATCCGAGACTTAAAAAAAAAAAAAAAAGACCTTAATCTGCTCCCACCCACAAATGCTCACAATGCAAAACAACGCATGAATATGAACATGTCTGTTAATTTGTCATCAAAGGAGTTCTTCTCGCTGGCCTGGTCCACGGTGTTGATGTCCCGAGGGGCCGGAGCCTCAGCGCAGCCCTGCAGCATCCTGGCGGCGGGCGGAAAGCGAGGCCTGGTCAAGCTCATCCATCCGCGCTGCAACATTGCCTATGGCGAGTTCCGGGCGAGCCGCAAGGCGCTGTCGGTCCTCCGCTTCAACCACCGCCAGGGCAACTTCCTCTTCAGTAAGCCGTCGGCGTCGCCGCAGCAAAATCAAAGGACTGTTTCACAAGAAGCAGATTTAATGGGCTGCTCTTTTCTCGTCTCTTGTAGCGGGCTGTTACGACAACAAGATCGTGCTGTGGGACATCGGCGGCATAGATAGCAAGTACAACTTTAAAGTTGTGTGAGTGATTTTATTTATTTTATTTGATTTTTTAAGAACTACATTTCCACACTTTAGGTCCCCAAATGTATGATTGAGCTGCTGACGCATTGAACATAATTTTCTTGCTGATATCTAATATATATATATATTAATTAATAAAAAAATCTTATTTGTATACAGTACTTTTACATTACATTTAAACTCTGTTGCTAACCAAAACAGCAGCATTGACGCTTATAAACAGGTTCTCATATGAATTTAAATTGACTTATAGCAAATGATTTTCTTGTCTTAAAGGTAGTCTTATGTTATGCGGAAATGACGATTAGCGTTCCAGTATAGGTTGCAACGATTAATCGAATAACTCGATTACAAAAAGGGTCAAACAAATGAATAGAAAACAAACTATAATGAGCACATTATACACAAGCCAATGATGGCCACAACTCAATCAGTCTCTCGGTACTCAGTATTAGCCAGTTAACAGGCAGCCAATCCTAGACTCATTAACTGACGCCCACGTCACTCACCAGGCCAGGCCCTGCCTTTTAAAGCCATACACACGCAACAGTAATGTGAGGATGGCGACCCCAAGTGGACAAAAATAATCCCCGCACCTCGCGTGCATGTTATTGTATGCAAAATACACTTTTACCCAATGAATTGATGGGATATTTGAGAGAATACGTGTTTCTAAAAAAT
This sequence comes from Filicampus tigris, assembly GCF_054856515.1. Lineage (NCBI taxonomy): Eukaryota > Metazoa > Chordata > Actinopteri > Syngnathiformes > Syngnathidae > Filicampus > Filicampus tigris. The sequence goes on along the minus strand of NC_141233.1, from coordinate 12,859,776 downwards.
ATTGACTTATCTGCTGCGGTGTTGTGTCTAATAATGTGTGTAATGTGTTGAGAAGTTCTTTGTCCTTTTGTCACCTCCAGACAGTTGCTGGCGTTGGAAAGCAGCTCCACGCCGCTGCACATCTGCCTGCCGCCCAGCAGGCCCGACGCGCAGCTCCTGGCGGCGTGCGAGGACGGCCTGCACTGCTACAACACGCGGCTCGCGCCCAACAGCGCCACCAAGAGGTCGGTGTTACAAGTTTGAACTCGCTGAGTGGTCAGCCCAAACGTCACTCAAAATACGCGTCTGCTCGGCTTCGGAAGGTCGAAAGAAGCGGAGGTAACCTTCCCCGTTTACGAGAAGGAAGACAAAGACCTCAACTACCACACCGTGGACGGCCTCAGTTTCCTCACTGATGACATCGTGGGTGAGTGGACGCTCGTTAGCAACGTTGGGTCTCTTCAGTGTGAATGTTTGTGTTAATCGTATAGATCCATGTCCTGTGAAAAACGCCTATCTCCAATTTCGGAAACGATTTTCATTTTCACAATGCGATGTCTGTAACGCGGAAACACCATTCATGTAAAAATGAGAAAATTGAAGGGAAAAAAAAAATGGAGATAAGTGTTTTTCCACATGACAGCGACGATATGCTAATGAGCTAATGTTGCTGTGTTGGTGGTCAGCCTCCAAGAATTTCATGCACGACTGCATCTACTTGTGGAGCTGGGGGCGGACGCGATCTCAGCGGCCCAACAAGGGCGGCTGCGTGCGCGCCGCCGTGCTGGCCGAGCTGCGCTGGGCCCACACGGAGATTCCTTACCTGGCACTCAACACCTGTCCCGGTAAGATACGCACCCCTGTGCCCCCTGTTGACCGCCCGGTCCAGTGCCAACCAAATTGACATAGCAACCATTTGTTTGTCTGACTGTTGTCATCCGACGTATGCCTTTACTGACTTACAGTATGTCGACGCACACACAAAGTGTCCTTCATATTAATTCATGGCTCGTTTGCCTTTATTTTATTAAGTCGGATATTGTTCACTGTAATACATATTAATTTATTGTGTTAGTAAAAAAAAAAAAAAAAAAAAAAAAAATCTCATAGGAAGAGGACCTTGAAAAAAAATAATTGGACGTTTAAATCGAAATATTGAAGGAAATCATTCAAATTTGTTCAGCCCTACTTTTGACGCAGTCGTCGGGTTGTCCACATGTTCATGATTGGAGCAGCAACACCAATTGCGTTATTCATTACCCTGAGGGTCAGTTTACATGTTGACTTATTACAATTAGAGGACTAACTGCAGGACATACAAATAAGCGGTAATGCATAATGTATTACATTGTTTGCCTTCGAGGCCGATCGTACGTCGTGTGTGGCGACAACGAAGGCAGGTTGTGGACGTACCATGTCACTAACCTCCAGAAGGACAACTTCCAGATGGGGAAGCCAATGGAGCCCACCGAGGTAAGGAAGGGATGCGGAGGGCTGGAGAATGAAACGTCCTCACACGGACCGCGCTAACAGCGTCGCTCGCTGCGCTCAGGTGCTCCAGTGGCCCGCCCCCGTCCGCAAGGGCCTCGGCCAGGTGGAGGGCCCGTCCATCAACAGCGTGGCCATGGACCCCGACCTCCAGTACCTGGTGGCCCTCAGCGACAAGAACATGGTGATGGTGTGGGAGAGGGTGCCTTGAGCAACTTAATACAAGCTATTAATACCACTTGAAGTGTCCAGTGAGCCGACACTCGTGTGGGTACCCAATGTCCTTTGGGTGCATTTCCAAAATTCAAGAGGTCAGCGGTGACATAACGCGGTGTAACGTTAGTAGCCACTAGTATAGTATGCAAACACGCATAACACCTCAGTAAGTAATCACACATTTTACTCTTTTTTTTTTCTGCTCGTAATTTGACTACGAGATCCTTTTTGACATTTAAATCTTGTAAATTGTGCAATGCTATTGTGGAAATGGTCACCGTGTGACACATTGTTTTGATCATTTAATCGCTGTGCTTTTACAAAAGCACAGCAAAGTCAGCATGAAATGTGAACATTTTAACAAGTATGGTGCTTCCTTGTACCTTTTATGTCATTTTATTAATGAACTGTAAACTGGTTTATTTTGTAATTTTCACATTTTGGATAGTAGATTTTGGTTTACTTTACAGTAGAAGTAAATACTGAAAACTAAAACCACAATAATAAACATTTTTGTTGAATGAATACAAGGTTTATTGTCCCTTTTTTTTGGGTGGTTGAGTGTATGACCACAACAAAAATAACCAAAACTCGAAATAGTCCACTTTTGTGCTCCTACTACACTTTAATACAGAGGCGGGAGCATTTTTGCTAATGTTTTGCCATTTCGGTTACAAAGTACTCAGAGGGCCTACTCAATGTATGAAAAAAAAAAAAAGATACGAGGATGGATTTACAATGTATTATTAGCATTTGTGGCTAAATATGTTTCTCTGTGACTATATTTGATTCGGTTTCATATTCACGTCACTGTCCAATCTAATCTCGGAAGTTTTGCTTTGTATGCTTTTACTCAAGTGTCAAATGTTTCTGATGCTGTTAGTGGTCTTGAAAATACAATAGTCAGTACTGGGAAATGTTTACAAGTTCCTCTTCTTCCTTTTTGATTGCGTGAGCATGCGTGGGGACGCAAGCCCCGCCCCAACGTCCTGATTGGCCCGCTGATTGCCTCCGCTGTCTCCTAGTCAATCCAGCCCCCCACCTCATCTACTCACCCTTCTCACCCTCTCAGTAACACAAGAGGCCACTACTTGCATTCCTTACGACAGTACCCTCTCGGTACTGTAACCAAAGCGTGTACGTGCCTTTGTGCACAAGGGCCGCCGCGACCATCTGATGGCCTCATAGCAGGCCGGGCCGAACTCCCCTTCCCCTCTCTCCGTACGGGAACAGGGCACCCCGGGACTCGCCGCGGAGATGCTGAGCGGTGCCGCCGGCCGGGCAAGGCCGAGGCTGGGCAGTCTCCTCCTCGCGCCCGCTACCACAATGACACCACCACTAGCACCACGAGCGCCGCCGTTGATGTCAAACGCGGTCGGCCGCCGACTGAGGTCCACGTCCTCACTACAGGGCTTCTCCGAACTGGCCCGAGAGCGCTCCAAGACGGTGACGTCGTTTTATAACCAGTCGGCCATTGACGTCTCCGCGGAGAAGGTGAGGATGTTGTTATTGTGTTTGTGTAGCTAGCCAAGGTAGCAGCGACGCTAACGGCTAGCTGGAAGTCAGCTGCGTTCACTGACGGTCATTTTTTACGACCTTTTCTGCTTACCTTGTTAAACTCAAGCCGCCCTGTAACAGTTGGATAAAACACGTTTAATATTCATATACATCTCTAAACTTCCACTTATTTTTATCAACGAGCAATATCATCTTTTTGTTCGTAATGGCGTTGATACAATCAATGAAATGGTGGTGGGAGGGAGGTGGGGGTTGCTGACGTTTTAACACCTCACACGTTCATCTTTTCACATTCAACGACACCCTTTTTCATTAAAATGTGTGTGTTTTGTCGACAATTTTTTCCTTTGTGGACTCGTTTTTCTTTTATTATATATTGTTTTTGTCAAATAAGTCGGACACTAGGAGGAGGATGAAGTGCACGGGTCACTTTTGGCGTGACCGATTTTTGATACAGGGCCCTGAACGCAGCAGGATGTTTTTCTGATACTTCCCACAAGGAGTTTTCGATTTCCATCTTTTGTCCCATTTAAAGAACAACTGGCTCACCATGTTTGGATTATATTTCACTGTGAAACAACTACTTTCTAGTTCAAACCTTGTTGGACTGAGCCCTGCCTCGAATAACGAAAGAGTAATTGACACCATCTTAAAAGGTTTACAATTGCCTATAGATGCCACAACAAAGCACTATTTCTGGCTAAATGAAGCTCCCCAACTCAGCAACAACACAGTTCCATGACACCGAGATGCCCCAAAATGGTGGCAAAGCTCTATTTTTGTCTAAATGAAACTCCTCAACTTAACCCAACACGTTTCTTTGACATGAAGATGCTGCAAAATTAGTGAGAAAACACTCTGTCTAAATTAAACTCATCAATTCACTTAAACATACCAGTCGTTCCATGGAACCAAGGTGCCACAAAATGGCACCAAAGCATTACCGTAGACAGTTTAAAAGTCTAACGAAGCGCCCCAATTCACTCCAACATAATTCCTTGACACCAAGATGTGTCCGTCTTCAATCTGCCGCTTTTGTGTACATTCCAGCGGTCTACACGTCCCAAGGAGTTGTTTTGTTTCGGCTTCGAGTGCCAAAACAGCTCGAGGATGCACGTGAGTCAGAAAGAGAGGACATTTAGGGGGAAAAAAAGAGGGCGCTTTTATGTTTGCTGTGCTGGTGCCAGAACTTCCAGATGTGCATAAATCAACCGCTGCTTTCTTGTGCGCAGTGCTCGCATATTTATCTCCTGTGCAAAAAGCACAATGGCGTTTTATTTTAATTCCATTGTGCCTTGAGAGCCTAGTTACCATTATTTGTATTTTGCTCTCACAACTTTTATTGAGCCGAGGTACCATTTTGACATCAGAAAAACATTACCAAATGTGTATATACAGTGTTCCATAAAATATCGAATCAATTATATAGATCACATTAAAACAACTTCCATTTTATGTCCGTCTGATTCATCGACATCAAATGTCGATTTTTTTATTTTTATTTATTTATTTTTTTTATGTTACATTTCACCATGATGTGATGTTGATTGAGCCGATATGTCTTGCAGGCCTCGGTGCGACTCACTTTAGCCACTTTGCTGTACGCCGGCAAGTCGCCAGACGGACACCACATCCTGGTAAGTACTCCCGCCTGCCCCACACCGGCGCACACACACGCGCTGCGCTCCGAGCGCTTCCTTTCAAACTGTGGTCTGATTTCCCAGAGCAGCGCCAAGTACCTGCACAAGGAGCTCCCGGTGCGCATCGCCCACCGCATCAAGGGCTTCCGCAGCCTGCCCTTCATCATCGGATGTAATCCCACCATCCTGCAAGTGGTACGAGAACGCAAACGCTCGCACCTGACACTGTCGTTTTTTGCTTCTTTTACATTTCTAGGACATGGCGAGGCGTCGTGCGTTTTGCCAGTGGGGGATTATTTATTTAGTCACCTTATTTATACTTGCAGTATATTCATATTCAGTTGTCAAAAAATATGCACGCATCAATGCATGGAATGATACTTTTAACTCATTCACTGCCAGATCCTCTTTTACCCTAACGTTTGAAAAAAATGTGAAAAAAAAATAGAATTAAATTCCTGGGATTGTAATGGCTGGACTGTGAAAAGACAAGTCAATTCATCAACGGCAGTGAATGAGTTAACAATAAAACTCATCTAGCCTCACTAACTGCATCTACATGATTAGAAATGAACGCTTTGTTGATTTTATTTCGTTTTATTTTCATCACATTTTTTCAGATCAAATGCAATTTTCAAATGGCAAAGGTTGCAATTTGGGGGGCGGGGAAAGTACGAAAACTTTTAGAAGCTTTGTTTGAATTATTGTTATAATCGGATTGATGAGTTTTGTTGTTTTGTGTCCTGTTTACGGCGTGCGACGAACAGACTCCAAAATACGGAAATGCTTTTTTTTTTTTTTTTTTTTTGCACCCATTCCACAAAAATGTCGCGTGCAGAGTTGATAGTGTTGACAATGCAAGAATCAAGTCGCTTATTTCAAGCGGGAGGCCATCAGGGAACAAACACTTTTCGCCTCTCTCACCCCCCCTCCTTTTTTTTTTTTTTTTTTTTTTTTTGGAGATGAACTTTCCCCCACATTCTTTCTTCCCTCAGCACAAAACACTCTGCAGCTGCCTCACACTAAACCAACTTTGTTCAGTGGACAAGTGACTTACTTATGGGATATGATTTGTTTCGTAGTGTGAGTGGAGGAAACTTTCCGCAAGTTGAGTAGCATGCGAGCGACAAAATGTGCTGGAAACGTCCCGCCGAGGGGCTTTTCGGCTCACGTTGACGACGCCGCTTCAAACTCTTCTTTCTCTTCTTCCAGCACGAACTCTACATCCGAGCATACCACATGCTCATCGACTTCCCCCCTGTGAGTGAAAGACGCGCGCACCGCAGCACACACGTGTAACGCATGATTGTAAACACACGCGGGGTCAGGTCGAGTTCAAGTTCCTCATAGGATGTGCTTACTGTCAAAAAGGATTGAAAGGCTTCCAAGAGCCTCGAAAGCGACCACTTCAGGGCCGTAGGAGACGAGACGCTTTTCCCCGCCTTTGGCTTTTCCCGCAATCATACGCAGCAGTAATTAGATGACGTCAGCGTCCGGTGTGACGAATTGTAGGCCGTCGTTGCCCAATGTTCAACACGGCAGTTGAGGCGTGGCACTTTTGCCATTCCGCCGTTGTTTATCAAGAAAAGTTACACGGGGAAAAAAAAAAGGGTGGCGTTCGGGATTTTCGGGCTCTTAGTTCTACTCCCCCCCCCCCCCCCCACCCCCCACCCTTGTTCGTTGGTGTCGGTGCAGAAATCGATGTAACCTAACCGATATGGATTTTTTGAGGCCGATTCCTGTTTGGCACTGTCATGTTCTGATAAATGATTACATGGCCGATTTATTAAAAAAAATATATAATTAATAAAGTAACTTTTTTTTTTTTTTTTTGGCCCCTTAATGATTTAGATGTTTGGCTGTTTCACGTGACGTAAAAAAATTGGCAGATTAGTATTTTTTTTCAAATTTTGTAATGTTTGAATGTCATCTTTTTTGACATGTGACTTTAATATAACACATAATGCTTATGTGTTATGTGTACCAAAAAAAAAAAAAAAAAAAAAGCAATTGTCCAAAAAATTGCTTCATATTTGCCGATTTAAAATAAAATTCAATTTAATTGGTTAGGCCCTGCTTTGTATGCCCCAATTTGATCCATTTCACATTTTTTTTCACAAATTGCTACTGTTGTGGGTCTGCTCACCAACAAAGTGTCGAAAATAGCTTGAGAGCAAATCTCAACCCCATTGCACATTTCAACTCTCTGCAAAATCTCGTAACTCCGCCCCCTCCGTCTGACTCCATGGGAGCCTTGCAGCATTATTTCTCAACAAGATTAACATCGCGACAAATCCTTGATAGTCAACAGGTGAAAATGGGTTGGATATATTTCAGTTCAGCCCGTCAGCCACAAAGGTACATTTACACTCCGATTAAAGTCTTCTTATTAAACAGCCCGGTCAGCTCGTCGTTTTTAAAAAAAAAAAAAAATTTTTTTTGATTGTATTTAAATAAAAAATTCTCTGTTGACTTGACCATGTTTCTTATCCAGAACCGCAACACAGGCAAAAGTTGTCAAGAAGAACCGCCAGAATCATGAACATAATCGAAAATGTGGCTGTTGCAGATCAAGGATCAGGACGTGGAGGTTCGCTTCTGCAAGCTGGTGCAGCAGCTGCTGGACGACCACAAGGACGTGGTCACCATGTTGGCGCAGGGATTCAGGGAGTGTCGCAAGCACATCCAAGTAAGACCAGCAAACACCTCGCCGTTATTATTGATTTGTATTGCTTCTATCTGTTTTTTTTTGTTTTTTTTTAAAGCCACTTTTTCTACTCGGTCATTCCAGGACGAGACTATACTCCGCAGTTTCCTGGACACCACACTGTGCTCTCGTCTGGGAATCCGAATGTTGGCCACGCACCACCTCGCCCTGCACGAAGACAACGTACGTCTGCGTCTGACTGTTCCAGTGATCCCCCAAATTCATCCAGTGTCGCAAGCTAGTTTCTGTCTGTCTGCTTATTACTGGTGGCTACCTACCTTCTTGCTCACGTTGTGCTTGCAGGCTGACTTTGTGGGCATCATCTGCAGACGTTTGTCCCCCAAGAAGATCATTGAGAAGTGGGTGGACTTTGCCAGGTCAGTGCCTCTGATTGGTTGCTCGATTTGATTGACAGCTAAAGGGATAGAGTGTTTGTTTTGGGTCGCCTGCAGCTGATTAGCGCACACACGCGCAGAAGATAAACTTTCCACGGGTTATCACTTTGTGCTGCTGTTGTGTCAGCTTATTGCTTTGACCCCGTTCTCCTCTTGGTGTGTTTGCGTGGTAGCAAGTACAAGTGTGTGTGTGTGTGTGTGTGTGTGTGTGTGTGTGTGTGTGTGGGGAGAGTAGGTTCTCGCGTTGAGCTTCACGTGTGTGTTGTGTGCTTGCAGGCGCCTGTGCGAGCATCAGTACGGCAACTCTCCCAGAGTTCGCATCAACGGCCACGTGGCGGCGCGCTTTCCCTTCATCCCGCTGCCGCTCGACTACATCCTGCCCGAGCTGCTTAAGAACGCCATGAGGTACGCACACACGCACCCGCACACATTATAGGAAAATGTCCAAAGAGAAAAAAAACAACAACCATGTATAGTAAGGTGTTTTTGGGTGAAAAAAACGACCATGTATAGTAATTCGTTTTTTGTGAAAAAAAACAACCAAGTAAAGTAAGGCGTTTTTGTGAAAAAAAAAACCAACCATGCATATAGTAAGGTGTTTTTTGTGAGAAAAAAACAGCCATGTATACTAAGGCATTTTTTGTGAAAAAAATGACGATGTTATAGTAAGGCGTTTTTTGTGAAAAAAAAAACGACCATGTATAGTAAGGCGTTTTTTCTGGAAAAAAAACAACCATGTACGTATAGTAAGGCTTTGAAAAAACAAAAAAAACAAAACATGTATAGTAAGAGTATATAATATAGTAAGGCGTTTTTTGTGAAAAAAGAAAAAAAACCGACCATGTATAGCAAGGTGTTTTTTGGGGGGGGACGTAGTCGTAAAGCGTTTTTTTTTTTTTCAGAAAAAACAAAACAACAACCATGTGTTGCAAGGTATTTAAGGAGTCTTTAATTTATTTAAAAAAACAAAAAAACGACCATGGGTGGTAAGGCGTTTTTTAAAAAAATAAATAAATAAATAAATGACCATGTATAGAATATGAAACAACAAACCTGCTCTAAAACCTTAAAACTAACTGAATTTTAAAAAAACAAAAAAATGACCATGCGTGGTAAGGCGTTTAAAAAAAAAAAAAAAAATTAATAAACAAATACATAAAAAATGACCATGTATAGAATATAAAACAACAAACCTGCTCTAAAACCTTGAAACTAACTGAATTAAAAAAATTAAAAAAGAACACTAAAAATGCTTGTAAACATTGTTTTCCACCCAAAATTGGGGGGGAATGGAGAAAAAAAAATGTTTCTCTGTTCAATAACAAGTAACAAATAACAATAAAATGTCTTGGAATGAAATGTGATCAAATGAACCGTCTTAAATCTTGTAATAAAACCAACAGAGTGAATGAAGACTGAAAACGTCACACACATAGACAAGTGCAACACTGTGGAATTCTTTTTAAAACAAAAGAAAACATGAATAGCATTTTCATTCATTGCGAGGCAGAAAAATCATTTGACGCGAGCGTGTTTTGAGTTCTGCGCAAACGCGATGCGTCACGTGCTGTGCGTCGTCATCAGGGCCACCATGGAGAGCCACTTGGACACGCCCTACAACGTCCCCGACGTGGTGGTCACCATCGCCAACAACGACACCGACTTCGTCATCAGGTCGGTCGCCTGCCGCCGAGTGGCGGACCGCCGAGACCCACCTCGATGTGACCTTTTTTTTTTTTTTTGTCTGAGTGCAGGATTTCGGACCGCGGCGGCGGCATCCCGCACAAGATCATCGACAAGGTGATGGATTACCACTTCAGCACGGCCGAGGAGAGCGCACAGGACCCTCGCATGAACAACTTGTTCAACAACATCACCAACAGCGGCAACCAGTCGGGACCCATGCACGGGTAACCGCCAAAACTCATTTTCGTCCACAAACAGTTCTGAAAGAATCAACGCAAGGGGGGTTGAATCTCAGAGTTAAATTCAGCGGACCGGATGCAGTGATTCTTTTGCGTACCACTAGAGGGAGCCACGTTTTGAGAATCACCGCAAATCGGAAAATACAGTCCATCTGTATTCAGTGTGATTGTATTTTTTTTCTTGGTCTAGAACAGATGATTCACAATTTTGCTATTATCCATGGGGCAGTAAAAATCGGCGGGACACCAGTGGAACACATTTATTTTGACGATTCGGTATTTAGAAAGTCTTTGTTTTTTTCACCCCAATAATGAATATCAGATGATTAAGTCCTATTCCCATGGCGTCTCAAAATGTTCATAAATGCATGTAAATTTCTTAGAATCTAAAAATGTATGCATTCTCAATTTTGCCTAAAACGTTGTTTCTCACAAAACAATTGAGTTCTAATGTTGAGGTTCAGTTTCAGTATTCATGTTATTAGAAAAAAAACCCAAAAAAAAACATGTATTTTAAGGCGTTTTTGGGGGAAAAAAATGACAATGTATAGTAAGGCGTTTTTTGGAACATATAATACAGACATTGTTTTGACGGGAACGCTGCTACAATGCTGCTCCGTAAGCATGCCGAAGAGGTGGGCCGCTACATCTTCTATTCACATTTCTTTTTTGCGGTTGCAGGTTCGGTTTCGGGCTGCCGACGTCGCGGGCATACGCCGAGTACCTCGGGGGCTCGCTGTCCATCCAGTCCATGCAGGGCATCGGCACCGACATTTACCTGCGTCTGCGCCACATCGACGGCAAGGGCGAAAGCTTCCGAGTGTGACTCCACCTCCGCCTTGCCAGTCTTCACAATTCCTGCAATTCTTTCCTTTATTTTTAGCCACCTTTCTTTTTTTGCCTTAGACTGATTATAAGCTATGTTAGCTCTCAAGTTGAGGACTTGACTCATGCTTTTTTTTTTTTTTTTTTTTTTTTTTCTTGTAGCCTGTTTTTGGGTTAGTTTATTGAGAGAAACTGTGCACGACGGCCATGATGGCAAAAAAAACCCCAACTCCAAACAAAGTTACTGATAATGGAGACACTCTGTGAAGAAAGAAAGATGAAGGATGATTTTAGTTGCCACAAAAAAGAAGCACATTTTTTTGACCGGTAGATTTTTGGGGTGGTGGGACAACTTTTTGCCTTTTTCAACATGACGTTCCTCACTTTGTTGTTCGTTGCCTTTGTCGCTTTCTGTACTGTACTTTTTGCTATGTTAGCATAGCACACCCGCAGAAGTATTTTTGTCTTGTACTTTTTAGTTTTAATTGAACATGTGCTTTCTTTCAAGATTTTTGTTGAACAAGAATGCATGGACTGGACGAGTTCTGGTGCTGGTGGACAATCTTTGACGTTCAGTTGATTTAAGCCTTGAGTCGTTTTTCCATTTTGCAGCTAAACGGGTGTGTCCCATTTGTTAACATTGTTCCATTAACTTTTTGTGCTAAAGACCACTTTGAAGTGATTTTCAGCTGTTGGATGACAATTTTTATGGTTTGAAACTATCTTGTGTAAATAAGTAGTTGGAATGCATGTGAGAAATGAATAGCTCACGTCAATTGAAACGAAGGCGAGTGCGCCATCTGCTGGTTGGAAAAAGAAACACCAGCTGACTGGAAAAAAAAAACATTTTGCAGTGCATCCATTTAGCTATAGTTTTTAGTTAAGTCTTCTATTCGTTTAATTTTGTGTATATTTTGCCCACATGGAGAATTAAGTATTCACAATGACAACAAAAAGTATTTCCAGTAGAAAGCTGATTCACGACTATTTTACTTACTATTTTAACGACCTATGAATACTTGTGTTCTCCACATTAAACATTTTCATTGTTTGGACCTCTGACTCATTGTCATTATAAATTTGTTAACTGTTAAATATTTTTATGCCCCCTGCCAGGGGCATAAAGCCCCAGACAATTCCTAGAATCATTGGGACACACAAACCCCTCCACCACGGTAAGGTGATGGCTCACGGAGTTGTGGATTTTATTCAGAATGTAAATTATAGCAACATATTTACATTTTCAAATTGCATACTGAAATGTTTTAAATGAATATAGCTACATATTGGCCATAGAGATATGTTACTTTTAAGTTATATCTTAAAAGTATTACAATTACGAATGTTGTTTCAGAGAATAAAAATGTTTCATGTTTCTTCAGCAGCTGATATTTTTTTTAAAACACTATTTTAAAAATTGTAGAAATGATATAACAGTAACAATTTGTACACAATTCCTGTTAATTTAATGCTAAGAAATATTCATTTATAATCTAAGAAGTTTAAACCCAAACATATTTTTTTCAAGACTATGTTCTATGCATGCCCACTAGTTGAAAAAAGGCATTCTGATAAAAATTGCGTTTGTAGAATAAGAGTTAATCCAGTGTTTTTCAAACTTTTTTGAGTCAAGGCACATTTATTTCATTGAAAAAACCCGTGGCACACCACCAGCTGAAATAGTGGAAAAAAAATCTTATTTTAACGATACAAGTGTTATATTGTTTGTATAAGCATTTTTTTTTAACATTGAATAATGACGTTATATTATAAAGTCTTGAATAGGAATGAAATAAAAACAACAAAAAAAAGGATTTTATAATGTTTCATATTGATAGTGTGAAACATGGACCTGTTTGGATAAACATGTCCATGTTTCACACTTATTCGCTTGTCTCTAATCAATGACAATTTGCTACCTGCTGCCTCCTGCTAGTATGGAAGAGTACTACAATGTAGTAAAAACATTATTACGCTGCCAGGCGCTAGACCGTCCAGGCACATGAACTAGATAATTTCCCCTGGCACACCTGACAATATCTCACACGGCACACAGTTTGAAAAACTCTGAGTTAATCTACCCGTTTATAGCTATCTCCGGGGGCGGCCATTTTGTCGACTGAAAATGACATCACAGTTGATCATGGCTAAGGTAACGACCAATCGCAGCTAAGATTCAGAAAACGGGTGAGCCATGATTGGTTGTTACCTGAGCATTTGTGATGTCATTTTCAGTCGACAGAAGTGACAAAATGGCCACCCCTTGAGATGGCTAAAAAGGGGTGGATTTTGCCAGAATGCCAAGTTTCAATTAGTGGGCCGAAGTGACGTAAAGGCTGCCACAAATTGCGCTTGCTCTTTCTCAAAAATGTGAAACACGAGCTACGTTTTATCACGAGTGAGAACAAAAGGTACAGCACAAAATGAAAGGAGGAGGGTGTTTAATTCAAAACAGCTCAAAAGAAAGATGTGGGACATGAAGAAAAGGTGACAGGAGCGCGTTGAACAGCTGACTCGTATGGAATGTGATATACTTGAAACAAAGTCCATACAATGTTTTAATGAGCAAAAGTTACATTCAGACGCTCGAGGGAGGTCTCCATTTCATTGGTATCAAATAAAAACATGAGAAACCTTGTTAGCAAAAGAGCTAGTGTAAACAGGACAAAGTGTTGATCACAGTAACACGTTCATCGTTCAAAGGTGCATTTCGGAGCCTCTAGAAGTAGCTAGCCGAATTGAAATACAACTTCGCACCTCAGGGGCAGGGGTAGCTGCTAGTGAGCTCCTCGACAACAGCTGTGGTCGTTTTCATGCCTGGCACTGGCCGTCACTTAATCTGATTATCTGATTAACTCATCCACTACCAGAATTTTTCAGACTCATTGTGAAATGAAATAAATATGTCATTGGGATTGAATGAGTTAAGCAAAACGAGCTAAAGACTTCATAACTAGCTAAACGAGTTGCTAGCTAGCTAACAAAGTTGCCATCTTCTTTGCTTTGTGGCTAGCGAAGGAAGTTAGCATGTCTTCTTACAAGTGGTATCTGAAACCTTTTGGTTTTGAGTTCTCCATGTGAGCAAATTGAAGCGTTTATCGTTTGAAGCAGCTTTAAAAAGGTGTTGTGAAATTTCTCAAAGACAAAGGCAATGAAAGGGGGGGGGGGGGTAGCCCTTAAAAGTAAAGTCAACACAAACATTTTGTTTTCCAAGAATATGTTCTATGCAAGCCCACTAGTTGAAACAGGGCATTCTGATAAATATTGCGTTTGTGGAATAAGTGTTAATCCATTTGTTTTTAGCCATCTCTGGGGGCGGCCATTTTGTCTTCTGTCGACTGAAAATGACATCACAACTGCTCACAAGGACCAATCACGGCTCAGATTCAGAAAACAGTTCAGCCGTGATTGGTCGTTGTGAGCAGTTGTGATGTCATTTTCAGTCGACAAAATGGCCGCCCCCTGAGATGGCTAAAAACGAATGCATTTTGCTGCTTAAAAAATGTTTGGGTTGACTTCCGCTTTAAGTAAGAACAGTGTAACTGACCAAAACTTGGCTTAAGACTCTTGACAGTTAAATCATCACCCATGCAGTGGAGATACACATCACATTCATTGATGACAAATATCAACATAACGGGTTTGGCATTGGTAGCATTTACATGCAAATATACAGAAAAAAAAAAAAAAAATCACAGGCCACTTCATTGGGAACATCAGCACAATTTCATCAAATGGAGCTCATTTGTTTTAATTGACACTTGGGCAACCATTTTCAAGTAATTGAGGCTTGGTATCCAATAGAATGGAGGTAACTATGAGGAAATGTAACAAAGGTGCTCTCCTTGGGGTTTCTGCTGTAATAAAAGCACCAACAATTGTCCTGATCACTCAGTTGTGGAAAAGCCGCCATTTAACAACGATCGTGTGTGTAAAGGCAGCGTTCCGAATGACCTGACCTCTGAGGGTATACAACAAAACATGCCGTCTACTGAAAAGCACTTATTTTCACTGTTTTCATCTGAAACATGAAAAAAAATTGGGGTGTTTGGGTTTGATTTCTGGAAGCAGTTTCTATTTTTTTTATGAAAACAAAATGAGTACAAAGAGTTTTGAGACCACCATTGCCTCTTTTTTTTTTTTTTTAACATGTATATATATCAAGTTTGGTTCATTTATCACAGTGGAGACTCGAGCCCAGATTTGCAGCAGACACCGTCTGAAATACAAAAGGGATGAATGCCACACAAGGGTCGAAATCACCAACAGGAGATGCGTGTTTTTCATTGGACGGCAAAAAAAAAAGGCTGAGTGGACTAGGTGCAGCATGTGAAACCATGGTAACAATAACAGCAACATGGCACAAAGAACATCATAGCCCTTTTTTAACATTCAACATGACTCACCGCGCGAACAAAATGGACATCTAAACATTTATTTGATAGCGCTTAAGGTCCATGTACTGCAAGAAACAAAAAGTTTCTCATGAGACTTGTTCGACAGTGCGCTGGATTGTCTTACTAGTGAGGACGGACAGAGACCAAAACTAGTAAATGAAACTCAAGCTGCAGCTTAAGCCTTTAAGTGACCTCATCCAAACTGCGGGCTTGCAACAAATGCAGCCGCCGCGGAAAGTGAAAGTGCAAAATGAATGCCTTAGGCACAAAATGGACGCCTAAAGCACAAAAACTTACAGTAAGTTGATGTTGAGGAATAAATAGTAAATGATGCAGAAGGGTTGCACAATTCCGTGAATTTTCAACATTGGAAACTTTCTATGGGGGGAAAAAAAAAACTGAAACGTACACATTTCTGGTAGTTTTGATGACAAAGGGTATACTAGTTCATGGACCTTAAGAACAAATTCCACTTGTGCATTTCTTCGATATCTTTGAATGCTTTTAGTATTTAGTCACAGTCATTCTTATTTTTTCCCCACAAATCAAAACTATTGGCCTGTCCCCACTGCACCTGGCATTAGGCCGCTTCAAGATCGAAAGTCTCAATGTTTTTTTTGTTTTTTTTTTTAAACGCTCTTTGGCCAAGTAGAAGTGTGACGCAGACTTTGGTGGTTTGTCAGAGTGCAGACTATGTTGTGGACAGCAGGCACCGTTTTAATCAACGACAGTGTAAAAAGTAGTCCCTTTTGGAGATGCAAAGACTCCGCCCGACAGTGAGGGCATAGGTACACATCTTAAGATGGCTATCACGGATATTGAATAAATGCACAAATGGCCTAAAGCGCAACATGCTTAAAAAACATAAGGCAAAATGGACGCCTGAGGCACATAAGCATACAGTAAGTTGACGTTTTCGAATAAATAGCAGTGACCGAGAAGGAAGCTGGCGGGTAATGTCTCGAAACGGGCGAGGGGGCCGTCACACGACCTGCAGCGCCCTCTCGTGACCGTCCAGCTGCACCTTGATCTTGTGCAGCTCCTCGATCTCCTGGTGGTGGCGCTCCGTCTTGTGGCGCACCAGCGAGCGGTAGAAGTGGACGGTGAACACCACGAAGATGACGCCCACGGGCACCATGATGATGGTGGACGCCAGCGCCGCCAGCCAGCCGCTGTCCCGCGCGGCCGGCGCCGCCGGCGTCGTCGTCGTCGTGGCGCCTCCCGAGTCCACGGGCAGAAATTTGATCCAGCAGAGGAGCACCACCTCGGCCAGGAAGAGCAGGATGCCCAGCGCGGTGGAGAAGCCCCACGCCAGCTCGATGTAGTAGTGCATGCGCTCGTGCGGTGACTCGCTGACCGAGTTGAGGTTGTGGATGTTGCTGACCGCCTCCACGTTGGGCAGGATGCACGTGCTGATGAGCAGCGCAAAAAGGTGCACGGCCACCAGCACCGTGGTGCACACGCTGAACGCCACCAGCAGCAAGCGCGGGTAACTGTACTGCATCTCCAGTTGCACCTCCACCATGGCCACCTCGCACCGCAACGCAACACAACACACAGACACACACACACACACACACACACTGTGGGCTTGCAACAAACGCAACGGAAAGCTTCAAAATGGACAGGCTTTTATAGGGTGACAAATGAACAATTATTTTGAATAATTTGACGATATATGTCGGATTAAAAAACAATTTCCATTCCTTCATTCAAAAACAGAACACTATTTGAAATACGCAGGAGGGAAAATGCACGCACGCACGCACGCTGAAAATGCAAAGAGGTGAATCGACGAATGCCCAACTGAAAATATGCGGGTGTCCACTCACAGTTTTTCGTAAGTGTTGTGACGCGATATATGAAATAAAATTGCAGGAAACTAACCATTGCGAAGCCGGAGAGCAGTGCCGAGGTCCTGCTGGAGGCCTTGAGTTTGGCCCTGCTCAGGTAGAGCTTCCTCCAGGAGAGGGCCTGCACCGAATGGTGGTTGGAGCTGACCAGCTCCAGGTAGCTGCGCCGCACCCAGTCCCTGTAGTCCATGCCGCCGCCGCCGCCGCCGCCATCCGGGGCCCGCTCTGACATGCCCGGGGCCGGCGAGCCCGTGGGCACGTTGAACTCTCTGCTCATACTGCCTGATTGGGAAACCATTCATACAACACAATAGCATTTGAGTACGGGGCTGCATTCAGAATTAGCCAATCATATTCGTAGGAGTCAGCACACTCCTCCCACCAATTTACGACTAAAGTTCAGCTGTTCTAGTAGCGTTGCTCTGAACTCACAAAGACTTTTGAGGTTAATATTTTGGTTCTACCTACAGGGAGGTTGCACTGAAAAAATAGGGCCAATATACCAGGGTAGTTTACAATGGGACCGAGGGTTTTGAGATAAAAAATATGGTGCAATTAACTACTCTTGTTCTCAAACAAATGTGACTTAGCATATGTTAAAGAACTAACAGTTCTCAAAGCTTAAATGCAAACATACTTAACTTGCATGTTAAATACAACTGAGGTGTACATAGGCAATGATGCTTTTGCATATTTGCGTAATTGACAAATTCACATTTAAGCCCTAGAAAGAAGTGTTTATCATACAAATATTTACAGTATGACTTCACTATTACGTCAGAGTAGTTACGCCACGGCCGGAAGAAGGTATCCCCGTCGTAAACCGAAGATCGCTTGTACAGTATTTCTATTTTCTTTCATACCAATGGGGAAAACCGTTTTGAAATCCGACCCAAACTACTGTTGATACAACACACATTTGCAAAAAGGTATCCAACAAAATACCAATAAGCAATCATAATGGCATGTGATCTAGCTCAACCAACTTGAATGTTAGTTAAAAAAGTTTAAAAAGTTTAAAAAAAAAAAAAAAAAGAAAAAAAGAAAAATACACAGCGTCAAAAATGCTAACGTAGTCGAACGTCTTCCGCGTTCTATATATAATTGAGCGCATTAAATACTATTAATGAGTCATTTTATTAAATCACTGACAGTTAGTGGGAAGCTTTATGATGTGCTTGTCAACAGACGAATTTTAAATGGTCGTCTTCGCCGAAAAATGTATTATTTGTTGAAGTTTTTAGCTGTTGAGTACACTTTCTCAGCAGCCCGGCGGACGAACGGATATTTAAAACTCTGCTAAGTCAAAAGTGGGATCCATTTGCACACTTTTGCTCACGTCTGACTACGTTACTAATAATTATTTCCCAACATGTTTGGACACGTTTCGAAGCGAAAACGTTGCATTTGAAGAGATTCTCGGCCGGGGTTTAGCTTCAAAACCAAACAAAACTCGAACAAAATCTCACAAACTTCTTGCTAGCTAGCCAAGTTAGTTAGCTAGCGCGACTCTAATCGAATTTCCCGAGCGCTCGACGGTAAAATGTCATTTTATTGGACTCACCTGGGCGTCAAAGTGGTGTGATTGTGAGCAGCACAGCAGTATAACAACAAGAATAGCTTCTATACCGAACACGCTCCTCCTACGTTTCCCAACGTTCTAACTAATCGGGCACAGCTTCCGGGTTTCATTTACAGTTGCTTGACCACTTCTTTACTTGCGCCACGACAAACAGTTCCGAGTCAAATCGTTATGGGGTTTTATTTGACTTTTTATGGGGAAATATTGAAGACAATTAAGCCTTTTTTTATTCCAAATTATTCACGTAAAGTCTTCATTTGTGCGACGTGGTTCAGTTTAGCATTTTTTTCTAGTTCAGTGTGACTTCCGGCTGGTCAGGCCTTCAAAATAAAAGCAATACGTCAATAGTTACTTTTAGACTGAAAAGATAAGAGCTCATTTACGACTGAACCACTATTTTTCATTAGAAGAATTTATTTTTAGCCTTGAAATGTTTTCCATACAAATGTATAACAATAACTGAGGCACAGAACAATGGGCAAACTCAGTTTTGCTCATTTTTCAGGGGAGTGGTAAAATTAAAAAAAATCTGCAACGATTAGTTCCTCTAGGTACTTGTTTTTACAGAAATATAATGATTCAAACATAATTTTTGAATCGGATCAGATTGTAAATTCATATTGGATCATATCCTTGCACACTGAGCTGTCATCATCGTTGGCGTCATACAGGTTGGATCCCATCAGTATCAGCTAGATTGCCTGTATTTGGGAATTCTGTACAGCACTTCACTACTTAGCTAGTGAGTGTTGCAGCACTGCATCTACTGTCATCTGTTATTTATGAAGTATCTCTATTTATGGCTCTGAATATTTTTGTGAGAAATGCCACAAAAAGATCACATTTTCTGCATTGCTCCAATGATGGACTATCGGCACTTATTGGACAGCTGCCACAGGCCCAGCGATCATTGAAAAAGTACTCATGATTATTTTTTTTTTTTTTAACAAATCATCCATCATCATAAAACCTGGTTCAGAACCTTCAGGATTCTGCTAGAGGGCAAAAAAAGTCAGGAAAAGCGGACTGGAAACAGCTGAAGTTTATTTGGGGTTAATCAAATGCACTCTAAATGGTGGCAGCTGTTTGCCTAACTAACAGGCTTAAATATGATTGGTCAATTCTGAACAGCCACATTCTCATTTATAAGAGCACACGCAATTGTGCAACTGCATTATCTCTGTTGTTTTTTTACTTAACCTTTTGAAGAAAAAAAACCGCCTTTCTCTTCATTTGTCTCAAATAGGTTATAGGTCACACTAATACAGTAGTGGAAAAAGTTTTGAAATGATTTATCGTCTCATTAATTTTTCACAAAAACTTGGTTTTTGAACAGGCATGTGTAGACTTTTTATATCCATTATGTGTGTAAAGAGATGTGAAATAATTTGCAAAGAAGAGAACACAAAACGTAACACATTGAGTATGAGCCAAGAGGCGATGGTGGTATCGGTGGCATATGAAATAGAAACAAGTTGGACTTGAGAATCTCATTTGAGAAGACGCCTTCATTTCATACACATGCCCCACACATTTTGCTTTTCCCATACAGTGACAAGGCACAGGGTTTGCTCCGTAAGGATCAATGTAACCCCAAAAAGGTTTAATAAGAGGGCCTCTTACTAATGACTCTATTGCACTTTCCTCTAATCACATCTCTCAGTAGCTCTGTTGACTTTCTGAGTTTCAACTACTTAATGCGACTTATCAAAGTCTGTTACAAAGTAAAAATACAAAATACATATTTAGAAAAACAAACGCAAATCAGCAATATTTGCCCGAGTACAAATGTGTAGCTGTCGTGCGAGCACATAATCCCACTCATCTGTCATTCCTGCAGTTCTTACAAGGAACAACTTGTGCTTAACTAAATTTTCTTCATCGATGAATCAGGAAAATTAACAAGTGATTAAGTGCCTCAAAACACGGTGAATCAACAATCAATTTTAGACAATCGATCAAGTCTTCCTTATCCTCCCATCCCTTGTACTATTGTGTGTCAAAATGACTGCTTGCTAAGATGAACCACCTAATGCTTACATGGCTAGCAACACACTTTACAGGAAATACAGGAGACACATAAGGTTCAACCCGGCAGTCCGGCAGCCATCTTGCAAGGATTAAAAGTCAGTTTCGCGACGTTACTTGACGGCAACCACGGTGGTGTTGTGGATGGACTCCATGACGGCGGCCAGGCGGCTGCACAGGTCGTGGGCCTGGTTCACGTGGACCTTGGGGGGGTCTTTGAGAACCACCGTCTCAGCCGAACAGTCCAGGACCCGTGGCAGGAATTCGCCGAGTTTCATCTGCAGTGAGTCTGCACAGGAAAAGGAGAGGGCTGGTAAAAATGAGGTTTGTTTTGGGAAGATTAAGAACGGTACCCATGTACCGATAAGCGGGCCTAATGTTCACATGCAGAAATAACTTGGATCTGACATTTACTATTTTTTTAAAATGAATCAATGAAAATTAGACATTGCATTTATTACAGAATTACTTAAAAAAACTTGTAAAGCAGGCCTGCACAAAAATGCCGGTACCCCTAGCAAAGATTGAGTAGTCACTGTGCTGTTTGGTGCCATGGTGCGTACCACACTAAACAACGGAACAGAGGAAGCAAAGGAGATAGTTGTCACGGGTAATAAAATGTGACTACAGGTGCGAATGCTATTCAGAAATTTAAGATCCACGAGACTGTAGCCAGCCTCCCTTGACATGGCTGCAGAAGGAAAACCGCAGAGCACAAAGTAAAGAATAATCCCGCCTGGCCAGAGCGAGACATGCAATGTATCCACGCGGATTACCGACAAGATAAAAGCACCTATTGCTCGCTCAAATGCTTACACATCACACGCAGCAGATGACGCAGGAATACTCTTCATACCCTGGACTTTTGTGTGTGTGTGTGTGGGTGTTTCACCAAATTGCTGTGTGTATACCATGCTTGAAAAGCTGCGCTTAGACATGCGTACCGTCCAAGTCCTGTCCCAGACAGCAGCACCACTGACTGCGGATGCTCTCCATGGTGTCGCGGTCCTCCTGTGATGGCGGCGCCTCGCGGCTCATCAGGTGCAGGCAGGGGATGACCACTTCGTCCATGATGGCCACGCCCTCCTCCACCTTGCTCTCATCACCGCTGGCGAAGAGCCGCGTCGCGTTTTCGTTCAGGGTCTGCGGCGCAGCAGGGAGGTGATGCGCAGAAAAGACCTCTTATCAGATATTTTCTACTCTCCATCTACCGTTGTCTGCATGTAACTTGAAATTCAGAATGTCACGAGTGTCTTTTCTTTGCATCCGAGTCGAGTCACTTGACTTGATTTGAGTATTGGCTGATAGCGAGTCAAAAAAAAAAAAAAAAAAAAAAAAGAAACAGACATCTCCACATTGCGCACAAGCGCTCAAGAAAATGGACGGTTGCACATTCATTTTGAAAATAGCAACCTCGTGTGCAGCGTCACTCACCGTGAGACACTTCCTCCTGTAAAGTGCAATTAAAGACGTGTCCACGCCGCGTTTCTCTCCGCTCGTCAGCAGGCCGGCGTTGGCGTCGTAGGCGTGAGCCAGGTAGGTCAGAGCCTCGCGCATCCTGGGATACAAAAAAATAAAATAATCATGCTTTGCGAAACCCAACATGCCAATGATATGGGAACACTTACTTCCCGTGCTGGTAGTGCTCCAGTCCAGTCAGTAAGTAGACAAAGACGGTCCGGAAGGTTCTGTAGTCATCATGCCACTGCTGTGGAATTTCACAGGACAAATGCATTTTAGTACACTTTGCATGTATAGTTCACACTTTATAAATATATGAATTATCTATTCACTGAATCCAATTTGGCCTTGTGTCCAAGTTTCAAATTGCAGACTCGCTCCTCAAGTCTTAATCTTAATTCCACCGAGACCTAATTACACCGAGGAGTTACTTGTGAACACACTCAAACACACGAGTTGGATAAAAATTTTCAAAAAAGTTTTACTAAATTCACACCCGAATAATATAAAATCATCATCAGCGTAAAAAAGTAGAATAAATCCCAGTGTACTAGTCTACCTTGCCGTATTCATAAAAAAATAATTAAAATAAAATAAACATTTGCAAGGCTCTCCACTTGTCTACATTAATGCCTTAAATAAAACTACACAATTTTGTCAACAGAAGAGGAAAAACATTGCCAGTGCAGTAGGCTACATCAAGTACCAGATAGTCATCCATGTCCATGTCCTCTGGCTTGATGAGACGCAGCTTGGCTCGGGCTTCCCTCATGATACTGATGGCTCTGCAAGACCAACGGTGGGAGCTGATTATATGCTTTTACATGATAAGTACTCACCACAACATAGGGTACACGCACATCAAACGAGAAAGATATCAGGAAATGTTCCCATTGAGAATCTGTACAAGAGAAGGCAAGTTTGGCTACAGTTGTTATCATTTGAACACTAGATGGCAGTATTTACATACATTACTATTGTGTTCAGTTGATGAAAAATGTTTTTTGTTTTGCTTTAATAAATGGTAAATAAATGTTGCACGCATAGACTAATTGTTTGGCACAACAACAACATACAAGTCATGTCCTTTTGGGCTCTATGCTGGCCACTTGCATCCACCTTGCTTCCTTTTTTGAACCAATTTAGCTTGAATATGTTCGGTTGTGGAATTTTGGAGGATTTTGTAATTTCCAACTTCAGCTCTTAAAAAATATTAATAATACCCTGTAAAAGTCAAATTGTTCCTTTGGGGTGTATCGTGGACACTTTTGGCCAGTTGAAACCCATGAGAATTGCATTTTCAAATTCCTTGTTATTGCATTGACAGTGAAGGTTATATTTTACACTTATGACAACAACCGATGTTACTTAAATGCAATACAAATAGCAATAATATAAACTATGTCTCTGGATAAAAATGGCCAGCAACAAGCTATGTGAAGGTCAACGTGTGCGTCAGGAAGCTCTCGTCACCTCTCATCGAAGCTGAGGTTGCGATCAGTGAACTGCTCGAGCAGCGTCCTCTCAATGACGCGTTTGGGCGCTTTGTTCTGGAAGAAGTAAACGAGAGCATGCTGCAGGCGCGCGTCCTCCCGCGGCGTGGTCTCCTCCTGGGAGAGCTCGTACAAGCGGGAGTACTCCTCGTGGAAGGCCTGGCGGAGGCATTTTGCATTTGAAATTGAATTAGAATTTACCGTAATGTTGATAAATTGGCGCAGTGTGAAAAGATAAGTTCCAAACATGTTCAAGGACCCAAAGGCCAACCTTGATGAGTCCAGCCTCGGGACCCTCTGAGTCGAATGCTTGTCTGGCCTTTGCAATGGCGAGAATGATGCCCTGCATGGCTGGGGTCAACATCATCTGTCAGATGACGAGACAAAAAAAAAAAAAAAAAAAAACTCAACAGATTAGTTCAGCGTCACAACGTAATTTTCAAGCCAATTCAACCTTGCCTTAATTTTTCAATGTGACTTTGGAAGGTGTTATTTGTTCTCCCTTTTGAAGGTCAGGCACTTACCTCTTCATTGTATCCGTCAGCGTCCGCCCTCACCATGATCCTGCCCACGTTGGGGATCTCCACCTCGGACACGGCGTTCTCGACCTGCCGCCGTATCGTGGGCGCCTGCTGCTCCTGCGGCTCCTCGCCCTCCCGATCCGCTTCATGCTGAGGAGGTTCCTGCGAGGAGGCCTTGACGTCACTTTGCGTCCTTTCTTCCACTTCTTCCTCCTCCTCCACTTTTGCGTCTTCCTTCTTCACCGAGAGGTCTGATGTCGAACGGTCACTGCTGAGCTCAACTTCGGGAGCAGGAGTCTGGAATAGAGCAGACAAACATCAATTAAGTCGCACTTTTTACAACCATGGGAAGCGGAATCATCTGAGGAACGTCTTTGTAGAATGTAGTGTGTGTGGCACTGTAAACACGGACATACTTCATTTACCATTAATTAGAGAGTAATATCCACTTTATCACCAAGCTGTCAAACTCATCATGTGGTTCCAGAAAGTGTGCATGCCCTTCACTTTATCTGTACATTCGAGCGTGACGGTGACGTGACCACAGCCTGTATCCCCATCACTATGTCAAGTGGTGAAATGGGACACTTTAATAACTTAGTGACCTGGAATATATGACCCATATCCAGCAAAGCGGGGAAGGGGTAAGTGGGTGGTTTCACGGGGCTTAATGCACCTGACTCTGAGGCTCCATCTCAGCTGCGGTGGCGTCAGCACACTCCTTTTGTCCCAGGGTGTCGCTGTTGTCGGGCTCACCGCCATCTGCCTGGCAGTCACAACTCTGAGGGGGTGCTGCTACCTCAGATTCTTTTCGGGGTGGGGGGGGAAAGAAAGAGACAATTCGTTTCTTTGATTTGAAGATAAAATGAGTGGACATCTTATTTGAACCGCTAGACTTTTCCCACAGTTTGTCATTTATCGGCATCCTTCATTGCATCGATAGATCATAGGTGTGTGAGTAGTTTAGTTAGGATCAAGCGTTAAGTACGCAACACTGGTGAAGACTTAGAAAATTGACATTAATATCAATATATTTACAGATGCAAACATGTAAAACATTCAATCTAATTAAAACTCAAAGAAATATAATGCATAATATACTGTAGAAAGAAGTGACTTTTCTGTGACATACAGTTCACTTGCATTGGGACCAGGTGGACAGTACAACCTATAATATATAAAAAAATGATCATATCTATAATTGAAGAATATATATTAAAATAACAGATTGGCTATTACCTCTGTTAGAGTTGGCTTGCATCGGAGACAATATTTTTCCTTTACTACATAAAATATTGTATTAACGGTATAAAGTACTATTATATAAAATACCAACGTCTTAATACATACTTTCAATTGTTTAATTTGTCACTTTTCTCCGTTTGAGTATTTATGCTTAATACTTAGTCCTGGGTATATTTGATTTTCTTCATGTTTTCAAAACGCCGATGAGTCTCGAGAGACCTTCAAGTGGGCCTGCAGAGTCTGTCTCTGGGTCACTCTGGGCTTCAGCTTGCGCTTGTGAAGCGGCAGCTCCCTGGGCCGGCTCCTCCGTCTGCTGGAGGCCCGACTGCGGCAGCGGCTCAACGGGTGCCGGGGGCCGAGGGTCATGGTCGACGGTGGCGTCGGGGGGCTCGGCGGCGGCGGAAAGCGTGGACTCGCCCTGAGGCGCCGCCGCCGTCTGGCGGAGTTGCTCCTCCCACTCGCTGAGCTCCTGCTGGAACCAGCGGTTGTCTTGGTGCACGTAGCGTCTCAGGACCGGCGGCAGCGAGTCCATGCCGAGCAGCACCTGGCCCGTCTCGTCATCTGTGTGTTCTGAATGGAGGGGAGTTGGTATTATTATTAGGCTTTTATTAGGATTTTAAGATTTAAAAAATCCTACCTTATGTATTTAATGGCATACAGTATTTTCAGTTTTCTATTTTTTAACTGTATATACATCTAAAAGAGCGACAAACCGGAATTGTCTTCTAGTATATTCTATTTACCCGTACGCTTTTTATTTCACAGTTGACAAAAAAAAAAAAAAAAACGGCAGAGGTCAAGTTTCAGGTTTAAGAAGAACAGAAAAAAACAAATGAAGAACATAGGTTGCAGTCCAGTACCAGTAATAAGATGCGGAAGCCTGTCATCAATGTACATCAGACAGTAGGCGCTGGCGTTGGTCATGCCGCCAAATGAGTCTCGTTCCAGCTCCTCCCACGAAGACTCGGTGATACTGATGTCATTGTACTTCATCCAGCGCTGGTTGGCGTGGTCGTAAATGTACGCCCAATAGTGGCCTGCTGAGGCCTGGCCCTCGTGGACCAGCACTGCGTGAAGTCTGTAGGGTACCTAATCAAACATATGGTTGAAAAAAAAACAAAAAAACAACAAGAACAAGTGTAAATAACAGGAATTTGATGACAGCACAATATTAAAAACGAGACTTCATTTTACATAAAATATCACGCAATGCAGTCCAAATATTATTTTCTGGAAAATATGAGATATGAGAATAGGACCTAACATAGAGTCTCAATTTTGGATAGAGAGATAAAAAAAGATTAAATCCTGATTTTACAAAAAATAAAGTCTACACATGATGACAATAACAGTATTTAGTAAAAAAAAAAAAAAAAAAAGGTATTTTACAAAAATGAAGTCCAAGCATTTCAAGAAATGTGAGTTTGTTTTTGAATTGGAATAAAGTGGAAAAATCTTCCATTCATTTTCAATTTGGCTCTAATACTCCTTTGTAGTGAATACTGTATATGTTAAATGAAATAATCATTTAAAAAAAGTATAGTATAGTATAGTATAGTAGGGAGACAGTGTAAAATTCTTGACGTTCTTTTAAGTGGAGACATTTATACTCGTTTTCCTGATACAAATCAATAGTTGAAAGTAATGTGGGCCTCGCGCACGTTGCACAGCGCTGTGCGACAAAGGGACTCGTGCAAACATTACCTGGCAAAGGCTGTTGTCTGAGTACATGCCCTCCAGCGTCTGACTGAGTCTGTCAATGTTGGCCTTTAGCTCTGCGGCGGCAAAACAACACGAGCACGGAGGGAATAAATCCAAATGACTGATTGCAATACCAAGCGCGGCCCACAATGGCCAAAAGCTCCCAGTGTACCGTTGATGTCGTTCTCCACTTCCGTCCTCCATCGCTGGAGGCAGCCCTTAACAAAGTGCAGCTCCTCCTCGGTGACGCCGTGGGGGGCCGGGTGGGGCGGGCAGTCGTTTGGGTGTCGGCACTGGGTGAAGGGCTTGTATATGGGGGTACGCTGGCAGCTGGACACCAGGCCGTCCTCCTCCTCCACCTCAGCGCCTGCCACCTCACTGAGGGAATTGCCATTATCAATCCATCCAACCATTTTTCTATTGTGATTTTAGGATCACGCCAATAGGAAAACATTTCACATTGCATTTTATTCCACCCTGTGCCGCTACATATGCACATGTTGTGAACAGTATTCAAGATGATAGTCCGTAATAGTCATTCTTATGTTATATAGTTACTTGACATAAATAGCAATAGTATTCCAAAAATGTAAAAATGAAGGCATCTTGCACAATAATTGCCTAATGTGTTGCCGGGGTTGCAATTGTGCCTACACAAAAGGTGTAAATTCCATCTAGCTAATGTGCTAAATAAAATGTTAGTAAATTGTCATTTATCGGTGATCCACTTGAAAAACACAAAGTTCATGCTTTGAAGCGCACTTCCAGATTTTGTGTTATATCATCTCGGGGCTCACCTGTCCTCTTGGTTGGCGTTCTCGCTGAGCGGGTGGAAAGGAGGAGTGGGTGAAGAAGAAAGCGGTCGGGCATCTTCAGCAGGGGAGACTGTGGAGGGCTTGGTGGAGGCAAACTCTAACACAAATTGCAGCATGTCAGCCAGAGGGTACTTGTTGGGTCCCGAGCCGTAGTTTTTATAGCTATAGAGAAATAAAAGCGATGCCAATTAGTGCTTTTGTCATATGAAGTAGAGAAGATTGAACAACAGGATCTCTACTGTACCATTCCAGTTTCTGTTGAAGAGCTGCAAGCTGCTCCTTGAGTTTTTTCACTTCTCCTCTCCTCTCATGCGTACACGTCAGGTTTTTGTGAAGATACCTGTCAACAAATGTGAGCAAAAATGGATCAATACCTTTCACAATAATTATTACGGGTATTCATCATGTCTTCTTTTTTTTTTTCAAGCAACTGTAACATGGGCAATTTAAACATTAAAACTGCACTTAACTATAGGATGTCGAAAGAAATACTTGGAAAAAAAAAAGATTAAACTGAAACGTATTACACATAAGAGTATGACTAAAAAACGTACATAAATAGGTTAAAGGTTAAATAAAACTGAACTTTCACTTAGGAAGTGATTCTTTCACGTACCACTAGTTGGACTACCGCACTTCAAGAATCACAGCAACAGTAAGATAATTCATACCTCCAAAGTGAACATCATATTTGAAAAGGCACCTTTATTGTAGTCGCTCTTGTACTGCTGCATATGTGTGTGGCTATAATTCTTTCAATTTTCATGGCCAAGTGGTCACCTGTCCATGTAGATGATTTGTGGAAATTCCAGTTTCTTGTGTATCTTCTCGGGACGGCCAAGCTGCGTGTTGAACTCAAATCTGGACAGTTCAAACGTCAGCACGGGTGGCAACTTTTTGAACCATCGCTGCAAAAAAACCAAAAAACAAAAATAGACGTAATCAGGACATAAACATGCTTTGAGTCGATCCTACGTGTAATAAAAACCTCCTAACGTTACGGACCTCTCGTCCAGACGGTGCGGTGTTTTCTGCGTGGAGCGACTCGATGTCCCTCTCCACCATGGCACCTTCCAGGCATTCGTCCAGGTTGTTGAAGCCGTTCACTTGCAAAGGGTACTGGCCAAACTGCTCAATGTTACATAGAACTTTACCTAAACAAACACACGTAGGTGTGAGTGGTCCATATTGGTCAGGACACTATTGCTGAAGCTTGCACATACCCTCGTGCTTCCGCTCGGTGACAAAGGTGCCATAGAAAAGTTGGACCATGGGGTTGTTTTGTTTGTCTGTTGCATTGCTGAAAGCAAAACACAATAGAGTATTAATGTCTAACTTTGATGCAAAATACATCCGTACATCCACAGTGGGTTCACTTGGTTTGCGGGTGAGCCGGGGGCTACAAGAGGCGGGGTACACCCAGGACTGGTTACCGGCCAATCAGAGATGTGCAACGCATTTTAATGGGCTCATTAGTCCACCGTATTCAGTTTTTTATTTTGCATATATTGTGTTAACATTAGTACTGTGCATAACGTGAAGACAATAACATTAAATAAACTTTCTAGGTATAAAACCTCTCTGTCATTTTTGATGGACACTACTAGGCAACAGTATTTTAACTTGGTTTAGGTGGTACTGTACTTGTAAACTTGTAAAAAAAAAAATGTCTGTTCTAGTTTAATGCTACAGTCATTTATCGAGTAAATAATATCGTTTTTTCAAAGTCACAAAGGTACATTAAGAGAGAGTTAAAAGTGTCAGAACAGCGATTCATTGATTTGTAGTTTAGAAGTGCATCAAATTATTCTAATCGCTAGGGGCAGTAATGCTCCAGGTTAGAACACAAAATTTGCGCTACTGAGATGAAGATGACGAAATTTCCACTACATAGAGAAGCTTTGTTGAGACTTGATGCGGAGATCAAGTACATTCATGACGTGACGCAGATTTTTCATTCAGTTTTGGAGTAAAAGAAAAATAGTCATCACACTTCGTGGCCTCCAGTCTATTTTTTCTGTAGAAACTAACAACTAGTCCCCACATACCATATGTACAGTATTGTGGTTATATTATTATAGTTTTTGTTTGTGTTTAAAAAGTGTATTTCAGTAAGATTAATCATGGAAGCCTCATATCTCATGTAACCTACTCTTGGACTTACTCTCCATTGGCGGCCAGCTGAAAGGCATCTTCTAACCAGTCGAGCAGTTTATGGGAGAACTCGCTCACATCCTGGTCATGTACGGATACAAAGAATCAGTTGGCACTTGGCACGGTATTTTCCATCCCAAATAACGGACTCATTGACTGTCTATTTCTTGCACCTGCTGCGCCTCGCTGGTCCTAAAAGCCTCTCGCAGTAGCTCCACGGCAGCAGAGGGGTCGACGAACCTGCGCGTGGAGCCCACCATGAGGGCGAAGAGGCAGCGCAACTCCTGCATGAAGGCGATATTCCTCTTGTCCTATCAGCACAAATTCAGGGTCACACTTCACCCGCTTGCTAGCAAGTCTGTCTTCCGTGATGATGACGACGACGACGACGACGATGAGAATGAAGATACTCACCTCGTGGCTCTTGCACCTGTCCAGGATTTGCTCTGACAGACGGTAGTTGAGTACTAGCCTTTTAAAAACAGGCAGGTGGAACAGTGACTGCAACACAACAAGACACCTTCATGTACTTGAGACTTTACCGTGCTTATTACCTCTGCCAAGGCAGGTATGATTTAATGGGCACTTGTTGGATTGCCAGTTGGCAGGATCACACAAAAACATGGCTGTCATTAAGGCGCTCACTGCTACCTTGCGGCACCACCTGTTAATTCTTTTCTGCTGAGAAAATGACTCACCTAATGCTACAGAACAGTTCTTACTAAGCTTTGATTTCACTTTCCACATAATGAGTACGCACATGCGCTATTTACTTTCCTTTTAGACCCCAAGTGTGTTTCAATTAGTCTTATGTGTCATGATAATGCGTCCCGAATTGAGCACTGATGTGTCTCCTGATAACATCTGAGTGGGAAATTCAGCGGAGACTGATCTCATTGTTACAGTCACTGGTAGCCGCGGAGGGTAACGAGAGCTTGAGAGTGGTCACTTTGGCTCAGATTTGATAGCGTAATTTCATTTTGGAGATCATATTCACCGTTGTTGAATCTACAACACTTGCTCGGATGGCAACAAAAAAGGGGGTGTCATTTGATTGTCGTTCATGCTACCAATAATACTTAGATTAAAAAAAAATAAATAAATTCCATTTCGCAATGGAGTCTGATCTCCAATCATTTAGACTCAATGGCTCCAGCGCTCAATTATACACTTTTCCTCCGTGTCAAAAGATGGCACCTGTTTCTGAATGAATTCGATAGGGTTTTTATGTTACGATTTACGGACAGGGCAGGACTTTCAGCAAAACATATCGGCCA
Source organism: Filicampus tigris (assembly GCF_054856515.1). NCBI lineage: Eukaryota > Metazoa > Chordata > Actinopteri > Syngnathiformes > Syngnathidae > Filicampus > Filicampus tigris. The sequence continues at coordinate 12,828,556 of NC_141233.1, read as the reverse complement.
GCTGAAGTACCTCCGGGTCACACATAGCGTTGGGTTTTTGCCAGTATATGTGAAAAACTATTTTGACACATTGCCTATTCAATTTTGGAGCTTCTGGATGATCAAAGGTGCTGATTTAGAGCCAGTCACAAAGACTCAAACCAAGCATGTATGACATCAAATAACTCCTTTCAACTCTGCGTTTCCGAGCTTTTCCAGGTGTTCAGCTCAGAATGTTGTAAAGGCCAACCTTTACAGATTCTTTTTTAAAATGGCTTGCTACTTGAAATCACCATGAAAGGAGGAAAAAAAAACAAAACTTTATGGGTAATTTTTATTACAAAAGCAACTCTTTTTTGTAATTGTATAACAGCTCCGAATATACAATAGCCTTCACACAAATTCACGTTATTCAATTTGTACGGCAGTGAAAAATGTTAGAACATTGCTAGGACAAAGGTTTTGAGATAAAACCCTGGATTATGTTTTCAACAGCAAAAATGGTTTCAAAACATGCATGTCCAAGAGCTATTTCAAAGGTTACGGATGCACACGTGCAAGCTTCTGCTCACCTGGATGACGGCGCTGAACCAGCAGGTGTTGCCCACGTTGCGAATGCCAACGGGCCAGTCGTCCTTGCGGATCCAGTCCGCGGGGCTGCTCATGTCGCTTTGGGCCTCGCATCTCTTCCTCTTGCTCCTCGCCGAGGTCTCCTCGGCGCTGGCCTCCAAAGCCCTGCCGAGACATCGGTGCATCCGTTGGTTGACGGGTCAACCCACGCAGATCCGTGGTTGGCCATTTGCAAGCTCGCCTATTCGTGGATTTTACTGGTAACCTGTCAGTGTGCATTCGTTGGACCATGTGTGATGTCACGTCAGTTTCGGCTAGTCTGTTCTTTTGGCTCGTATGCTCGCTAATACTATTGATGAGTCATGTGAAGGTGGTTTGTTTGTGTTGAATAATTGAACTACTGAATACAGTCGTTTATGTAACATCCCGATTGTATACATGCTACCTGCATGGTCTTGATGCTACGCTAAATATTCTTTGTCTGTATTGCTAATGATCAAAGTCAATTAATCAATCCAAACATTATACCAGCTGGTGGTGTTCTTTTACGATTCTCTCCATTTTAAGTGTTTTGCTGTTATTTTGCGGCACCTATGGGCAATTACGAATCCCGGTCATCAGTTATTAGCAGATATTCACTATTTGGGCTTCAGGGCTATGTCCCGATCCTCCCCAAATAGCAGGGGTTCACAGTTGAGACAAAAGAGTGGATGAAAAAGGAAAGCAAAAGGTTGGTACCGATGAAACTCTCGCTCCTCTTCCTGAGCCTTGTGGGACTCCTGCAGGCTCAGCTCGATAGCCGTTTGGAGTTCATCGTGAGCGCCTGAAAGGAGAACATCTTTAGAATCGATATTTTGCAGTTAGTCTCCATTTTACTGGATTTATTTAATGCGACGCACAGTGGACCAATAGTAACCAGTAATCCATTTTGGAATAATCCTGTTTTATTTAATGCGACGCACAGTGGACCAATAGTAACCAGTAATCCATTTTGGAATAATCCTGTATCATAATATAATCTGGAAAGCTCTCTGATGTTTCAAACAAACAAATAAGAAGAACAAACGTAGCAATAAAAGGCTTTCTTGCCCTAACAAACACCGAGTACTGAATTTTTAAAAAAACATGAATAAATATGCCATGGAGCATACCTTTCTGTCCCTCCCAGGCTCCCACGGGCGCCTGGGACTCTGTGGGTTCTCCAGCATCCCGGACCTCCGCTGGCTGACTTGTCAGCAGTCCGACGGCCTGTCCGATGTCACCTCGACTGGCCTTAAAGAGAGCGGGGAGATAAGGCAGGAAATGATAAGGACGCATACGTACTCTGAATATATACACACGCAGGACACTTCATTCGACTTTATGATCTGTGTCAAAAAACACATGAAAGGCAGCATCGAATGGTCTTTTGGCTTACTTGTAACGCTCTGCCGAGAATCTGCGGATCCTGGATGCCGGTGATCTCCCTCAGCTGGTTGATCAGCATCTCAGACTGCTGAGGAAACAAAAGCAACAGATGGATTTGAGCTACATGCAAAAGTATAATGGATAAATGTTTTTATATGAGTATAAAAAGTCTACACACCCCTGTGAAAATACAGCCTTGGTTTTATCGGACTATAACATCAGGCAAGCGAACTCCTTTACCCTTGATGTGTATTTTTAATTTTCATGACTGAAGGATTGAAAAACTCAAACGGTCTTCTGTTGTGTTCTACCTGCACTGTACCGTCAAATTATATCAACAAACCTTAAACAGCAACATGGCAAACTGTTCCCAGTAACTCCGGCTTTCCCGCCAGATGTCCTTTGCCTTCCATAATCATGAGTCATGTGGAATAGACGATGCCTCGTGAGGCGCACTTAAAGCATGTGACGCACATGGGCACGACAAATGCCCGAATGCCAACCTGTCATTGTCTTATGAGACCAAGACGGTGACTGAGTCACCAGCACAATGAGAATCAAGTCTTTGTCCTCAGCGGCACATCATGCTTCAATAAAGTTTGGAAAACGAATTCTAACCCATGACATCATCTTATCCTTAGTGAGGGCGACATGTTAAAAGGAATCCCCTTCACATACTGACATTACTTTGCATGTAAAAGAGTACAAACAAACCGCCAAGCGTGTTTTCACCTTGTGGACACATAAAGCATTTATATACGAACTAGAGCCTGCTGAGTGAGACGTGCTATATAAAGCCTGTCGCTACACCAGCAGGTGGATGCATCACACACACACAAATACACAGACACAGAAAGCCAAGAGCAGAGGGACCAGACTTATATGGCGTCCGGGGTATATCTGAGACCCCCTTGGTTAGCCTCTATTTTAAGCAGCTGACATGGATAGGACTGGCTTCTGTTTATCATTCTACTCGGCATGCCACCAGACTCCATCACAAAGCCACTGTGACTCTCCTCCCTCCCTCCCTCTCTCTCTACACACACACAAACACTGTGCCAAACAAATATTTCAGGTTGGATGACACAAAGGAACAGTTTTACAACCTTAAATACTGTTAGGGACCTCAGTGTTGGAAAAAAAGACAAGATTGTCCATTGGATTGTAGACAAGTGAGAAGACGGATTTAAATGCAAATGATTTGTTTACTTGTTGGATTTGCTATATAAATAGATTATATTTTGACGGTGTTAAAGACAGTCATAATACTTACTTAGACACAAAACCGTCAAAGGATAAATGTGGTACGATAATTCACTAAAATAGGTGTAAAATGCAGTATATCATAACCCTAATTTAAAAATATGTAACTCAATGTTCTTAAACCTTTTACATTTTCAAGTGAGATCCCCAAGACATCCTCCAAAACATGGAAGTTTTTTTTAATTTTGAATAGTATGAAAAAACTTAAACCACGTCCTATTTTCTTACCGTTTTGTGCGACAACCACAACACAAGAGGGGGTTAGTAATAGAGGGGTTAGTTAGGAGCTTTCCTGCTAACATGTCACTTGTGTTAATTACACTCCACGTCGTCCATTTTTTTTTTTTTTTTTTTTTGTGCTCACCGATTTGGCCGAGTTTTCTCCATTTTCGCTCTCTTCGTTTCTCATTGCAAAATCAAAACCAAATTTCTTCCCGTTTTAAAATTTTCTGCCCCGAGAGCGGAGTCACTGCCACTCCATCTGTCACACGCAGAGAGCGCAGAGCCGCCCGCGCGTGCTCGACTCGTCAGCGTCAGGCGTGCGCGCGCCCCAGCTGGCGTCAAATCGGACGTGCGCGCGCAGCCGCGACGTGATTGACAAGGAGGAGTGTTGTGGGACACAACATGCTGATGATTTTTCTCCAAGTTTTCCCAGCAGTTGTCCAGTATGTGATTATTTATATAAAACTATATCGTGTATAAAAATTACATTTTAAAAAATCAAGCCAGTGCAAGAGTAATGCAATGTGTTATTGGACTAAAGGCATAATGTTAGTAGAATAGTCGCTGGACAAAGGACAATGTTGTTACAAGAATAAAGTCAAACACATTAAATTTGCCGCTAAATTACATGCTTTGCATTAAAAAAATAAGTATATATATTCTTACCCCTTGTGCTTGGACGCCACTGCATTTGTCATAGTATCAATGATTTCAAAGTTGGGCCCAGATCGTGTCTTGTCATCCAGCAAGTAGTCTCTGGTTTTAATAATATCAATAAAAGTAGTTTAACGCGAACTAAGAAAAACACATTTGTATTAAATTCATGTTTGTGATCCTCTGTGATGGAACCTCTGAGGGGCATCCTCTCTCATGTGTTCCATCATTCCATGCACGGTATCAGCTTACTCGGTAGGTGAAGATCAATATCGAAGAAAGTTTAAAAAAAAAAAAAAAAATGTCCACACAAGCCTGGTCTGTGTTCTGGCTCTTCATTCACTTCCTACCACCTGGGCTCCTATTCGATGCAACTGAGGATATTTTGGTAGTAAAAAAAATAATTAAAAAAAGAACAGAAGAAGACAGAAGAATTTCATCTTGATGTCTGTCATTTGGTTGCTACTGCTGTCAGGTAAGACGCTGTTCCATTGATTGAAATACAGTACTTAAAAAAAAACAAAAAAAACTTCAGCTACTGCTTCAGCTGCAATATTTTTAACACGTTTGCAAGCCGGACAGACACTGCATTCAGAATAAAACATCTTTAACAAAAGTAATCAAGTAGATTGAATTCTGTTGTTCACCTATAATGTGACTGCATGCTCGGTCGGATATGAGAGGAGGACACATCAATGTAATTAACACATGATACTGTACATAACATTCTGAACTGTGATAAGACTGAATTTAAACAGGGCTGTGCCAACACGGGATGGAGGCCAGGGGCAAACTGATCTCAAGGCCACCTGCTTTTTAGATTTTTTTATGTACGAGTTTGGAGCATAAACATGCAGCAAATTCATCGGTTTTTCTATTTGATCGCACAGTAAACGTGTCTTGTAGGCCACATGGCTGAAAGTGTTCCAGAGAAGCCGAAAAGATCGGCGCTGAATCAGCTGACAAGAACGTTGCTAAGGAAATACGACTGTGGAGTCCGTCCTGTCCACAACTGGACCAGCGCGACCACCGTCTTTGTAGACTTCATATTACAGTCGGTCCTTGATGTGGTAAATAAAAGCTTTTTTGAAAACATCGAAACACTTGAGTGATTATAGGTAACAACCTGTTATTTGGTCAATGGAGTGCAGACTAGTGACGCCCTGAATCCGGAGGCATTCGTCTTTAAAATTCCCACTGTACCCTTTAAAAAATGTTCTGGTTTTGTTTCAGGATTCCAAAACACAGAGTATTACCACAAGTATTTGGTACAGACAGGTAAGGTGTTCTAGCATACCAAGGAATCAAATACATATACATAAAGGAAAGGCTTTTACTAAATTGTCATCATGGTTGCTCAGATCTGGACGGATGAGTTTCTGGTTTGGGACCCGGACGAATTCGATGGCATCGATGAGATTTCACTGTCATCTGACGCCATCTGGATACCCGATATCATCGTCAATGAATTGTATGTCTACGGCAATCGCAATTATCGTACGGTATTATTAAATTTGTAAACAGTATAACTACTGTAAAGATCCTCAAGGGAGTTAGCATACTCAGTGTTATAATTTCATCTTGCTACTTCTACCGTATGACAAACATTTCACCCCGAGGGCTGCAGTTACATAACAGACTGGATCGAAATTCAGGCTCTCACCTTACTTCATGTCTGGTTTGTCGTCTAGAGTGGATGAGGGGAGGTCGCCGGCCATCCCGTACGTCTACGTCAACTCGTCGGGTTGCGTGAAGAACTACCGGCCCATGCAGGTGGTCCTGGCCTGCAGCCTGGAGATGTATGCCTTTCCCTTTGACAAGCAGAACTGCAGCCTCACCTTCCGCAGCTGGCTCCACTCAGGTGGGCTGTCTATCCGTGAAGGCACCTGGCCAAAAGTCGCATGAACTAGAAAGAAAATGCTCAGGCAACGGCACTCAGTCGTGCGCATCGATACTGAAATATTGGTATCAGCAATAGGAGTTCTATGCCTTTAAAATCGATTTTCAAATCAAAATATCAATACGTCTGATACTTTTGTGACGCTGCTCGGTAAGTCGGTCTCCGGCCGCTCGTCAATATCGAGAACGCAGGGTGTGGTCTCACGAACGTGCCAAGTGCCGCCACTTCCTAAGAACTCGAGTCGCTTTGTAATCGGAACGGCTGTGTGTGTTTGTCAAACATTGCTTGTTTATCATTTCCCAGTGTTTGATTAATGGTCCCCATTCCTCTGCTTCATATTCACCGTTCGTCTCCCCCCCCTCTTCTCCAGTGAAGGAAATCGACTTGGCTTTGTGGCGTAGCGCGGAGGCCATTACTAACGATCAGAGGGAGTTCATGAATGACGGCGAGTGGGAGCTGCTATCCATACCGTCGCGCTACTGGCGCCTCCGGCAGGACGACGCTGACTACGCCCACGTCTGTTTCCACGTACGTCAAGTTTGAAACATGTTTCATACACCGCTTATAAGACGGCGTCGGAGAGCAATTGACATTTTCCTGCACCACCTCGATACGTGATGTGGGCCGAGTTGATGTATTTTGCCTACATTTTACGGACGGATCAGATCCACCCCTGTCAAAGCAAGTTACTTCAGCTGCCTAATTTTGACCGTCAAAACAAATCGGGACTGGGCACTTCAGACCAAGTGCAGCCTTGGAGTCAATGTATCCCTACAAGTTACACCAATGTACTCCCCCCCCCCCCCCCCCCGGAGAGTGCATGTGGAGCAACTGATAAGTGTAAAGAGATTGGCTGTGACCTTCATGGATTGGTCTAGCGAGCTAATGCCAAATGATGAGGCTCGGGCTGTTTGTGGGTGGCAAGAAGAAGAGAGGCTCTGATAGACAGGGAAAGGGCGAGTGACCATAATGAGACTGTCTCAATGGCTGACTGATCAATGGACGTCTTGTTAGCGGCGAGGCAAATGGCCCCATAGCCATTTGCAGGTGGAGCGCTGGGGTGGCTGCTATTCATACCGCTCAAAGGAGCCAAGGGCTGTTTGATGAAGGAGAACTTCATGGATCACTGAGTATTATAGATCATTCGTTTTAATACACCTGCAAACGATTGTACTGCTGCATGACGTTTATCCGAAACACATTTCACATGCGAAACTGCACCGCTTCGATTGATGATCTTATGCATCCTTCATTAAATAAAATTTCATTTGAATAAAACGGCGACCAGTTCAGGGTGGAGTCTGCCTTTTGCCTGAAGTCACCTGGGATAAGCTCGAGCTCACCCGAAACTGTACAGCAACTGGATGGGTGGATAACATCCAAGATTTGAACCCCAGAAAGTGATTACATTTTACCTAAGTGCTCGTAACTTACAACAACAACAAAAAAATCGTTATCCTTCTTCTAAAACCACAACTTGTTTTCCGCTTGCGGTGTCCATTTTGACTTATAACCAAACATGGTTTATTTTCTCTTTATAGGGCTACTACAGTACTTGAATCGACTAAACTGTGGAAGCGTAGCCAACATGATTAGTAACAAATGTCACTTGATCAAGTAACACGTCTCCGTGTACGGATTTGAGCAGTCAAAGGGTTCCCGGATGAGGATTGTTGGACAACCTGCTTTGTGGTTCAGGTTTTGATCCGAAGGCGCCCCCTGCTGTACGTGGTGGGCCTCCTTATCCCCAGCGCCTTCCTCATGATCGTGGATGTGATGAGTTTCCACCTGCCTGTGAGCAGCGGCACCCGCATCGGCTTCAAGATCAGCACGCTGCTGGGTTACACCCTCTTCAGAGTCAACCTGACGGACGAGCTGCCGGCCACTGCCGTCACGACCCCGCTCATAGGCAGGAAAACGATTACTTTGTGTTCTATAGGTTGAGCAATCACAGTTGTCGCTCTCGCTCACCTCACATGAAAAATCTGAACATGATTAAAGGTGTGTTCTTCGTCGCGTGCATGGCGCTACTCATGCTCAGCCTGATCAAGTCCATCCTGGTGGTGAAACTGCTCCACCACAGCGAAAAGGAAGTACGGGAAATGTCCGTGTCAGCCTGCCTGCTGGACAAGTACGGCCTCGCCGAGAGCACCGTGACCTCCACCAGAACCCTTGACCGGCTCAACCATTCTCAAGGTAATGTTTCGGGAAACGATTTCCAGATTTAGTTTTCTGGAACTGGGGTTACGGAGGGACTAGATTTGCACCAGGAAAGGCAAAGTTTGGGGAAAAATGAGGGTAGAGAAGTGTCACAAACCTCAGAGCAGTGTTTGGTCCCGGGGGAGGGTTTGGGCGAGGTGTGCCAGAACTAAGAGTCGTTGCCAGGTTGTTGTGGGGCTTAAGAAAGTGAGGATCACATTGAAGTGGAATTGATTCATTTGGGCATGGAAGACTTTCCACTTCAATTTGCTCTTTAGCTTGGGTGTTTGGCCGGGTAGCATAATTTGGGTGGAATGAGTTGTAATATGTGATAAAGGCAGTTGATATCCTTAAAATAGGATTAGGAGGTTTTGGTGATTTGGATTGACTGAGGCAGGTATCGGCCACCAATGTCTCAGTCTTTGGGTGGAAGTATTGTGTTCAGGTTAGTTAAGGCAATGAAAAGAAGGATCAGGTTGAATTTCACAAGGTTCATTTGCATCCACGTCTGAAAAACACGTTGCTCACCGTTTTGGATTTGGTTCCTAGATTTTGAGTTTGAGGGCTCCCTGGAAGAGGACCTGGAATCGGTGACCGACATCCAGGAAAATCCTTCCAGCCTGGAGTGGCTCCTCGGGGAGCTGGTTTCCATCCGTCTGGCCTTTTCCCAGGAGGACACAGAGTCTTCGGCTCAGGCTGAATGGCTGGCACTCTGTTCAAAGCTGGACCGCTTCCTCTTCCGCCTCTACCTGATTGTTCTGGCTGTGTATGCCGGGACCCTGCTGCTGCTCTGGGCCAGCTGGAGCTTTGCCTGACGACGCATCGGGTGCCTCGCCTGTTCCGTAACGCTCTCTCTGAGTTGCCATTTTCGTGATATCCTTCGCGCTACAAAATACCGGGCCTGGAATAGCGTTTGAACGCTAGTGCCAGAATAGAAAACAACAGAACTTATTTTGCAATGCCGCTTCTGCGTCTTCTTTGTCTTGTTTGGTGATCAATATCCCAAGAGATTTGGATGCTTATCACAAGAACTGAAAAGAAAAGAATACCCTGAACAATTTGCTTGACTTTGCTCTCAAAGTAAGTTTAGTCAAACTTGCTTATAACCTGCCTGAGCGTCGGACTACTTGTGTTTCTAAATAAAACATTACCGTCATTGTCAATTTGCCTGTTGAGTTTCCTTGTGCTCTTCGGTGTAATGCAACTATAAAGCACAGAATATAGAGCGACATCACGGGAGAAAATCAGTTATAATGATTTCCCAACAGTGGAAATGTACTTAGTGATACTGCATAATGAGACGACACTCAGGGGAGCGAACGGAGCGCTGCTCTGATCGCGCTCCTACTTTCATCCCGCCGCCACAAAACAGATCAATAAAACCCATTCGGAGCTCGGCGACGGCTGCCTCTCTTCTCCCCGGTGGCTTCCTAATAGTCTGGATGAGAATATCAAAAGTGCGCCATAGAAACCTGCCAGTGGAAGGGTCTATATTAATGCACTTTTAACACTATCTGCAAAACTCATCTGCCAGCGGATCAGGTTACAGGATGATCATGTAACGGATCTGACGACTGCGTGTAGTCACAGATTTTAAAATCAGTCGATCTTGGATGGCTCTATTCAAATGATTACTTTATTAAAGGGATTAAGACCCGTTGCTCGGTGACTGACAAAATCAGCGGCATAGTACACTGAAGGACGGTACAAATGTTTTCCAGAAAGAAAACCACCGCGACCAATCCCTAACACACTTATTATGAATACGTTTTTGGGTCATGCTTGTTTGGTGGCACTGCATATTTATGATTACAAGGTCAGCATTTTGGATTCAGCACCATGCAATTGAAAAAGCCACTGCTTGTCTTAAGCAATAACATCATACGAATCATACCAAACAACTTCTCTCCGGCCTTGCACTAGCCCGATTTCTAATGACTTTGTGAACTATCTTGACACACAATCTGGTCACACGCCCCTTGCACTTTTTCAGCTTCTGTTTAGCTCATCGTATGAGTGTTCGGCGTAGGAGTGGCCTCTCACTGAGTGAGGGTGGCTTCGCCCTCGCGAGTCGGGCGACGCTAACAAGGTTTGCACAACGAGACGAGAAGACTTAGGCGAAGTATCACAATGAGACCAACATCAGCCTGGACGGCGCTGGTTCTCTTCGTTGCTATTCTGGGGACATCGAGACCCTGCACAGGTACGGAACATTTTTTTATCCTCATATTGAAAGTCTATGATGAATACCTACCCTTGTAAATACTTCATTTGATTGTTTGACTATGCCACGTTGTAACAAAATATAAGCCCTTTGATATTTTAGCAATCCTATTTGGCACGTTGAGGAATGACTGAAATCGTGAGTCAACGAATACATGGTTGACGTCTGAGAGTTAGTCAACACTGTATAAGGGACAATATTTAAACTATTTCCATTGTTGTTGTTGGTCTTCGACTCGATGCAATGCATACGATAAATCGGCATCCAATGTAAAGTTGGTAAACAACAGCTAAGTTGCAATGATTGTCTTGACTGTCGACTGAACTCTGGCGAAAGGACCGTTCTTGTCATAAGACGAATGCTTAAAAACATTTCAGTGAAGAAACCGAGCGGCACCACAGGCCGATTTGCCAACGCCACATTGGTACGTCTCTCTGACTTTTTGAGCGCGGGCTACAAGAAAGGGGTTCGACCCGTGAAAGACTGGCGGACGTCCACCCTGGTGGCCATCGACCTGATGGTTTACTCCATCCTCAACGTGGTGAGGATGTACGGGATTGTCACAGAATGATTTTTTTAATATGACCAGATGTTCAAACCGGTAAAATGAATAATAGATGAATGTCAAATGAATTCACGTCAAGATTCTTGACATTTTCTTTTTACGACTCAACAGGATGAGAAGAACCAGGTCTTGACAACGTACGTGTGGTACAGACAGGTAAACACACGCAAAGTTGCTCTATTTATCAGGGCTATAACTGCTATTAAAGTAAAGTAAAAGTGCTTCCATTCTTGAACCTTCAAGTCATGGACAGATGAATTCCTCGTCTGGAATCCCGAGGACTTTGACGAGGTCAAACAAGTTTCTCTACCGACCGCCAACGTGTGGGTGCCGGATATCCTCATCAACGAGTTGTAAGGCTCACGGTCTGCGTCGCCTCTTCTGCACTTGCCGGCAATCATGTTGACATTTGTGGCATCTGCTGTCAAAACAAGCGTTGACGTGGGGAAGTCCCCTGACATACCGTACGTCTATGTGACCCACGACGGAATGGTGCGCAACTACAAACCAATCCAGGTGGTCACCGCCTGCACGCTCAACATCTACAACTTCCCATTTGATGTCCAGAAATGCAGCCTGACCTTCCAGAGCTGGCTCCATACAAGTACGACTAATCACTTCAATTTTTTTTTCCCCCCACTATTTTGGTCATGTTTGAGGTCAAGGAAACAGGACATTAAAAGTGGTTGACATTAAAAAGTCTTCGAGGACTCGACTAGACTAGTGAATTTTTGATGAGCTGTAATTCCAAAGCCTCACGTCAGGCGTGTGCCGATGCAACAGCGTCGCTCCCCACAAATTCCATTTGACAAACAACACAAATTGAAAACCCCCAGGCTTGTCGCCATTCCTGAGAACGAGCTTCATGTTGCGTCCGCCCCTGCTGGGACGTGTGCTCGGAAAGCGTACGCCTCACTGAAGGGGCAAGTCGTTGCCATGACGGTCTCACGCTGCTCCCGACATTGTGTTCGATCTGCAGTTGATGACATCAACATCACGTTGATGCGCAGCCCAGAGGAGCTGAGGGAGGACAAGAGCGTCTTCATGAACCAAGGAGAGTGGGAGCTGCTGCACATTCTGTCCAACTACAAAATTTTCAGCGTGGACAACGACGACTACTATGCCGAGATGAAGTTCCATGTGAGTTCATCCGATTGGACAGAGATGCGACTGTGGCCCCGCCAGGAACAAACGGCCAGTGTGTTACTATAAACATCCGGTTCTTTTTTTTTTTCTTTCCAGAATTAAAAGACCATTTCCAGTCGCCTTTGAGGCTGTCAGGCAAGGGCTGTCTAAACGTTTTTTTCTCCAAGAGCATACAAAAAGACAGAATGACGTAGGAGCCACTTAAAAATTCTTGCTACATACGAGGTCTCTTTTAAAGCTGATAAGGCGACTGTCCTTAGGGGGGGGGGGTCCGCTGCCATGTATGCCATGAGAATCAAGCAGCTGAATCACATCGCCGCATTCAGAACCAAAACAACAGCAATCGGTACCAAACAGACAACTTTTAAAGGAGGATCAGGACCTTGACACAGAAGAAGTAGCGGAACCGTTATCCATTACTAAGACATATTTTGTGACTAAATAAATACTTTCTTAGCATCTCTAGAAACGCTGTATAGAAAACCGATGTGTTATTACTAGTAGACGTTTAAAGTGTTGCAGGGGCCGCGTCACATGTTGCTTTTAATTTATGCCGCGGGCTGCTAAAAAGCGGACAGCAGGCTATAAACGTCTCCCGGGCCACAGGTTGGATATCCCTGCGGTCAGGTGTATACACACACAAACCGTACAACAAAAAATTGTTACTTATTTAAATAAGACAAGAAAAAAAAAAATGTCAACAGGTGGTTATCCGTCGGCGGCCGTTATTCTACACGGTCAACCTGTTGCTGCCCAGCATCTTCCTCATGGTGATGGACATCGTGGGCTTCTACCTGCCACCCGACAGCGGCGAAAGAGTTTCTTTCAAGATCACCTTGCTGCTGGGATATTCCGTCTTCCTCATCATCGTATCCGACACTCTGCCCGCCACCGCCATTGGAACGCCACTAATAGGTGACTCGGGAGGGCCCGTTTTGTTTGATTGTGTCTGCGTCACTGAGTTGGTCTCGTCTTTCCTGCGCCGTAGGCGTGTATTTTGTAGTTTGCATGGCCCTCCTGGTGATCAGCCTGACGGAAACGGTGTTGATCGTGCGTCTGGTCCACAAGCAGGACCTGCAGCCCCCTGTGCCTCACTGGCTGAGGTACCTGGTTCTGGAGAGAGCTTCGGCCCTCTTCTGCATCCGCAAGAAGCACCGGCTGTGCTCCAGACTGTCCTCGCAAGCCTCAGATATGGATGACTACAAGGACAACAACTATGGCACTGGTGAGCTTCTGTTGAGTCATGTTGCCTGCTATATGAAAAATCCTGGACCTTAGTTTTAAGGTTCACATTCAGTATTGCCTAGCCATCCATTTTGTACACCGCTTAGCCTCTTGCCAGTCAGTCGCAGGGCACGGCGGTACAAAAATTCACTCTCAGTTCACGCCGTTACTGAGTGGGGACTGAAACCACGCTATCGAATCTGATATTTAGGTTTGCCTGATACCATAAACAAGTTTGACATACCTGGGTGATGAGATCCACTAGCAGGCGACTGAGCTGCACTGTATTTGTTGACGGAGAAGCGCGTGGCTTCAATGAAGTGGCGGTTACACTCGCCGTCCATCTATTTTCATCCTCATTAGCCCAGTGCACGCTCCATCACACCTGCGAGATTGGCCGGCAGCACGAGAGGGAGGCCACGCTGCTGGGACGGGGGCTGCCCCCCACGAGGGTCCCGTCACCACCTGTCGTGAGCAACATCCTGCAGGAGGTGACGGCCATACGCACTTTCCTGGAGAAACGGGACCGCGGCAACGAGGTGGCCAAGGAGTGGCTGCAGGTGGGCTACGTTCTGGACGTGCTGCTCTTCAGGGTCTACCTGGTGGCGGTGGTGGCCTACAGCATTACGCTGGGCACGCTGTGGTCTGTGTGGCAGGTGGCGTGAGGCCGGAGCCGCCGGACACCATTAGGGTCGCTCCGTGGAAGTAGAAAATTGCACAGGAGTTTGCTGAAATTTGGAGACACTTGCATGGTAACCCAACGGGTAGTGAGTCCATGTCCTTGGTACCTTTGTACAGTCGAATGGGTTGACAAAAAATTAAGCGGAAACGTAAGACTATTTCAGATTTAGCGAAGGTTGTGCGATGCTTTTGTCCATCTTTTTGGGATGTCTGGAGATGAGGCCTTACCGTTCCATGTACTGTACTTATTGATATGATTTGCTTCACATAAAGGATAACAGCAACAGTAACACGGCAAATATATGAAAGTGATTACTTTGCTTGTTAGGAACAGCAGTGCTCCTGGGTCAATTTGCACATTTGATTATCAGTGTTGGGAATTTAAAAAAAAATCCCATTTAACACTATTTATATAATGTCATTGCAAATATGTGATACGACATAGGCAGTGCAGTATATACTCACAATTATTATTTGGCGCTTATCTACTGTACAAACTAAAATTATTACAGTAATGCATAAAATGTACTGTATATGATGTGATTTTACACTATATGCATTTGTCCACCTGTCATCCCCCATACATTTTTATGATGTCCAAACCGGCAAAATCACTCGGTGATGAATTCAATGCTCTAACCATGTAAAGCCATTCCAAGAAGCCTTCTTGTGCTGTCCTGCTGAAAATGCTGTAGTTCTCCCATCCAGCCAGAAAGCGGCGCTATGCACTACTACATTGAATCATTTTAAAATGGACGAGAAACTGGGCTGGCTGGATTTATGTCTGGAGATATTTAACACATGTATTTAGAATGTTGGAAATGATTTTGACCAAATAACTCGAAATGAATTAAATTGATTTCATCCTGCAGTATATGTCATTACACAACTGAAAACGTGGCATGTGTCCACGTGAAAATGCCTGCAAAGCAAAGAGGCATTACAGTACACTTAAAATTATTTAATAAACCACATAATGGAACAAATTCATATTTGTGTTCACATAGAAATTAATCAGTTTTAACTCACTAGTTTAGGCGCACGGATGTTTTGACTTCTGGCTTGTCCCAAAGTAAAGTAATTACTCTTTAACAGATAACAGATATCTCTAAAACAGATTTATTTATTGACATTGTCTTTCAGTTTTATACAAGACAGTGGGGGGCAGAGAGGGAATAATATAACTTTAATTCATTTCAATGGGGAATATTGATTTCATTTACAAGTACATTGAGTTACGAATGAGGTCAGAGAACGAATTACACTCGTATTACTGTCCTTTTATAGTCATGCGTATTCGCTGACCGAGCCCTACACTTTGGGTTGTGCACCTGCAAGTAGAAGTGACTCTAGGTGCAAGGCACAGGCTCCGCCTCCAGTTGTCATGGTAACAAATGCCAAACTCATCCGGCAGTACAGGAGGTGGCAAATAAAGTCGCTCATGTGCATAAGACCTTGCCGGCCACTAAAATGGGCTACTGTAGCGTGACTCGAAAGACGTTGGGTAAAGTGCACTATAATTCTTGATCCTTGGGGTAATTTGACAAAAGCATGCCACATTTGTTAATATTAAGACATATAGAGACTGTTTTAAATTGTGAAAGAAATGCATGTCGCTTTAAAACATTGCTGGTCATTTCAGGAACAATGTTTAGTAATATAAACAAACTGTACATGTACTAGTGATGTTAACCCTAAGAATGTGGGTCAAAGGTCCAGACAGAAGGCTGGTGATGGCTGACCTCAAGACGCTGAATGACGCAAACTCCAGTGCCCCTATGGTCCTTCCTTCCTCATCAGCTACAATAACATCAAAGTACAAAGAGTGAACATCTTTTGATAGCAACTTTTCCCTTACTTCCTTTCAAAGCGCCCTCAAACAAACAAAACACGACATACCAAACAAATGATAAGCGGACTGCTTTGATGTCAGTCAGTCAGTCAGTCAGCGGGCACAGAGTGAACACGACACTTAATGAAAAAAAATAAATACAGTTTCAAAACTGTTTTGGTATGAGCAGAAACCCAGAAGGGAAAATAAACAAAAAGAAAAGCTTGTTTTGAAAAAATGCCATTGTCATTTGCTTTTTCAAAAAGCACCCAAAAAACGCCACATTTAACTACACTGTACATGTTTTTCCAAATAATGCCAAGAATAAATACTAATACTGCTATGGGAATGGGGGAACCTCGGCAAGTATAAAGTGCAATAAGATAAAAATAAACATCAGCATAGCTAACATGCTAACTAGCCGAGAAGTACGAGGCCATGTAGTGAGCTAAGCTAACGTTAGCAAGCATAGTTGCCCAGGAGCCAAGCAAAAAGTAATCATAACTTAATTATAAAGTAATATAAATTACATGACTCACCTGTCCATCAGCTTTCATTGTACTGCATGTTCAAATAAGCAGAACAAAGTACCGGTAGGTCAGGTTTTCTTTTAAAATGTACTCCCGCAGGTGGCGCCATTTTCTCGTTTGTCGCCTTCCACAGGCACGCTCGATGCAGTCTGCGCACGCGCGTGAAATCAAACCAATGTAAACATTTCAACCTTTTTCCCCCACGTATTTTAAAATAAGTAAATTATCCAAATTTAAATATATTTTGTGTTGCTTAAAAAAGATTAACGCATGAATGTCAACTTCTGATTTATTAAAGTTGGTCTGCAACCCACGAGATAAAACTCCAAAATTTAAAAACTGCTAATTTTGTATGAGTTAAAGGTTACGTTAAAATGTATCTAAATAAATGACAGTTTTAAAGATTAAATTCAAAGGTATATGACCTTAAAGTTAAATACAACTGAACTGTAATGAGGCAGTCATTCTTTCATCTACCACTAGAGGGAGCCCGCGTACCACTTGTGACATAATACTTTTACTTCATAAATTTTAAGATTAGTTGTCGGATAATTCATCTATTTGAGCTCACAAATGTACTACAGTTCTAACAAAACCTGTAATTTTCAACTTTTCTTTCCGAATTTTTAGTTTTGCAAATGATTATGCATCTTGATTGTTAATGTGTTTTCAATGTATTTTTTTTTTAATTAAAAAAGTTGTATATTACTCCTGTGGTTCTAAACAAAAATACACCTGAAAAGGAACACACAAATGTGATTCTATAATCATGATTAGTAGGAATGAGTGTACAGATAATTAAAAATAATGGTTGTTGTAAAATTAAGGAAACCAAGCCAGTCAGTGAGAGTGCTCAGACAACTGACGTAAAGTCCATTGTTTATTTCCTGTGTGTACAATTGATTTTTTATAATGAAACCCATAAATAAAAAAAACAAAATCAATCCACTACAAAAAGACAATATACTGTTAGTAGGATGTAAAAACCAGAAAACAAAAAAAAGATTGTAATATTTTTTCCACGATCAAAAAGGCACAACATTGAAGGACTTTAGTGACAACATGGAAGGACCTGCAGCATTAAATCTTTTTTATTTAATTTTTTTCACACTCCACCAGAGAACACTGAAATGTTACAAAGAGATGTGTCTGATTCTATATGGAAATAAACCAAAAAATAAACAATATAACCTCTATATTAACAGACGGTGGCAAGACATATGAAAACATATTGCCACAGCGGGGGAGTTGTGAAAAAAAAAAAAAAAAAAAAAACGCACATTGTCGCTGGAAAAGACAACGGACCTTTTTAATTTTTTGCAAAGCTCTAATGCAAATTTCAATGATATGAACAAAAAAATACAACAACACAAGAGAAAAAAAATAAAAGAAAAACAATTAAAAAATAATAATTGGGCACCTTCTAAGATTAGGCTAAGATTAGGTGCTGAGGTAGACAAAAACTAACAATTCAAATCATCATCATCATCATCATAATAATAATAATAAAAACAAACACTATCGTCTTGAAATTTCTTAATAATACAGAGTGACTTCTGGATTGGCACTTGTGCTGCCACCAAAATGGAGAAGGAGAGAAGAATAATAAAAAAGAAATTAAACAACCAATTAAAAAGAAAATGAAAAAACTTTGTTACGTTAAAAAAAACAAACAAACAAAAAAAGCTTTGTTACGCTTGGTCCGAACGGGGCGAAGTTGTTGGTCCTCAGTGCTAAGATAAAAAAATAACTTGGTGCTTCCTTTTTTTTTTGTTTGTTTTTATTAATTTTTCTCCATTTTCTTTTAAATGTACGAGGAGACCTCAATGGCACATGAGTGTGAAATGGCGAGAAAAACACCACATCAAAAACACACACACACGTACAAGTGCCCACTCCAGGGATGCCATGAGTGCCTCTTTTTTACCCACGTGCCCTGAATGTATCATGTCGGAAAAAAAATCTTAATCAAAAGTAAAGTGGGTCCTTGAGATACAATCTTAAGTCACTCAAAACACTTGCATATGAAATCATCTTTCGCCATTAAAATGAATGTAATCGCAACTAATCAATTCTAGGCTCGCCCCAAAAACAGACAATTTTTTTGGAATGTGTTTTTTTTTTCAAACAAGAAAAATAGAACCGAATATTTTTGCACTTTTTAAAACATAGTTATGTCATAATTATGCAAAAAATGAGACAGGTTTAGCCAATTTTTTTCCCTTCAATTCAGTGAATATGGTACTGCTCCTTCTGCTGTGTGCGCCATGGCCACCGGGGGCAGTATAATACAAAAAAGGAGATGGTCAAAGCTCCTCAGTAAGCTGCAGTAATAGTAACCATTCTCTGCAGATGATAAAGAATACACGCCTGTGAGTATTGTATAACGTGTTGCTAGCCACCGCCACCTAGATGCTACTCATTAGCCCTTTTATGGTGTTTTGCAAAAGCAGTGGTTGTTTTAAATACGTGTAATTCCCTTAGTTTGATGTTGGTTTGACAGTAAACTTCAACACTGCCAGCAGACAGCGCTAGTACCTGAAAATTTCACTTCAAATAAAAAAAAAGTCTTCTGGGTAACGGCTTGTATCTCAAAAAACTCGGAAGTTGGGGCAACTTGTATCTCAAGGCACCACTGAACTTGATATTCAAAAGGAAGGGCATTAAAAAATGGTGTCAGCTGTCCATAGATTTAGCTATTTTTTGCAGAATTTTCAGCAAACCTGTTGCTGACAAAAAAAGGAATGAAAAAAATTAACAAGCTACAAATCAATAGCATTAAGAGCCCTAATTATGAATTAAACATAAACATGTATCATGACATCCCATGGCTGCTGGCAGACATTTTTTTTTTTGCAAAAAATTTCATCTGAAAATACAGAAACAGAGCACGTCTTTTTTTTTTTTCAACAATTTCTATGTTTAGGCACACAAAGAGTACGGGAAAAAACATCAGAGAGGAACACTGAGGGAAGAACGATATCGATGCCAACATGTCTATAGAGTTATATCTTTTTCAAACATAGAAAGAAAAAAAACAGTGGCATAGAATAAAAGTTTTGTATCTGATTTAGTGCATTTTTCCACTAGTACGCACACACACGCATAGCTACACACTCGGTCACGCGCACGGAAAAAGTAGAAAACATTCAGAGGACGATGATGTAATTGACTTGACGGGGAAGTGTTGCATTGTGGGTAACGTTAGGTTGGTGGCATTGTTTTGCTGCTGTTATTTGCAGGTGGTGTTGTGGACAAAAAGAAAAATACATCCCCGAACCGCTCGGCTCACAGTGTTGCGGGACGTGCCATCCCTTCTGTTTTAATCTTTTCAAGTACAAAAGCAAATAAAAATAATAATAATAAACACGCCCACGGTCAAGTTTGATTGATAGGATGGTGAGTGACAAGTACTCTTTTTTTTTTTGTTTTTTTTTGTCACATACAAAAAAAGTTGGCGGTAAGATTTTTAGTCTTTCACCTACAATGCAATTGACATCCAGAAAGCAACACTTATTATTATTATCATTATTATTACAATATGTTCACACAATATCAAAGAGGAGCAAGGCAAAAATTACACCCAGGAGACAAAAAAAAAAAAGCAACAAAAAAAAGACAAACGTGTGCCCTGCTCGAACTCTCCACAAAAAAAATAAACAGGACTGACACGCAATACAAAAATATCACAATTTGTTTTTTGTTTTTTTATATCAAATTGCCTCCATTGGCTCGCGTTCAGGAATTCATTTTTTGACATTTTTTCGTGATGATTACTAATTGTCCATCGCACGCTGCAAAAAAATCCCCCAAATGACCTCCAGCACCTTTTGATCCACCGTTCACATTACAAAACTACAAGTCTATTCACATATGTTCAAGTGTCTACGTTCGTTTTTGAACCCGCGAAGCAATAGTGCTTTCTTCTTATCTTCCTCCTTCCTCTGCGCACCACTTAAGGCTTCAAAATTGCTTTTTCATTTTTTTTTTTTTTCCCATTTTTTTTTTTTTTTTTTTGCTCATTCCAAAATGTTCTCTTGGACTACATTCCCCTGTCCCATCAACCTTTACTATGGTTATTTTTTCAAACTGTTTTACAAAGATTTTTGCTTTAAAATTACCGTATTTCCTCATGTAGTGGCCTGGGGCGATAGTATTTTTGGATCTCTGATACTCACGTGTTTTACGGACTGAGCCCATGAAAACCGGCAAATAATTACCGCTACCTTATGCAGTAATTGCCATGTAAAAATAAATCTAAAAAAAACAACAACAAACAAACAAACAAAAAAATCAACAACAACACGAATAAGCAGGGAATCAGGTCAATTAAAAACACAAATAAGTGGTGGTAAGGTGTAAGCCATGAAAAAAAATGGGGATCGGATAAAAAAAAAAAAAATGCAAATAAGTGGGAGTTTGGGGATTGGGTTAACAAACCGAATAAGTGATTTTTTTTTTCAATTTGTGAATAAAAATAAGCAAATAGTTACAACAAAACGGGACAAAAAGGGAAGCAAATTAAAAAACATTTGCATTCTTCCAAAATGCTGTTTACTTGCCTCAATAAGTGCTGCTGTTTTGGTTAGCAACAGAGCGAGCAAACCTGATGTAGTCTTACTGACTACTTTGTTCCCCTGGATGAGAAAAGGGCAGTGTACACTGGGGCTAAGGCATTTATCTATTTGAAGAAGAACAACACACCGCATCATTTGAGAATGGGCCACTATTTGAGGAAATACGGTCAATCAAATTTGAGGAGCAAAACAAATCAAAATACACAAGCGTGAGATGAAGTAGCAATGATGAAAGAAGTCATAAAACGACAAAAAAAAAAAATGTGCTTTTGCCAAAACATGAACTTAGAGGTAGCTTTTTATAACAAACAACACATACAAAAAAAAAAAAAAAAAAAAGACCAAACCTGCTGACTCTTTAACAAGCGCGGTTAATAATAATAATACCAAGTTTGGTAACATGCACAGACAAACTAAATCCCATCGCTGTCGCGGCACTTTTGAAACATGTGTCTGCGCACGCACACACACACACACACAAACACACACCCACCAACACGCACGCATACACAAACACACACACTGCTTCATCACGCTGTGCAACGCATCCTTACGACTCGCGACGCTAACAAAACGTGGGGGGGGGGGAACAAAACAAAACAAAACAAAAAACATGAGGTCACAAAATGAGGTAATTCAAGTATGAAGTGAAAACCAGGAGATGAAACCACAGAGAAAGAGTCGATTTATCCGTCGCCCTATTGGTCCTGCCCTTCTGTCAATCACTCAAGCAGTCCAATCGGCGCTTCCCGCTTCCTCTTCCTTGGATAACAGTGATGTTCGTTCGTTGCCGGGCGGTTGGCGTATTTCCCCAGCCTTGGCGTGCAAGTCTTTTCACATTCACGTGTTGAGAGAGCGCCGGTCAGTCGGTCGGTCTATCGGTCAGTCGGTCGGTCTATCGGTCATTCGGTCGGGCGGCGTCCCCCCATTTTCCGACATTTTTCATTCCCGGGTTCGTCTTTTTTGTGGTTAGTGTGAGATAAGCGAGAGTATACGCGGATGGCGGCGGTGTATTGCTATGATTAATGTGAATCAAAAGCTTGACTGAGATCAAACAGAGACTGTTGTCGTAGTTGCGGTGGATACATTGATTGATGATGATGCAGAGCGTAACAAAATATAAGTCAGCCTTTTGAAACCCGGACCAGGAAGATCAATGAGAGGACGCCGACAAAAAAAAGCAGCATATAGCCCCCACCCACCCCCCAAATGCCCTCCACCTCCCACCCAACCCACCATTCAGGTTCATCCTTTGTTTTTAGCGCTCCCCTTTCATTTACTGCATATTCCGACCGGCTCGGCTGGCGATTCTCAGGGGCTATCGTGAAAAAAATTCGGCGAAAGCAATGCGCCGACATTCAAGTATTTGACTTGCTAACCAAGCAGAACTTTTTCGTTCACGGGACAAACTTTGGTGGAGGGGCGGGGCAAGGGCCAAGGAATGAGTTGTCCAATTTCGGTGCAGACCCAAGAATTCTTATAGTAAGGACACTTTTTGGGAACTTCCACACGGGATAATTCATGAATCTGAAATATTTTGTAGAAATCTCAGGTGCATATGATACCGAGAAAAGTGTACAATTTGATCTGAGTGCCATTCTGGTTACCTCCACACGAAAAAAGTTCGGTGACGCTTTAACGCTGCCCCAGTGAACTTTTGCGGGGAAGAAGGAAGAACTGAAAAAAAAATTAAGTGCAGCTCTTCTCATTCTGTCCATCCAGAAATTGGTGTCTTCTATGGGTGCTTTTCACAAGATCCCTCCATTTTAGTGACCAATCAAAATCCAGGCAGCTTTTGGCCTTGGCAAAAGTTCGCGATCTACCGAATGCCATGCCAACATGAATGAATGAATGTTTTTTTTTTTCTTTGTTAGCTGGATCAGGAGAAAACTACTACTACAGTGATTTACATAACATTTTGCAAATGGGCGATACATGGGCCAAGGAAGAACGAAATCAATCTCGTGCTGCTCTGGTAAAGGGCGCCAATGCAGGACTTCTTGTTTTGAAGGGGCACTTTTTGGAATTTGCATCAATTTGTCAGCGGATAATCTAAATCCAGAGAAATGTTTGGCCAGGGCAGAAGCCTGCATTCGCCTAAGTGCCATTCTTGCTAACTCTTCCAAGGAGATTCATTAGCATGATTATGAAAAACGCTACTGAACAGATTTCTACCAATCTCTTAGTGGATAAATCAAAGAATCTTTATAAAAAAAACAAAAAACGAGGGGGTGTATCAAAGCATGATCGCACAAAAACTATTTAACATAAAACCTCAAAACTTGGTGGAGGTGTGAGGCATGGGCCAAGGAAGAAGCCATTTCATTTTGGTGTGTTTTTTTGCCAGTAGTAATAACACTGCGAGAATTCTGGGACATTCTCCTCCGATTCTTCAGGAACCACTGAGGTGAGTATCTACCAAGTAGACAATTTGGTCCTAACGGTCCCAATTTTTATCTTAATGGGGGAATGACGGGCCTTGGTAGGAGTCAACACTCATATTAGTTGCAACAGCAACTACCAGAAACACAAAGTGTTTAGCGTTCTTTCCCAAAAACTTAAATCACATTCGCATCGTCTTCACATGATCTAAATTTGTTTGGAGATTGGTAGGGTAAAGTAAAAACAAAAGAAGTGACGAGAACAACGAAAAAAAAATCAAAAAAATCTAGTGTCACGGGCTTAGAGATTCCACAAAATCAGAGTTCCAGATTTTGCCTGGGTCTGATAGCCCTTGAGAATCTGTCAACGCTGTAGCAGCAACACTTTCCCTGCAGCTCGTGTTTGCATCACGAGGCGACCTGAAATAAAAAACAACAACACAGTAACACAATGCGCGTGTGCGGGAATGACCCGGTGATTCCGAACAAACGGCGGAGACGGTGCGTCTCTGCGAGTCTTTCCAGGAGGACCCTTGTTTTGTCACCTCTTTTGCAAGAAAAGAAGAGTATGCGCGACACTCTCATCAGTCTTTTGTCGCTCCCCCTTTTGCATCACCAACCCTCTGCCACATCTTCACCTAGCGCCTTCACTAAATTCTCCTTAGACCCGCCCCTTCCCCATTACCTCCTGTGCTCTCAGACGTAGCAGAGGTACAGGTAGGTCTTCTCGATGCGCCAGTCCGGGGGGATGTCTTCGGGCTTGTGGCCCTTCATGTGCTTCTGCATGGCCGACAGGCTGGGGCAGTACTCCAGGCAGATGGTGCATTGGTAGGGCGAGGCGCCGTTGTGGGTGCGCAGGTGCTTGATCATGGCCGAGTAGTCCCTGGATCGTTGGTGGCACAGCTTGCACTCGAATGGCTTCTCACCTGAGGGGTGGGAAGGCAACGGTCGGTCAGGAAAAAGTGACTGACCATTTTGGCAGAGAGAAATTTGGTAGAGACTACACTGTATTTACTTTGCGCGGTATGGATACAAATTTTATCCGAGAGGAGACTGAGGCCAACAAAGTGCTGCAACTAAGTTGAGGCAGTGGAGTAAATCACTGCAGCACAAATGCATCTGTTTGAATGCAAACAAACACTTGAGATTGTGTCCTCTATTTAATTTTCAGGCAAAAGAGACAAATATTATCCAAGGGGAGACTGAGGGGAAACAAGAAATTTGGCCGCTGCAGCAAATTGATCAAGATTCAGTGGCAATTAACCCTTTGTGTCTTTTGTCCATGTAGTTTGTGCTAAGAACGCTAACTGTGCTTAGGATGCTAACTGCGCCAGCGACACTAACTGCGCTAATGCTGATGTGAGTGATGTCGAGGCGACGATTCAATTTAAAGACATGCAAATGGCGACCTTTCGCCAGTGGCATTTGAAGGGGGTGCAGTCGCAAACGATCAGGTCGCCGCCACTGTCTCCCAGACGTCGCCCGTCAGCCCCAGCGTGACCTTGACCGCCACGAAGAAGCCAATAAGCGTACACGCCGGCCAGCCCGAAGGCTGCTGATATCGATAACCGCACTGTAAACAAGGTGGCCCTCACATAAGCAGCTAATAATGAATTGCAAATGCCCCCTCCCCGGAGCCCCCTTCCCCTGGCGGTATTGATCCGCCATCGGCATGTGCGGAGGGGAGTGGGAGCAACGGTGGGGGTGGTTAGGTCCTTGCCAGTTGTCGATGATTCATCAAGCGGCTGCCTTTTATGTGAGGTGGCCTTTGACGGTGAGCTTGTCGCTTGCTCTTGTTATCTGGCGTCGAATCCCCCCCACGCTTACCCCCCACCCCTCACAAAAAGGAGTTGGATGTGTGTGTGGAGGTGGGAACCAATTATTGGACAGGCTACCTTGATAGTGTGGCTTAACAGCTGCCTTATTGAAAGGGAGATGGCCGCGTGTGCCGTGTGTGCGAATTAGAGCAGAGGTTCTCAATCTGGGGTCGGCGAGCTGAAGTTTGGGAGGGCGGTCTGCAGGATAATTTGAGATAAATTACGCGTTATGTCGTACCATTTGAAATAGCGCATTAAGGCTAGCCTGGTAGCATAATCGCCGATGTCAAATTTAACGTTTTCGGAAAACAAGAAAAAAAACATTCAATCGACTGTCCATACGCTTTGATTCAGTCTTTTGTGGATTACCATGAATTTGACCTGGGTGACTGAGAATGTACACAGACCTGAAGAAGCAAACGCATTGGTATTTTTAGTTGATATTGTGAGAGTCAGTTAAAAGTGACATGGGCAATTATGCTATTAGGCTAATGCTATGGGGACCAACGTACTAAAACACTTATACCTCCCAATGGGCAAATTAAAAGGCCTGATAAGATTGTGATTTATCACATATTGTTTCAAAAATAAGTGTAACTCCCCATTAAATTTTGACATGAATATCATACTTAGGAGAGCTGTATTTTACACAAACATATTGTAGTCACATTTTTTGTGACAAATTTCTTTTTGTAACATTTAAACTTTTTATTTTTTTATAGGCAACTTTGGAAATTTTATGGCATTATGGCACCCATATCTGATTGACGTTGGGATTATGAGGAGAACCCCAGAAATACAGAATCGGTGTGTGTGTTACTGTGAGGAAACTGCAAGGAAGCACAAGTGCCCCGGTGGGCTTCTCGATCTGTCTTAGCCGAGCTCCCTTTCTTGGCGGACGCTAGCTTATCACTGTGTCAACATCTTTATGGGCCTCTAAATATACCGCGATCAATAGGCAGTCTTTGGAGACATTCATTTACTGTAGCACGCCGACAAAGATATGCATCTGCTGTGTGAGTTTGTGCGTGTGCGAGTGTGTGTACCGCCTCATGAGCTGCTGCCACAATGTGTGACAATGAATGCATTACCGGAAAAGCTCATTTCCACTCAACATTAGCGACACATGCACCGTCTAATGACATTCAAATACAAGAGCTGGATTAAAACAGTTCATCACGAAAAGGAGTAT
Source organism: Filicampus tigris (assembly GCF_054856515.1). NCBI lineage: Eukaryota > Metazoa > Chordata > Actinopteri > Syngnathiformes > Syngnathidae > Filicampus > Filicampus tigris. The sequence continues at coordinate 12,802,194 of NC_141233.1, read as the reverse complement.
TATGGATAAAAACAATGTTGTGGAGTGTCCACGTCACAGACCTCACACATTTTTTTTAAAATAACCGCTTCTCCATAATGTTATTCCTATGAGAAACTGTTCATGTGCTTTGCGAGGTGCTGCTATTTTGGTTAGCAACAGTTCAAATGTACGACAGCATCTATGATCTAAACTATAGTTGAACCATTTATCAATGTAGCTTACTGGCAAGATGAAGCTAGGTAAGTATTAGAAACAGTTCTCGGCATGCTACGCTACTTAATAACTGCTAGCATTTTATCAATTGCCATTAAAATAGTATCCGAATACAGGGAAAGATTTTATAAACCTATCAACTTGCATTAGCTCATCTTGCTATGTGTTAGCATACCAACTAACTGTTACCATGTAAGTATTTGATCAATTTTCATTTGAAATAGTATCGTAAAGTATAGCATAGTATAATATTACTCTGGCTTTTATCTTGCTAAATTTTAGCATAAAATCTGTTTTTTATCAAATGTATTTAGGAATAGTACCCAAATACAGGGCTACAAGGTTGTTTAATAAATCTATTAACCGATGTTAGCTTGTCCTCTACTTCAGGTTGCTATCTTGCTATTTGTTGTTAGCACACAACTGCTATGTAATACAGAGTCAAGAAGTTCAATTGTTATCTATCGGGCTTAGAGTTTTGGCTACTCAAGTTGCTATCATGCTAAAAGTTAGCATAACAACTGCTAGTATGTTAGCAATTGACCAAATCTTATTTAAAATAGTACCTGAACATAGGTAAAGATGTAAAACACCTTTCATAACTTGAGTAGCTAGCTAGCTAAGTTTTACATACCAACTGGTAGGATGTTCATACTTGATCAGTTCTAACCTACCGTTGTGAAGGCATTTTTTTTAATACACCTGTAGGCACGTAGATGTAGCTACAGTACTTAATGCGGTGTCCTGTGAGTGCCATTAGTTTCATTAACACACACCACAAACGTAAATAATACAAGTGATGATACAACTTGGAGTGTGTTTACCTGTGTGCACACGATAGTGGGTCTCCAGCTGGTGCTTGAGGCTGAACTTCTTGCCGCAGCCGTTACATTCGTAGGGCTTCTCCCCTGTGTGGATGCGCTTGTGGCCTTTCAGCGTGCTCTCATCGCGGAAGCAGCTCCCGCAGAACTCGCACTCGTACGGGTGGTCCCCAGCTGCAAAGTGCACGTTAGTTTTTCGGTCAGGCACCATTCTCTTTCAATATTATTGCAAATGTCACTTAGCAATTGGGCTACGCCCATGGTAGGGTTTTCATTTTTGGTACTCTGCCTGCCAGGTACCAATTTAAACCATTTTAAAAACACGGTGAATGGAGGGCTGTTTCCCAGGCATTATATTCATGCTGGGCTGCTTTTCACATGTTGTCATGTTGATATTTTTCCAACAACAATCACTTAAGAGCAGTTTCAAATGACAAACAAACACGAAAAAAGCTCAGCGCTCCCTCCTCTCCGTTATAAGGGAAACTGCCAGGATATAATTTCTCCTTGTTTTCAGCTCTCTCTAATCAATAACGCATTGCTTGTGTTCTCGTTGATCAACCAGGAACATTTCCTGAAATACACATCCTTGGTTCCATCATGGTATACCTGTAATTTGCTTTAGCTACTAATTGTATGGATGGAAGAAGCTCGGCTACATTTTGTCAACACACAAGAGCTCTCCAAAACGCATGTGGAAAAATTGGTTATGATCTGAAGAAACCAAGGTTGTATCTTTCGGTTGTAATTCCAAAAAGGTATGTTTGGTGAAAACACAACACCATACCTACAGCAAGGAATGTTGGTGGCAACAGTGCAGCACAATGCTTTGGGGCTGTTTTTCTATAGCTAGAACTTGGAGTCTGAGTCAAGTTACAAGGAATTATAAACACTTCGAAATAGCATTCAGTGTTACAAAACCTTCAGGCTTCAGAACTGTCGAAAAGAGCCTACTAGAACATTTGAATATTAATTATTGCTAATCAGAGTGACTTGAAATGCTGGCTGGTGTGTACTGACTCCCATTTAACATGAGTTTGAATGTGACTAGTGAATTTCAAACATAGCCACGCCCCCATTTATAAGAGGGTGTGCATACTTGTGCAACCACATTCTCTCAGTTATTTTTACTTCCCCTCTCGAAAATAAATAGTTTTTTCTTTATTGAGTTGCAGAGGTTAAATGTCATAATATTGGAAAACATTTTCAAATGAATTATCTTGGTTTCGTTTCTACCTGGCACTTGAACAGGGGCGTGTAGACTTTTTCGATCCACCGTACAACCACCTCCTTGTGTCACATCCTCCAGTCAAGTAATGTGGCTATTTATTAATGCTTTTCGCTCCAACGCTGCAGGTTTAAGTCGCCATCAATGACCCATGCCTTTCATTATCTGCCTGTCCGAGCGGTGACGTGCCGCTGAATAAATTGCATTTCTCGTTATGCCCGCCGCTAAGAGACAATCTCACCGCTGGCCCCCCCCCACGTGTTACGTTATTTAAGGCCTTATTGTACGCAGACGACATGCTGTTGCACGTAGACAGGCGGATGAAAGACGCACTTTAAATGCTGATCACATTCGGGCCGCGCCACATTTGTCACGGGAGACAACGCGTTCAAAGGAACGAGCTTGCCTGTAATGTGACGGGCGTGTGGGAGATGTGGGGTGGGGGGGGGGGTCGTGTGTGTTGAGGATCAATAAATGTGACACTCCTTATTTGTCCGCATGAAGTTATCAGCGCCTCCTGCTGTACGCCGAGGGGCGTCGCGGCCACGGAGGAGATGGCCATCCATCAACGAGCCCGGCGGCCGCGTGCCACGCCGCCAGAATAACAATGCGCCTGGCATTCAGCCGCCTTTAATTAGGCCGTCTGATCGCAGCAAGTGAGCAGGATGCTAATACGCGAGACGGCGACGCTCAATGGTTTGTTTACACCTAATTCCGTCCTGTGCTATTTTCATGAATATACCGGGTAAAAAAATCCCAACCGAGAGCAAAGTGCAAGTGCAAGAGGTTATGATAATAATAACGAGAGAATTAATACTCATCAGAGCTGATTTTGAACTGAAACGCTGCAGAGTAAATATGGAACAAGTAGAAAATGAGGGAAAAAAGATGGATTAATTAGGAAAATGACCCATATAATAAGATAGTAACTTGAGTAGACAAGGCTGAGGCTGATTGATAAGGGTTCTACATCTTTCTGCACCATTTCTAATGAGAATTACTAAAATGCTAACATAGTATAAGCTTGTATGCTAACAATCGGCAAAATAGCAAGTTGAGTAGCGAACACCCTAAGACTGATAGATAAGTATTTATTTAGGTATGGTAATAATATCAAGCAAAATAGCAAACTGAGTAGTGGCAGCGCAAAGGCAGAAAAACTTTTCATCTTGTACAATCAGGTGTTCCTTACATTGATAATTGCTAAAATGCCACGATAGTAGCAGTGGTAAGCTAACATATAGGAAGACTGACAAAAGTTACTCTGACTGGATTTTCTCCCCCCCTTCTTTTTGGGGGCTGCATTCATAAGGTATCACTTCATCATTCACTATCGTATTGAAAATCTAATTTCCAGCGAACGCGGCGGGGGAGCCAGTGGCCCGAGCTCTACTTTCTCTCTCACTTTATCGCTATTTGTTTTCTTTTCTTATGTCTGTAAACTTTATCAGGACACACTCAGCAAACTCACTTTTGGATTCTTTAAAGAAAAAAAAAAAAGAGAGAAAAAAAAAGAAAAAAAAAGTGATTTAGTGTGCTGTTGCATTTGAAAGCCGTGATTACTTACAAGCGGATATCGTGTACAAGAAGAGATAAGAACGTGGGGAGAATAGCAGGCATTCAGTCTGGGCTCAGTAGACAAATCATACTTTACACAACACACACACACAAAAAACAACAAAGTGAACAAAAGTGGGTCTTTAAAGACGAAATCAACCCAAACATATTTTTTTCAAGAATATGTTCCCAGCAGACCTACTAGTTGAAAAACGGCATTCTGATTAATATTGCATTTGTGGAATATGAGTTAAGCTGCAAAATTTTAGCCATCTGAGTGGGCGGCCATTTTGTCATTTCTGTCGACTGAAAATGACATCACAACTACCCAGGGCTCGGGTAACGACCAATCACGGCTCAGCTTCAGAAAACAGGTCAGCTGTGATTGATCGTTACCTGAGTAGTTGTTATGTCATTTTCCGTCGACAAAAGTGACAAAATGGCCGCCTCCAGAGATGGCTAAAAACGAGTCCATTAACTCTTATTCCACAAACGCAATGTTCATCAGAATGCCTTGTTTCAAATAGTGGGCTTGCATAGAACATATTCTTGAAAAAAATATGTTTGACTTTCAATTTAAGGGGACATATTATGGAAAATTATCTTTTAAATTGTATATAGCTGGGTGTCTGGAGTCCATCTTTTACTGGAGTGTGTCCTTGTCTTCCGGCTCTCAAATGGAAATGATGTATCTTCAACCATAACCCTGATGTTGACAGATGCTATAGTACTCACAGATATATATTCTTCATCGTCTACAAAAAAAATGACCAATATTACAGCATCTTACACTACGTCACAAGAAGAAAAAGTACCGCTCTGTGTTTGCGTGGTATGGGCGATACTGGTGTTTTGAGTCACAATTACAATTTACATTTGTTGTATTTAACTTTTACATACAATAGATTTTAAATGTAAAATCTTCCTATATTTAAGTGCAGGACTGTGCATAGTGTCACAGTGGCTTGCAACAATATTAATGGCGTAAAAAGTTGGAGAAACTACTGCTCTAATGGAAAATTGCTGGAATCTGAGTTGAAAGTTGAGTTGGAAAATTCTAGACTGATTCTTTGCTTCCTCTCAGGAAGCAGCAGCAGGGAGGCCACAGATGAGGGCCCGGAACAGTGAGGTGGAACCGCATCACATGGGCACTGGACCCTTGGGTGCCCCTGGGCATCGCCACCTGCGTCCCTCTGCCACCACACACACAAACTAACAGACACACACACACACACAGAGCTTCTCATCTGACACCCCAAAGGAGTGCTGAGGGTGGCGATGCCCGAGGGCACCATTGAGAGGGGGCGGGGGGGGGGGGGGTGTTCCGGTCTGTGTGTTAATTCTATAGGTTTTAAATTACGGGCACACGGCCACAGCTGATTTATTTGCTTGCTCAAATACAGCTGCGAACACAAAAACGATGCGGCGGACGACAAATTGTCTCACACGCACACACTTGGGCACAGACAGACAGTGAACAACAATGGAATATTAATGAAGGTCTGCTGTGTAATGTGTGCGTTTTAAGAGAAGGCACAGCTGCCAACACTGTATAATTGAGCACGTGCACTTGAACCTTTAATACACTGTGCATACATGCAGTAAACCTACCACAAGAGCAAATAAAGCTAAGCGTGTGTGTGCGCGTGTGTTGTAGACCATGCAGGTGGTTGGAGGAGAATAAAGATGGCCAGATTAAGATGCTGAAATAAACACCATTAAATTCCACGTCTCCGACGCAGATCCAGTGTCACGGCTCTCGGCTGCGTTGCGGAGATAAGGCAGCAGACAGGTAAATGAAGCACGCATAATGAATGTCCCGCAAACAAAACAACAACAACAACAAAAAAAAAGGCTTTTTTTTTGCCCGCTTATGCTGTTTGTCACTCCGCGCAAGGGAATGTTAAGTCACGCAATGTACATTCTCGTCTGGGAAGCTATCGGAGCTTACGTGTGACGTGCATTCAAAATTTGGAGCTCGTTTTTAGTGGGAATCCTAAAAGAAAGTTTGTAGGATTTCATCAGAAAAATGTAGGAAAAAAAACTGTTAGATTTTTTTCCACTGAAATACCAGAATTTTTTTTTTTTTTTTTTTCCAAGTGCTATTAGTTGGTTGGACACCACCAACATGGCACAATGATATATAAAAGCCTTTATTTACCAATTTTAGATAAAAAAAAAAAGACAATATCATATTATCATATCACAATACCATACAATAAAATATGATATTGTATCATGACATCAGTTAATGATATCATCAAGAGATCACAGTATAATCATATCATGACCAACCACAATATCGTAGTATCATGATTTTCTACTACACATCTTGATATCATCTGATAAATAACACAAGTTATCTAAAGGTTCCTTTCAGACGCGTTCGGGCCCCCCTCTTCTTCTCTTCCCCCAAAATATGCATAAGATGGTTAACTTCAAAGCGCGCATTCCAAGGGAATGCCACGTTCCGTTTCTTTTCCCGTCGGGGTAAACGAGGACCTATTTCCTACTTGGTAATCCCCCACTTCCTCCTCCCCGAACACAAGTCATATTTAAACGACGCTCTCATTTGTGATTTAACACCTGACCAACCATTTCCAGCGACATTCGCGCCGGCTGGGCGGGCAGGTACTGTAAAGCCCTCCACCACCCCTCACCCCCTCCCTCCACGCATCTTATTGGTCCGGCTCATAAATGGAGGCCGACTGCTCTCATCTCGCCGCCTTTTCCTTTCAAATATTTATCCGGAGCGCTGGTGAGCTAAATCGGCCGTGACAGTGAGACTGTTATTTAAGGTCGCAGACAAGCTGCTGAGGCGGGGGAAGAAGAGAGAGCGAGAGGAGGGGAAAAAAAAAAAAAAAAAAAAAGCATCCACCCTTCACCACCGGAATGGAATTCATTTCCATGTGTTCATATCCGTCCATTTGGCCACATGTGTCAACAATGCATTAGCATCCTGCTGTGGCCTCAGCACACACCCCCGCTACATGAATGAATAAAAGAAGTCACCACCGCCGCAGAACGGATTTGATTGCTGACCTGAATGAAGATGAATGGCGGAGCGGCACTCGCGCATGCTTCACTATGTACCCCCACCCCAAATAAAACACGGCTTTTTACTTACAGTAAGCTATTTTTAGCCTCGTCTCGCTTCTCTACCGAGGATGCACACAGCTAAGGGGACAGTGGCAAAAGGTTATTGTGAACTCGGTGTCCATTTATACGACTTGATGACAGAAAAACACCCAATAAAAATCGAAAATTTGAAAAAAAATTCAAATCGAACCGTCCTTCCATCGTAGCGCATTGGGACACGTATCGAATCGTCTTTTAGGGATGCACACCTCAAAAATATATAAACTACCGGTATACATCTAAAAATAAATAATATAATAAACCTATGTTTCTATTTCTGCCGGGATTGATCTTATTTGTACATGAACAATAACGCCACACGTTCCGCACCTATAAAACCGTCTTGCAATGGCATTACTTAGGCGTTAATTAACAAAATGCCCAAAATAAACTTGTGATCCCCGTGACTAACCGCGCTAAACATCCCGTTTTGTCAGCATAAATCCCCGTCGCGCCGTTAATCGTCAGACATTTCACTTTGATGTGTCAACACCCCACAAAAGGAAATCAAAATAACATAATCAAGCATGCAGGATGATGCAAGCCGGTTGCGCATGAGTGTATTTTAAATAGAGCGAGTGAGATGGCGCAGACTGTCTGCGGGGTGCCTTCACTGACCTGTGTGTGAGCGCAGGTGGCGTTTGAGCGCCGTGTGGCTCGGGAAGGTCCGGTTGCATTCGCTGCAGATGTAGCTGCGCACGCCGGCGTGGACCTCCATGTGCTGCTGTAACGCCGTCTGCGTTTGGAATCGCTTGCCGCACAGCAGGCAGAAGATGGCCATGTCAGAGCCTGCACGCAAAAAACATCAATAGCGGTTATTCTTTTCGTCACTAACTCGCAAAAAACATCAATAGCGGTTATTCTTTTCGTCACTAACTCAAGTTTGCATCCGTTGCCCTGAGAAATGGACACTCCACAGAAACTCCTTGTAGGATATTACAAGATATCATGTCATCATATCATCACAATATCATAGTATCATGATATCATTTCATTGTAGTAGCAAGATACCGTGATGCTGATAATGTGGCATGTTATCACAGTAACATCATAGTATCAGCATCTGTTATATCACACAATATCATATCAATGTATTATAGTATCTTGACACATGATATCAAATGATAGTCAGTACCATAGTATCATGATATCATATACCAAAACGTAGGAGAATCACGATATCATAGTATCATATCATTTTTATCATAAAATCATATTAGTATATCCTAGAATTGTTACCACTATATCATATTACAATATCATAGCACCATGATATCATATAACAGAGTTACCAACATGTCATGATATCCCAGTATAAAATCACAGTGTTTAATCACAGTGCAGTAGTGTAATGATATGTTAGCATAATATCATAGTATTACGATATCAAGTAATTGAGAGTATAACAATACTTAGTTTCCCTTTATGATACTTGAAAATGACAAAAATATAATCCCTCTAAAACAACAAAAAAAATAATGGGCACCCAAACATGTTTGGCCACAATACAGCCAAATGTGTTATAATCCTTTAGGCAATGGACATTTGAACACAATATAGACACATAGTCTACCACAATTACTCAAAGGCATATATTCTTTATCCTCTGTGAAATATGACCAGTGTTACTGCAGCTGACTGAATCCCTGAGAGTAGTGGTGACTCGTGTTTGTTTTTGACAGCACAATGAACTGAATTGAAACATTAAATCACAGCACTTTTTTTTTTTTCCTTATTAAAAAACTTTTGGGGGGATGCTGGAACGGGTTTATGCATTTCCCTTCACTTCAATGGGCAAACATGATTTGAGATAGTCTCCTTCCTGGCTGTGCCATATTATGATGCCTGAATAGAACACGCCAGGGCATTTTAGCACCCTGACTGTGTACTGTACTCTGTTTAGGCGAGGAAAAAGCCTTGCACACAACACATTCAGTGTGGCTGTTTGCACCGGGATAAAGATCTCCTATGCAATACTTCAATCCTGTCTTGACTGTTTCTCTCTCTCCAGCTGAGATAAAGAGCACACAGCTGCAAGCAGACAAACACATCACAAACACACACTAACAGTTGAACACACTTGCCTTTACACTTTTTCAATTACCAGGCCGGGTGAAACTCTAGGGAAGGGCTGGGGAGTGTTTGGAAGCCGGTTCCTATTTAATCAGTCAATAACGCATCTTTGGGGCCAAGCTGACACTAATTTAAAAATCTATGAAGAGCGCCACGCCACCTCACGTTCATAACCAGCGCGGCGGCGGCAGCGAGCCGAGTGCCAACATTGGCCTCCTTGTTGGATCAATTACAGTCCCACGAATGGAGGCTGAGAGAAGATGACAAGAAAGTCGTTTTTCATTACATATACAGTAAAATAGAACCATGCAATGCCGTGAATAGCAAAAAATAAATAAAAAACAGCAGCAATTGAAGCCCCGCCCTAAAAATGTTCAATTTGTTCCGTGGCCAAGCTTGTTGCCCAATTTACACTTTAATTTCAAACTCATCTTACAACATTACCCTTAAAAATGAGAGACTTGTAGACGGTAATCTTCAACCCAACCAAAATAACCCAACCTTGGTTATAAGTAAGCCAATCTTCTCAAAATCCACAGCGATCCAGTGATTGGGTTAGGGAAACATACCAGCAATTTGTACTATGTGTAGATTTCAGATTACTTTGCAATGAATATTACTAGGGATGGGCGACTATCGATACCATGTATCGGTAAGGTATCATGTATTCAAGGAGGCTGCAGATACCAGTCACCAATACTTGGCGCTATAAAAAAATGATCCAACATCGAGTAAGTCTTCCTGGGGACTAGTTGGCGCTACACTCTGGCAGTATGTCACATTGGCGGGTAATTTAGTTTCTTCTCAATTTTTTTGTCATTGTGTTAAATGAAATTTTATTTATGAAAAGTTCTAAAGGTATCAGTACTCAGTAGCACTGAGTATTGACAAAATACTCGTACTAGTATCGGTCGGAAAAAAAGTGGTATGAGCATCCCTTAATATTACTTTTGATTGTCCTAATTTTGCTACCATCTATCAAAAATAGATGCAATGATATTCCTCGAAGTTTGTGTGCAATGGGGTCAGTCAAGGCGTTCTACTTTAAAGTCTGCTTTTCTGCTTTTTTTTTTTTTTTTTTTATTGATTGAGGTGGACGGCTTGTGAAGTCCCTCAAGGACCCGAGGTACTTAAGCGGCTTTGACTGACAAGCGCGCATCCAGTTTCGGTCAAACTCCTCCTTCCACTTGCCTTTTCTCAGCTATTGCACAAACACACAAATATATGTGCTGTGCAAAATGTGGCAAATAACATTTATTATGTTATTGCATATTCAAAATAACGGTCTAAAAAAAACGGACACCTAAAACAAACAGAATTAAACATATTTAAACAGCAACATGTTCAACCAAACCAAATGATTTTGTCAAACGAACATTAGCTAGCTAGCTAAAAGCTAACATGAGTTAATGCATATCAGCAATAGTACACACTCAACAAATATGACAGACGTGCCGACAAATTCCACAAACATCAACACACTGCACAAACAAGTGCACGACAACTGAAACGCTCTGATCACTTGTGCAGAAAACCACCCCATAAACAAGACTTTTATTACACTGATTTCCTTTTTACGGGGAGTAATCAAAGAAGGTTGAACGTTAATTATTGGATTATCAGATGCGAGTTTACAATAGAATAAAGTTGTTCTTGCACAACAGCGAGGCTTTGCGGCTTGAGAAAAAAAAAAAAAAAAAGATGTCCGTTAAACCGAGTGGAGGATGTTCAGGAGCAAGCCGGACGCTCCTTTTCCCTGAGTGACTGCGAACGCCTGGTGACACGTTTTTGGCTTGAAACGCGCATTTGCGCAAAGTAGAGAGAGTTCGCACAACTGCAGTACACACTTTGATTAGAGAAAATTAAGTGCTACAAACCATACTGTCGGCGACCGTGTGTGTGTGTGTGTGTGTGTGTGTTGTGTGCCTCTGATGGCTGAAGAGAGCGGCGGAGAGATAAAAGAAGAAAAGGCAGGAGAAAAGTAGTTGACCCAGAAGGTCCATTACAGTGTAAAATTGAGTCAGCCTGAAGTGACACCTAAGAGGAAGCACTGGAGGTGGCGGTGGTGTGTGTGTGTGTGTGAATGTGTAGATGCTGTGTGTGTTTTTTAGCCTCAGTCCTGTTTGGCTGTTTTGGAATAATTTAGCTGCCCTAACTTGCCTCTCGCTCTGTCTCCCGCATCTATTTATAAAGAAACCCGGGCCCCTGCCAGGCCACGGCGGTGCCGGCGCATCGTTAATGGTGGCGAGTGGAGTGGCAGGACTGCTGTTATTTAAGTGGGGGACGGATGGCGGGTAGTAATGGAGAGGAATACTCCCCAATGGGAGGTGACAGCGGGCAGGCGGGCGGGTGTGCCAAGGGGCCGGGTGGCCCTAACAGTCACTGGCTAGCTGTGTGAAAACACCCAGAATGTGACATCACTGTCTGATTAAAACTTCTTCAATCTACTTTATCGCAAAACAATCAATGAAATCATGTTTTGTGATGACGGGATTTATTGAATACATTCGCTTTTTTTTTTTTTTTTGTGCAACCCCTAGCTTCCCGCAGAAAAATTCACCTATTTGCAGTTTTTGTGCTCTTTTTGTGACACTCGAAAAAGTGCCACAAGACACAAGTCCTGCCTAAATAGGAGTTGGTGTCAAGGAAACATGTTAAAGTCATAGCTACATCTCGAATGAGCAACTTAGATCTTTTTGTTTGTCGGAGAAGATTTCGGTTTAGCCTGGGTCGTAAGCAGAAGTTAGTTAGAAGACAGTCTTCATGTAACTTCATGTAAAGGTTTTTATTTTTCATTTTTAAGGGTAATGTTGGAAATTTAGTTTGAAATGTTTAGGCGCAAATTACTCACGATTTTTCACATTTAGCAGTAGGGCTCTACCTAACATTTGTTTTTGTTGTGTTTTGCGACACAAACTTAAAAGTATTAACATTATAATTGCCTATAGATTCTAAAAAGATGCTACTAGTCTATATATCACTAAACGGTTTGGATCCTGAAGAAATGCTAATTGAATATAAACCCGGTAGGGCTCTGAGGTCTGCAGACTTGGGTCAATTAGCGGGGCCCAGAGTTCAAAGCAAACAGGGTGAAGCTGCATTTAGCGGTGATGCTGCACGCAAATGGAATAAGTATTTTCTAAGTGTGTTTAAATGTTGCCAATGTACGTTCTTTTAGTCATTTTGGCAAGCTACTTTTGTTTTCCCTGCTTTGCTTCTGCATGTTGTTAGCGTTTGTGTTTGTAAATGCTGTGTGAAGCACATTGAGTTAGCTTTCGTATGAAATGTGTTATATAAAGAAGAAAGAATATCTTGAGTGGCTGAATACGCAAATAACAAACCGTAAATATGCAGGTGTTGATTCTTGCATTTAATTCTACAATAAACCTTAAAAAAAAAAGACCTAGGAACCGCCAACTGTTGGAGGTGAAATAACGTTGGAACGACACCTGCTTCGAATTTGGACCACTTGCTTGGCCGTTGCAGTCGTCCGGGTTTGTGCGGCGACAGCGTTGGGAGCAAATGCAAAAAAATTATAGTTTTGCAAGCATCCTCTGTGTATTTTCATCTATAAGGCATTCATTTATTTTAAGTGTAATTTTGGCTGATGAGTTAAAAGAATAATATTAAAGTGATTTGGGATAACAATTTGTAAACTATTAATATCGGCAATTACGAATATTCTTGGCGGGGTGTCCATTACTCACAGGCCCCTTGTGTGAATAAAACTATTACAAATAGCTCTCAGTATGACGCCGTGCAGTTTATAGATAATCACAATAAACATTTAACAGATAAATGCTGGCAAAAATGTATTTCCAAACGCTGCAATTAATTGTATGCTAATCACGGGCAGTATAAGAGATGATTACTTTTAAATAAGCTGGAATGTGGACAGCGTACAGCATAAATTAGTGAAACCAATCTAATTGGACATTTTATTGCTGAAGTAAATGTGATCTGTGTTTAACAGCTACTTAAAGAAAAAGCTGTAATCCCCACTAAGTAGCATTGTAAACAACAATAAACACAGTCCCCTGCATGTTTTATATACAACATCTAAACACAATCGCTCATGCGAGTCCTTGGAGAAGCAGCCATTCACATGCAGGAAATCTAAGAAAAGTCCACTTGTATTTGTTGCGTCTGTGCCTGGCGGTTTTCGTCGGGTGGCGATAACTCAAAGTCGGGGGTGGGTGGGGGGTGGGGCTTTAGGAGTGAGTGCTGATGCCGGAAGACGAACGACGGCCGGCGAGATTAATGCCACCAGATGCCAGGCGAGATGCCATATTAATTACCCGAAGATAATGTCATCACGGCCATATGGCGGCTCCACCGGCCATTGGGTTGACAGCGAGTCTTTTTTTATTTGCGCGGTCACGCCATCTGACTGGAGTGCCGTGCTTGCCCGTTGTTATGGAAATTACAGAAGCGGGCACACAAGATACCCCGAGTACCTGTTAAATAAAATACAATACAATTTATATAACGCATTTCAGCTACAGATGTAACAAAGCACTTTAAATACAACAACAAAATATCCATATTACAACAAGTGAAATAAATCGGAATACCTGCCAACCTTGGCTATTCATGGGGGTCGGGACCAAGCCGTGCTACAAAATAGGCAGCATTTATTTTTTTTTGTCATGAGATATGAGCAAAAATTTGAGATAGCTACACTGCCAAATATTTGAAAACTCCCCCCAAAAAATCCATACTTTAGACCCTCACCATTACATGATGCAAGCAAACTTCACAACAGCCAGTTTCCTTGCTGTGGAAGGACAATATCAGAGGGTGGCGGTAATGCGGTGTATATGAAAAGAATAAATATTTGGTGTTTTACACATTTGTGGCTAAAAAGTAAAGCGTGGAGAGTCTCTGTGGATGAAATGCAAAAATATATATATAATAAATATATACTCTATTCTTATTTTTCCTCTCCCTTGTCAGAATCCAGCTACAGCAGAAAGGGAAAATCACTTCTTCCATGACAATCATGCCATGTTTTTTTGATTAGATTAAAAGCAATATAGTAGCAAACGTGGTGCTCGGGGTCACGGTTTTGCCGCTGCAGCGAGTTGCGTGTCAATCGCCTGGTGTGCGTGTTTGAGTTGCCGACTTTAATTTGTTCCCGATTGTCCAGTTCAGTCGCGTGCGTCGGGCCCAATTATTTTTCCACGTTTCTCATCTAAATTTCCCACTTGTTCCGTGTGAAACACATACATGTTAATGATAAAATCCACACAGCGGGTCACACCCGCGTTCGTCTCAGCTACCGTTGAATACATTCCCGCCTTCAAGCGACTCCTCCCCTGCTATACTGCAGTGGATATAAATTCAGCAGCGTCGCCCATGTTTGTGCGTTGCCCGCCCGCCGCTGCGCAGACTGTAAAGATCATAAAGGATGCATGCTGGGAATTAACGTCAGCGTGAGCAACGGCGGCGGCGGCCTTTTAACATGATTCACCGCGACACGGCCGCCCTCGTATCTCCGTGCCGAATCGCGGCTCATTTACAAAGACGGACCGCGCCGGCCGTCCAATCCATCCCATCAAGCCCCGCCGCCGCCCCACATCACCGCCGTAACGCCCCGTCCTCCCTCCCTCCCTCCCTACCTTCCACTCCACACAAATCCGATTTAATCAGACAACTTGTGCAGTGTGGCTGGGAGTAAGAAAAAGGATAATTAGTAAACAGAGGAGCTCCTCGCCAGGCTTCATTGGCATTCGCGCCAGGTTACTGTGTCGCATTTAAAATGCGGTCTGATGAAGTCTACAGAATCAAACCATTTGTTACTCCTATTGAGGAGGCTTCGGGCTACTGGCAATTAAATTGGAATTAGCGGCGGGGAATGAGATAGGGCAGATTCATAGCGAGCGGGGGAACAGAGAGGCCTCTCTGTCTGGACTTGGCTCGGAGATTGGACGCAAATTTGCCGCCGCGCACGTTTTGTTTGTTTCCTGCGCCACGGCACTTATCTTTTATTAATCATAAACCCGCCCGCCACAGTCTAATGATATACAAGAGCGGCATCATTTTTTTTTTCTTTTTTAAATCTACCTTTTCAAACATAATAACAATCATATTTTGTTTTGACTGAGCTGGTGTTGATCCAGTCCTGTTGTATTTGATAATTGAGACCCCACACTATGGCTAGCGAGTGGACATTAAAAGGGACATATTATGGCAAATTGACTCTTTAATGGCTTGCATACAAACAGGGGGATCTCTGGAGTGCCTCGCCACCCATCAACTGTGAAATTTAAACAACTCAAGAACTCAATTCACTTCACTATAAGCAGATCTTTGGCAGATTGTGAACATTTCTTAAAAAAAGCAGTTTATTGTCACTCCCAGTTGAAGTTTACTGTCAAACTATACATAAAACAAAGACAATTACACCACGAGTGTTTGAAACAACCACCGAGTTTAGCTTCACATTCCGCTAGCTTAATGCTGACGCTAAAGGCGGCTTGAACACAAAATGTGCAGCAGCACATGTAGACCGGCAACACATGTGGACAGACAATATCGCAGCACTTACAACCAATTGATATCATAATCCCACATTGAGTTCCTCTGCCCACGACTCGTAAGCTAAACCTTGGATAAGATCCAGTGCCACTTTCTAATGACCGCTGAATCATGCTGTCTGAAACTTGTTTGGTAAGGCATCGACACTGAAACAGTAGCGATGGGGTTATTGTTTTGGGTGAAGTGTCGCCTAGATGAGTGAAAATGCTTATTTTGTTTTTATGGATGCTCACAAAAATGTATCCAGAGAAAACCCACGCAAGTATGTGCAAAACATGCAAATGACATACTGGCACACCGAAGCTTAGATTCAAACCCAGAACCTCAGAACTACAAGGCAGATGTGCCAACCAAAATATGTTATTAGGATGAAAAACAGAGCTCAGTAATAAAGTGTGTGTGTGTTCTAGTGGCGACACAAACAACAGAAATGCACTCAGATGCTTTCAAGGTTAAACACAGAGCTCAAGTCCATTACTGGAAAGAGAGCAATGAGGAAAAAAACGATAACGAAAGCAATCGTCAAATTTCTGGAAGAGGTCCGTAGTCGACCTCACATTCGGACAGATGAGGTTTTAATTTAAAACTAAATCAAACCAAACAGACTGCGTGCCAGTCGTTCGGCGATTTCAAACCTTTATGTTTAAGGGCCACATTTGATTTTTAAAACAGACACATTGATAGATGACATTAAAGAAAGTGTTTTTGTAATCGGGTTTTAATACGGAAATTATCGCTTTATAATAGTGTACAGTACTTCATAAAATGATATAGTAGCAAAGAAATAGAATGTAAAAAATAAACAGTTTGTGCACCATGACTCATTCATTCTTGATAATTCATTGCGGCTCCTTCTGGTGTGCTCAGCTTTGCCACTGGGGGCAGCATAGTACAGTCATGCAGACAAACAAAGAAGAGTTTCACTATTAGTGACTCAGACACACATGACACCCACTTAAAATCGTCACCCATCTTGGAAAACAGTTTTCTTTGTAAAGACATAATGACAAGAAGGCTTCCCTTGAAGCCAGAATACACCTGATCAGGTAACATTCAAAAACTTCTAGCAAAAAAGACGAATTATCCACCCATTGACATTCCCATGATTTCAGTACTATGAGTAATATTTAAAAAGGAAAACTGCAGTCAATCCCAATTAATGTTAGTCTTTTTTTTTTTTGCAGAGAATAAAGAATATATCATTGACATCAGGCGGAAACCTTGTAACCTCCGAAATGATCACTTTAGGAACCCCCCCAAAAAATAGCATGTTTACATATCATTGCTCCGTCAAACATGAAAAGTTGATGAAGCCATTTTTGCATTATTGTTTGATTTCAATCTGACTTATGACTTTCTGATTTATGTTTATGCCACACTTGTAGTGCCTGCTTAAAAGATTGTCAAAAGGTTTAGTTAGTTAACAAATCTAATAGACATAGATTTGAGCTATTTTATTTTAACACATGCCTAACCTAAAAGACCATAACATTTATCATAAATCCGATATTGTAATACAGATTCATTTATGGCTTGCGTTTGTTCAAAATAAATGGGAAGAGGACCCCGAAGAAAGAATCGCATGGTAAATCGCTCTCGAAAAAAAAATTGCAATCGGATTAGTTTTCATATCGCGACCCTACTCTCCACTGTGCGTACGTTTTCATGGCTGTAAATGATTTCTAGGCTTTTCCATTCATTGCTTTGTATCAATATGAGGCTTAGTGAGCAAGGCGGCCTGGGAGCGACTTATCCAGCGGCACCCATCAACCGCCAGTAACCTCCACCTTCACCCCGGCGTCCTGCAAAGGAATCCCAAATCTGTCCTCGCCTTCCCAGCATTGATTCTCCTCACTGGCCATCTGGACAGTGGGGGCCGCCAGTGTAAAAAGAAGAAAAAAAAAAAAGGGGAAGGGGGGGGGGGGTGTATGGTGAGTGTGGGTTGTGGAGTGGGGGCACAACCCACATTAGTCACGGGCTCTTTGGTTCTTCGACCTATACGCACACACACACACAGAAAATGACCCTTGAACACCCCCCCCCAAACACCGACGCCGCTGACATGGTCTTTCCTGGTGGACAAAAGGCTTTTAGCACCTCGCTCTACTGTCCGACACGGACACGCCGGACAGGATGGGTGCTTGTTTTTTTGTTTCCTCAAAGGGGGGTTGGGGGTCTTGGGAACAAAAAAAGGATGAGGGCTGTTAAGGACAGGAGAAGGAGGAGGATATCTGAGCCGATGCATGTATTTGAAAAGCAATGAAAAAAAAAAAATAATAAGGGTATTAGCTACAAAAGGCCACGCTATGCTTCTCGGGTTGGCTTACGAGAGGAAACGGCGGGACGAGGGCAAAGTCACGCCGCGACAAGCTGCTCATTGTGGTTGGACGAGACACACTCGCGGCAAGGCGGCGTCTTCAAAATGAATCGGAATGCAACGGAAAATGTGACAAGGACCCCATATATCTATATATCTGCAGTGTATATCTATCTCTATATCTATATTCATCGATCTATAGTTTGACCTTGGTACATTAATCTATATTTGTCTCACGTGACTAAATAAGGTAGCCCAAATATTAGGTACACCTCGGTATGTCACAGCGCATAAAAGCCATGTAAATGTAAGCCATATTCTCTTCATACACATTTTTGGCCGTAGCTAATGAAGACAGTGCAGTGAGCATTCAAAGTCTTTTCATCCCTGCGCAACATCTGCTTGATGGGTCGTAAAAAAAAAGTGAGCATGGGATAAAACGTGATATTTCGGTTACGAAAGAGGCATTCAGGTGCGCCTCCATAAAGGCCCAAATTCGATGATGTGTGGTGTTTACGTACGTTTGCAGTGAACAACATTAGCCTTAAAGGCCGTTTCATTAGCGGCTGCTCAACGGAGGCAATAAAGCGCGGCTCAGCCAGCTGTGACCTTGGAGCCAAAATGGTGGACGTGGCCGACTGCGCGGCTCGAGCGGCGGAGGGGGAAGAAAAAAAAAAAAAAGAAAGCTTTTTATTTATTGATATCGACCTTACGCGTGTGTCCATCAAACTGCACTGAGGGGGAAAACGCGGCAGAATGAGGGAAAGGTTTACAGTGCTGCGCCTCCATTTGGCTTAATTCCATTTGGAGGGAATTGATTTGGAGATGCTGGAGTTTGTTCTCTCCGTTACTGCCTCGCTGTCTAAGGCCTTATTTCACTCGCTCGGCAACAGTATCACCAGGCGGACAAACATTTTGTGACCTGGCATAGCAAAATGAGTCACAGTGACTCTTATTTCAGAAATGAGGCTTTGGCATGATCAAAATAGAAAATGACCAAAAAAGAGAATGATCTTAGCTTTACAATGATATACCAACCATTGCGTTGCGCTTCTCATAACATCATTATTACAGAAATGAATCGGTAGATGCGACGCCCACTTTAAAGTGCATCTTTCAAAAATGATTATGATATAACATCATAATGTGAATTTCTTCCCCACCAGTATATTTATCATAAAGAATCCATGACAATCATTCATTTGGGTATATTGTTAAATTATTATTTGTGGAAAATTTTCTGATTAGGAACAATTTCAACCTGGAATATTTTCATTCTCTCTACTAATATGATTTAAAATGTATTTGGAGTGTTTGTATGATTAGATTTGGATATGTTTTTAACAGTCAAAGAGCTTAAGAATGTTGCAATGTCTCTTAAAACAAGATTATTTCTCATTTCCATTATTTCCTCTGAAAACACTTGTCTTGGTAATGGACCAGCCTCCTGGAATAGACCAATTTCCACTTTAAGAGAGTCCACACATCAATGTGACCTAGGCATCATTCGTATTATCGCTCAGTGTGTAGCGTATCCTGAGGTCCACTTTTGTTCCGTGGACAGAAATCAAAAAGTGGCTGAAAGTAAGAAAAGAGATTTCCTGGGAAGCTTGACGCTTGCAACAAGTACTTGCAGTACTTGCAAGTAGAATTTGACCATATTTGTACTATGACCATCCATACAATCCATCATTTTTTTTTCAAATATCTGAATGAAAAAAAACCTGCAGCAAAAAATATCGCACTTATTTCATCCAGGGCAAAAGAGCAGGTGCTTGGGCACAACTCGGGGTCTATGTGTGCGCGTGCCTCGTCCCAGTTCTGTTGTACGGCATGTCATGACTCTTGTCCAATCAAATTCCTCGGTCAGAAAAACTACGTGTTATGCGTCACTGGAAATGCAAAACATGCAAAATAATCGTATATAAAGCTGAAATTGGAATTGATGCGCTTGAACCTGCAGTTTAAATCCACCCTCAATGATGAGTTGAAATAAAGCCAGTGTCATGTTTAAGCCTGCCGGCCTCAAAATTGGCTAAAAATGCAGATAAGACTGCACTCAATTGCTCCGGCAGGACTCCTCCAGCCTCGTGGATTAGCGCCAGATAATCATATAACGGCCATGATAGTGCCCATCCGTGCTCAACGAGCCCATAAAGTCAACTCTGAGTAAAGAGCAGCGCTGCTACACACGCACAAACACACACACTTGGGGATGGGGGGGAAAAAATAGCATGTGTTCCACAGCTGGGTGACAGTTCTGCCTCCGACCAGCTGGGGGCACCGCAGAGGCGGGAGTCCTCACATGACCTTCTGAGCAGGAGTTGACAGGCAGTTCACAAGGGAGGGGAGAAAAAAATAAGGGGGGAGAGAAGCCTCTTATATGCTATAGCAGACACAATGTTGGCTGCCTCGCACGCGCTTAATGGCTGAGAATGGAGATTAGAAAGTAGTTTAGAGGGTCAGGTGTTTGATGCAGGGGGCTTGGGGGTGTCAGGGAGTATTTTTTATTTTTTCTAAGCACATTCCAGCATGGGAATTGCACTGGGAAGGAATGCTGGGATACACCACAAATGGCAGAACGTTTCTTTAAAAAAAAAAAAAAAAAAAGGTGGTCATCAGAAGGGCCGCAGTTGTGCTTTCAGCTGTTTATTGAAAGGGACACACAAACAAATACAAAATGACAACACTCCCAAGGAGTTGTGGTAGGCCAGGACTCACAGCCATGCCTCACACGCAGACTAACCTGCTACGGCTTAAGATGTTACTCACTAGGCCTCGCCCCTTAAAGGTACACACCCAACACGCAAATACGACAGTAGGTACAGTAATTGCACGTTGTACTTTATACTCAACACATAAGCCAAGATATCACTGTAGCTGATTTAAACAAAAAAAAAATCTGTTACAATAACGTAAATGTATTTTCACCTTCATATGTACGATACTTTCTTCTTTTTTTTAAAATGAAATAAATTTGCAAAAAAATTCCCCAAACTTTTTTCATGTTATTATTGGGTGCTCGTGTAGAATTTTGAAAAAATATATATATTTATCTATTTTGGAATAAAGCACTAGTAGCAAAATGCGTGGAAAAAATGAAGCGCTGTGAATTATTTCAAGATGCACTTTAACAGTCCTGTGCTTTTAGCAATGAATGGATTTCATAGCATTCAAAGGGATTAAGTACAGCACTTCTGCAAAAAAGCACTCTTTGTGGGCATTCTCTGACATTGAAATGGCCAGAACTAGACCTAAGAATAAAAGAAACAAGCCTAAATGGCCAACTGAGGTCACTTATTCTTTGGATGTTTCACATTATTTGACATGCCACCAATCTCACCATTTTGTGACAAAAATATGATTTCATGAGCTTCATTATCTGTATTACAAATAAAGCAATACAGGTAGAGAAAACAAACTCTGAAAACTATATGCAACTGGCTTCCACTTGCAACTCTATCTCCTCATGACTTCCTCAAAGCCTTCCTTCGTCTCGGGGCCATATTTCTCCGAGAACAGAGCTTGGCAAATTATAGCATAGCGTAGGAGTGAGGGACCGCTAGCTCCATGACCCAGACGAGATGCAATAAATTGTCTTTTTTCTAGGCCAGGAAACAAACCGGCTGACACGCGTGGTAAAAAACATTCTCCAGACGCAAACGTTAGCAGGTAGGCATAGCGATTTTAAACCTAGCATAAGCCATAGCTATTATTTTTGTTTGGAGCATCATAAAATGTCTTTAATTAAGCACAAAGTATCATCAACATGTTGCTTTAGAGTACTAACTAATACTGTGTGAAGCTTCTTTGCAGACTAGCCCATTTAGCAATGTTAGCTTGAAAGCTAACGCTAGCAACATCAGCCCAAAAGAGTCATACTCATTTTTCCCCCCCTTAGCAGTAGCAAAGATTTATAGCTCCTGACGGGTCTCTTTCAAAGAGGTCCTTGTGTTTTTACTAGCGTGTTGGCCTTATCTGAAAATTGTAACATTTGCCCTGAAGATTACAAGCAAAAGAATGGTTGACTTTTTTATGGGCGTAGAAAAAGTCCTTTAGAAATAAGTTAGCTTTTTACGACAGCGCAACGCAAACAGACAGACAGTTGCCTAACTGATGGCCAGATGAGTAAATTATGTGTAACAAGACAACCCCGGTCAAGCGTGAAGAACATAAATACGATACTTATTTTTAGTAGTGCCTCATTTGAACTTTTTGAACAAAAGTTTCTCCCCCCAAAAATTTCCATTCAAGATTCAAGCTTTTCAACCAAAAGCATGTATCTTTAAATTAACCCTGACAATGACATAATTTTGTAGAAGTTATTCGTACAAATTAATGCTTTAATGAAACTGCTAATAATTATAAGTTTTGACATTTAAAAAAAAATATTTGGAGATATGTACTTTTCATTGGACAGTCAAAGTACATTAAATTGGATTCCCTTTTTTAAAATGCTTTGGCGCAAAAAGTGTTTCCAATGCTCAGTTTTCAGCATTTACCATTGCGTTGCTGTCCAATGAAATCCATGAATCTTCAGATTTTCCAAGCTTTGGTTTTTCCATTCAAAAATAATGGATAATGGATAAAAATAAAGGATGAAAAGAACATGATTTGAAATCAATGGTTCTCATTGGATAGTAACAGTGCATTTTTAAAAAAACGTTTGGTAGTGCATTTTTGGCTTTGTTAATTTGTTCTATTGACATTTTTACAGGTATAACAAACTTTTAGAGATACATAGTCTTCATTAGACAATGTTGAATTTTTCAACATTTAAAAAAACCCATCAAAATAAAGTGCATTTATGTTTCTGTATACAGAAAAAAAACACTCAAATTTGGAGATAGAAGCATTTCATTGGCCAGCAACTGCAAACATTTCAAATACTTTTTGTTTCCTTGGTATGTACGTCTTGCATACAACATAATATTCTGTCTTGCAAAACAGAAATAGAATTTTACTTTTATACATTGGCAACCCAATAAAAATTGATTGACGGTTTGGGCTCCGACATCAATTTGGGAGCCGCTTTCTTCTGAAGTACATTAAGTAGGTAGGAGCCCCCCCGGGGGCTAATCAATGAGGCACAAAAGCCCAAAGCGGCGTCCAAATGAAACGCAGCCATTTTGAAAACAGACTTTCTCTTCTTCTTCTCCAGCGTGTTTAGGATTCCTGGCCTTTCACCTGACCTCGGGGGGCGGGTAGCTGTTGGCTCGCCGTGATGGAGGTTAAAGTGTAATCCCGGCCCTGTGACCACAAAGGCTTTGGGCCCCTGAGGGCCAAGGACCAGCCACATTTTCGGAATTGCAACGTTATCCCTGCGCAAAGCCTTTGCAGAAAGCACATAATCAAAGAGTTGGACAGTGGAGAGATGCTTTGCCTCACAAAGATTTCAATCAAACACCATTAGATTTATTTTCTAAGCACAAGCAAACAAAAACAAACCAGATTTTCTTAATGATATGTGCAGTGTAGTTTTCAACAAAAACTGCGATTGGTCTTTACCTGAGCCCTGAGCAACCGTCTTTTTTAGTTGCCAGCAAGTCTTTTTTATTTGCCAGCAAGTGGCAAAATGGCCGCCGCCTGGGTGAATTTTGCTGTTAAAATGCAATCCCTTGTGATTTATTACTAAAAACAACAAATACAACAAAATTAAGTTGGGTTTTAGAACAAAATGTAAAAAAAAAAAAAAAAAAGGTTATACAAATGTTTTCCATTGAGAAGCAAAGCACTTTTTCTTTTACCATTTATTAAAAAATACAGAATTCTTAAATTTTTTTTAGGTGGCTTTGTTAATTATTTGAATGAGTTTCTTTTAGCTAGACATGCTGTTCATAGGACGCTGACGGCTAATGAATGGGAAACTTTCAATGGGAACTTTCTTTAGGCTTAGCGGTTACAGCGCCGCCTGTCGCTTTGGCATGCGCTCGCCAAATATGGACAGAATGCATTCATTTGCGTTGATGAAAATTGGTATTGACCGAGAACAGGGCACTTTTGGACTAAAATTTGTTGATGTCCGACCATAATGGTGCTAATTGCCACAAGTGAGGTATTTCACCGATATTGTGTCGCCCTAATTGCTTACTTAAGTCATTCATTAAAAAGCGTTTCCACAGCGGCGTGCATGCCCCATTAGCATTAGTTTGATTCCATGGGGAGGCTGAAGGGAGAAACCTTAACAAACGCTTTTGAGCAGCTCGCCCCAACGCAACCGAAAGAATTTGCGCTTTAAAGAGCGGCTTGAGAAGACGGGAGAGAAGTGAAGCCAACCAGAGAATAGCTTTAATTGACGCCTCCTCCATTTTCCCAGGCACAACGGCGAGAGGGAGGGAAGGGGAGGGGGGGTGCAGGGTGGGGGGGGTGGATGATGTGACACCGGTGTCCTGGTGTTTCCACTGTACAATAGGAAGCAGATTTGCAGAAGAGCTGACCCCTGACCTCTAAAGCCCCAGAAAGGGTCCAGGGCGTACCCTCAGCACCCCTCCCTCACCCCAAATCAATCAGAGCCTGGACTGTAAGAGGACACTTACGGGCGGGATCCTCACCCACCCCCAAACATTCCATGCCTGGAAATGTTTTTTTTTTTTTTTTTTTTTTTTTTTGGACAGCAGCCTGGGGGGTTGTTTTACGTAGACAATTCAATAAATATTCAAACTGGGACATCTTCCCATTTCAAAGTGTTAGCAACGTAATTTATTTTGAAATGGCACAATTTACTCCAATCTAACATTATTGCCCCCCTTGATTAACTTGGCAAGTGCTATCTATCTATCTATCTATCTATATATCTATATATATATATATCTATATATATATATATATATATATATATATATATATAAAATAATAAAAAATATACCCCAAATTGTGAACTGAATATATACATAATAGAGGAATAAAAGTGTGAGTCTTAAATAAAATTGGACAGCGTCAGTAAAATTATAATTATTATCCATAAAATGATTTTTGCATTATTCGCACTGAAAAACAATGTAATTTTGTTGTATGTTTTATTATTGAATATAAAATTAAACAAATATTTAATAAAACAATAGCAAAAAAACAAATTATTAAATAAAAAGGGGCCTGTTTAAAATAAAACTAATATTGTACATCTAAACCAGTGTTTATTGTCAATTGTCTTGATTATTTTCTTTACTGTAATTTAGTCCAAAGCTACTTTATTTTACTGCAATTTACTGAAAGATAGTTCTATTTCTATTTTACATATAATTAAACATTATTTGATAAAAACAGTAAAACACTTCATGAAATAAGATTGACATTTTAATTTAATATTTAATTTCTTACAATTGTCTAATATCTTACATATTACAATATTTTCGGACTATTTTCTTGATTTAAATGAAGACTGTACATTTCAAATATATAATTACTATTTTCATACAAATCAATTTATTATAAAATAAAAAAAATACAATTAAAAATATTTTAAAAAATAAAATCAGATAAAAAATTTTATTGAACAAATATTGCTTTAAATTTTCTATTTTAAATACAAAATAACTTCATTCTTTTTACAATAACTTTTAAGAAAATGGTACTTAACCTTTGCAACGCCTTGGAAGAAAAGCATTCTAATCTACTCTGAAGCCCGGCTTTATCTTTTAATTCCTTCAACTTAATGCCACACATAAGCGTTAATGATGTTAACTCAAGACGCATTAGGCGACTGATGCCTTTGTCTCCCATTAAAGTTGCTCAAGGTCAGCCGGCACATTTGGGAGGTGGCGAACATCTGGCTGGTGACCTCGCGCGCTCTCGCACCAGCATATGTGAACGCATACATAATTAAATGCTAAATTAATTTCAAAGAGACAATTTTCACATTAGAGCTCCACGATTACGAATGAAGGTCAGCGCGGTACAATGATGGTTGCTCATACAATGTCTTACCAGCTTGAATACACACGCGCATGCACGCACGCTCCAACGACGCAATGGCAGTTGTTTGGTCCTTCAACAATGTTTAACTCCAAATCAAGTGTGACTGCGAACACTTGGCCTCTGTAGTCAGATAAGACATGGCCGCCCAAATAGACTGGCATTAATTATTAATGAACGCCGGCGCAACTTCTTATCATCTGGTATAAAGATAAATATTTAGCGCCCACGCTGCTTGTAAATGTTCCTTGTAATTGCTTTGATGAGCCCACAATTAGCAGCAGCGGCGCGTGCTTGTGAGTTGTAACGCCGACTCGGGCCACCGCCGGATATCAGAGCAATCCCGATACAGACTCAAAGAAGAAAAATATTTTTAATGTGATTTTGTTTGATCTCATTAACTACACTTTTTAAGATGTAAATCATATTTTTGATCATGCTAGCAATAGTATCTTTTATGATTACTTTGTTCAACCTGACTGTGGCGTTCGATACGGTGGTCCACAGTATTCTGTTGGCTCGTTTGCAGCACCAGCTGCACATTAGTGGTAGCGTGTAAGAGTGGTTTGAACTCTATTTGGCAGACAGAACTTTTTGTGTTAGCCTTAATTGCTCTGAATCACACTCTGCCCCACTATGGCATGGTGTTCCACAGGGTTCAATTTTGGGGCCCCTGCTGTCTTCAATGCATTTGATGGCCCCTGGGCTCCATCTCAAGCAAACATTGTAGAATATTTCCTTTCACTGCTATGCGGATGACAGAATAAAAATACAAAAAGTATATACAAGAACATGAATGAAAACATACTGTACTAAAACTAACAAAAAAAATACAAATAAAAAATATATCAAAATATAAATAATACATAATAGACATGAAAAAATAAAAATACACCAATAATATAAAAAGAAATACAAGAATACCTTTCCAGACATTGGATACGCAAACTGACATTTGATAAAATATAACCTAAAATAAAGGTTGGGGAACCGCTGCGCTACATGACACATCAACATTTGGGAAAAGGAGATCGAAATTCAGCTGTGATGAAAGCATTCCAGTTGGCATCCCAAAGACACCCAAAAGTGCAGGAGCAAGAATGTCATCTAATCAGGTGACCTGCAAATTCCCTCCTCGCAACACACCTGAGCAAACACGCCTGGTGACCTTTTGCCGCTGCTAGTAAATACTAAAGAGGAGAAGGGTCAAATGAAATATCACACGGTTTCTCTTCGGAAAAAGTCCGACCTAGTGACTAAACCTGACTTTTAATGACAGAACCTATTTTTCACTTAATATGCATTCAAATGAGTCCTGTTCCCTGAGTATGCATTCAAATGAGTCCTGTTCCATTGACATAGTGTGAATGCTTTAAAGGGGTCGAGTCAAACATTTTCTTTACAATAACGTTTTAGGTGTGGTGGTGGGCGTCACTGGGAATAGGAAAACGTCCCTGAGCATGGTCGGCCATCTTCATTACCGAGGTTACTCGATGACATGGTCGAGAAGTAAATTAGCGAAAGCTGGTGTCACTAGGCAACTGGGCGCGATGCTTCTTTTGTTCGGGGTGAAAGGTTGGAAGCACTCCTTCTAATCTTGCTTCACAATTAAGGAATAATAAGGACTGAAAGAATGGCTGCTATTGTGAGCGCGCTAATCGAAGGGGTATTTGCACTGTAAATGGAAAAAAAAAAGGCCCGTTGATATTTTAACACTCTCCTAAGATGTCGGCAAACAATCGCCGCGTAATTACAAGGGGAGATTTACTTGGAATAACAGCGCAGACAAAAGAAAGCGCCGTCAATGTTGATTGTGCGTCGCTAGCTCCCGACGGGCAAGCCTTTCAAGCCTCGCCAAGGTTAAAATGCAACAGGGGATATCTGGAAGGAGCCTCCTGATGTTCACTGTCCCGTTTCCTTATCAGTGGTGCTTTTATATCATAGAAATCCCGAGGTACTGTGGCAAAATTGGACCCTCGTATTTGTCAGTAGCAAACTGGGAAAAAAATATCTGACTGTTTCCACAGATCAGTGAAGAAGCAACCTTACCAATAGAAATGTAAAATACAAACGAAAATCATAATTAGTCAAATAATAGAACCATAATAAAAAACTGAAAATCAAAATGAGACTAAATAAAAGAAATAATAAAGAAAAATAAATATGAACTAAAAAGCAATAGAATACAAAAAACTAAAATAAATTAATACAAATATTTTTGTTTTTTATTATTTTTATATTTATCTTAAAAATACATGAGGGGGAAAACAATTTCGCACATTCGCACACAATGACAACGAAAACTATTTGGTTTTCAGGTCCAAAACAAGATGCAAGTGTGTGTGTGTGTGTGTGTGTGTGTGTGTGTGTGTGTGTGTGGGGGTGGTGTGGGGGGGACAATTTTTTGGGGGGGAGGGGGTCGCAGAAAGGGCGACGTCCAGGGGAGTTAAGATGCCCCGACAAGGTGGGGGCTCGTCATCCGGGCAACGCGAGGGGGCCGCTGAGGATATTGGCCGGCCAGATTTGCGGCGTGTCCTGCTGACTTCCATTTTATGGCCCGTGAATCGCAGCGCCCGCTGGGAGTCCATAATCCGCCCCCCGCCCCTGCCCGCCTGCCGCCGCCCGGGCCCCATCAATTTATTGCTCTGGATTCTGGATGTGTGGCCACCGTCTGCGGAATCACCCATCCCATCCCAATTTGTTCGAGGATCCCACCCACTTATTTCTCCCTTATAAGAATACCGACTCCCTCCCGGACAAGCTGTTGTCCCACGCTTTCACGCCGCGCCGGCTCAAAGGGCCCAGTGCCCACCAGTTCGCAGGGGTTCCGCAGGGCAGCGGGGCCCACTCGGGTTGTTTCTCAATGAAAGCCCTTAGTGCCAGCTCTCATTCACGCATAATTTCTCGTTTACGTGCATCTCCTCTGAGCTGCTCTCGGTTCTACGCGGCATCAATCAGCGCTTTTCCTCCGCCTCGGAAAAACTCATTTAGATCTTATCGGGGGAAAATTTGTTTGCAGGGGAAAGAGGAGGCGGCTCGTCGCGAGAGAAGGGACTGTAGTCAAGGTAGCGCCACATGATTCAATTTACCGGCGAAAGAGTCTCGGACAACTTGTAGTCAGATTATTTTGGAAGGCGAGAAGGGGAAGGATGGATGCAAAGAAAAACAGATGAAGGAGCAAAGGAACGTTCCAAATAAAGCAAGAATAAAACATCTTTTGACTGGATAATTTCTAGTGGTTTGGTTGATTTCTATTGTGGAAGGTGGCAATTATCAAGAATAACTGGTGAAAGGAGCAATTGCATTATATTACTGTAGGTTATAGTAGTGCATTTTGCTAGCATATTTTGGTGAACAAGGTGTCATTCTTTTATTTTCCAACCCTATGTACTATTTCTATTAATCACTTTCATTTCTAGGCGGCAGTTATCAAGAATATGTGGTGAAAAGAGCGTTTGCACGTATCGCACGATAGTAGTACACTGCCCTAGCATATTTGCCCGTGCAGGACCAGCGTGCCACTTTTGTAATATTCCTATTAGTTTTGTTTATTTCAATTGTGCAAGATGACAGTTAACGCGAAGAATTAGTGAGGAGCTGTCGCATTAATTATATGGTAGTAGTACATTGCGATAGTGTATTTGCCCGTGCATGACCAGCATGCTGATGACTTTTTGCGCTTTTTTTCTCTCTATAGACTATTTTTATTGTTTATTTCTATTGTGCAAAGTGGATGTTAGTATGAGTAACTGGTGAAAGGATTTGCTATTTTTTTTTCTTTGAACTTAATGTACTCTATTAGTTCAGTTAGTAGCAGTTAACACGAAAAACTAGTGAGAGGAGCTGTCGAATTAATTATATGATGGTACATTGCGCTAGTGTATTTGCCCGTGCATGAATAGCATGCCGCCGACTTTTGGTTCTGTTTATTTCTCTTTTACAAATTGGACCGAATATTATTTAATCATCACATGTATATCGCATGTGCCCATGATTGACTGTGCTGTGGAGATTTACTTTGTATAAAAAAAAAAGAAAAGAAAAACATTTGTAGTAGTTTGTATTATTTCTAATGTGCATTAAAGTAGAAAAATAAACCTTTTGATGAATGGCCCTTTTTATTGTAATTTTACTTAACAGATACCTCATTAACAGATACCTCATTAACATATACCGGCATTAACACAGTTAATGTTTCATCACCAAATTTATTTGCTTATTCTAACAAGCGTCGCTTTTATACCCCTGCGACAATGTCCGGAGTCTCCTTGTGTGTGCGTGTGTTTGCCTTGCGTATGGCAGGCCTAATGCTCCCTGACAACTTAATAACATCACAATTAAGTCGATGCTAAACAGATGCCAGGCTCGAGTGATTTGAGGCACTTTTGACGCCCGCGTGTTCGACGTCGCCATCGGCCTCATTCGCTAGACGGATGTGACCGGCGCTTATCGCATCCTCGTTCGGGACCTTGTTGCTGTGCCTTTTCAGCACATGTTCTTCTTCATCCCTCGCTCCCCTCCTCCCTGCCGCCTCGCTGCAGCCAAACTATTCCTGGCTTGAGAAAAGAAACTGTTTACTCTGGAATCATGCTGCGCTCCCACTGCTGTTGCCCGCCAGGCGCTTTGCATATTTTCCGCCCATATTACGAGGCTTGAAAAGGACAGGGTGGGAGAAAAAAAAAAAATTGAGAGGCAATGAAACAGGCGTCGAAAAAGACCCCCCCACCCCCCACACTCTTTGCTGTTATCGCCGGGTGGAGATGATTCATGTACCAACAGTCCCGACCGAAAAAGTCCTGCCAAGGCCGCCGGCTCGCAGTCACACGGGAGTGGCTGTCGCCTGCGCCGCCACGTCGAGTAACTGCTCATTTCGTGACGCGGCCTTCGCTCACTCGCGGCGCATTTCCATGCAAATTACAAGTCGCGCCAGTGAAAGCTACAATCTTAAACAAAACAAATCTACTTGTTACTCACCCCCCACCCTTACACACACAAGCTTCTTCTGACCTTTTTTTTTTTTGCTGTTTTTACACTCATTGAACACACGCAATGTGTGGTATAACCTTCAACAGATCCAGTCGGCGCTTCCAAGCAACCGCCTCTCATTGTGTCACGATTGTGTATCACACAAGTGTCATTAGGCTGCAGTGCACTGCGCCGATCGATACAAGACTTTACTGTGCACGCAGGAAGAAAAGGAGCCTATATGACACAATACAGGAGGAAAATATTTAAGGGGGGGAAATATGACTAATGCAAACTAGAAATGCAGGTTTTTGCTTTTTTTGGGGTCATGGCCACAATCGCTACCCTGCCCTAATAATATGAACATCACAATTTTAAGCAAATTAGCACCGCCCATCAACAAAATGCCAGACTTCCTGTAGTTTTTTTTTTGGGCATAGCTTCTTGAGACTTTTTTGTGGATCTACTAATGTTAGACATGCCGACCAAATTCCATGTTGTTAAATCAAACGGACTTCGGGAGCTCAATTTTCAAAGAATTACCAGAAAGTGCAACAGTGCCTATTTTCGGGGTCACTCCCCAATCTCAATATGTCTTTGCGATCCAACATCGTCCCTCCCTCCTGTATAAAAATACTCCGATACTACACACCGACGCCGCGTGACCTGCCCGGCGTATACTTGCCGTGTAAGAGCCATGTCAGTTGCGTGCATATAGCGTACTTGTTTTGACTCAACTTTATTTTGTAGTTAACATCTGCCACAGTCTACGTTCTTCTTCATCTATTTTTAACTGTAGGTACTCCTTTTTACATAGTCGCCCATAGTGTTCAGACTGAGACATCACATAACATACAATAGTACTTACATTTTGCCTTTTTTATTGTGGATTACATTGTTTACAGAAGCCACTCTGGTTACTGTAATTAACAGAGTTCCTGAACTCATCCTCGCATGCCGCCGTCTGACGAGCGCAGTGAAAGCAGCCCGCCGCCAAAACATCTTCCCCACGGTTTGCTGGTTGACGGTCACCCCCCCCCCCCCCCCCCACCCCAAAAAACTGCTAAAATTAGCCCCGGCTGCGTATGTTGCATAACAGATGTATGGCACATAAACAAGGCAGAAAGTAAATAGGCTTGAAGTTGGAAATATGACAGCAGCGGCATTTTATTTTGAGGATGAAAGCTTCCTCGACCGCCTGGGAGAATGTTTGCTTACAAAAGTCCCAGTTTAGTGGCAGAGATTCACTTAAGATATTCTTGGAGTAGTTTTATTATTTTCCATTACTTGCGAAGAAGGAGAATATTTGGTGTTTATTCCCTACGTCGGAAATAAACGCCACGTGATGTTTTCGCCGGGAATGACGATGACTTCAGGAATGCGTCGGCGAGCTCCAAACCATCCCGTGGTTTTATTTTTTCTTCCCCCGTCGAGGTTGAGTCAGGCTGCAGCTGATCGCTCCACACCACAATAGCGACCATTCAACGTGGCGAGGCGGCGAAGCCAAATACTGTCGTCAAGAGGGCGTTGGGTCAGTGCCGGCTACTGTATGCACATACTATGACAGCCTTTACCTTTCATAGGCAAATACTAGCGCTGCACTGTGACGCGTCCGAATAAAGATAATCGGATGATTAGCGGCGAACCTGTGAACAGTGAATATGTGGGGGATCACTATATTTATTTAACCATTATTTCTGATGGCCAAATTGTTAAATGATCTGTCACACACCCACACAGACTGAAAATTAAGATCCGAGCACACCATTAGGTCTACTTAACAGCAACGGACATTGGAGACAATCCTGTCCGTCTAAATTAAACACCTCATTCCGCCTCACATCTGCTGAAGGAGGAGGATTTACTTCCTCTTATTTCCATCTTGGCAGCCGCACTGTCTTCCCATCTCCGTAGCGGGAGGGAAAGGGGCATCGTGATAAACAACACCAGGCCCTGCCAAGTTTTCCCGACTATGTTGATTACTGTTGCATCCGTGGTGATTTAGGGCTAATCCGGCGCGCTGCCACCTCACTGTCCATCATCATCTCCGCCGAGCCGGACGAGATTGGCCAGCGCGGGCTCGTTGTCAAAAACAAAATATCTAAATGTACCGCAGCAATACAAGCGAGCGGTGTTGTTTTGTTCCTACCGGTGTGGATCTGCCGGTGAGCCTCCAGGGATTCTTCCGTCTGGAATTGAGCGCCGCATTGGTCGCATACGATGGCTTTCTCGCCAGCTGGAGGGCAAAAACACAAGAGGAGAATGGACGTTTATTACACGCGAGGCAACACGCCGACAACACAACGTGGGGAAACGAGTCTTGCACGCGCTTATAATGGAAAATGTCACAAATTCATCAAGTGAAAAAAAAAAAAAATCACAGTTTTTGGGCTATGCTGATATCTTACAGGTGACAAATTATGGTTATTTGACGTTTGAACTGCTTGTAACAAAATAGTTGAGTCTCTGGAGTGCCCGCTTACCCATCAAGTGTGAAATTAAACAAATAAGTATCTCTTATTGTGACGTGTCTGTGAGCAAGCCCTTTACATAATATTGCGCACTCTGAGTTTCTCCAAGCTTGGCAGCTTGGCTGTGCAAAGATCTACAAACAAGACCACATAGAAACGCTATGATGTCACTATTAAACATTTAAACAGACCTGTGTTGCTCAAAGAACGGATTAGCATTAACTTCTGAAAAGTGAAAATGATTGTTCGGTTTCTGCATTTGGCCAACAACGATCCGAACGCTAAATTGCGTAATCCGATAGTTTGGTGACTAAGTGCTGCATCCAAGAGTGAAAAATCATGAGGACAATGAGCAAACTTTGCGGTAGCGCGAGTGTGATACAATCACATCGCTCTGCCTTACGACTGTCCATTTAGCTTAATGCTAACAAACATTGGAAAAATACAGATGGGCTAAATAATACCATCGGCTTCGCCAAATTCCATCCATAAACAATTGATATTGGAACAAAAACAGTGGAGCAACACATCCTCTGTGAAAAATGGCTATTACTACAGCTCACTGAGTCAGTTGTGAAACTCGTATCCGTGTTTGTCTCTGTCTGTATTATACTGCCCCCAGGTGGCCAAGACACACACACTAGAAGGGACATCACTATGTCTGTTGAACTGAAGCAAAAAATGTGGCAAAAACATTTGGAAGTCTTTACATTCTATTTATTGATGTCATGAAAGTACAATATTAGAGTGCTACTTGGCATACAAACATTTGGGAATTAGTGAGAACATTTGGCTTAAAACAGTACCAAACCAATCATGCGAGTGGCTGGCCGTGCTGACCTTTGACGGGACAAGCCGAAACAACAACAACAACAACAGCATTTAGTTGACTGATAACTGGGTTTAATTTAACGTGGAAGAAGCTTGTGTAGCCTACAAGATGGCTGCGTTCTCATTTTAAACACATACGGCTGCGATTAATGCCACCCATGAGAAAGTTAATCAGCCCAAAAAGTCCATTTGGGTCAATTATTTTGAAGCCCGTATTCAAATCAGAGTGCCTAATTTATCTGTTGTCAACGTTAACTGCCACTTTTCTTGTTCTTGCTTTCCTAATACAAACAGTTTACTGTGCTGCCTCCAGGCTGCCGATGTGTCATGTTCACTTTATCAAGAGCGCGTACAACCTCGAACAGCAATTAACGTACGTATACAGTCTGCACATCACATCAGAGTGCAGGCTAATTATGGTTTTACGGGCTTTGGCACAGCGTACTGTACATGCCATACGCATCACACATCAAACACATGCACCAAGTGAACATCTGGTGGTTGTGTTTGTACGCCTGTGTGCGTGTGTGTGTGTGTGTGTGTGTGTGTGTGAGTCCAGCGCCAGCACACGCCGATCTCTCGGTTTGTTCTTGGCAAGGCCTCGCGGGTTACGACACCTCTAGAGAGAGCCAGAGAGCACCGTGAAAACAGGAAGGCGATTCTTAGATGACCCCCAAAGAAAAAGAGAATGAAAAAGAGTGAGGGGGGGAGTGATATTTGGTGCGGTTTTGCAACCGTGGTGACATGAGGGAACGGCCTGTACTGTAACGAGTGCAGACCGAAAAAGCAGAAATGACACAGAGCGTACATGACACTGTGTGCCTGCCAGAAGAGTGCTTATGCAACAAGTTATGCAAAAGAGAAAAAGAAAAAAAAAAGAAATAAATAAAAGACAGCGAGTGCGCTGTACGAGTGAATGTGGCCGGATCGTCAAACGCGACCTCACGAAAAGCTTGGTTTAATCTGTGTTTATTTCCATTTCACTAACCCCCCCCACACACACACACACACACAAAAACAACTCTACGCTAACTGCATATTGAAGAGGCATCATTAACTAGGCGTATGGCGGCTGCGACGGCGAGCATATGGCAGATTAGTGGCCACTTAACCTCTGCTGATCGAGACGCGGAGTGCTAGCGAAATGACGCAGCACAGGTTGACAAGCACACGTCTGCGTGAATGAGTAACAGGCCGTCGGACTGAATAGCGCTCACTTACTTTGCGGGAAGAGAAAAGTTTTAATCGCATTCGTACCAATGCAATGAGCATTTATAGGCTCTCCCAGACTTATTGGTAAAACCTTGCGCCACACAATGTTTCATTTTCGCCGGAGGGACAGAAAATAATGTGAAAACGTCGCAGAGAAATCATTGTATTCAAGCTAGGTGCGCTTAGCGAGTGGCAACGCAAGATGGCCACCGGTGGCTTCATTTCTCATTACGGCGAGTAGGCGAATTAGCAGTCCGGGCTATTATGTCCCTCAGCGGTTTTTATCCATCTCAGGGGCCGGCCATTTTGCCACTTACTGTCCACTGAAAATGACATCACAGTTGCTCAGGGCTCAGGTAACAACCAATCACAGCTCAAGCTCACAAACGTCACATGACCAAACTGAGAAAACTATTTAGCAGGACAATCGAGTTGAAAAGCTCCTCTGTGTGATGTTGAAGCACAAACGTTTTCCTTTCCGGAGGGTAAGTTACTCTTCGGAGCCATCGGATACTGTTTGTTCGGAAGCAGGGGGGAACCGAGCACAAATTGCTCCAGGTTGTCTTTTATGTATGTACCCCACTTCAGCGTGTTTCTTTTCCATCATTCCGACAGCAGAAGGACATCCCCTTTGTAGCATTGGGAGAGCAGCCTTTTGTAGGCTGTGATATAGAACACTTCGGACAAAGATAACAGCTGATGTGCACCCCCCCATCCGCGTCCAAAAAGCCCATCTTTCCAAGTTCACCCGCTCGCCATCAAAGGGGGACCTGGAGATTTATCACTTTAATTTGGCAGGGAAAGTGGCTAATGGCGAGGAGGGCCGCGTCCACCCGCCCCCACCCATGGTCCTCCCCCCGCTGCCGTTAGCGCCTAGCGGGCTAACAAGTGACGGGCGTTTGGCCTGGGCGGTGTGTACCTTGGCTTCGCCCACTCAGCCCCTTCTTTCGTGCCCCGCCGCGACCTCGCACAAGTTGATCCTCCTTGAAGCGAGGCACTCGGCGGACGCCTCCTCACAATTTATGGGCGGGTGCCACAAGCGGGGGGCACGGCCCGCACTAAACTGCCTCCCGCCCCGTGCCTGGCCCATTTAGCACATGCCTCATGGCCTCCCACTAGACTCACCGCTGCCATTTCGGCTTTTAAAAGCGAAGCTGATTTACTACAAATGACCTCGCTTTTACAATACCATAGGCGCCGTTGTGTTGATCTTAGCCTCTGGAAAGCCACGGCTGCCATTTTTTTCTTCTTTTTTTTTTTTTTTTTCTTTTTTCAAACCAGATTAAATTCTGTCTTTTCACACAAAGTTGACACCTGAAAGCAGCGCGATGAAATCACGCAGGTTGATCTCATGGCCCACCGAGGGCCAATGAATTCACCATTGCCATTCTCTCTGTGTGTGTCATTTATTCATCTAAAGAGGCGAGGCACATTTATCAACTTTAATTCATCAGTTCAAAGCAAGCTGAAAATGAAAGAGAAAACCAACATTGCATGTCGGTAAATGCCTATACAGGTGATGTGTACAAATATTCTCGCCTAAGAAATTAGATCACCTGTCAATAGGAAGAGAACATCATTCCGTGCTTTAATGCAGACGCTTTCTATTACAGTGAATTGATGACGTTTTTACACTATATAAAGAAAGTTGTGATGAGTTTGAACGGGAAAGATGCATCGCAAACACAATTCACCTTTTTATGCCCAAATTTAAAAAGTCAGAAATTAAAGCATTAAAATACGTGGACAAAAAAAAAAAAAAAATCCAATCAGGAATGCAAGCAAAAAAAAACTGTAATTTTACATCTTTTAAGCATTTTTGGGGGGCTGCATATTATGCAAACATACATGCAATATAATTATGTACAGTTTTTTTTTTTTCTTTCCAATATTCAAGCGCAAACTGTGCATAATGTAATAGTAAATTATAACAATTAAATATACATTTTAGGAATATAGCCTCTGTCTTGTTTTTCAACGTTGGTCACGATCATGGTACTTGAAAACTACCCTTTTTTTTTTTTTTTTGAGGTGGTACTCGGTGTTAAAACGTTTTAAGCACCACTGGTCTAGTACATTGCAGTCCCGTACTGCTGTGAGTTCCACAAACCACACGCTGCGCTCATGCACGTGTGCAGAGAGCTGCCTGGTCGAGACGCAGCGGCGATCAAGTGTTGTCGAGAGGCGCGAAAAACCACTTCCCGTTTCACATCCTCCTTAGAGAGCTGTTGCGCAAGTGAGCGTTGTTGTTATTTCATAAAAAGATGCAAAAAATAAAAAGGAGAACAAGGCAAAGGGAGGGCTGCCCTGCTGTCAATCGAGCCACTGGAGTGATATAACGTCTTCCACTTTGACCACTAAATCAATAGTCAGCGTTTCTTGGTGCGGTTAACGTGTGCTGTGATTAGCGAGGGACTTTGTTATTGCAAACCAAGCACACTTGTGGAAGCTTTTAAGACAAACACCCTGAATGAATGTCTTACAATTTGGAATTGTAAGTAAGTCGTGCCATCGTTTATAAACATGTCAGGAATTCTGGTACCAGCTGAAAAGTTTAACCAAAGTTGCATGTGCAATCATCTGAACTCTCCTTATAATTAATTTGCACATAGGTTGAATAACTCAAACTTTAAAGTGATGACGGTTATACAAGAGCAGCTTCTCGCTGGTGCGATGCGCTGCGATTTACATATGTGATCCGATTAGTCGACTAATCGCCACTACAAGTGGTCGACGAGAGAAATAATCGTTCTTGGCAGCTCTATATGGTAACGCAGAAGCTGAAATCTAATTGGACAAAAAAAAAGGGAAAAAAAGACCTGAAATGAAGGCAAAAGACTGTTGGACATTAAATATTACAATTTTGTGTTGGTCCGTGCTTCGACAAGATTGTGATGACAATGTTAGCTGGAGACTGTTACTGTATGTGAACTTCAGGAAATACTGAAAATGTGTCCTTACAGTTGTGTTGAATGCCTTCTTTTTGGGTCCAGACAGTCAACACTTGAGCTGTTCTGCGAGGACTCGATAAGTAACATTGTCTCCCGCTGCGCATTTCCAATCCTGCTCCGCTGGATTTTTCTACACCATCGAGGGCAGATATCAGCAGCAGGACAGGTACGTGACTTTGGAACGGAAGAGATGCATTTAAGGTTAAGAACTGCCTGGGGAAATGTATCTTGTGCGGACGCTAGCACACTTTGTGATCATCAAAGTAGCTTGACTACTCCAAAACAATTTGATGTTGAAAACAGCTACGACCACGCTACTGAGGTACTGCCTACTATTAAGATCGCTATTGCCTAACACGAGGGGTTGAATGGATAAGTGGACTAGTCGACAAGTCCGCCTTCACTCTACGTCGCCGGCATGGGCGGCTGAGGATAACTTTCGAACCACTTAAGGGAAATTCAAATGATAGCGGCGCAGTGGTTGTGAATCACTGGATTAGATTATGTCGAGATTTCAATAATGCCGGTTTTGTTTCGACGTGTACGTCGGTACAATGAGTTCTACGCATTGTCCAGCAATGCATGGCTCACATGAGAGTCACGTCCAATTCCCTGCGCAATAGCGCATTGTCCTGATTGCTTGCGCACACATTCCACTGCCTCGTGGTATTTAAGGTTTCAACTGTTATGAGATTTTGTGATTTTTGTGTATGTGTGCGCTCTACACACACACACTCGCAACGTTTGCTACTTGTTGTTCCAACCTACTTCCTGTCACAGGTATCATTGTTTGCAACAGATGCCCTCCTTTGGGAGCGCCAGTCGAAACGGAATCTTTCATCAAAGACGCTCTCAGAATTAAACATCAGAGCGAGAGAGCCTGTCGCCGCTTGTAGCGCCACAAAGTAGGCCATCACATCCAGCGAAACATTCGCCCGGCATCCTTTTGACGCGCTTCTGAGATAGCATTGCCGCCCCCCTCGTTTATTTTACAATTTTAGTCAAAAAAAAAAAAAAAAAAAAAAAATCTGCAATATTCCATAAGTGACACGCTCCCTATGCAACTTTGCCTTCGTGCAGGAGGAGGGGCTAGGCAATCCCATTTGGGAAGGCAGTGAGGCTAAAAGGGAAATGAAAAAAAGGCTAATTACGGCGACTGGACAAGCAATATCACACCCAGAGTTTTTTTAATAGTATAAACAGTGTGTGAGTGCAAGTGTGTGTGTGTGTGTGTGGTAAGGAGACAAGCAGTGTGGCCAAAACAGACGTTAACTAAATGTTTGCTGAGCTGAAGTAAACCACTTACGCAAGACAAGACTGTACAACAAGAAAATCTATAAACATGTACAGAAAATAGTCTCACATACAACAATTTCAAACTGCACTCGCTACAATCCTATGAGGAATTACTAGCAGAGCAATAGTCCGTGTTTACACTTTTAGTCTGGTTGAAAAGAACGGCTTTTGTAACCAACCCTAACCCACGTCAGCTACGGCATACCCGAACACCCTAACCTTGAAAACTCTACGTCTGAAAAAAATATATACTAAAATTCCTTACCTCAACCCCAAAGATCCACAACGTCAACCCTAAGACCCCAATTTAAATCTTGTAACCATAACCTTAAAACACTTCATTCTGACACAAAAAAAAATCTAACCTGAAATCTCATTCCCTAACCCTAAATAAAGCCCGTATCCAAACCGTAAAATTCGCAACACTAAAATCCACCGTTGCTGTGGCGGACAGGGAGCTGGATCGTGGCATGTCGAGTAATGTGAAGTAAGCGATGATGTGATCAAGTATCGCATCAGTTGCCCTATCGCAGTTTTATTTTAGAACTTGGCACCCAATCAACGAATGGCTGCCCGTCTGCGAAATATCTGTCCGAAATATCCTGTCGAGACCTTCCAGTTCCTGGGAATTAGAGTCTCTCGGGACCTGAAGCGGGAGACCATCGACTCCATCCTGCCACGGACCTGTTGGGACAGTCCTCTGCAGGATTCACCGAATCAGTCCCGTGTTCCTCCATCACAGTCTGGTTTGGACATGACAGTTAGGACTGCTGGGGAAAAAAATAACTGGTACTCCCCTACTCACTCTTGGGGACTTGCACGATGCAAGAACCAAGACAATTGTCTCGGACCCTTTACATCCTGGTCACCACCTCTTCCAACTCCTTCCCTCAGGTAGGCGCTATCGAACGATGCACGCTAAAACCAGTCGACATTCCAATAGATTCTACCCTCGTGCCATCAATTCCCCAAACAGTCGCCTCAAAATTCAATAGTTGCACCTTGAAGACTTTTGCCGATTTTGCACATACCTGTGTAACAGTATTACTGTATTGATTTATTGTAAGCTTCAGCTCTCTATTTCTAAAAGTACATAACCTCAACCTTAAAACTTGAATTTAAGACAATTACCAGCGCTAAAATGCTGCCTCAAAGAAGAATGGTAGGGACTGATTATTTCTAGAGCTTCTGTGAACAGACTGCGCTCCACTTATGAGGGCAAACTGTTATTTTTAGGTCAAACCATAACACCTACACCGACGACGCGGCGTATCAAACACATTAAGACAACCATCAAAGGCAGTCACAAATGAGATGTTGGGAGCAAAGAGTGTAATAGATAAATAGAAATAATCTGTCAGCAAGGGGGTGCGCTGGGATTGTTTTGGGGGGGGGGAGGGGTGCGGAGACGAGCCCATCAAAAGCGTCACAAACGCGCATGGCTGGAGATGAGTAGTCAGTGGTGCGGGGAGGGAGAAATCAAAGGGAAAACCGCGACGGAGACGGAATATTCAGGTCGCTCTTGACAGCTTTACAGTCTGTTGCGCCAGGCGGGGCGTCTCGGGACAAATATTGACTCACACAATCACATACTCGTACACGAGGCCACGTTCAAAAACGGATGCGTTCCGATTGCAACGTCGGTTGGCCCATGTTGTTGTTGGTGTCTTGTCTTTTCTTTTTTTTTTTTCTTTTTTAAATTCTGGCTTTTAATCCAGTTTGCTTGAAAACCGATTTGTTTGTCCTGTAGGT
The DNA here is from genome assembly GCF_054856515.1 of Filicampus tigris. NCBI lineage: Eukaryota > Metazoa > Chordata > Actinopteri > Syngnathiformes > Syngnathidae > Filicampus > Filicampus tigris. Next base: position 12,760,936 of record NC_141233.1, on the reverse strand, counting down.
CACACACACAGTATTCCTGGCCTGGCTATTCTTTATTAGGCTTTTCTCTGAATGGCACAACCATTTCCAGAGATTCTCAGCCCTTGGGGGATTGAGGGTCATCTCAGGGCACGCGGCTACTAAACAGTCAACAGTGCCGAGGCTGCTATGAAAAAGGATAACGTGGAATTACACTTTTATGATAAAAAAACAGTTTGCTCTTCTTTGTTAATTCTGACAAATATTGATGGGCATACGGTATGACATCTGAAGGTCATTTGGCACATTTCCAGGGATCCTTCTAACACGCTCCCAGTACATGTAGATATTCAGTACGATGGCTACCAAATTTGAACTACAAATCGTCACAACCACGTAAACTCAAATATGGTCAATTCCATAATTTTTTCACAAATGAACAATATTGATGTGTTGAAAACGTCTTGAGAGCAATTCTGTGAACACTCTTGGACATTTGAACTGTCTGATAAGCGTCTGAAAACTGTCTCTCTTCCTCACTCCACGGGAGTCGTGCAGCATTATGTCACCTCAAGATTGAAAGTCAAATAATAATGTGTACATTTAGCTAGATTGAGTAGATTTAAGTTAGCCTGTTTTGTTAAAAATGGATAGCTGGAATGAAAAGGAAGCGCATCAGCCAAAAAGTGTGTACAGATTCATTTCCGCCCATTACACTGCTTAGTCAGCTCATTGTTTTTATTGCATCACTCATCAAGATCTTTGAAAAAGAGTTTGGGGAATATTATGTAACTACAGTCATTTGCGTTTGTGAAGGCTTTTTGTCTGGTCGTGGAGTTGGCGCAGACTTGTGCATGGCTGACCGCGGCAATTTGTTCCAGCCATTTTAATCAATGACAGCGTGATGAATTAGCGATATTTTTTTCAAGCAAATAAAATGATCAATTGAACAGGATTCGGGGGCAATGTTGAGGCGCAATGCTACTATAGCAATATGAGGTGGCGTAGGTGTTAAATTTCATAACGCAAGTTTTCAAGTGATATATTGTCAACAAGTATACATAAAATATTTTAAAAAATTGATCAAATAATAGCAGCATGAAGCACAAACCTTTGTCTCAAATGTTTAAACGTTTCAGTCTTACGTGGCTTTTAGGGCCTCGCTGGAACGTCTCCTGCTGACCGACACTGAACGAGTACAAAATAAATCCAGTGCAGGTTGTAAAAGATAAAGTGCATTTAGGTAGTTCTTGCCAGACACTGACCAAATGTCCCCCTCAAGCCCCCCACCCCCTCACACAACCACACCCGCTTCAATATCTTGGCCTGACTAACCCCCTCCCATCCTGAAAGGTGAAAGGTGCCATGTGTTTTCAGCTCTGCTTTCAACCAACCCCCTTACACACACACACGCACACACACACACACACACATCCACGCACGCACGCGCACGACTGCTGTCTGCCCACCATAGACAAAGAAGAAAATGTATGTGAACAGTCCTGCATGTGTTTACTGTTGTGTATGTGAAGGAAGGAAACAAGAGCTGGATGCATAGACCCAGCAAATCCCACCCCCTCGGGGCTGTCCTGGTGTGAAGGGCAGGAAGTAAGTTAGGCGCCCTAGTGGCCCCGGGGCCCGCTGGTATTAATAGAAGTGAGCTGCGCCAGGGTGGGTGGGCTTCTTTTGAAACTATATATATATATATATATATATATAAAATGGAAAAGTGCTGCTAGATTTCTGCTCCAACGAGTTGATTTCAGTAATGCGTCCGTGTTGTTTAATGCCGAAACACCGTTGGCGATTAATCAACTTTAAGCTCTTATCATCAACGAACTGAGTTCAAGTTGATGCATCGACTGGTCGACTCGCCGGTTCAATCAGGAATGCGAGCTATCAATGTCATGCTTTGACCACAGCGTTAGCGTTACGGAAACAGATTGTTTTACCTGGCTAGCCTTTTTTTTAACAAGCTAAAATTTTGCTAATTTTCGGGGGGGATAAGCTCATTGGCTTTATTTCCAACCCTGGTTCTATCAGGCCCACCCGAGCCTCCTGACCATCTTGTGAACTTTTCCTCTCACCGTGACCGCCGCAGAATGTTTCTTTTGCCAACAGCTGGCCGGGCATGCAGCATCGCCTTTACAGGGCTGTTAATGCATTTTTATAGTTAAACAGAGCAAAAGATGAGGTGGGGAAAACTCATTTGGCTTGTCGGCTGTTGCCTTGAGGGAGGAGAGGAGGAAAAAGTGGGGGGGTTAGGCGTTTCGAATGTTTAGATGAAGTTCAGCAATGGTAGACAGTAGCAGGTAAAAGCGAGGTCTGCCCGCGAATTTTCAGGGGGGTTCGTTTGCCGGCTTGGGGGACTTTTAGCGATGTAACAGGAGCTTCCTGGCTGGCGCTCATTAAAAACCTCTCACAGGGAACACACGAGGCTTTCACAGCTTTGTTTGCTGGAGCATTCTTGGCCGACACTGAGGGGACCAAAGTCCCGAGAACTGTTACTTTTGTTTTTTTATATACAGTGAAACTAAATGGTCAATCTGGCTGAGAACTAATGCAGTCAGACACCAGCAACCCCCTCGCAACTACCCGCCATTATTACCAACAAGTCCCTCACCTAGCCCGCTCAATAACCTGTAAAGATTTACTGTTTAGGGCCCATTATTTCCTGCTTTCAAGTCACACATTGTCAAAGGCGAGGCAGAGTTTATTAAGGCTGCAGTCACGAGGCCCGAAAGCAAAGTGATGTGTATGTATGTGTATACATTTTTTTACGTCGAACTCTCAGGTGATAAAAGTGATTGGAAAAGGGGGGAGGACAGTGTTAAATGGAGGGAGAAAGGAATACTCTGAATTTCTCGTAGTTCTGACTTCTACCGCACCTCGTTTTTAAAAACATTTTCAATGTAGAATGGTGTTTTCAAAAACGAGTGACGAGTGACACCGTACGAGCTATCATTTATCATTTGGCCAATTCTATTGCTGTTTAAAGCTGATCCCAGTTGAAGTCCTCTGTCAAACATAAAACAAAGAAGCCATGTATATTTAAAACAACCTCATCGTTTTTCGCCTTTCAGTCCACCAGCTTAATGCTAATGGAATTAGCATCTATGGTGGAGTAATTTAACACTTTGAGCAATCGATTGGAACATAAATGGTGAAGTAACACATTAAAAGACAATATAACAGTACTCAGTCATGTATTCTTTATCATCTGCAAAGAACAACGATTATTAGTGCTGTACTGATGAGCTTGGAGGAGTTGAGACGTCTCAATGAACAGTATATCAGTCTGTGTGTCGTATACTGCCCCCATGCGGCCACGAAAGAGAGCGCAGAAAGTGCAGCACAATGACTCTTCATTGATGCAGTCGTTTAATTATGAAATTATTCGAGCATTTGTTACAGAAAGTACAATATTATGAACTTCTATTTCGCTACAATTCCCAAAGAACCCTTCGTAATCCTGCAGTATCATCACATGAAAAAAAAAAAAAATCCGGAAAAGGCTCCAATCATCTGTTTCTGTACATAACAGGACATCCAGTATGGATCGCAGTAAACAGGAAATGCATCAAATGCGCCTTTTTTGATTTTTTTTTTAACAGCTCTCAGGTGCATCGATTTACATGTTTGTTTTGTTCGGGCAACCTCTGCTTCGCGCCGTTAAAATGTTCCACATAAAAAGAGAACACGTGCGGCCTTCAAACGCTCAAATCGGATCAAGTAGGGGAAAACTATTTAGCTGACGACATGAAGTTCGTGTTATCCGCCAGTGGACGCCATGCTGAGTCCTTTTCCATGAAGTCATCCTTTACCCTTGCTAAAGGAAGGGGACGATTATTTTTAGGTGAGTAATGTTAAAATGAATAAATAAATAAATATCTGCAATTTGAGATCCTAAACTCAGACCGTCTCTTTTATTAGGTGAAGATGACGACAATGTAACTCATCTAAATTCATCAGCATTTAATTGGATTTTTCAACCCCCCAAACAATGCACCGTAATCAGTTGAAAAGATAGTTTGTAAATGTTCACGATAAAAATAATGTGCTAACAGATTTGAAATCATACCAAAGTATCGCATTGTTGCTTTAAAATACAGTGGAATAGATAAAGTTCTCTGAATTCATATGATTCAGAATTCAGCACCAAAATTGTTTAAAAAATATTTTCATGTTATACAAAATTTAGAACTCTGTCATTTCCAAACGTCAAATATTTCTTTAAAAAATTAAAAACAAAAAAAATATCCAATTCTGATTTGTGCAATTTTGGTATGTTCAATTTATTTTAGGCAAAAATGCAATATTTTAAAATTATTTTAAAAATGTTTGTGCATGTTGTTTTGTACTTTTGTAGTATGAGATTTGATAAAAAATGACTTGACTGTTGAGTTCAGTGAGCATGAGAAGATTAAAAGTTACACTTTGCAATTGGTCATGAGTCTTTTTTTAAATTTTTTTTTTATTTTGCAGCAGTGAAAGTTTTCTAATTCAGAAATGAAAAAAATTAATGCAGGAGGCACATTTGCACCGTTTTTACTTTCTACGTCGTGCAGCAGTTAACTTTATTTCGCTTATTCTTTTAACTTTTCGCAACATTTTTGGATAGGCCCTACACTTTGTTAGCAAAATCCTTTTTCCAGTATTTTTCTGTCAGTTAACTTGTTGCACTTAAGATTACGAACGCTAAAAAAAATCTAATGAATGAGACCCATCAGGACGCCCGACACCTTGGCTTTATTTTTATTGCTTTACAATGTTCAATGATTAACTTTGTTTTAAAATTCTATTCCACTCTTTGTTTTGCTTATTTTAGCTTTTTTTTTTTTTAAAAACAATTTTAAGAGTGTTAAAGAGTGATAAAATCTGCGACTGTGAATTTTGACATGGAATGTTACTTCTAACAGTTAATATGGACACAATTTTCACAAGTATTCATTTGTATTTTCAAATTACATTACGATTGTGCAGCTATCAATGTAATGTGTCTTATTTTCCATACAATGTCCAACTAAATTCTAATGAGAAGCTGCTGATGTTTTGAAAAGGTCTTTTCCGTCCACTGGGGAGTCCTTTCAGGGTAGAGTTATTTACTAAGCACATTACACAATAAGCAGCTCCCAATGTCAACATCTTTGTAAGCACGAGGAAGCGCAACCTGCAGCTGAAACACTTTCCAGTTCCTCCTTCCTCCTGCAGCCCGACCTGCCAACTTGCAGCACGGGCCTCTGGATATAAATACAGCAGAAGTGATACTGTAGAGGCGATGACAGGGCTTGGCGGGCGGCCAAAAGCATGCGAGAGCGCGTGTATGCGTGAGCGCGAGTGTGAGCGTGTGTGTCTACGATCAGCTGAGGCAGAAATAGGCCAAACGGTGACTCGGTGGTTCAAAGGGTTCAACGTGTCCTGAGTAGGGGTTTTTTTTTTCAGTTTTTTTTTTTTTTTTTCCTCCTGCTGTTACCTCACCCGGATTAACACGCAGGGAAAACAAAAGAAAAAAGAGGAAAAGAACATTTGATTTTATTCATTCATTTTAGGATTATGTATTCAGTGTATTGTGATTATTAATCAGTACCTTATTGTGGCTTTTTTGCAACACTGACGCTCACTTGCTAGCGACGCTTTGTCATGTTTGCCGTTTGCAGTGTTAAACAATCTTTTGACACTTGTGTGATAGTATGTTGCAGCCTTAGCTTCTTCTTTACAGACAAGTTAGAGGTACCGTGGTGATTCTAACACCGCAACAATGATGCTACTTTCACTCGCCTGTCTGTAGCGTTTTGCAGCGTGTACTATCGTCAATCTGGCAAAAGGCAAAGTTATGTGGCTTGGTTCAATACACAACGTGTAATACCTTTGTTTTATGTATAGTTTGGAAGTGAATGTCAACTGGAGGAGCATGAATCGGCTAGAGGGACATATTTTTTTTTTTAGGTTTTTGCACATTCTTTTTAAGGTTTGACTTTTTAGCCCACATTTTTTTCTTTTCTTTTTTTTTAATGCTGCGTGGTCACTTGCTAGCAAAGTTAAGGCAATCTGATTTCTTTCACTTGAGTGGCAATATGTTGTGGCCTCTAATTTAAATAAAGGGAATATATGAGGACCAGACAGGGTAAAAACACTTTCTAATTTAATATTTAAAAAAAAAAAAAAAAAAAAAAAAGGACCCACAAAAAAATATTTGGACTTCTTACCAGGTTGAAATGATGCAACTTTCAAGCACCTTTCAAAGCATCAAATTTCATGGTTTTTTTCCCAGTATACAGTTGTGTTAATCTACATAAATTGTCAGACAGCTGTTTTTTTCCCCCCTTAGTTTTGAAAAATGTTCTTTCTAGCCCACGTGCCACATGTTGCCCACCCTTGCTGTACAGGATACTGTTAGCGATCTGGTCGGCTCAGAGATGCAAATGAATAACAGCCGTTTCCCCTTTCTTTCAGGCTCCCAAGAAAAGCCTTTAAAAGATGCTGTTTACTACCACATTAAAGCGTCCGTCCCTGTGACCGAGCGTATTAGTATTCTGCGGCCACTTGCTTGTTTTCAACAGTTATAACACGACATCCGCGCCGTCTTTTATGTCTCGCCTCCCAGTGGAATTAGCAGCATAAAAGCAATCCTTATGTGTCCTGGCTACTTCCAGATGGCTATGGGAGTGCTTTTATCTTCCCGTCGTCGTCTCCTTTCACTTTTTCCGCGACGTGAAAGTGCCATGGGCAGATCTTTGCTTCGCCGACTTCATTCTCCTCATTCCCCCAAAATATAAAGAGCGTTTCAGGAGGGAGCTTTTCCATGAATGGGATTCATAAGCGTTCTAATCTCGCGCTGCGAAAATTGATCTAAGAAGTTTCCCAGAGCGATCGGCCGGTTTACATAATGGGATCATAACTACAAAGTGCCTGGGAGAATATTTACTTTTATCGCTGTTTGCTGTCACAACTGCTTTGTTGCTCCCAGCTGGGATTCGCATTCAGGACATTTCGGTCAAAATTGTAAAAAGATTTTAGCATGCAAGAATGCATTTTTTCCAAAGACAGTCAGCCTAACACAGTGGAAACAATGACGTTAAATGTCGCTGAGCCAGAATATGAACAAAATTTCCTCCCAAAAAGTCATCATCTTTAGAGTTGTTGGCATACATCACAAAACCACTGTTTAGCGAGCGGCAGCAGATTAACTTGATTATTTGATTATATATTAGTGGTGTGTATCTCTCGAAAAGAAGACGATTCGATACGTATCTCAATGGACGGCTCGATTTGAAAGTGGAACGATTTGATTTGATTCAATTCAGTGGGATTGGATAAAAGATGATTCGATACGTTTCTAGATATATTTTAAAGTGGAACGATTCAATTCAGTCCATTTCGATGCGCTCACGTTTTCAATCAAAACCAAATTTCCAATCCAAATCGTTTTTTTGTACACAAAACACTGCCTCAAACGTCAGACATATCTGTCTCACAGTTCTGAGGTTTTGGGTTTGAATCTTACCTTTTCGCTGCTCTCACGCGTGGGTTTGTGCGCTCACATTCTGATAATATACATGTTAAAGTCTGTTCACTGAAGACTCAAAATCATCTATGGGCGATCGATATACAACCCCCGACTGTATGTTCGCTGTCAGTTCACAATGAGACACTTGTCAAACATGACTGCCTTGCATTGGCCATGTCAGCGCATGCCGGAGGTTCATTACAAGAAAACGGTCATGTCGAGAATCTAATATAGCGCGCCTGTGTGTGAGTGTGTGGAGGCATGACAGCGGGTTATATCATTATAGGGACAAGGTTCAACTGTGTGCCGGACATTAGGCACCGGGCCTGCAGCCATCAACTGCGTGAGTGTCTCAATGTAGGCACGATATGGTTGACATCACTTTGTTTGTTTCAAATAATGGTAATAAATGGGAATAAAATATTTTTAAAAAATCTAAATGGCTGTGAAATATTATTACATTTTCTGAATTGAAATCTCAGAAAAGTTTTGCAATGAGTTGAAATTGTTATTAGGACAACAAGATTTACATAGATCATTAAATGCTAAATAAGGCGATTAGCAGTAATGAATTATGATCTTAGATCCAATGTGCTAGGGTTCAAAATTCTATGACTTGCATTTCATAAAGACCTAACAATGAGTATTAAAATTGATTAAAAAAAAAAAAAAAAAAATTTAAATCAAAAATACTTCAACTATCGAATAAGGTGATGAGAAGTAATAAATTATTTTGGCATCAGACCGATAGTGAAATATTCAAATATTCTCTGACTTGAAATTTCACAAAGCCCTGACAAGGAGTTTTACATTTCTTGTTCAGAGATTACTTGAGCACAGATATTTGAAATGTTGAAAAAAGTAACGAGTCGTAGTTGACAACTATGGCGTCTGTCCCACTGTTCATTTCAGCTGTGAAATGTACAGTAAAAAAATTGACTTGAAATCTCACAAGGACCTAACAAGTTTCACATTTTCTTGTAAAAAGCCTTTTTTTTTTTTTTTTTAAATCTAAAATGTCAAACAAGGCGATAAGCAATCATTATTTTGTTAGTGAAGTGTTAAAAAATTCTGGCTTCAAAATTTCAAGGCCTAGCAATGAGTTTTACATTTCTCATTAAGAGATGACTTTAGTTGGCATGTTTGAAATGTTACGTTAGGTGCCGAGCAGTAATGAACTAGTTTGGTGATAATTCTCCCACTTGAAATTTCACAAAAGCAGTTGCCTTTTGTGTCTTGGCTGCACTTGTTGATAGAGTCCCTTTGTTCTGATGAGCACAAACCATATTCCCTTGGATCATTGAATCTCCATAACCTTCCCTCTCTGAGTTTGCGTGTGCGCGCTTGGAGGTCATTTAATGCTGTCTTTGCATGCATAACAAACAAACACACACACACACACACTCCCCCCAAAAAAAAAAAGACAGGGAGAGCGAGAGCGAGCGGGAGAGAGATGCAGCGGTGGCGACAGTGGTGATGAGAGCCGGTGAGTCCAGGGACACAGATAAGGTTGCAGGAGCAGGAGGCTAAATTTAAATGGTAATTGGCCGACTTCCACAAGCTTGTGGGCATTTTAATGAGTCATAATAACTTCATTTAAAACCAGCTGAGCAGAAAATAGATTGGCGAGGAGCCCGTGGCTAGTATGGATTTGTGTTGTGCCGACGCAAGACAGACACACACACACACGCACGTACACAAAAAAAACAAAACTCGAGAGACGTCTATCCAGGGCATCTCACAAAAGAACAGTGACTCACTCATACATGGTTTCTTGATGTAATGTGCTATTAACACAAAACATGGTAATACATATTCAAATCAGCCAACCAATTGTCTGTTTGCCACTATTTTGTTTCCAGAGCCTGATTTTGTGTGAGAAATTTCAAGCTTTTCAACCAATCACACTTGCCTTTGATTTTTCCTGGACTACACTACAACAGATGTAATGTAGGGAACTTTTTACCATGTTTTATGAGAACGCTCATTGATTTACGGGACGTTTGTGGCTAAAAATACTCTTGCTAAGACATTTATGTTGGTATGTTTTTGATAGTTTGGGAATTTTCATTGTTAGTTTTTATTTTTTCCTTTTTTTAAAAATATTTAGTTCATTTTATTTTGTTCTCAGAGAAGGTTTGTTAGTTAAAAGTTGTGCTATATGAATTAAGAATATTTTTGCCATGTTATTCCTTTATTTTTTTTTTAAGAAATGTAACCGGGTGACCGTATATTAAAATATGCAAACTAGTTATAGTCAACCATGGCATCTGTACATCTGTTACCGATCTTGTCGGAAGTCATGCCTTCCACACGCTACATGCACCCGGGTTGTACGTTGCCCACCCCCAGAAACACCCCCACCAAATGATTCCAAAATTCACAAACTGCCTTGTCTGCATGCATTAGTGTTTGTTGGCCGTGTGCGTTCTACAGTCAGTATCATTCAAATTTGCAGGAGATCAAATTAATTGGCAAGCTTTTGGCAATAATTGACTTTGACCACACACACACACACACACGCACACACCCACGCACACACCCCTACACATTGACAACAACAAAGCAGCTGGGCTGACGGAGGGAGGGAGGGAGGGGAGGGATGATGAAGCGAATCCAAAATTTAATCGACTGTGTTCTTGTTTTGAGCAGAAGGCACAGAGTGTACTGTACAGCGAGGACACATAAAAACGTTCAGTCTCGACTAAAAGAAAAAAAAAAAAACAGAAAAGAGAAAAAGGAGATACAAAAAAGGAGAAGGGGTAGAGGTGGGGAGAAGGAGACAGCCTTTGGTAGACACGCAGACGTTTCGGCAATCACTCTCCATCAAAACACTTGTCTCGCATACAAAAATAAGACCTGGCATCAGTGCGGAATACCAAATCAGGCCCATTAAGCAGAGCAAAGGGCCGCTCGCTACTTAGCAACCTTCCAAAAATGGATTTAGAGCTACGTTATCTCCTTCACTCAACACCTCCATGCTATGTCAAAGCGTTTGATTGACAGGCTACAGGAAATAGTGATAGATAGTTGCATTTATCGTCGCCAGAGAAAAAGTTGCGAGGGGCGCCAAACAGAGGATTCGTTTGGAATAGATGATTGACACATTTCTGCGAAGTCATTTCATGTTGTTCAGTTACGCTCTCACCCTGTGGGACTGAGTGATAATTGGAAGAGTTTTGTGCATGCTTAGCATGTACACAATGCCCAAAGCTTGAATTAGCCGCAATTTAGCATTTAGCGTGTGTCTACTATACAAGCTTCGAATTTGGTGGCAATCGGACAAAATCTCGAGCAGTACACTTGTACCTTGAGAATGACGTGACTCGATTTTCGAGTTTTGGGAGATTTTTTTGCTTTTTTTGTTTTTTTCATTTTTTGCTTTGACTTGCCAGAGGAAACTCGAGACATTTGCGCTTTATAGCGACAGTAACCTATTCACTTCACAAAAAGCAGTAAATTGGCAGATAGTGAACGTTTCATGTTTAATGCCGCCCGGAGTTGAAGTTTGTTGTTGTTAAACCTCCGCAGTATTACGTTTGCAAACAAAGTTAGCTAAGCCGCTTATATTTCTTCTTCTCGTGTTACCCTGTCTTCTATGTATTTTCCAGCAGTCCACGCTGCCTCTCACAGGTCAGTCTTGGTACTACAGCAAAGGGGAAAATTCCCAACTACTGAAAACGTGTTAATCTTAGTCTGTGTATTGAACTGTATGTAAGAGCTGTAACTTCTCCGTGTGTGTGCAGATGCATTATCAGCTGAAGCACCAAAAAAAAAAAAAAAAAAAAAAAAAAAGCTAACATATAAACTGCCCTCTGGCTGTACTTTCATTTTTCTTCAGAACTATTTCTTTTTCCGCAACTTGCTTTTAATAGATGGACTTTTCCCCCGCCACTCAGCCTCACTCTCTCACTCACACACACACATTTCTGAATTTGTGGCCTGGAAGGCAGTCAAGTTTCATTAATTTCTGGGTTTGGGTACAGTACAGTGTGTTCCTGGACTCACATCTGCGAGCGATCATAAATTCTGGTATGCTGGCAGAACATCCAGACCTGCCGGCACAAATGTGTCGTCATCAGCGTGAGGGAAGAGCCGGCGCTGTGCCAGGACAGCCGAGCCGCCACCGCCACACACACAAAAAGTGAAACTGACGGCAATGGAAGTGTGAGACAAAGACGCAGGTTTTTTTTTTTCTAATAAAGAAACAATTCAATCTCTTTCCCCCTCATTTGAATGCTCCCGATTTCACTATTACTATAGATCGTAAAATACAAATTTTATGATAAATAAAATAAATAAAAATGTGTAATATATGTCATATATTAAGTTTGTAATTATGTATACTCCATTTTGAGAACATTTGAAAACAGCAGGCTTCGCTTGGAAAGTGCACTATCCTAAATTCGGGGAAAACTAATAAAATAAACAATAGAATATTCACATTCATGCATTAAAGTAAAATAAACTAATAAAAATAAAAGTTCTATAGTTCTAGATTAGGTTTATAGTTTATTTCAAATTCTTAAATTTAGAGTAAACCAAATGAAATAAAGAGTATTTTATGATTTAAAGTTTAAAGAATAATACATTTCTCAAAAAATAGAATACCAATTTTTTTCTATAATTATGTTTGTGTTAAAAAAGAAATCAGAAGCTGAGGGAAAACCAAGATAAATCATATCAAAATAATATAAAACTATAAATATTTACAGAAATAGAAAGCATTTATTGTCATTATATGATGTAGGAACATCGACATTGGGACGAAACTCCAAATTTGTGTTTTCCAGAAAAAAATTTGGAATAAAAAATAAATAATACAAAAACTATACTAAACAATACTACATTATACTTATGTGTATTAAAAAAATCTATATTAAGAGAAAATAAAATGGAATAAAATTACAATAAATACTGTATATTAAAATGAATGATTATAACATTAAATGAGAATTTGTCCAATGTAAAACATGCTTGTTAGTAAAACCCTTAATATCAACACAATGACATAGGATCCCTCATGGTCCATGTTTAAGTGCGCTGACATTCTAATAGCAATTGGGGTCCCTGTTTATTGCCAACAGGCATTCAGGGACAATCTGGTGATCTGATTATATAACATTGAATAAAACCAAATAAGGATCTGGTTAGTGTGGTTTGGAAAAACAGGTTATTTTGCAAACAGAACAAAACAAAACGAATATTTATGGAACGCTGACTTAGTTTGGCAGCAGTTGAGGAAGTTGGAAACAGTTTGCCAAACATTACAAATGCTGAAAGAAGTTTTAAAGATTTATTCATTTGGTCTAGCATTAATCTTCTCAGGCACTAGCTTGTTTTCGTTACCTTTTTTTTTTTTTTTTTGGGTACAAGCACAAGCCAAATGAAGGAAGAGTTCTGGAACATTTACAGAGCTTTGTGGGTGCTCGCTAACAAGCAGTGACAGTGAAATGCAAACTGTATGCAAAGACTAGAATGTCTCTATTTTATTCTTTCAATAAAAGTGGAAGTGAAATGTTGGCAGCTATTTGAACGGAATCCAATAAAATAGTTACGCAACAGACAAGAAGACCGTGATATAATCAGCGGGTGACTTAATCATCAACAAGTGGAGACATTTCGCAAGCTCTGCAACCATACAATCATACAATCATAACTAGTCACACAGAAAATGTGCAGACTTTTAGATCTCAGGTGGATGTTATAACTCAATAACATTACGAGAGCAGACAGAACAAGCTGGGAGTGAAAAAATAAATAAAAACAAGCAGGCGCACTGTAGACTGTACATACTGTACCCTCCCTCAGTGGTGGCACGCAGCCCAGACGGGACACCGGCCAAATGTCTCCAAACAACATGTGCACGCAGACAGACAAACAGACAGGTAGCTGGGTAGGAAAGCAGAGAGGCAGGCAAACGGGCAGAGAGACACAGGCAACAAGACAGGTAGAGTAGGCAGAAAGACTGGTAGGTTGGAAAACATTTGGGCACAACAAAAGACAGTTAGCTAGTTCAGAGGTATAGTGATGCCCCTCTAACTAAATAGGCGAGCAGTCAGGAAGCGAGAGAGAGGCAGGTAGGTTGGAAGGACGAGACGGACGGACTGGTAAGTCAGCAGTTAGACAGACTAACTGGTAAGCAGGCTGGCAGAAAGAGGGCTAAGCAGACAGGTACAGAGAAAGACAGGTAGCTAGTGCGTTAAGCGGAGAGACAACTGAATGGGCAGGTAGACAGGCAGCTGCAGCAAGATTGGCAAGAAGAGGCGGGTGGGTAGGAAGGACAGGTGGACGGGTACACAGATAGACAGGTAGGTCGTCAGCTAACCAAATTGGGGGAAAGGCAGGTATGGAGACAGACAGAAAAATCTGTACTAAACAGACAGAGGGCAGACAGCCAGGTGGGGCGAGACCAACAAGAAAGACAAGCTGTTGGGCAGGGAGCTGGGTCGACAATCTGTTGAAAGGATGGGCAGGCAGACAGGTACAGTGATAGACCGAAAGATAGCTAGCTAGTTTGTTCAGCAGAGACAGACAGTTAGATTCAACAGGTGCGTCGGAAAGAGGGGCAGACAGGTGCATACACTACCAGTCCATGCTATTGAATGAGAAACCACGTCCAAATTTCAGAATGGTAGGCAGGACAAGAGAGGAAGGACAAGTATATAGACAGGAGAAGAAAAAGGTCGGAAAGTAGTTGGGTAGACAGACAGAAATATCGGTTGCTGGTTTGGGAAGCAGGGAGACAGGCAACTAAATAGGCAGATAGACAGGCAAGTGCGGAAAGACAAGCGGGTAGGTAACCACCAAGATGGAGACAGAGAGACAGACTGAGACAGACACAAAGAGAGAGAGACAGCGGTAGAGCGAGACTGGAAGGAAGGGAGTAGACAGCGGCGGTGTTGCTTGGTGAAACATCCACAACACGCGTCGCATACCAAAGAGCCGCTCTGCTCTCTCTCTTCATCTCTCTGATATTCTGTCGGCTGTGAAGCGAGCTTGAAGGATGATGATGGCGGTGGCGGCGGCGTTTGGGACTCGGCAAAGTGTCATCATTACACAGAGAGTAAAAATGGAGACGCCGTGTCAGAGTGAGAAAAGCCTTGAAAGTCAGAAAACGGTGGAGGCGGAAAAGAGAGAGAGAGAGAGAGAGAGAGAGAGCGAGAGAGAGAGTGGGGGAGAAGAAAAGTGTACAAGAAAAAGTATCAAAGACTCTTTGCCACTGCACTGTCTCTTCCCTAACCGTCGCCTGTCTGCAGCACAAGCGCCTCTCTCGCCTTTTTCATCAGCAGAAAAAGTACCTCAGAAGCAACACGGCGCCAGTTGTCACTCGCTAAAAAGAAAAGTTTGTGCGCGTTTCGTCGCCCGGACCGAAAATACGCCGGTTGAGTTCTCCTGGCGGGAGAGGATCGCGGGTAGAAACACGTCTGATGACGCCAAGCACAAGCTATCATTCACCTGTTGACTGCAAGACTGAAAACACAAAAACCATGACGAAATTAGGCTTTTCACGAGCAGGATTTCGGAACCGATCACCGACTGTGTTAAAAAAAATGATCGCCAATCCGATCAGAAGGTGGACCAATACATCTCCTCTATTTAAACAACTTGTTTATTTAATGTACAGTCTACCTCCTCAGCTTGTCCCACAAATAGCCAAACTTTGCATACAATTGACAGCCATTGAAATGCATTGGGGAAAAAATTATTCAACCCTAAAAAATGTCTCCAAAATGCTGATAAACATTCAATTCTCATTTTTGACTTTGCTATTTCATTAACAAAAGTTTTTTCTTTTCAATTTTAGTTATTTCATTCGTTTTCCTTAAAACCTTGCTCGGGACTCCAGGATGCGAGGAGGGTTGGCATCAAGGTCAAGCAAGAAACGTTAGAACAATGTCCAAGTTCAACAGGACTAGCTATACCCAGGTTATGTGACTCTTGTAGGAACAGAACACCTCCTGAAACTGAGGATTGCCCCAACCTTAGACTGACTCGAGCTCACCCGTGACCCGAAAGAGGGCGAGCGTTATATAAAATGAATCATCAGACGACACTGAGCCGTGAACTGCATTTCAACCTGCGGTTTCGGGCCGCTTGCCGATACAGAAATCATTACGTGCTCTGTTCCGACTTGTCTTTAAGGGCCACAAATGTCATGAAAAAATGAAGTGTGAACGGGTGACGCTGCACAGGCACGTCTTAGGTTACACTTCCAAGAGCTCCTTGGGCCATTCCATAGACAAACCAGTGAAAGTTGTACACATTGAGGGAGTTGTCTAAGTGAGACAAAGCAGGCGAGTTACCCCTTAACGACCAGAGGTTGGTTTGATTTGCTCACCTGAATGAGACAGCAGATGCATGCGTAGACGGAGGCTGTCCAGGAAGCTCTTGCCGCACAGCTCGCAGCCATAGGTCTTCATTCCGCTGTGCATCTTCCTGCGGACCGGGCGGAGAGAGCAAAAACACATCAGGACCTCAGGCAACAGGATGATTCTACAGACGGATCGGGTCGCAATCGCCATCACGCCAGCTTTCTCGCAGCGAGCCCCCCGACCACGAATGCGCGTTGTAAATAACGCTAGGCGTTATTAACTCCCTGCATCCAACGAGCTGCAGATGGCAAAGGAGCCATAAAGCCAAAGAGAAAGATTTATTCCGCACTTCTCCGAGCGTTCATGGGCCACTTTTTGATTAGCGCTCTCGACACTCACAAGAGGAATCCGATAGCCGACGTTAAGCTGTAACAGTTTAAGCTCCCAAGGTCAGACACGGCGAGGGGTCAATATTTGATTGTAGGGGGCCGAGAAGGCCTTGAAGGTTAGCTAACTAAATAACATGTGACAACACACAAAGTCTGGCCTTCGCCAAAGGGGCTCCGTTACGAAATTCTCAAAGAGCCTCGGGCTTGGAACAAAGCCAGTAAAACTCTTGAGAGATATCTGAAAGTGCTCTAAAGCAATTAAGGTGACACGAATTGCCACACAGCCGCCACAGTCGCCTTGAGCCCGGAGAGATCTTCAAACACCTTGCCTTGAGAAAGGTACACACACACTCGCGCGCACACAGCTTTGATTATCGGCAGAGTCGACACATTCAAAGCTTGATCCTTTAAGCTAAACGATACCAAAGTCTGATCACTTGACTTCACTTGTGAACGATGTGGAAATCTAATAAAAGGCTACATGCGAGGAGCAAAAAAAAAAATCAAAAAAATCAGGGAAACTCTGCACGGCTGTTTCAGCGTCATGATATTCACGATGATCGCCAGTCGTCAAGCGGACGACTGAGCAGATCACCGCTTCTGCGAAGTGTTGTTACTTGGTTATTTTGGAGTTTTGACAATTTATGTTGAAAATATTCTCGTTTTTGATACAGCGCTTCCATTGGCTCTCATCAGATTGCACACGTTTACCTGTTTTGGCCAGTGAGCACCGTCTGGCAGGGTAGGAAAGACAAAATGTCAACAAATGTCAAGTCAAAATGAGCTTGCGGTCTCCTTCCGCTCAGCGATCAGCCAAGCAAATTCCCGGGGAAAAACAACGCCCTTGATAAGCGATACACTCAGCTCGGGCGAGGAGATGACAGCCATCCATCTTGGAGTCTCTCAGAGAAGCCGAAGCAGGCGGTGCCACTCTAACCCCCCCAAAAACAGAAGTGATTGATGTCGCACATTGAATGCAAATGGATGCGCTTCGGCTTTGGGAAAGTTAGCGACACAGCCCAGAGCATAACCATCCCGTGATTGGCACCTTTGGAATAAAAGCTGCAATTACGGTGCAATGTCCTGGCCTTGACGAGGTTCAAGGAATAAGGACAAGAGCAACTGGAATTGTTGTATCAGGGAGGTTTCCGGTCATACACACAATTGGATGAATCAATAACAATCAAGCGAGGCTAGGCTACATTGTAAAGGTGCGTGACCTCATCCTGTCGGGCTGTACACAAGCTACCACCCTCGTACTGGAAGTAATTTCCTCTGACGTTAATGTAGCAACACAAGTTTTCAGTTACACTTATTTGCCACGGTACCATCAGCAATGACAACTTTTGGTATGGCTTGCGATGCTCTATAGTCATTCATGCTAGCAGTAATCAAGAAACACATCGGATGCTCTTTTTATTTCAACGTCTGGTTTTACGTACTTATCAAGTCCGCACAATTGTGAAAAATTCTCATCAATGTCAGAGTTCCTCTCTTCACAATGGTGCAGGCAAACAGCATTTTGAGGTTACGAACAGCGTGTGTCAAAAATACGTTGTCACACAGCACAAGAGGGCTCGCACAGTTTTTGCCATACTTACTGCCTTTGGATTTTTTAATATTTAGGGTCAGGAAGTGTTTTTCTTACAAATATTTATTGTAATTCTGACTTTACTACTGCGTGACTGTGGTGCATTCCGACTTGCGTACAAAATTGGGTTACGTTGCCGCTGGTAGAATAGAACTCAGGTATTGCACTTTTTAATCAGAGATGCAAGTCAACTTTTCTAGATGATTTTTTTGGCACTGATTCCGAATCTGCCCTCATTGGGTTTTTTTGTTTGTTTTTGCACATCCGGTTTTCATAATAAAAAAATATATATATATAACAATAATATAATATGTAATATAGTTATGTAGTTAGTAATTATTAGGAATGAAGGCTTAGGTTCTAGATTTTTTCTGAAACGTCAGAGCTATAAATTACAATGCAGGGTAAAATCCTTATTGTGCAAGCTTTTTTATATCAAACTCAAAAACCAAATGTGATTATATCTCAAAAATCTGATGTGCTAGATATATATGCTATAACTACATTACCAGGAAATCATAATGTCCCCTGATGAGTTTTTTTTTGTTTTTGTTAGAACAGGTCCACGGGCGCTACACCTGCTCTATTCTGTTGAATACAGTGCCTAATTCTAATCTAGGTTAGTGAAAGCTGTTGACTTAATTGCTGAGCAATTTTAGATCACTTTTTTTTAATTTTGTATGTCAGTTTCTCACAGGTCTCTGTAGTAAACCACAAGGCACGCCCTGTTCTTCTCATCTTGTATGGAATGTTGTTCTTGGAAAGAAAAATCATTATGGTTATTAGGCAAGTTAATACGGTTGTAACGAGAGAGGCAGGCCTTAAAGAGACAGGAGCTAATACAAACATCATGCACTGTCCTTGAGTGCTCTATTTTATCATTTCGAACAGAAATTCCCAAACTAAAGTTGTGGAAGTGGACCACATTTCTTCAAAGAAACATTTCAGCATTTTCTTGATATAAATTAGCAGTTAAAAACGGAGAGGGGGTGCACCAACTGTGTCAAGGAGGTGAAGGGGGTGCTTGGCTTAAAAGGTACACCTTAACTCTTGTGGAGTCCACCATCCATCTTGAAATGAGCCCAATGGATGACAGAGACTTAAGATAAATTGAATCCAAATGACTGTAATTCCCTTTGACAAAATGTCCGTCGGCACGACACGGATTCGCCAACGAGCAACACGGTGGACAAAAGGCGGCGGACAAAGGACGGATTTTTTCTCCCCCCGTTAAGGATCATAGGTGAAGTACACACTTTCGCGAAGATAAGAGAAAAACACACTTAAGCGGTAAAGCGCAACACACACGGCGCACAAAGCCTTTCAAAGGCCTTTTGTGTCGCCCCTCAATCTGACCATTGTGTCGCCCAGACATAGAACTGATAAGGTATGGATGGTCTTATTAAGGCCACTCCAATTGGGAACCGTGCCATGTGGGCTCAACAGCAATGTAGCGCCCGTGTGTGCGTGTAGCTGGCCAAGTGTATTGTGCCTAAACTACAATGGTTCATTGGAAATACTACGTTACTTGAAGATGGATGGACTGGCAACAGCCTGTGACTGGTAATGAAGCATACTCAATTTAGAAATTATTGTTCCTACGTTATAGCATCCAACGCTTGATGTACAATAGTTACAGGTAGGTAAACTCACATACAGAATCAGTCAGTGGTAGAAGACATTGCTATGGTTTCTAACTGTAACGGACGCTAGCTTGCGCGGTGCGAGTGTGTATTAGTAGAACCTCACTCCTCAGAGCCTTTAAAAGAGGATGCTGACCAATCAGTTAGTTAGCTAAAAGCTCAGCGGTCAGCGCACTCTACTTCCATGCCGGTGATGCGGTGGCAGCACGGGTTCAAAGCCCAAGTAGGCGTTGCTGGCCTGCGCAGGGATTGCCACTGTTGCAGCGGTGCCGTGACCCGGATTGGGACTGACGTTTTCAGCAGGTGTGTGGAGGTGAGTGTCACAGATGGCGGATGCACGGTTGAAATCTTACTTCTCAGAGATTTCAAAAGAGGGTTCTCGACACTGAGTTAGCAACCTGTGCTTTTAGTTCAGTGGTCAGGGCACTCAAACTTCCAAATCGGTGACACGGTGAATCCCATGTCGGTGTGGCTCGGAAGGTTTCGGTATGACTCTACTAGCTATTGACGCATTACCCCTCTTGGATAAAATGTTTGATACATTGTTGTCGTTTGTTTGCATGGTAGCAACCGATGCGCCGTATTAAAGCGGAACAAACACATCAAGCCGAGGCGATACAGTGCGTTGGAAAAACGTCACTAGATTTGTTGACTCCGACTTCACACACTTAGCAAACTTTTAACAAGCATTTTATATACACTTACAGACTGGTGCTTTTTAGCAGAGCGCATCATCTATCGCCGCATCACACAATTGATCACCGCAGCAAAGTTTAATGAGATGTAAAAGGATACTAAATTGCCACAGCTCATGATTCAGCTCAGAGATATACGCACGCTCGAGTCTCTTTTCTAAGTGCTGGCTTTCATGTTGTGTGTCTGAAATACATGATTAGTGTTTGTGTGTGTGCGGGTGATTCGAAACAGACTGACTGCAGCCATTAAGGAAGTTCACATAAAACTCTCTCAGGCCATTTGCCAGCTTAATAATCGACTTTGTCCGACAGTCACTTTTGACAAGCGGCGTAAATTTGAAATTTATGTCAACAAAACATATGCTAATCACGTCCTCGTAAAACAAAAACGCCGGTGCTTGAAATGCAAATTGCGTTATTGAGTCGTAACAGCTTGCCGCGCCATGTAATTTTTTTTTTTTTGTCCGTCTCCCAATTTTGCCGGTGGACTCGTCTGGTCGTATATCACTGGTGCTGCCGGTAAAATAAAAGGACCCATGCTCGCAATTTGTCATATTAGAGTGTTAAACGAAGCCTTACAAGGCGGAACGCTAAAATGCACAAAAAAACAATCGGCACGTGACATAGCACTTGTTCAGTAGGTAGCCATTAAAAAGAAAAATAGGTTGAAATATTCTGCCTGTGACTGTGAAAGGTGTGTTAACTCAAATGTGTTCAACTACGATTTAACAGTGCCACAATTAACTGTACAGTGGTACCTTGACTTAGGACTGCCCCAACTTTTTCGAGTTATGACAAATATAATTTTTTGATGATTAATTTCAATGGGCAGAAAATGATTTAATACACAAGTAAAGTTAAATGGTACTAGTTACAAGCTTGGTAACCAAATTAATTACGTCACGGTACCACTGCAGTATACAAATAATGCACATTTCCCATTATTTAATACCTGATTTAAACATCCTTGTATTTTTATTTTATTTTTTATTTTGGGAAAAATATGATTGAAGAAGCAGACACATTACTACACTCAGGATGGTACCATTTCTACCTAAATTTGGGCCAGGAAAAACCCTGTAGCCCGACGTGATTGGCAAGCCTTTTTTTTTCCCCTCGCCATGGCCTTGAAAAAGTTGCTCTCTATCTTCCGTCCATCCTCTTATTTTTCTCCCGCATCCGGCGCTTCCTTGAAGGGAGCGATAAAACAACCTGGAACAACGTTCGTAAATAAAAAGGCGCAGTGAAGAAAAAAAAAGAGAGGGATGCACGGCTTAAGATGGAGAGAAAAAGAAAACACTAAAAGATAAAAGGGAGCCAATTGATAAGAGGCGGTAAATTGAAGTAAGGCTGCTGCGTAACGGGCGACTTGTTTGTTAATTCATTCGGTGGCCGGGAAGAAAAAGAAGGGATAATTGCAGCAGGAAAGGAAAGGGAAAGGAGCTCATGGTTTAGGGATGTTAGCATCCCAGGCGGGGTTGAAAGGAAATTGACTTCTTCCCCCACCATCCCCAAAAGGGCCTTCTTTGAAATCTGAGCATCATTTTTTTCTATCTTAAAATTAGCTTCCAAACCAAGCTGACAAAAAAATTCCATATTTCTATTATACTCACATACATCTTTATCTACCAGCGAAGGGCTAAACTCATGAAACTGTTGTAACGTTGGAAAAAAAGTCAATTACAGTAAATATAAAAAATATCAAAATTACAGATGATGCAATAATGACATTAGATTTCAACTACAACTGCTAGTGAGACACACAGTGTTAGCAACCCAGCATGATTGTGAAGACATTAAAACACCTATTACCACTGGACATTAACTGCAAGTTTTGTTGATGAAATAAACGGCAAAAACACAAACCGCAGGCTAGTTAAGGATGTCAATTTACGGATGATGCCAGATTGAAGTTAGCATAAACACACACATTTTGACACTGTCTTCAAGTATAATACCAAAGTCAAACGTTCTAGACACTACTAAATTTGGGTCAATGAATATTTTTAAAAACGCACAAAAACTACAAGACCGCAAAACTGCATGCTACTAAAGACTCCAATGCTCCATCCGGCCGCGTTTATGAGGATTTGACACTTCTTGTCTTATTTTTGCAAATACTAACTTATTGAAAAAGACAAATATTACCCCCAAAATTAACTTTAAAAAATGCATAAAGGACATATGTTAAGGTACATTTTGACATAACGGATAATGCTGAGCTGAGGCTTGTTAGCTCGCAGATATAATTGTTAGCATAAACGAACATTTGTAACAATCGCCCAAAATTATACCTAAGAAGTTAAATGTACTGAATGTTAAAAGCAAATTTGTGTCAATTATTATTATTTTTTTAAACATACAACTACAACAAGAACTGATATGCTAAGTAAAGATGCTAATACTACCCGCAGATGGGGAAATTTGAGACAAAGTAAATGTATATATGATCATTCCTAGATGATATAAATGGATTTAAGTACATTTTGACATCACAGATGACAACAGATTGAAGCTAGTTAGCTAGTAGCTACAATCCTTAGTGTGATAGTAGCAAAACTGGGTGAAGGAATATTCATAAAAACATTTAAAAACACAATAAACTTGATAACGTAAGATGTTAACGCTATGACCAACAAAAGTTGAACAGTGACGGCGTCTGTTTGCAATGTTGCCCACTATTGATTATTAGTTTTACAATTACGTGCAAGGAGGAGCTTCATTTTTTCCAGTCCATTAGGGGCGGCTCACCAAGCGGGATTAGCGTCCTAGAAAAAAAATATAAAAGAAAATCCTGTCTGAATGTAATTCGATTATAGCGCACACTTAATGGTAAAAAACAACAGGGACAACAGTGACACCTCATCGATTTGTCGGGCGCACACACGTCATGTCTACTGCGGTTGCTAGCATTTACATGGCTCCATTTGGTGGCTGTCTGGAGAATCAGGTGGTAAAAGAAAAAGCTCCCTTTCTGTCATTTTATCCCACTTTTAAGCCTCCCGATTCCATTACGCCACCCCTCTGTCTGTGCTCAATCAAAATATATCAGGCAGGCTGGCGGAATGCCACTGTTTATCCCCAAGTCCTCCCGCACATATCAATGACTTACCTCCACCCAACCTCCCCAAATGCCGGACCCCTCCAGTCGGGGGAGGTCATAGAAATCATAGCCACACACCCTGTTGCTTGTGTCGAGCATGGACCAGTAGCATACGACATGCAGGAAAAAAAATGCAACATTGGTTTATTAATTTACGCCCGAAAAAATACAAAATACCAAACAACCCTTCCCGCTATAGGAAATAATGTATCGATAGTAAAAAGCATGTAAAGGAAAAAAAATATTCCCAAAATGATACCAACTTCACTAAAAATGCCCACAGATTTAGTGCCAAGAATTTCTACCCTGACCTAACACTACAGAAATTGATTAGCACTGCCCATCTCTCTAGTGTAGCTGGTTCAAATTTGTTAGCAGTCAGACACATTTTCAAATGTAAAAGAAAAAACTTATACTAAAGGCTTTTACATTGGTTCTCTAACTGACTACATGACTGAACTGTACTGAACAAAAATAAAAATCCTGTACTAGATTACAAACAGTCACTATAACATTCTGCATAGTTTGACGATCTAATTCAGTGATTCTTTTGCATACTACTAGAGGGAACCCATCACTAGAGGTATAAGCGCCAAATTCTTTTACAAAAATTCAACACAGTTACTTTAAAATGCCTGAACTGTGTCTTAAATATTTTCCATTGATTCATGGACGATACAAAATTTATATTTGCAGCTTCCTACGATTAACACGACAAACAGCAGTGTTGCTCTTCACCAACAGGGCTGGTTAAATAAAGATAACGAGGGAATAACTGCACACTTTGGACCGGATTTTTCATTTTGAGACCTTAAAAGATACTTTTGTCAAGCGAGTAAGTAAGATGACACGCATTAATAAAACATTTTTCTTAAACCTGTGAGAGAAACCTCACTGAGTTCAAGCATCACAGCGCTAAAATCAAGGTTTTACATTTTTTTTATGTTGCCATTTTGCGTGTTTCGTCTGAACTGAGAAGCTCAGGCGTGCACATATAAAAAAAAAATATATATATAAAAAAAAAATATATATATATATATATATATATATATATATATATATATATATATATATATATATATATACATATATATGTGTGTGTGTGTGTAGAAGCGGAACGCCTATAAAAAGCAGCCAAACAAAGTGTTCCCTTCTCGCCTCATGCATTATGCAGTGGCATCACCTTCCATCAAGTGGCAGAAAAACCTCAAAGATGTCTAAGTTTAGCTGGCAGCCTGAAAGCCAAACACACGGGGAGGCAGACGACATTATTTTGACTGCCGCTGTCTGTCGCGCTAAGCACCTGTTACATCAATAAAACAGAGACGAGATGGGGTAAAAAAAGGAGTGCTAAATGCAGATTGTGGCACGTAGGTGAGACGAAAATGACGGCACATCAAAGTTTTGACCTTGGTGGAAAAGTTTTGTCTGGGGAGATTCCCTACAGGCACTATGTCAAAACAAAAGTCAAAGAAGGCGGAAGAAAAATAAAAATAAAAAAAGAAAGGAGCGCGATAGGATTAAAAAATAACGCTGATAGCTTTTGCTCGCTTTTACAGAAATGCGCATGTGTGGGAGATTGACGTTTTAGTTGGAATTCTATATGACAGCTTACCACAAGTGCCATTCAAAAGAATCGATAAATACAGTTCAGTTGTATTTAACTTTTGAGTTTGATATTTTTGGATTTTGTTTTTAAGAATTGTTTGTTTTTAAGCATTTGAGGTATAATTTTTATTTGACATGACATTGCAGAGAGCTCTTAAGAGTTTTGTGCTTTATGGCTAGCCGACAAACTGCCTTGCTCCATTTTCTGTCACCCATTCAGCTAGGATTCAAGTTGGGCAGCAATCAGAACAAAAAGAAAAACTCAAAGAAATTCATCTTTTATGGAGCCCTGGAAATGGCCAAAACTCTCTTTGCAAATTTCCTGTGCCTTATTAGGTAAAATTTGAGCAGCAATATTCAACCCTACATTTAGGCATTACTTTTTTGTACTTAAAATAATAGTTCTGCACAGTTTTTATGTCAATGTGACATGGATGCACAACAATCTCTTTTTTGGGCCAATTACAGCTGAAATCAACTAATAAAAATGGTAAAGGGCAAAATTAATTAGACACGCATTTCCCCAAAATCATTTGCAATTAAAAGTTGCTCGAACTAATTAAGATGTTGATCAGTTTACTTGAATACAATCTGTTTAAAACTTTTACCTACGGAAACGTAAAACAACAATAACAACAACAACAACAAAAAACATGTCAATTATAGATGAACCCAGCTCAGAAAAAAAGGCTGAGGAAAGCTCAGTTAATTAGAGTCAAACACGGTAATAGCTTCAAAATCTGCAGAGTTGTAAAAATGTAAGCACCGCAGATGTAAGATTAGCATTTCACCTTGTTGCATCACTTGCACAATAAAGTCAAGAAAAATATGCCCAGAGATACAAAACAAACTTGCGTGCATTCTGCAGGTGAAGATAACATTTTAAATTCAATATTTTTTTTAAACAAGTCTGATTCAAAGCTTTGAAGATAACAGTAAATTTGTGATATATATATATATATATATATATATATATATATATATATATATATACACATATATATATATATATATATATATATTTTTTTTTTTTTTTCAGGGGGGGGCGGTTATCACTAAATATTTTGCATTTATAAAAAAAAAAAATAAAAAGGGAAAAGGGAAAAAACCACCAACGCTAGCTTGTGCTGCTTCCCAGATGTTCACTGGCTGGTGGTCAATATTCCGACCACATTGGTGTCTCGTTGCCCGTGCAAACACGCTTGTTTGTCTGGAATTCTCTTCACTTTTTGGCAATTTTGGTATGTTCTTGGACGGGTCTCTCAAACACTTATGCAACCTCTCCGTGATGGATTTACTGTTCGTACTAGAAAAACTTGTCCATGTAACCATGTGTTGCATGTGTAAAACAAGTAAATACATAATTGGGTAGACGACAATACAATGAATTGCTAGTAATGTAAAAAAGCTATCCTTAGCAGACATGGATCCGTAATATTCCACCAACTTTTCTGCCTGTTCCTTTTTTTTTGATGTTTCATTTCGAATAAAAGTGTTGATCCCGTTGGGAATGATTAAATGTGACTCGCGCAGTCTTGGAGTACTTCAAGAGAGTTGCAAAGATAATGAAGCGTGACAATTGCTCCTATTTCTAGCAGCACTCCGATCCTCCCCGGAGCTTCCCAAACCTGACTTTGGGAATCATCTGTGGACATTACGTAACCATGCTTTTCTTTTATTCGTTTAAAGTTTCTTCTCTCCTCGCGACCTACCTAAAAGATCTGTTTTGTTTGGGGGGGGGGCGTGTGCCTTCAACCACTAACACCCCCCCCCCCCCCCCCCACATCCCCAGAGTAGCTTCCTAATGTATGTAGGCGGCAAAGTTCAGCAAGCAGGTGTGACGGCTGAGCGGCAGCCGCTGAATGGAGGGGGCGGTCTGTGCCAAGAATTAGTCGGTTTGAATCAGCCTTGATGGTCATGTCAGACTTTTGGATTTGGCCACAAAATGCGGTTCATAACAAGAGCATAGACTGTATGGGTAGCCCAGTGGCAGAGGAGGCAAGAAAAGTAATAGCGCACTTCTACTAAGTGAGCCACACACTTTGTTCTTTGAGCGTGTTTGAATCCGTTAAACAGCAACTTTGCTATTAAGTGCAACGGAAACACAGAATAAAAACAAATACTGTAGAACGGCAAAGGAGTTGTACAAAGGACAAAGCATTGCATTAGCACCCAACATTATCGTTGCCCAAGTCATTTTTAACTTAGTTTGACCAAATCAATAAAAACTACCAACTTGCTTGCTGAAATGTTTTTATCTTGTTTTCCGAAAATATGACCTATTTGCCCTCAAAATTCTACAAAGGTACATCGAATAAAATGAAAAACAACACGTTTGTACTAAGAAAGGTTATCGCACACATCTCCTAAATGAGAGTTGCTCTGCCATGAGAGTTTGAATCAGCAACTGTGCTATTGAGTGTGATACAAATCGAATGATAACAAGAAACTGGAAGGATTTTTTATAAAAACAGTGAGCAGTGTAACGGCCAATCAAAAATGCCATGCTGAGCTCTCATGACAAAAGCGGTTTCCGGGCGAAGCATATTCGGCTCATGTGGTGTGCATGCCTTGGCCTGGCCACCTTGGGGCAGTGTAATACTGACATATGGATAATACTGTACTGGTGGCTCAGCTCCTCTTTCAGTTTCTCAGTACGGCAGTAATATTAGTCATTCTTTGCAGAGGATAAACAATATGCCGGTGAGTATTGTTATATTACCTCTCCGCATGTGTTGCTGCACCATTTGTGTTCAAAGCCGTGTACCAATTCCCATTGTATGTTAGCCTTAAGCTAGCGGCTAAGACTATGTGGTTTCTTTAAATACACAACATGTAATTTTCTTTATTTGTCATTTTTGTGTGCTCAATAACATTCACAATGCATTTAAAAATGTGTTTTAACCATTGTAAATGTAATTAAGCATGTTTAAAATGTTGTGAGGGGGTCTGGAATGTATGTATGTCCCGCAATTAATTGGCCTCACTGTTTCTGAAAGCACACTATTTTTCAGCGTGAACGCAAGACTCCCAGCCCTGGCGAGACGCCAGCGGAGGTTTTCACCACTCGCCTCTTCCTAATGTAATGCGTCTCTTTAACACGGCAGCAGACGCAAGTAAAATCTAATAATCCTAAACATAAACGCTTTTTAAAGCCTCGCGCTGGATCCGTGCCACTATTATAGTACGTACACACACAACATGAGGTTACACAGCTGCGGGAGGGGGAAAAAAAACGGAAACTACAGGAGCGAGCGAGTGAAAGGATAAAATATGTGCTGACAGCTTTTTGGCCGCGGGCTTGCAGCATTGAAAAAGTAGCGTATGGGTGTCGGGCCGAGGTTGTGAGAACATCACGCACGCACACCTACCGCCACCACCATGACGGACTACATGACGGATAATGTACTTTCTCATTCCAACGGGACGCTAATGTAGCTTTAAATGCTTGCGGAACGCTTTCATTAAGGGGTGGAATGGCGGCGGAGTCGTTATATGCGATGCACTGTGGCGGAGGCGCCTCGGCGCGTCAGTTATACACGGTTACATAATGTTATGGTGTTGACTCGACTTGCCAAAGGCATTGTGAGCAAAAATTTGAGCTCACGACAGGTAGCAGTTTGGCGGAGAGTGAATAACTCAAAATGTACTTATAACTATGTTTTTATACAGTACAATACAATACTGTAGAGTGCTATTTCTCTTATTTTCCTTTTTATTGGAAATTGTAGTCAGACTTCAAAACTGTATGACCTCTACTCCGGCATTTCTACTTTGGAGGTTTCACCGTGTTTTATTGTGGCCATTCTTGCATAATATTAACCATGATTCATTTGTGCCAAAATGTGACATTTTTAAAGCTCCTTTTAATAATTAATGTGAAACAAAACCTTCCACTACATTATTTAGTGATTCATGCTCATTCCGACTGTCATGCTCACTGGTCGGAAAGTTGGAAGCGCATCAGAACATCTGCTTGGGATCCACTAAATCCTTAGCGTGTGCATGCCTTGCTCAGCACAAACAGTGTGACCAGTTATCCTTACTTTTCAAAGTACACAGGTGCCTTGATTTACGAGTTCAATTTGTCGCATGACCATGCACGCGACGAAAAACACTTGTATCTCAAATCATCTTCCGCCATTTAAATGAAGGGAATGCCATCAATCTGTTCCAGCCTCCCCCCCCAAAAACGACAACAATTTGAAATGCAATTTTCATGAGAAAACTAGCACTCTACAATACTGTACTTTTTTAAACAAAACACACAGTCATGACATAAAGCGGTTTTGTCACACTTCGCATCAACTGAATAAGATAGCGGACAATGAAGTATGTCAGCTCAATTGTATCTCAGGGCACCATCAGAAAAAAAACTTAATTTTCATCAATTCTCTACTTATTATCTTCATTGGGGTTACACGTACACTTGGGCACTTTTTGCAAGCGGCGCGGTGCACGCTGGACTAGTCGACAGCCAATCACAGGGCGCATACAGACAAACAACCATTGCCACGTACATTCACTTAAAGTTTTGAGTCTTTGATGAATGTATTCGGAGGAATAATCAAAATGTCTCAGAGAAGAACAGTCATTTCGACCATTTCTTAGTCAGTAATACAGTTTGATGTCTATCCAAATTTGGATTATTTGGCGGAGAGGCCGACGCTCTAACGAGCACCACTCAGCTTTTTGTCTTTGCTGACATGGAATCAAAATATGCTTCTCACGCAGGCTGTTGCCACTTTCACAGGAAAAAAAATAAGGCCTAGCAGAGGGACACATTTTGAAAGCAGGGTGGTGCGCAAACAACGGCTTGTGGGCCCTCCTACGGCCTGCCAGAGCACTTGACTATAGCCTGCCATGCAAAAAATAAAAAATAAATCTGGCTTTTATAAAAAGACTGAACTAGGACAGGGGTGAAATGAATCCTCAAAACCCCTTTTATGTGGTGTGCAGTCAAGCTAGCCATAGCAATGCTATGCATGATGCTAGCACCCCGCCAAGATGGTGAGAAGCTCTGGCGTTTTCCTGAACGCAACATACTCATAGCTGCTCTGCCATTGGCTAGCCTAGCATCTTCCTGGCATCCCATTGGCTAAGAGGGACCTCTACCGTATGTGTCTATGTGTGCAGATAGACAGGTAGATAGACAGATATGTGATAGATATGTCTATGCATCGTCCTCGTCATTCGCCTCTCGTGCCATGAGGTGTTCCGATAGTTTTACGCGAATTAGAAACGAGGAAAAGAAAAAAAGGAGAAATCGTTTTTTTTGTCCATACAAACAAAGCAAGAGATAATAAGAAAAGGGGATGCGTTTGGTTGATCTCACCAAAGAATATGACCGTAATGTATCGACAGTCGCCACGTTATTAAATCAGTTGTTTACAAAACGCCAGGCAAAAATCACTTCTGAGAGAGAACATGAACCAAAGAGGGCAAAAAGCGATGAGGACAGCAATTAAAAGGTAAACGACCATCATTTTTATTCTTTACTATATTCTTTGTTTTTTTACATTATGCACATCTCATTTATTGTGCAATAATCTAATTGTAATATATATTTGTTACATGTTTTGATGCATTTTTATGCTTTATAAAACATTTATGTCAGAATATTGGGGGGCTTGGAACGGATTAGGGCATTTATATGGAAAACTTACAAAATGTTCTACTTAAGAAACTTCTTCCAGAACCAATTAATTTTGTAAGTAGTGGTACCACTGTATACCAGAATATGTTGAACTCTTTTTTTTTTACCACTATTGCCACTACTTTTATTGTCATTCTTCATTTTCCAGAAACAGAACTGCTGTCTTCTGTTTGAATTGGAATGAGAAAAGCCAACTGTTGTGTCATGTGCACATGTTAATATTAAATCCAAGGTTCTACTGATAAGATGACTGACTGGATGCCCATAACTCCAATTTTGCCACAGAGAGAAGATGGTGACAAGAGAGTATTTTATAGATAAGTATTCAATGTGTTTACGAAAGTACGACTGTATGCGTAACTATAAAATTGGGATTTCTCCATTGTGGGACTGCTCTTACGGTATATTATTCTACTCTATACTGAAACAATGGCTTGTGTACAGTGCCTCCAGGCTGTGCCCAAGCCGGCGTATTTAGCGAGACACCTGCAGAGGTTCTGCCCCGGTGTCACGACAGCATTCAGGTCGTTTGGCTAAAAGTGCACCGGGGGCGTCATTCAAACGCGCCTCTTAACAAACACATCTCCATCTTCTTATTCCACCTGTCTTCCGAACCTCCCCCCGGTCGCCTTTGCATTGCCGGCAAACTCCCCCGCGCGTTAGCCCAGACAAGCAATTTACCGTTTTTGTTGTTTGCCTGACCTAGAGAAAACAATTTCAGAAGGGTCTTCCCGAGCTCTTAACAGCGCGGTTGAACAGGTAAAAGCGACGGTGTACCACAATGGCCCTTTTTTTTTTTTTCTTTACCTTTGTTTTTTTTTTTTTTTTTTTTTTTTGTCGGCGGACAAGATGAATTGGTGAGCTGTCAGCTCGAGACAGGCCGAGTAGCAGTGTTTCTGTAATGGGACACTGGAAGTGTCTTTGATTAATGGAAGAGCCATACTGAGCTGTTAGGGAAGCCGCCGCGGCCCCAGCGAGAGCGATTGAGCGGCGGATACGTGCCGACAGATCTGTGAGCGAGCGCAGCCTCCTTCCGGGACAAGAAACGCGCAAAAACAAAAAAAACGAATGTTTAAGTTAACATGGAGCCTATTTACAAATCTTGCTATATAATATAGTTTGGTTCAGACCTCAATCTTGCTGCTGATGCTGCTGTTGATTTGCAATTTAGTTCTTTTAATGACTTGGGCGGGGAAAAAAACATGAATCTGATGTTCCATTTCATAGAGAGAAGCGCATCAAGATTTAAAAAAAAATTCTAAACCCATTTACCATGGGTAAAATCAGTCTGAATGTGATATTCTCAGCACCAGTACATAGCTCCACCAAGGCTTAAACATCTGTCACCTGCAAAAACAATGACGCTACTTGATACTGACACACCTACCTAAAAAAAGATAAGGATTCTATTATCCTAATGGAATGGTGAAACATGTTCGTAGGATTTTTTTTTTTTTTTGCTATGAAAGTCGTAGCCACCGTTTCCAACCTTGCCTATACTACACCTAAATATTCTGAATGTGATATTTTAAGCATTATACCATTATATCTGCAACCACATTATTTTTTGAAACGCTATTTATTTTGATTACATTTGTTGCATAGCTTCACTTTCGCACATGTGGATTGATTCAATCTTGATATGGGCATCCAAGTGGTAAATCAGAAACATTAACGCATGCCAGTAAGAACACAGACCACAATAGTTACAGTTAAGAACTGAGAATGCTAATAAAATGAATCTGTCCTAAATGATGTCTCGTTTTAGTAAAATCAAAAAAAATAAAAAATCAGATACCATCTTCCGAAGACTCTATGGAATAGCAGTGAAACATCACATTAACAAATCTATCTTATCTTGTAATAAATGGTCTCACTTTGACCCAAGATCAACCACTGGAAAGCCAGTACATTTGGGAGAATCTCTCTCACGACAATTCCAGCTCATCCTGGGATATGAGGAACCTAAGATGTGGGATGGCTGAAGGGTGATTATGTTGGCTTCCCAAGGGAGCACGTTCTTCACCAAGCTCACCACTGAAGGTATGAAAAACATCTGGACAAAGCCACCAATCACAATGGCTCCACACAGGCCCGTACTCAGTCCACCCGCGCTTTTACCCCCAACCCTTGGAGGACCAAGATAGCCATCGGGCGTCACTAGGAGTGCATGATTGGCGGCTATTTCCTTCCTGGGTCGGGCGAGGGTTAACGGGGTCACCACGGGATGCCCGTACAACGCAAACGCCCGAGGTATCATTTAGTTAAAGGTCAAGGGGGGCGATTATTTATGTGCTAGGCAGTTGGGTTCTGGTTCGAATCACATTCAGGTTGAAATGGCGACATACCTTGTTCATTCGATTGTAGTTCGGAATGTGAAGTTTTTGGATTTTGTTTTTGGACGTAAAGGAATTATGCGATTCCAACAGAGCTAAATCTTGATCCATAGACCTAGAAAGGTGTCAGGATGTTGGTGTTTAACCAAAGACAATCTTGACAAGAGATACTTCACGATGGCGTTTTCAAGTAAAACCAAATCCAGAACTGAATCCAAATTTTAGGTGCATTGACTGGTGGTGCTCTGTGGTCGCCGATGAAAAGATATGCCAAAGAATTCCAGGTGCCCCGTCAAACGTAATTGTCTATAAAAGTCAATTAAGAGCTAGGTTGATCACATTTTCAAGAACGCAGGAGGTGAGTGCAGTTCTGGGGATAAGCGATATGTTCATCAAGGGCAGCGGCGTCTAATAAGAGCAGGCGTGTGTGATCGTCAACTGAGACGGTCAATTTGCTAATAAGGGTGTCGCTAATTAATCAATCAATGTGTCCGGCGGGAGCGGGCACAATTGTCAAGAGTGGTGTTTTGTTTGCATTTCTACTCAGTGCTTCAAATACAAATTGATTTCCAATGTGTGTGTGTGTGCGTCTGTGTTTGAGGCTGAACAAAAATGAGGGTTTAAATGTTATTTGAACAAAAGTGAAGCAAAACTCCTGGCTGTGCACCAAAGTGTCTTGAAATCTTTGATGGTCCCTCAACTGTAACGAACAATTGCCCAGGAATACATCAGCCTTGGCAAAGGTAATGAGGTGTACTTTCAATTAAAATAATCTTACAAGGCTAGCTCATTTCTTCTTTATAATTTGTGATAGTGAATAATGCAAGTATTTTTAGAATTGGGAAGCATGATTTTTTTTTTTTTGTATATATATATATATATATTATATATTTAGATTTTTTTTTTCAACTGAGTCATTGGTTGTTTTATACCTTGTAGATTACGCTACCTCTACTGAAAACACCTGAACCTGTATAAATGTTGATTGATTAATCCACAAACTCAACATTCCAGTATTACCAACCTTATTCCTTAAAACATTTTCACTCCATTTTAGACTTCCTGCTCAGTTTCTTATCTCAGAGATGACACCCCCGATATTTACAACGGACTAAACTGGACAAATGCTGATTGATTGATGTTTAAACCCAACTTTCCAAAAACAGCAACTTAATTACTTTATATTTAGTAATTCAACCAACACCTTGGTTGTGTTTCTTACTTTGCTGATGACATTACTTCTAGTAAAAGCACTCCCAAAAGTCAACAAAGGTTGATTGATGGATGCGTAAACTCAACTTTCCGGTATTAAGAAGCGTCACCAAGCCAGACAGTATTCATGCCTGTATTATATTTGTGTGTTTGTGCGGAAGTTTCTTCTGCGCAAACAACAGAGAGCCCCCTGGGCGGAAACCCAACACTCCCGCACCCACGTAGAAGAACAAATGGTTTAAGGTAAAAAGAGAGAAGTTTTGCCAGAGATGAAAAGTAAGTAAAGACCCTCTTTTCAGGTCCTCGCCTGACCTCAAAAGAGCCCCCCCCCCCACGCACTCCCCCAACATGTTCTCAGACAGTTACGAGGGGGCTGGGCAGTGAACAGAGACCTGAATATCTGCTTAGCCTGATTAAAAGCCTCACATATGAAATAACCACAAAGAAAAGTGTTGTCATAGATATGTTGGTGAAGTTTTAAAAACAAATGTAAAGTTAAAAAAAAAAAATAAAAAAAAAACGGGTGTGCAAAAGTGCTGCACGGTTGCAAAGGGGGAAGGAATTTATTGAGGGGTGGGGGTTGTCGTGTTGGACGTACTGGTGTTTGGTAGGAAGGAGGGAGCCTAGTGGTGCTGTGGGGGTCAGAGGTCAGCTGCTTGCACTCAACAGCTGTCCTAAAAGCAGCAGAGATAAGGACTGAGAGCATCCTGTGTGTGTGTGTGTGTGTGTGTGTGTGTGTGCGCACTCATGTGTGGTTTTGCAAATTTGTGTGTCTAATAGCAGCCAGTGGGCAAACAGATACAGTAAAGCTTGACCAACTGGAATCTTCACCTTGCAAGGAGTAGATTAGGACACCGAGGGAGGGAGGGGTGGAGCGGGTTGATGGAGGGAGGTCAAGGCTTGACCGGTAGGCCAGGTCATTCATCAAGCGCTAATGACCGGAGCTTTATGCTGTCGCCATGAATGACCTTTGTCCGAAGCCATGCGAGGCTTGACCGCCGGACAATGGGCATCGGCAAAAGCATCCATTCCAAACATGTCATTCCGGTTCTGAAGGAAGCGGCCGTTGATTGCTAATGTGTGTGTGAGGGGGAGGAGCTAAACCTTTCCAAAAAAAAAAAAAAAAGTTTGTACACTAGTTAATGGCTTATCTCCAGGAGTAGACAAGCAAAGGCAAGCTGCTGGACACCAAGATTCTACCGCATACAAGACAGATCAGAATAC
This sequence comes from Filicampus tigris, assembly GCF_054856515.1. Taxonomy (NCBI): domain Eukaryota; kingdom Metazoa; phylum Chordata; class Actinopteri; order Syngnathiformes; family Syngnathidae; genus Filicampus; species Filicampus tigris. Next base: position 12,725,699 of record NC_141233.1, on the reverse strand, counting down.
TCGAGTATGACTGGATAACACTGGCAGTTGTGCTCATAGAATGACAACATGTCAAGCTAGATCACTCATACCAAGAGTGATTGGCCACACTCTCGAGTCTTGGGGTCTGATTTACTAAAGGTTTGCATGTGCAAAAACAGGTGCAAACCGATGTGGAAGCTGATTTACTGCTAAATGCGCTGAACTGCCGCATCGTTCATTTTGCAATTACGGGGAGGAGTAGATAAAAAAGCATTCATTCAGCACACGCAATGTGGCTTATAAATCCCGAGACGACTAATTTTGCGTCTTTAAATTGTGCGTCCGAAAGGCAGGTGCAAACTGGCACGCAGCGTAGCACAGGCAAAACAAGAGGTGGACCTTTTATGCGGATGCCGGCTTTTTCACACCTATCGGAGCAATACATTTCTTTCCTATGACTCAGTAATATATTTGTCTTAGTGGAAGACAAATGTAACACCTAACACTTCCAATTGCATCACTTTGTCATTTTATGCTTCGGCTAGAGTCAATGAACACGCAGCTTAGATCCCGCTATTTGGCATCTTAGTAAACGATTGCAATCTTAACGAATCAACACACCAACAAAGTGCGCAATCGTTTAGCGAAAACACAGGGATTAGTGCCTCCTATGTGGGATCTTGATGAATCAGGCCCTGAATAGCTAACAGCTCAGCCCATTTGAACTCTACTGCTAACCAAAACAGCAGCACCGAAAAAAATCAACTGTGGGGTTTTAAGCATCTTGTGAGCAAATTCCCTGCATGGTGTTAAGTCGATTAGCGTCCGTTAGACCGATGTCATTGCTCCACAATGTGGTGTGCGTATCAGTTCTCTGTATGGCTTCATAAAAGTCTTTTTTTTTTTTTATGTTGTTTTCAACTCCAGTTTCACTGGCATACACTGTAATATATCAGTAAAATGGAGACAGTGTGGTTTTCAGTGCATCTCTTGGACGGACTCTAGTGAACTCAGCGGTGTTGCTCTAAGAATAAAAGAATGAGGGATGCTCTTTTTCCTGCGTGACACAATCACTTCCTTATTGGGAGGCCCGAGCACATTGCGCCACATGCTGAATAAGATCAAATACCGCAAAGCAGGAAGTTGCTGCTGGCACGCAAACACAAACACCTTACTCTTTATTATTCCAAACATGAAAAGGAATTGAATACGAGGGAGCGTTCATCTCTGAAAAATAAGTCGGTAAAAACAAAACCAGTTGTTATCTTTTCATTCATTCTTGGCCGCGCATGCCTTCTGGCAGGGATTGCGCCTCTCTGGCGGGTTTTAATAAATGCCACCTTGATTGTACCACTGTATTATTGGGAAGTGCGCAAATGAGACTTCTTTTCAATAATAATAATAAGAGGAAGAAGCATAATATCTGTTGGACCCATTCTTGCCTCCTGGCACCGGACAAGTTTAATTAGCGGCAGTTGATGATGGCGACAAGGCGTAAACGTGACAAATGAGGAAAAGCTTTATCGCGCTGCAATAGTATCTGGAGATAGCAGTGACATTTTGTTTTTTTTCTAATTCTTGCAACGATTTCAAAGGAATGCAACAAATGCAATAACCCGCACACTCCAACTTCACAATTTCAGTTCCTGGACTCCCCCTATGGTCGGGAATGGTAATGTACCTTTAAAACGCTTCACTTGTTTTTCCAAGGTTTTTTGCTTCGGACCAGAGGACAGAATGGCCACACTGTCGAACAAAATACATTCAAGGGTGCCTCAGGTAGCGGGAACAAAAGGCAAATCTCGCTTTAAATGTGTCAAAATGGCACCTTGCCATTGTGGCTGATAACAAAGCCGCTGAAGAAGTTTGCTTTGAATGAAGTTCAGGAAAAAGACACATGGTGAGAACGCATTCAAGCTTGAAGTGTTAACAAATGTAACGTTGTCGTCACGCTTTATGCGCGTTGCACTTAAGCCAGGGTTGCTGCAAGGTTGTTGCCTACAAGAGCCCTTTTCATCACACAGTTAAAAAAGAAACAACATTTTGTTATGAGGGGAAAACTAGCCTTAGTACATACAAGTTTTCAGCAAATCAAAGAATTTGATGTCCCTGCATACAGACTCCATCCGTCAGCGCACTTCACGCGACCTCATTTCGGCCAACATCGAAAGATGAACTCGCGTTTTTGTGCAACACTTTTCTGGTTGTCAGAGAAGAAAAAAAGAATGTGACAAGAAGAAGATAAATAGTAACCAGAAAGCAGACTTGCATTCTAAGCAGAAACGATTCTGGGAGTTAGGTTGCTACATGATTTTATTGTATACATGTGTGACAGTTAATGATGAGGTTTTATTACCGAAGGGCGTAACTATGGTAACGGACCACAATGTACGTCTACCCCATCACAAGGTATTGATGCAAATTTAATATATCTTAACCAGCGCTAGTTGCAACACATGCTTCAATGCCCTGACAAGTGATCAAGGACAAACACAGCCACTGGTGCACTTTTAATCGCTTGAACATAAAATGAACACCTAACACGCACATTCATACACGAGCTGCAACGGCCACAGCTGACTCCAAGGACCTCAACACATAGACCGGCTGACAGTTAGCCAGTCGCCAAACACAACAGCCATTGCTACACTCTCATTCCCTGACTCCCACGCCACTTACCAGGCCCCACCCACCTTTTCAAGCCACAAAATCAGCCACAGATATTTTAGTGAGGAACATAAGGATGACCAATTAATTAAAAATTGTCCAAATGCTCAGAATTTCAGCTTCTCATTAGTATGCAATTTCCGTATAGTTCTCCATGAAAGTGGACTATTTTTTTTTTTTAATCGAAATAAAACATTTGCTTTTACTTTGGAAAACAAATCACCATATTTGCCTATTTTCTGTCATGTTACAGTCCAAACATGTAACGAAAGGTAATTAGTTTATATTTGGGCATTTTCTGCACGGACAGTTTGATATAATGTTATGCTTTACAACAAAGAGATGGAAAAAAATAAAATAAAACAAAATTTGAATCACAACCACTGATTAATTGCCAAAGCAATCAACAGATTAATTGATTACTCAATTACTCAATTGTATGTTGGAGCCCTAATATATATATATATATATATATATATATATATATATATATATATATATATATATATATATAAAAAGATAGATGGATACATAGATGATAGATTGGACCACAATCCGTTCTGTGACAGCACAAACTTTAAGGTAGCACAGCATTTAGGTTTCCAACGGAATCAACACAATAGATCAGACAGCGGCTTGTGTAACTGGATCTTTCATTTTAAATCCACAGGAGATTACAGTTGACATTGATCTCAATCCATAAATCTGCTCATTTCATCATCAGCACTGACACTGACTGACAGGTAGACCATCAGTTGTGGTACTACTATAATCTACCGTCCATGTCTTGCTTTATTGTAAAGGCAGCACGTTCATCTCAGTTCATTTAAAATGTCAATGACAGTCCTAACGACAAAAGGCATCCTGATGTAGACTGCCTGTCGGGATTAGCATGTTTGCAATGTAATGTTTGTGCAGCGTCGCTCCGTATTGTGGCTACAAGCGGATAAAGTTCAGTCTTACCCATTCCGCCTCTAAGACGCAGGAAGCATGCACACATCTGTTGGATTATCTGACGCTGGGAGAGTTTATTCTGACGCTGGGAGAGTTTATTCTTCCGAGTGATGCTCAGGAGAGATTATTAGGAATCATGCCAAAGTGGGTATGTAAAAAAAAAAAAAAAAGTCTGTTGTTATTCAGACTGCGTTTACAGGGAGCGGTCTTGATTGATCAGTCATAGCGCTTAAAAAAAAAAGTTGGCGCTGCCGCTAACTTTTAAAGGAGAATTTCATCATTCTGACTGGGAGTGAGAAACAAAATATGGCCGACAACCTGAATCGCAACTAACCTGACATTATGCACGTGCACGTCCGTCGTGTGTCGGGTCGCGGAGATGCAACGGCGCGGAAGGCGTTGCTCCGCCGGGCCGCCCCCTTGCGTCAGATTTCTTCATCTTGTTTGGGTTGAACTGTGTCCCTCGTGTTTTGGGTTTGAAAAGTTGGTTTCGACACAGCATTAAGTTGGGTGGAGGATTTGCGTATTTCAGGATTCAACTTCTGCATATCTTACATTCAAGACGATGCCTGATTCATTCACCGATTCGATTTATGGATAACTGTTTTCTGCAGGCACGGTGGGGGAGTAGTCAGCACTTCTGTCTCACAATTGGGAGGGCCTGAGGTGAGATTTGAACCCTCGTGTGTGAGCTTTGCATTATCCCTCCATACCCCAACTACCCTCGCGTGTGCGTAGGTTCCCTCTGAGAACTCTGGCTTCCTCGCACATCCCAAAAAGTTAGGTTGATAGAAGAAATTTTCAAAATAGTGTGTATTTGAGTGTGAAGGGTTGTTTGTTCAAATGTACCCAACGATTAAGTGGAGACCACTTTAGGGTGTACCCCACCTCTTGCCCTAAGTTAGGCTCCAGCTCCCCTGTGAGGACACGAGCTACTAAAAATGGACGGACAAATGGTTTGCTATAGTGGGTCAAAAGGGTAAAAGGCCCGAAAAATATGTTACAATATGTATTGTTGTTGATTTTAGCATTGCTATTTTCTGAATGGTGTCAACAAAAACTCATTTATTCAAAACGCAATGAGTCTTTGTTATACCTGGACAACTTTACCAGCAAGCTACAGTGCACACAGTAAAATGGTTACTAGGGCAACTTGTTTCTAATTGTGTTAGTTCTAAACAAAGAAAAGTGTGTTCTGATTAGCATTATTCTGTCTGGCGGAAAGTCAAATAAGCAAACGAGTGGCGCGTGCGACGAAGCACACTCCACCGCGCTCGCCGGATTAACCAAAAAAGTCATTAGCCGAGTACTTTTAGTGCCAATGAAAAACCTTTACAAGGACTTTCCACGGCTGCAGACGGCAGCCTCATGCAGGTTTATGGAAGCGGTGTGAAATCACAGGTGAGGCGTTTCAAGAACTGAGTAGAACATGGTCGAAGGACCGGAATCAAAGTGGGAAAGAAGTTGCGCGTTTGCTGTGCGGTGACGCTATCGGTATTGTAGAAGAAACATTGTGATTATTGTCGAACGATTTCCATCTGGTTGAGAAAGGAACTTCATGACGGTAACGATCGCTGTTTGGAAGCCTAGAGGTGGAAAGGACTAAGGGTTACGTTCAACGTTGGAAAACGTTGGGCATCGTTGGAAAAATAGTCAAGGAAATGTGGCGGATTAGTAGAACACTGACATTTGTTTTGGATACTAAAATAATTTTTGCTATTTGGAGCTTGGTCACTAACCCCCGCGGAGAACGACAGTTCACTGAAATTTGTCACCACGGCACGGATGCAAATCTTATATGACACATCTTTTCACAAATTTATACCAATATACTGTACAAAGCTGCATTATGTCAATATCGGTACGACAAGAACATGAGGCTGACATCAGATGATCAAATTGACCACATCAGCGAGCTGTGTATTCCCTTTGACTGTGCACACTGCACTTGTACACTTCTTAGTCCAGTTCTAGTCCCCCCAATTTAACACCACTCGACTGTGCGGTCTCGCAAGAGCTAACAGTTTGACACCTTGACAACAACGCTTCTTCCCGAGCCAATAAAATCATAAAAACGCCTTACAGGCCTTCTTGACTCTTTGAACAGGCGCGATACACAAGGCAGCCTCGGAGACGGCAGACATGACGGTGCGAACTGCGACAGTCTGGCACTAGACACCACTTTACGCCATCCACACAATCCAAAGCGCGCACGGCTACGGGGAAATATGGCACAGATTGTCCATCAAGATGATTTTTGGCACGACAAAATGGCGGCAGGTATCCGATGCGTGGGGGCCTGTCCTTCCGCCGAAAAGGGAGGGCAGACTCTTTCCTGTTGCACTAAGGCAGAAACAACGGCCGCGCCCAAGGACGACAGCCGTTTGGGCGACGAAGACGGTAATGTTCCCGATTCTTCTTTTGAAGGTTTTCTTCTGTTTGGGGTGGAGTGTTGTGAAAGTGAAGGATTCGGGGAGCGGGAGGGGGGGGGGGCGAATTTGGTGCGTTGGTTTATGTTTGTGTACGCGCTGGCAGCTGAGGCAATCGGAGGGTCTAAAGCACATCTAAGTTTGGGCAATTAGTTCCAGTGCCACTATTAATGTGCTGAAGGGGCGCGCACGGCAGGGGGTTGAGGGCTCTGCTCAAAGGGTTTCGGGCTTCGCTAAGAAGAGGGCGGACGGGGGGTTGGATATGGCCAACAAAGGTGGGGGTCAGGACCTCAGGGCCATGTGAAAGCTGCACCATGTCCACTGACCCCCTCCTTTTACCCAGAGCACTTGGACCAGCGTGGACGCCGCAGCTCTGCACAGTGCAACGCGCCGATTACTGCACTGCTCAACCTTCACTTACAGATCCGACTCGGCTTTAGAAAATGTGTTATTTAAGGATAAGAACGTCTTTGTCATTGTTACAGATGCAGCGAAATTGAAGGTGCATTCTCCCAAGCTACTTTAAACAAGAGTAAAAGTATTTTACGCAATCATTGTTAAAACCTTGGTTGTTAAAAAAAAAATGTCTCAGGGGACATTAAAGTACAGTCAAATGAGTAAGAGCAATGTGAAATTCCTAGCTTATGTCAATTTGTCAGTGTTCAGTCAAAGTGCAATGGTTTCTTAGCCTATTGGTTCTGGCCTTTAAAATCCTGAACCGGCAGCCAAAGGGTAACCGCTGAAACTGCGGGTGTCCAGTATGGGTCAGGTCCCTGAGGAGGTATGTTGCCTTCCTTAGGCAGCGAGAAGATTTATTTCACAAACATTCAGGATTATGTTACATTTTTCCACCTTCGGTGAGCAACATTACCGACTTCACGGAAAAACAGAAACAGAACACCAGACGAAACCATCCGACCGAGATGCGACGGCCAATCGGACAGCCAGTGGCGGATTTCCGTGGGGAGCGAACTGCATTTCTGATCTCCTTCCATAATATGTCAAAGGCATTTGAAGGACGTGCAGCAAGTCATACGCGGGGGAAATGTTATGCCAGACGACCCCATTTTCCCCCCCAAGCTGCCGCATGTATTTTGACTTTGTTCATCATTATTTTTTGCCTCTGACGCCGACCGCTACCACTGCAAAATGGATGAGCAAGACAAAACTCGGCTTGGAATGTGGCTTTTCAAAGAATGTACTGAAAGTTCACCTGTTTCATTCTGACAGCCACGTTCATCACAGTGAATGAAGACACAAGACAGTATGTGTACCGCTTGGGATCTTCAGTTTACGACAACGTTCCCTTCTTATGACTGTGATGAAACCCAAATTCAATTGGAACGCGCAGTATTGGATCACTAATCTATGACAAGTAATGCAGTAAAAAAGGCATAGTTACATTAAATATTTGTCACAGTCAATTCTGATCTCAGTTCATGTAATGTGACTTCACTCAGTACTCAACTTGTTCAATCTTTTAAAGCCGTGGAATGCCTTCAGAAATAGAAAAAAGTCGAAACAAAGCCATTTGGAGTCAATAAAGGCATGTCAGAATACTTTTTTTTACCTTACGTGAATCTCACACTCCCTGAAGGATGCTCGTGCGTGCACCCAATCCCTGATCTAGATTGATCTAGGGCATAATTAGCCAATATTGCTTTATAAACTAAACGTCGGCAGTACTGTATTATCGCTTCCTGTGGCGATCGTTGACAAAAATCAAAGTCACACCATTTTGGTCATTTTCTAATTAAAGTGGAAGTCAACCCAAACATATTTTTCGGATTAATATTGCGTTTGTGGAATATGAGAGATGCACCGGTTTTTAGTAGCTCAGGGGGCGTCCATTTTGTCACTTCTGTCGCGTGAAAATGACCTTCTCAGGGCTCTTATAATGACCAATCATGGCTCAGCTTCAGAAAACAGGTGAGCGGTGATTGGTGGTTATCTGAGCCCTGAGCAACTGCGATGTCATCTACAGTGGACAGAATTGACAAAATGGGCGCCTCCTGAGATGGCTAAAAGTGGGTGCATTTTGCTGCTTAACATATTCCACAAACGCAATATTAATCAGAATGCCGTATTTCAACTCGTGGGCCTGCAAAGAACATATTCTGGAAAAAAATTTTGTTTGGGTTGACAAAATGTGGACATCTGCCGATTTTTAACTATTTGTTAAATTGAAATCAACTTCTACACACTTTTGAAATTTGGATGAATAGAAACAACTTTTGAAAAAAAGCTTTGTAATTGTCCAAATGATATTGATTTTCTTTTAGCCTTACACACACAAAAAATGGTTGCAATAAGAAAATAGACCCATTACTTTACTTTATTTGGCAGGTTGGGTCAAAGCGCTGCCCACCGGACAGTTTGACAGCCGCCTTTGTGTTTCCGTTGGACAATAGGGGTGAGAGGTGGGTGGCAGGGGGTGTACACCACCCCCAACAACTGAAGCCTGCTTCATCTGTAAAGTTCTTGCCTGCTGACCTCTCACCCCTACTGTCATTGTCCCAGTAAAAATAATAAAATCTGTTCCGGGTGCTGTGTTTATGGTGCGTCCTGGCGGGCGGTTCCCCTTCACCCCAGCGATGCGGTGCGCCGTGGTGGAAGGTTGACACATTATAGCGAGATTAGGCAGGTGGTCGAGCCACTGCCAACTGCCAACCATCTTGAAAGCGGAAATGGGTTGGTGACATGGAGCGAGATTGAATTTATAAACTAGCCTCACTTTGGAGGGGACGTTAAAATATAAATCACACTTGGGCAAAAACACAAGCCCCTTCTCTTCTGGAAACTCTGAAAATCACATTCACCGTTTGGGAATCCCCGCAATAGTGCAGCCATTCCAAAACTTTTCAACCCACGCAACCCCCCTCGACATGCCAACAGAGATCAGCTCACCCGCTTCTCCCCCACACGCCATCTAAAAAACACACGACACAGTTTGGGAATCCCTGCTATAGAGGGTCAAGTTTTGTAGGTCAGAGTGGGACATATCCCAGTTGTGTGGCCGTTGAATTATTGCTTTAACTGTCAACTAATCTAAACAGCCCGAGAGCCCTTTGTGCTGTCAGGAGTCCAAGCTTTCGCTCTCAAACCAGTTTTACCTGATGGATAGTTTATTCGAGTACACAGATGCAGATCCAGTCAGAAAAAAAAAAATGGACAAGGGAGTTAAATGATACACAAATACAGCTGGAGGAGTTGCAGACGGATGATTTGTGAAAACAAGCCAACCTCATTTATCCCGGGAGGCCAGTACAGTGAATCAAATACTTTTTACCGAGACTCTTAGCTAAGGCTCACAAAACAATTTTGAGTAAACTGTTGAAGGTGTTGGCAAGACATGTTCGTTTTCTGCCAAGAGCCATTCAAGTTTGCTTTGTTGTGTCTGTGAGTAAAAACCGCTGTAACTGTAATGAAGTTTGTTCCAAATGTCCATTTGAATCCATTCAACACTCTAGTTTAGAAGTGCATGTAGGTTTCCTTACCAAGCAGCAACTTCCCCCCATCACACAGACAAAAGTCAGGTCTGTAACCCCTGCTGCCGCCCCTCGCACCCCCCAGTGCTCTTTGACCCATACTGGAGGCCTGACTGAACACAAACAGTGGTCGTCCCCTCAAATACCCCTCCGGACCCTCATCCACGGCGGACTCCCATTTCACCCGGCCAATGAAAAGCCATACTGTAAATAAGAGGACCAGGGTTGACCCTGCCGTTTATCTGGTCCCGAGACCCCTGCGTCCAGTGTGGTGTAACAGAGCCCGATGCTCACAATAAACCTCCTCATGGGCGTTAGGCAGTGGGCTCTCTTCCCCACTGGGCCCACTCAGAATGGGGGATTAGTAAGGAAAAAAGGAACGGCCCCTGTTAGGCTCTCCGAGGGGGTCGACCCCCTCCGAACCAGGAGTGCAACCCCGTCCTGAGACACTTTAGCCTTTGTCCCCGGCGAGGGACGTGGGAGCAGAGAACGAAGGCGAGAATGTTGAGGCGGGGCTAAGGCCTGGGACCAATCAGTCGGACAAAAAGCGGGATCAAACCCACGGCTCCAAAACACAACTATCGCCGTTGCCGCCGTCATCATGGGAAGATAAATATGGTTGATATGGCTGTTATTGCACGCATTGTTCTCCCGCTCCTGAACCTCTCCATCCTGTTTTCTCTCTCGACCCTCTGTCCCTCTCTCTCCATCTCGACCCAACCAGTCGAGGCAGACGGTCGCCTCACAGAACCTGGGTCCTGTTCAAAGTTTCTTCCTTAGAGGGAGTTTCCCCTTGCCTTCGTCGCTAGGAGCTTGCTTATGTGGAGCCTGGTTGATTTTCTATCATTCATAAGCAGTGTAGTTCTGAACCTGCCCAATGTGCTAAGTGCCTTGAGATAGTTGTGAAATGGGGTTTTGTTTTCGATGGTCAACAATCATTCCAAAAAGCACAATTTTTCTTATCACGTAGAAAAATAAACATTCTTTTTTTATCAAAAACAAGGACAAGTGATCCCCATATATTTGAAAGGCAGTGCCGGTATTTTTATGATTCGAGGTCATGTTTAAGGCCATTTTGTAAGCATTTCTTGCAATGTAGCACAAGGAATGATTTAAGTGCAAAACAGGTAATGTAATGTCTCAGCCCGGTCGTGTCCGCCGGTGAACCGTCGCCTCAAAGTGAGCGCACGAGGCAGCGCGAAGGGAGGCTGAGAGACCAAAAGACACGGAGAGCGAGGTTTCAGGTCAGAGGCTAAGTGAAATATATCCCCGCTCGGAGGCATGCAAGTGAGAGGATGCAGGAAGCTGAGGGCCAGAGATAAGGGGCGCAAGACGCGGCCGATAAGCACCCAAACACCTGCTGAGGGAAGGCCTGCGCCACGAGCAGCACTCGGTAAAACACAAGCGGCACTGGGGGGAGGCGGGGGGTGAGTGTAGAGGAAGGAGGAGGAAGAAAAGAACAGAGACATCAGCCGGCGAGAACTGCCGTTGTAATCTGCTTTTCCTTTCCCAAAGGTGAAAGCAGTGACGGGAAAGTGTGGCGGCAGTGGGGAGGGATGGAGTGCCGCCCTGCTTTAGTGCACGCCTAATGGCATATGGTGGCAAGTATACAGCGTCATTTGTAAGGTCGGCGGCGAGACAGCAGTGACAGAAATGATGCTGCTTGAGTCATGACATGCCAAAGCCACCGGCTTCGGCGATCAGTCCACAAAATAGAATGGCTCCCCTCCCACCCCCCCACCTTCTTCATCCCCCAACACTACCACCACCGCCTCCTTTTTACTACCCCATTCTCGCCTTTGCTCGCCCAGGGACAAACAGACAAACACAAAACAATCTGGGAGCGGTCAAGGGAGACCTTGAAGATGCCTGACAGCGCGAGAGACAGGACCCATCAAGTGTCAAGGGGAAGAAATTCGGCGAATTTTGAAAACCAACCCACCACTTCCAAGCTATTCAAAGCTTAGCCGGCAATTCCGAGGTCAATTAAAACAGCGAGAAGGACCAATTCCTTTCCGAATAATCTGTTTTCCCATCAGCACTCGAGCTGACAAACGGCCTTCCGACATCTTAACGTTAAATATCAATGGCCACCTTTTCATCTCTATTCTAAGGATGTGCCAACGAACAAGGTCGTCTCATCAGTTCTAGTGCATTTCTACGAAGCTACGTGCATATTGATGATGTTAGTCAACATAAAAATGCATTTGCAGGCTGTCAACACTGTAATATCCAACTATTGCCTCGTAATAAAATATTTTTTATTCTTGACCAATATGTTCGAGCTCTATTGAAAAGTGACATGGAAAATCAACTTATTTTGTGTGCTGCCTTTTTGAGGGATTGAAACCTCACAGTTTGAATAATTTAGGCAACACTAGCCAAACACAGGATTTCTCTGCCCATGACTTGACAGCTAGACTAGATGAAGATTTGCCAATTTCAAGTGACTACACGGAAGCACTATCAAGCTGCAGCGTTGGCACAAATTAGCAGCTAACATCTTTATCAGCTCAAGAGTCGGTCGGACGCTCAAATATTTGGCGATATTTGTGTTTGGTAATGCGTCCGCTGCATTCGCCACATGCGCGGTTTGAGACACTTATTGACGAGTGTAATTCGGAAGCTTCGTGATGATGTGCTGCCCTCAGGAATGAAAATAGAAATGAAGTTTTTACTCAATTTCATGGGGGCTTTAGTTTCGCTTCTGACTCAGGGCTTTTCAGAACAAGTAACCGCTCGCATAATCGCAATGTCCTAGCTCCACGCCCATGAGTGGTTTATGCTACTTGGGATGTAATTGTTCATCGGTTGTGTTAATTTGATGAGTTTACAGTCTATGAAATAGAATTATTTTGGGGAGAGAGAACCTGTTTGATCTGTTTCTTTAGCGTAAAATATTTCCAGGAAGTCAAGGTCGTTGTTACTCCCGGTTGCACCTTAAACTCCGATGGGAATATGTGATGCATCAAAATAAGCCATATGCACTGGTATCAAATAGTCACCTGCAGCTATCATCCACATTTCTTCACTTCTTATTCTACGGCTTCTAGCATACGCTGCCCCCCACCGCCAGCTGGCATGTGCGGGGCGGGGGACCTATCCATCATCAGCTCCCTTCTTCGGCTTAATCTCTGCGGGCGTCTTCGGTCAGCAAATACATAAATCAATTATGGTTTTAAGGTTCATGCCGTGATTTACCCAACTGATCCCTCCTGGATTACAGCTCAGCTTAGGACCAGTCGGTCTGGGGAGAAAAAGCTCCGAGCCGCCTTGACACTCTTCATCATCGCTCTTCGATGCTCGCCAAGCGGGGCGTTGGGGGTGTGCCACAAGTTGTTGTAATAAAAGATTTTTTGTCAAGTCTGCTTTCTGACTGTTGCCATTAATTACATTAGCTGCAGACAAACATGAAATTATTGCCCTTCATGCAAAATACAAACTAAAAAGAATGCTGATTGCTGGGCATATCTTTTGGGTATTTTTAAACCCTCTTGAAATTCAAAAATTCGATAGGTGTGTCTATAATTAGTAGACCCGTCAAAAAAGTCTGAAAAACCCATGCTGTAAAATTGGTCGTTTTGGGTTGAAACTGCCATTTTATGGTTACTTAGGCCAGTAATTTCTAGCAAACCATCAAAAAAGAAACTCGAGATTTTGTCTCATTACGCATTTGAAGCCTGAACTAGACAGATAGGCGGTAGCGTTTTCGGATTTGCACGTGGGCTAGGCATGATAGCAAGCTTGAGGAATCGACACAAAACGTGATTGTTGCCACCAAAGATCTTGTATGTTTTGCTTTTGTTTTATTTTATTTATAAGAGCAGTCGAAATACCAGGATGGCCATGTTGTGTTTTTGCTGTTGGTGTTGAGCCGATTTACAAGAAACTAAAGAAATGACCCATTCAGGATTTCCTGACATCTTTTGACCTGTATTTTAACAAAGTTCAAAACCCAACTGTTTTGGTGAAAATCTGACTCATTTCAAGATGTGCGCAGCTACCCTGCCTGTTGTTTTGTTGCTTCGAGCCCTGTGATGGTGCAGAACAGTGGCGGCTAATTTAGCATCCACTGCTCTCTGGCTGCTCCACAAGCCGGCGGATTAGGAGCTTCCACTCACCTCACTTTCCTACCTGAGAGCGCTTTTGTAACAGGTGACGGCAGAGAGAATGGGCTAATTTTTATGACTAGCTTCTTAGCGTGCCGCTATCACTCCACTGGGGCCCCTTTTGCCAATCGCTGGCGAGCCATTCAAGTAGCAACAAAGAGGCTAATTAGAAGCTCTCTCACTGCGGGCTGCGCGGGCCTCCCTCCGGTTTGATACTTCCCAGGGAGGATGGGGGCCCTCCCTAGTTTTTTTCACACGAAGAGGATATTTGTGAGCACACTCGGGTTAGCCCTCTGGCTCTTACACATTTAAGCATTGTGGAGATCCTCTCTATGGTCTGCCAGAGTGACAGAATCAGAGGTGGGGGGGGACCGGCACGTTTCCTTTTATGTGGCGGGGACCTGAGAGGGGATGCTAATGGGATATCGATGGGATTAGAACCCAGAGCAGAGCAGGTCCAAGGTTCTATGAACTCTTAAGTAAAACCCATTCATCCGTGAGGCTGTAATTCTTTCGGCGTTTTTCTAAAATGGAAAACCTTGATACAGATGTCTTGTGGGAGTTGAATAAAAGAAAAAGAACACACTACTAAATACACACAGTGAGCTTCCTTTTGCCAGTGCCAAAACCGGCCACAGCTTCTGGGGTAAAAGATAGACATCAGAACATTTAAGGCCGATAACACATTTGCATGTCACCCGATAACACGCTGTAATTAGTACTCCCCTCGAGCTCCCGTTCATGACTCTACAAAACAAGAATGGACACACACAAGGCCCAGTACAGTATGTTATCCTTATCCGTCCCTACAGACTTCAAGGCCCCCACAGAGACAAAAGATGGGGGCCTCAGTGTGTTGCTTTCCGGGCAGGCCCCCCACCCTCCAGCCCCTGCCGCAGCGCAACAGCCGCGACCATGTCTGCGGCGGCAGCGGCAGCGGCTGGTCGGGTCAAGCTGCTAACTTTTCTTGCGCAACCGCCTCCTTCCACTCTTATCTCAGGAGGGAGGTGATTTAATCAGCCTGCCGATTAGATCATTGCCTTAGCCACCCGCTTTCCTCCGATTCCAAAGGAGCATCGCCGCTCCCTAGGAATCAGCATCAGGAGCAAGCTCTGAGAAAAGAAAACCTTGATCCGGACCAAAGACATTTGAGTGCTTGTGTGTCGTCGCTTTGACAAGATGCAGGCCCCCTCCCCTTCGTGTTAAGTCTCTAATCGATACATCTCCCTATCCTGACAGTCAGGACAGAGCACAGGTCTGAGATCAGAGCAACGGCGGTGTAAATCTTTACCGTTCAACCGGAGCCTTTTAAAGTCGGTCTATAATTGGGCCGCAGCCAAAGGTTTTCTTGGTAGCGGCTGTGGCTTTGCGGCGGGTCAAAGCGTCGGCTCCTCAGGGCTGTAAACAAACGAAGCAGCCTTAGACGAGAACGGGAAGGCACCTGCTCGAGGATGAGGGGCCTCCGCTCGTCTCCGGTTTCTTAAGTGTTCGACTCAACACTCACAGTGTGATTTTGAACTGCTAGTTAATGGGTAAGGACAGGTTGGAAGGCTTCTCTCGGGTTAAGATTAACCGGGCAGATCACAAATGGTGTTTCCGTAGGATTATGCATTCCACTGGACTTCCGGGAAGAATGACACTTTGGCCTAGGAACAAATACTTACGGTGCTCTGCAGATCCTGGTGAATGTTGAAGATCTGCAAGGTCTGCACGCGAGTGTATTCTTAGCTTCTCTTTCAAATCAGTGAAATTGTGTTGAATATCTATACATGTTGATGAATTCAAGCACCGAGGAGGAAGACTGAAGTGGACGTGGTTATCAGGATGTCATTGAATAAATGTGGTCTTATCTCATTCACAGCCAGACATTTTCAGACCCTCTTTTACCAAAACGTTTGAAAAAAATAGAACAAAAAACATGAATAAATTCCTGGGATTGATTGGCTGGAATTGAAAAGACGAATATGTATTTGGCAGTGAATGAGTTAAGTATCTGGACCTTGTTTCTATGCTGTGCATTTTGCTGTGGCACTAAAAGTATTTTCCCTTCCGTGCTACTTTATGTAATTTCAAATTTATGTTTATTTCCTACAGTACGGATTAGAGGTAAAATCGGGCCTAAAAAAAATCCAGCCCGACCCGACCCAGGCCCGCGGGTATTATAGCCCGACCAAAGCCCGAGCCTGACCAATTAACTTGATTTGCAGGCCCGAGCCCGAAGCAAACACGAAATTTCATCATTTATTTGTGAGGACTCGGGAGGAGGCGTGAGTTATAATAACAAATTAATGCCTGTCTTTTGTAACAAAATCTAAGTCAAACAAGACTGTATAAACATATACATCTTTATATTTCTGCGTCTGCAGAGGTTACATTAACCGACAATTTTCCATCATTGACGGATTTTTTTTAAGAGTTGACGGGAAAAATTTAAGGCCGTCCGTCATTTTGACGGGTTAAAAATTGGGCCATAAACCACAGCAGCAGTACGTCCTTAAGAATCTAGCGCGGCACTTTAAGAGAGAGAGAGAGAGAGGCAGATCGTTTTAGTATACATTTTTATAAACATATATTTATTAAAAAAAAAAAAGTCAGCGAGAGAGAAGCTCGGCCTGACCCGACCCGAACGTAATGATTGACATTTTAGGCCCGACCCGACCCGAATTTCGGAAGCTCAGACTCGGGCTTGGGTTTAAGATCTTACCTCTAGTAAGGATGACAGTTTTTGGTTTCTCTCCTAATATGTGCGACTTATAAACCTGTGAGTAACTAACAACTTTTTTATACAACCAGCAACCAAGTCGGTTGCCAATCGTCAGCAACACAAACTTGTGACAGGTATACAAAAAAAAAAAAAAAAAGAATCCACCGTGGAATCAAAAGCACAAACGAGACAAATCTGGTAGGATGCACATTTGAGCGAGAGGGTGGGAATAAAATAAAAACAAGGGAGTGGAGACTGGTTGATAGTTGCCAGGACACACGGGAGTCGACGTGTGTGAAAAGCAACCAAACACTTTCCGCTGGCTTCACCTCAGCATGACGAGCATGCGTGTGCATACAACATTATCACCTGCTGCAAACTGCACGCCTCTATCTGGACTCAATCTGCGTTTGGTTTACCGAGGAGGGGTGCCAGGGGGTTATCGGACCCCCACTCTGATATGCACAGATAAGAGCCTCGGGCCCGCTGTTTAAACACCTGGAGCCCCGGGTTATTAGAGCGCCCTCCACAGAAGGACAGGAAACGGAAGAGCGAGTGCCGCCGCCGTCGCCGGAGAAGTAATGAACAGCAAAGCATGAGAGTGCAGCCGTTAATGCAGCCGTGATTATTTCCACCGCCGCTGAATCAAATAAGCAATAATAGCAATAGCGGGAGCAAACAAGCAAACACATAGAGAGGAGCAGGAAATCCTCATCTCATCTCTAAAAGTGGCCCGGCTGTATTCGGAAAATTTAAAGCACTGATTGCTTTCTGGAAATGCTCACCTGTGCTACGCACATTCTGGCGTGGCGCCGCTCATTTGCACGAGACGGGACGATGATGGCGGGGGGGGGCGATAAACATCAAGCTACTTCTGGCGCACAGGGGGCTACGTTTGGAATACCAATACAGTGGGTTTTTTTTTTTCTTTTATAGCAAAGCGCCTTGCATTCATTTGCCCCAATAAATCGCTCGCGCTTGTTGTTTATTGATTCATTTCTCAATGCGAGATTTACTGAAATGCTGCACTGACTACTCACTACAGAAAACTACTGCACCAACTAGAAGATCACTCCACAGGGCTAATTTATTGCCAACAAATTGTACAGCTTTATGGAAACCCGTATTGATGATGTCTGATGACAACTTTGCATCTCTACTTTTAACGTGGAAGTCAATCCAAAAAAAATGTTTTGACAATAATATGTCCTATGCGCCTTTACTAGACTAAACATGCCATTGCGTTTGTGGAATATGAGTTAAGCAGTAAAATCCACCCGTTTTTAGTCATCTCAGGGGGCGGCCATTTTGTCACTTGCTGTTGACTAAAATGACATCACAGCTGCTCAGTGCTCAGGTAACAACCAATCACGGCTCACCTGGTTTCTGACACTGAGCCATGATTGGTCGTTACCTGTGGACAACTGTGATGTCATTATCAGTCAACAACAAGTGGCAAAATAGCCGCCCCCTGACATGGACAAAAACGGGTGGGATTTAATGCTTAACTCATATTCCACAAATATGAAAAATCTGAATGCCGTGTTTGAACTCGTGGCGCTGCATAGAACATTTTTTTGAAAAGAAAATTTTAGGGTTGACTTCCACTTTAATGTTATTCTCCATGTTTGCTTATGTGCACTATTAAAATGATGTAGCTAAAGAGGCAATGAAAACATGTTTATTAATTAGGAAATATTTTGAACACATACCATTTAATGGCAGGAAACCGCTATTTCCGTTTCAGAAGAAAGCCAATGCTAAAAATAAGTTCAAAAATAGTTCATTTGCCTTTATTTTAGCGCAAGTCGGTCAGCTATAAAACCAAAACATTTATGTAGAATAATTCTAATTAATTCATTGCTTGTGTGTATTAAACGTTAAAAGACAACCTCGAAAAAAAAAGAATCGCATATTAAATCGCAATATTGAAGAAAAACCTTTCAGTCGTTCATCCCTAATTTGCACCCAAACAAAAGTTTGCAGAAAACGTAAACCACTTGTAGTGACAGTTTCACATTACAAATGGCCATTTGGTTCATTTTATTGATATAAACCAGAGTGCATTTGAGTGGCAACTAAATCTCAACAGGAAATGGTGCTTTCTGGCACATTCATTTCAACATCCACGCGCTTATAAATATAAGGAGTCACCTCACAGCAGTGACCTGTGCCACATCTGGAAACAATCCCACTCATGTTTGACGTGACCTGCCTGCACCAAGTGAACTCTTGCCAGCTCTGTGTGTTTGTTGCTGAGGCGGCGGTGACCCTGACACAGTGGCAGCGGGGAAATGATGCGTAATTAGTCAAAGGCAACACGACTCTCGCTCGCCTGAAATAAAACATCTTATGTTCGCCGTGAAAGGAATCGGCGCAGACGGCAGCCGGCCTTTTTCCAAGTGCGTGATGCAATGTTTGATTTTGACACTTCAGGAGGCCGCCAGGACGCTTAACAGCGTCTTGTCGGTGTGTCTACCCGCCTAAATTAACCCATTAGTATGCTGCGGGGCAGAGCTGCGAGATCAATGCATGAAACGGTGTGGAAATCTCCTTTGATACGAGATTTCCCAGCTCGCTCGAATTGATGAAATTCCTCTTGAAACACAGGCAACGTTCCACACGGCAGGCTTTTCTCAAGGCGGCGCTGCCTGTCCTTTAACGCGCCTGGACTCCATTTGGAGTGCGTTTTGAAAGCTGTTTAAAACTTGCCAAATGCCACCGAGAGGTAGAAGGGACGGAAAGTTGCTCTGACATTCGTTCAGACAAAACTTCTACTTTGACAAATTCTTCCTCACTGCAATGACAGCAGTTAAGCAGCGCGCCGTGTGGTTTGTGCAGGGGGAATTCATTCGAGGTATGAGCCCAGCAAGAGGTGACAGGGTTCAAATCCTTCAGTGAACTTTAATCGCTGTGCATTCCCATTGATTAGCGCACACATTGAAGGCAACCTTCAAGGAAAGACAGCGAAAAGCTCGCGTGTGCATCGCAGATAAATAAAATGATGCCAAATGACTCGGAAGGCCTTGGGAAATTTGGCATTTTCCCGTTTATCACATCAGTTCGCAGGCCTTGAGACGGCCTTTTTAACGCAGCGTCATGCTAGTTTACTACTGCTCCACTGCCCTGGAACTACCTCCTTATCCCAGGGTCCAGCGCACATTTCCTGGACTCGCTATCATTACTGACTCCCCTTGTGTGTGGCAAAAGGGAGGTGGTGGGAGGGAAAGGTGGGCACCGCTTTTAAAAGCATGTCTATGTCGTTTATGGTTGGAGGAAATTTGACAATTCTACAAAAACAAGCCGTCAGGACACAGGACCAGCACTCTTAGTCACATCGGCATGACACAGGTAGGAGAAGAAAAAAAAAATCCAGCCAAGGACGGAAACAAAACTCCAGAAAATTAAAAGGTCAAAAGACAGAGCGGCAGAGAATCATACGCGGAAACTGGTCTTACCTGTGCTGCTCCACAGCGTCATTATCCGGAAGTTCCGCCCCGCAAACGTTGCAGCGTTCATGCTGGTTCCTGCCGTCGGGTTTCATGCCCACCGCCAGCTCGCCGAGCTTGCTGAAGAACTCCCTCTGGATGAAGCTTTGAGGCAGCAGCCCGCCGTAGGCACTGAAGTCCACCGACATGGCCAAGGCCGGCGACATGGGCAGGGCGGAAGCCATCGAGACCGGCATGGACATGATGGCGTCGCCTTTGTGGTTGACCGGGAGGGAGTAGAGGGACGCCAGGTGTTTCTCCGCCATCCCGGCCATGGCCTCCAAACCCATGTGGCTGACTTCGGCCTGAGCGTCGCCCATGCCGTCGTCGCGGACGTAATGCAGCTCGCGGGCGCTGGTGATCACGCTGCTCCTGGTCGGCGTGCCCGGTCCGTCTCGATTCCGGTCCTCGCCGCTTCGCTCGCCGTTACTGGAGCCACCCGACTCCATGCTTTCGTGGCCGTTGCCGCCCATGTCCACCTGCATCATTTCCGTCTTGATCTCGCTCATGAGGTGGTGGGCGTTGCCGTGTTCGCCCCCGAAGCCTTGCTGAAGCAGAGTCTGGCCGATGGACATCAGGCTGTCCACCGCGGCTTTGGTGGGGCTTAGGTTGGCGACGCCAAAGGACGTGGAGACTGAGGGACTCTGGTCCACCATGCCAGACATAGCGGCCAGTTGCTCCGTACCTGACAGGTAGAGACTCTCAATGGAATGCTTTTTGGAGCTCTTGACCCCATTGTGGCCTTTGCGCTCGTCGTCCTCCTCGGTGCTGCCGTCGTTTACGCTGACCTCTGCGTCGTTCTCATCCGACGACTGGATGGTCTCCAGGATCTTAAGACATTGCTCCTCCAAATACTCGATCTCCAGGATCTCTGCTGCATACAGCAAGTCATCCAAGTCCTCCACCTTGGCCTGGAGCGTGGCAGTGTAAGCGTAGTCCAAAATCTGTTGAAACGTCTTTGGCGAGAGAAAGTCCAGGGTGTAATGCTGGCTGCTGCGGTGGAAGAGGATCTCAAACATTTTGCTGGTGCAGGCCAACACAGTCCGGTGGGCGTGGAACTCCTGGCTGTCCACCATGATGACCACGTCGCACAGCGTCCCCGCCATGCGCATCTGGTTGGCTTTGTGCAGGAGCGCCGTGGGGTGGTTGGGGTTCTGCAGCTGGATCATACCCATCTTTGTTAAATCCATGACGTCGATGGAAGTCTGCGAGGCCAACTCATGAGGCTAGCCTTCCCCCGCTCCACAGTGGTTTTAGCTACTGGGAACCAGACGAAACCTGCAATGAGGAAGACAGGCCGTTCTAAAAAAAACATCAAAACAGTCCAAGACTTTTGAATGACAAGTAGCTAGTCCGCGTGGCCTTTTCAATCCCAACAACCCTGCAGGGATGCTAAAGAGACAAGAGCAGGAACATTGGCGCTGACTGTAGATTTGTGAAGAGACAATTTGTGAGCAGTCTGTCTGGCTCGCCCTGCATACCAATCAGGCCGACATATGTCATGCGAAGAGAGAGAGAGAGAGAGAGAGAGAAAAAGAAAAGAAGCCAACACGTCTTCATTCGTTTAGCTGACCGGTTAAACAGGCTTGATGTGAGGCAGCCTCACAAAAGAGCGTCAAAGCGGCCTTTTCGGAAATTAAATAGCCGTCTCGTTCAGTATTCCCATCACAAACCGGGGGGAGAGAGCGGCGGGAGTGGTGGCCAGAAATGGCTGGGAAGTGAGAGCAAAAGCGGGACACAACGCTGCGACACTAAAACATCCGAAAATGAACAACTAGTCTGCAGGGAAGTCATGTGGGCAACATGTTGAGCCACATTCTCCAGCTTCCAAATAAATAGTTCATTGTAAGTGACATGCACAGTTGACCCATCATATCTATACTATAGGTCCAATGTATATTGTCAGGCATTCCAAACTAGGGGGGGACACAGCCCTGCAGCCATTCTTTAAAACACTAATTGCATCATGTGCACAGCATCATGCACTGCATCATGTGCGGGGAATCCAAATATATGTGCAGCTTTTGTTTGCACAAATGACCATTGAATAAATAGTACTGTACTGTACACCCGGCTAGTTTGCAAGGATGGCATCGATTTAAAACAGGAGACGAGAGGCGATGACGAAACGACAGCCTCTCTCTCCCAGTCAGTCAACGGAGGTCATTCGCGACATTATCTTTATTACAGCTTTGCCAATAGCGTCCAATTTACGACCACCTCACCACCACCCACCCCTCCGTAAATGCTTGTTGCGCTCCCTCGCTCGTGTACGCACTTAATGGTGCCCCTTTTCACGCGCGTTATGTTATTAATAATACACACACACAAAAAAAAAAAGACGCGCGCCGTGCGTCTAGACAGCGCAGACATGCACAACACGTTGTGCATTTAAACACATACAAGCCCTCTCCAGCTCAACCAAACACATCGATGCGATCATGTGAGTGTGACAAATAAGCATGCATTCGATATTCCGACGCACGCTCCGGGAAAAAGTCCGCTTCATTGGCGCACAGGTGGTCACCGAGGAAATGACGCCAAACAATTTAACGTCACATTTACAGACGGCTGTCAATCAAATCAAAACGCACACAAATTGCCTGCGTGGTGTAGTCCCGAATGAGGAAAATAAAAGCGCCATTTTTAAAAAGAAACCATGCCAAAACGTCACTCGTTTTAAGTGTCGTCTGGTCTCCGGTCTCCAAAACTCCTCCAGGTGGGTGCTGCCTAACGCAGATGCTTTTGAGGTTACATTATCGTCACGTTCACCATTTCAAAATTGTGTCAACTTTCAGGACCTTTCATCCAAGGTAAGAAGCGACGTCCGTGCTTGTCAACAACTCGGCAAGGTTGAACGGGGACACGGCGAAAGGTGCACCCGGACGTGGTGAACGAGCGCAACAAAGTGCGTGGAAGGGCTTTAAATGACTACTATGAATAATAATATTAAAATATAAACAGTGCTGCTAAAGTGGCGTCGGCTCATGTCCGCCGGGTTACTCACCTGAAGTTAGCGAGTCACGTCCGGAGTGTACGCGGGCAAACAGAGGGGGCCGGCGGGCTTGTAGAGCATAGTAAAGCCCCGCTCTGTGGTTCTCTCGCTCTGGTTGTCTGCGAACACGCACTAACTCCTTCCCTTGTCTCGCCGGAGCGAATCAACGCGGCGCTGACGTCAGGCTGCAGACGAAGCGGCGCAAACGGCGAGAAAGTGAGACACCTAGGGGGCTGTCTCATGTCCACATGTGTCTGTCTTGTGTGTGGCGAGCAGTCAGGGAAAGACGCGACCAAGCCACGCCCCCTTGCCCACTCTTCATCAAGACAACGTGCGCGCCCTGAAGTCATCTCGTCTGACGTCAGGAAATCTCGCGTGACTTAACTTAAGTAAGGTATGGAGCTTTTGTTATGATTTTTTTTTTTGGAGTATAGGTGGTGTTTGGGAGGAAAAGTGTGAAGCTTGGTTTACACATCGCAAGAGAGACGAAATGGTGGGTGTTGAAATATTTCGCTGGAAAAAGTGTAGGAGTTGAAAAACCAACATCCCCCATGAGTGCGACAAAAAGTGCGGGTGTTGAAACCTGGATAGTGAAAACTTTCACTGGGATAAGTGTGGTGCTGAAACACCCACATCACCAGTGACAGAGGAAAAAATGTGGGTGAGGAGGCCCTTCACTGGTAAAACTGTGGGTGTAGAAGCACCCTTATTCCCTGTGAGTGCAATAAAAAGTGTGGGGTTTAAGATATTTCGCTTGAAAAAGTGTGGGTGTGAAATCATCCACATCCCCACAGGTGCAATAACGTGTGATTGTTGAAACATTTCACCTGGGAAAAGTGTGTATGTTGACGCCTTTCACAGAGTGTGGGTGTTTAATTGGAAAAAAAACAAACATTTGTTGTTGTTGATGCTTGTTGACATCCCAGTGGATGTGAGAAAACATGGCTGTTAAAGTCTTTCACCGTAAAAAGTGTGGTTGTTGAAACACCCACATGCCTCGTGAGTGGGACAATAAGTGAGGGTGTTGAAGCATTCTACTGGTGAAAATATGGGTGTTGAAACACCCATACCCCCAATGAGTGTGACAATAAGTGTGACATCAGCACAGAGTGACACATGCAAAGACCAAACAGTCCTGACCCGAAATTCTTTCTCAGAAATCCTCAACTGCCAGACTGGCAAGCTCACCACTTCTCCATCGTATTGCCGTCTCAGCACTATATGAATATAACGATTTATCAGTTACATACAGAAATACATTTGGCTATATTTGACCAAACACGGTGGAATGTGGCTAGTGTGTCTGACTCATGACTCACCGTCTAAGGGATCCAGGTTTGAATCTCGGCTCCAGCTATTGCATGTGCGGTTTGCTTGTTCATCCTTCCATGTGATGGTTTTTGGTGAAATTCCGAATTGTATTTCCAGTCTGTCGCTGGCAAAAAGAAATATTGATGTCCAAATCGACAAGTGTGTATGTTGGCATCAACCCACACAGCGAGCCTTCAAGTTGGAGACGCCATTGTGTAGTGAAGACATGCCTTGGGGCCACAGTTTGTCACACGACATTGCAATGTAGACCTCGGTTCATTTCCTCTTCCTGTTCCGTCTTGGAACCAGGATGACATGACCAAGATGTTTCCTTAACTCTATCCAGGAAATGTGTTCACCTTTAACAGTGGCGTGTCACAGGGGTGGTGCCCTCAAATGTTCCGATTTCGTACCCTTGCCCCTTGACGACATGATCGCTGTATCGTTATGGTCCCGTAAGGAGCACAACTACTTTTTGATATCTTAGTCTAAAAATGGACTTTGATGCTGCACCATCTTTCTGAGACTGTCTGCTGATGTGCTTGTAGTTAAAGTTAGAGTTTCTATTTACCACCTAATGTTAGTCTTACATTGTATTACAATGTGAAATTGTCCCAATTTTCTCCCTCCCACAGACCGCATACATCGGATTCTCTTAAGAGTCCAGTCCGAGCAACTAAAACCATGCTCCATTACACGTTTACCCTCAAGTGAAGTTCTCTGTGGTCTGACGAGGACCTTTTTCCCAGTTGGCGCGGGTAGGACTAGGTGTAGACAAGATGATGACTTTAATCACCTCGGTATCTCAGACACACATCGACACTTTGCTGGCCAACGCTGATAGAATGCGTGTGCGTCAGAGCGCTCGATCAGAGGGAGGAGGCGGCGGCTTCGCAGCCTGCAGACTGTCACTCAGGACGTCCCACCAATCATCTATTGATAGCACGATGCTCACGTTTGATCTGGAGAACCGTTAGGGCTAATACAAAATGGAGAAAATGCTGCAAATTAGCTCTTAATTTTCTTGGCTGCCTTGAGAGAGCCTCATAAACTCGTAAAGTAGTTACAGTCCATGTCACCTTTTCAAACATTTTAAGACAAGCAGACCAAAGCAGCTACCGAAATGCTCGGACCATAGTAATCCACCGCATACTCACAGCTGACTATTTATTTATTCCTTTTTTTCTTGTAACCTAAAACCAGCTATTTGTTGAAGAACGAAACAATTCACCGATATTGTGCTCCTGCTGAAACGCCCCGAGACACACGATGCAATGGCGCCAAAGCCCTGTCTAGTTGTAAAGTAGTCCTCCAGTAGTCAAGGAACTATGTTGACGCGATACATCTCAAGTTCTACTTTCAACACAAGATCACGGCAATGATTAATAGACTAATGCAAATCTGCTATCTGAATGCTTAACATACAATGGGAAACGTGGGTTGACGGAAATTAGCATCGCTATAGCAGCCATTTTAGCAGTTACTTTAGCATAAACACTGCACTAACACATACAAAATGGACAACCGAGTGAGGTGCTTGGCTGGTAGAGTCAAATCTACAAATTGATGAATCAAGCAGAGTGGCTCATTTCCTGTTTAATTAGCAGCCTGATGTTTAAAATTGCTAAAGTGGTATGTTCTGACCTAATATTTGAAGCAGATCTTTCATCTCTGACATTGGTCTTAATGTTTTGATTAGATCACGTCCATTCTGATTGTCATTGATGGAGCAAAATTTGTGGGACTGCATTCAAGATGGACTAGTCCAATGCTTGAGAAGGCAGACAGGAGCAGTCGAAACAATAAATAAATTGATGCGTTTTTAAGATTGTGACTTAAGACTAAAACATTTACTTAGAATTGGAGAAATTTTCATGAATCAGTTTTTATGAGCTGATTAGAGGGAACTTGGAATTTTTGGGGCACCAGCAATTGCTTGGTAGTCCGCCTTTGTGTGGCAAAGTACTGTCTACTCATGCTTTTATCTGCGGTTTTATGACAGCAGGAAAATTAAAAGTGTAACACAAAAATTTGCAATAGAAACTTTTGGTAATTCAACATTTACACCAATAGGTTTCACAAAAAAGTTGAACCAACAGGTTCTTGAGCCTTTGACAGTTTAGGTTTGAAGGGGGGCCGAGGTGCAGGCGGTGGCTTTCGTAAAAATCCAATTTCCGTCAGACTGCCTTACAGTAGTGCTCTGGGAATCTTTAGATTCATCCGGGCACGGATCACAGAGTGCTTCATTACCTTTGAGCTGCGTGCTGTGCAGGCTTAGCCGGGGATAAAGAAAAAGGCACTCCCTTAATCTGTTTATAATCCGCCGTTTTACTGAGGGGGGAAAAAGGAAGATGAGGGCTAAATTATAAAAAAAAAAAAAAAAAAAGAAAAGAAAAAAAAGAAGCAGATCATGGGCGCACTTTGATATAATAACAAGGAGTTAGCGAGACAGCGACTGGAGAAAGTTTGGGGGCTTGTGTCAGATTAGACACAAAGAACATTAAGTGTCAGATGAGGAATTATAGCTCATGATTGGCTGTTTACATAGACTTTAATGCAAATGTAAAATACACACACTCTTCTCACACACATTTTACTTTAAATGGGGGATTTTCAATGCTGATTTATATCGCTTTTAAATTCAAACGCACAAATGGTTAATAGTTTAATATTGAATTACAAAACTTACTTAACTGCCCCACCCACCCCACAAATGTTTTTAATGATATTATCAGTAAATTTAGGCTACTGACAGATGATAACATTTCAATTTATTTCACAGTATTAGGGCACTTATTGAAATACTTTGAAATTAAAATTCTTAACAATGATGATTTCATTCAGTGTCATGTTAGTTTTTGGACATTTTCAATATCATGATTATATTTACGATAGTGATATGTAAATATGTTTATCTGTCTTTCAATAAAGATTAGGGCACACTAAAAGGACGTGAAACTACAAATTGACAATTTTTCGATTATTGGATGTCTTGAATGAAATTTCACGCTTCCCTCTTAACGTGTTGTTTAAATAAAGTGACATGGTACCGTTTCAGTGCATTGCAATTAATTTTATGTCATTTTATTTCAACTCACAATTTTTGGTAGTTTCATACCAATTCATTTTCTATAAAAAACATTTTTAATTATCAATTTATTGTACACAAAAATGTTTTTTTTTTTTATGATGATTCATTTATTTAATTTTAAACTCTTGTTTAATTGGCCAAATATGGCCCCGGACAAAAAGCTAACTACATCACAGTCACAATACTTCAAATATTTAGTCCTGTTAAAAAAATTAACAAAAGATACTTCAGCAGTTGCTTATGAAATGTGCTGAAAATATGTTTATTTTATTTTACCTGTTTGCATCAGTGTACATGTACAACAAATATAAAATAGTCCCAGTTATGTCTTATTTTTGTGAGGCGTTATGTTTAATTTAATGAATGCCATCTTATGTCATGCCACAGTGCATCCATTTTCCAACAAAAGTGAACTGAAGACTCGACCAAAGATTAAATTGTGCATTAAATCAGAGTTGAAGGACCATAACGCAGCATCGTGGAGGAAAGTATTTGCGGTTAACATCTATATGTTGCTGTCTGCTGACCAAGCCGACACCCCCCCCCCGCATTGTGTGCGTCCTGTGTAGGCATGTGTATGGAGGAGGTTTGTGTATGTGTGGGGGTCGTACGAGGTTTGTAGGGGGGGTGTCCTGGCCCCCACACAGTGGACCTTTGTGAAACCCAACCACACTGAATGGACTCTTTTTACACTTGTGTAAACCTCGGGTTTGGGGGGGGGGGGGGTATTGGGGGCAGTGAGATACCGCCTCTTCGACCCCTGACCCTCACCTCTGACCTGTGCAGGATTCTGGTCTGGAAGTGCTTTTTTTTTTTTTTTTTTTTTCAAGCCATGTGCTTGCGGTCGGAGCCATGTACAAAACTTGGAGGTTGGGAAGTTTCCCCATTTCTGGTCATGTGACCTTATTCCATATTGCATTGAAATCTCTTCCTCAATTTTCGATACACCGGATTGGTTCCGTACCTTTCAAAATTCAGAAAATTAAAAAAAAAAAAGTCTCAAGAATCCATGCCCGAAAAGAAAAATCTGCCATTTTTGGTATGTAGCGCCCCATTTCAGGGTCATTTTGGACATGTCCAGGTATCTTTCAAAAAGCAACTTTCTGTCCGATTGCTACAGTAAATGTCTGTTTGAAAAACACTTGTAGCCTACGAATATACAACAACAACCCAATAAAAAAACTGTAAGTACGTCGCTAGTTCATTGAGTGCAGTTTGTAACTTTGAAACGTCATCTATAAGGACCGTTGTAAACCGAGGATTAGCTGCATACTTACATTGAGCCCTCCATAGGGGTTCGATGTTGCTTACATTAAATCTGACTTTCCTTCTGTTGACCAACCCACCGGTTCGACCACATGCACACGGAAAGCAGTTAAACCCGCTCTTGGTTAATGGGTGAAATGGCCGTGTTGACCCAAGGGTCTTAATCATCTGCCGCGTGTTGACTTCTTCATTTCAAGGTGGCAGCTGAAACCTCTCAGGACAAACGTACCTTGAAAGAATCACTCTGATCAATAGCGCTGCTGTTGTCCTGGCAAACTGGCCGTGTGTGGTCAGTTCCAGGTGAACGCTACCTTGACCTGTGACCACTCCTTAAAGGCATAAACACAGAATGGCTAGTAGTAATTAAATATTATAGATACAGGTGTATATAAGATTTAAAGCAGATTTAGGCTGTTAGTGCAAGGTCGGCCATCCTTGCCAGCATGTGATAGGAGATCAATGCTCTCCCATGTACAGTGAAAGTGGATGAGGCACACATTGACCCTGCACGTCACAAGCATTTCACTGTACAGCAACAACAGTCGCTCCTGTGGGACCGCCATCCACACTCCCTGTCTGTGGGAAGTACGTGGGCAACGGGTGGGAAAAAAAATGGAAAGCTACGTTTTGGGGGATAGAGACTGAGACCTGCAGCGAATCGCAAAAATACACGATTGATGTCCTCTCTAAAAGAGGTTTGTAATTACATATAGATGGCACAAGCTGACAGCAAAGCCCTTAAAACACGCCATGACACAAAATAATCAATGATTGAAAAAAACAATTCTACTGGCGAAGCAGCGGTAGACTACACACGGAATTAATAGAGATAGCAGAAACTTATCTTCAGTTTCACTTTTGTCCTTGCACGAGGTGTATTCACGGACCGCCAACTCTATCTGAAATGCATGCTAAAAAACGCAATGGATTAAATCTAACAACAACAGCAAGATTGCGCCAGATGGTGTCAAAGTAACACTTCAATTGTGTCGGCATAACCACAAAAAATGTGAATAGACAAGTTTTTCAGCCAATAACTGAGGATGAATTCCCCACAGAAATATGGGAATATGTGAGTGCGCGAGTGCTGAACCGCGTACATTAACGCAAAGCTATGTTGGCTAGTTAAGTACAAAACTATATGGTCGTCCACAGAGCTTACTCAATCCGTCAAAAATCAACAGTCTAACTTTTGTTTGCTCCAAGGTAAACATAACAATGTGCAGTAATTGTATTATTTGTAATAGCTATGCTGCTGTTTGCTCAAAATGCTAATATTCCGCTGTTGAAATGAGGATTAGTTAGCTACTATCAAGCTAAGATAACAAGGCTAACTAAGGGCTTTTGAATGATTGCAGAAGGAGAGCTTTTTCAAAAAATTCTGCCTCAAGATACTAAAGATTAATTTAAGGATATTATTAGCATTAAAGTACAGTTATGACACTGTCAATTGAGGTTGTATTTTTGCAGTGACATCATTACTGTCCCTAATGTTTTGACCGTCTCCTTTTGAATAAACCTGCGGACATTGAGGCTTTGGGATGCACATTCATTATTCCTATCAGATAGAAAGTTGATCTGATAAGATGTTTGGGACACTCCAAGGACTTTCGCACCACCCTCAAGACACAGAGTCCACAATGGCCACTTGAGATGCGTTACTTAGGGAGATGAGCTGCTTTTAAAACAATCATTTACAGACATTATGGAGTGACAGGAAAGGAATTTCTGAGCTTTTTTTGGGGGGTCATGGAACAGCGATGAAAATATTTTTCTCATAAGAATGGCAATTTCAGATTGATGACATGTTTAATTTTCTCTCTCTCTCTCTCTCTCTCTCTCTCTCTCTCTCTCTCTCTCTCTCTCTCTCTCTCTCTCTCTCTCTCTCTCTCTCTCTCTCTCTCTCTCTCTCTCTCTCTCTCTCTCTCTCTCTCTCTCTCTCTCTCTCTCTCTCTCTCTCTCTCTCTCTCTCTCTCTATATATATATATATATATACACATATATATATACATATACATATATATATACACACATATTAGAAATTGCTTTGAAATTGCCCCATTTCCTATACTCAATTCTTGTAAAAATAACATCGACCCATCATTGGAATGCATTTTAACTCTTCACTTTTCTCCATAATAAGGTGCGAAGCATCAAATGCTTGACTGTCTAACACTGGCATGTTAAAGTAAAACAAAAAAAACAAAAAAAAAACAGATGAGGTGATCTTCAGAGCTCCTCCATTTGGCTCCAGTGTGAGCGTATTTGTCTACCTGTGTTCAATTTCCCCGGCTTTGATTCGCTCCATCCTTTTCTTGAAGCGCCGCCTAATAGCCTCTTTCCCTGCTCGGGAGATTGCATGGACACGTTGGAAGGGGCAAAAAGCCCCCGCAGATAGACGGCGTTTAGTGCGCCGCCTGCGTACTGGAATTAATCTGGCATTGCCGTAATGAGTCAGGGAAGGCCTAGAAGGTGAGATGGGGGCTGATGGAGCAGACGGGATGCATCCCCCCCCAAAAAAAGAGGGAAAGAAGAAAATGTGTTATTTGTAGATTTCAATGCAATTTCTAGCAGTTCAATTTCTAAAATGAGGACATGGAGCCAGCCACTGTGTTTTTTATCATAATTTAGCGCACACAAAAAGCCACAAAAGCTGGACTGCAGTCTTCTCCTTGCTTCATGGACACTGTGCACAGCGCACTGACCCACTTAGCACACACGCACTCAAATCCCTTTTATAAAAAAAAAAAAGGGGGGGGGGAAATCCACCATTCTCTCTCAGCGTGAATTTTGGAGCATAAGGGAGAGTCGAATCCCTCTGCAGTGCGTTGACGTGTTTGCATTGGCCGCATGTAGCATCTTCCTGCATCAACATCAACATTCACACAGCGGACAGCAACATCTGCGACGCAATGCTTGCTTGCCCTTAAACCAGTAGCCGTGTGTGAGCGGGTTAGTGAGCTTTCAACTGGAATTGAACAATGGACTTTTGGTGCCGAAAGGACAGACAGACATCAGCCAATTAGAAGGCAACGGATTCATTCCAAGGCTTGTCTTTGAAGAAGACACTGTTACTTCAACAATCTAATGATTGAACTAACTAACTAACCGGACAAATGGAGGAACAAACCAAGTAACTATTTAACTAGACAAATGGACACACAAACAAAATAGCTAACTGAAACAAATGGACAAACAAACAAAGTAACCAACTAACTAAGTAACGAAATGGATAAAAAGACAAACTAAATTACCAACTAAGTAACTGGACACACTAATTACCAAACTAACTAACCGAACAAACAAAGTAACTAACTAACGAACTCACCGGATGGAACAGATTGACTTGCTCAATGAATGCACAAACGAACAAAATACATTAATTTAAATTAAATGAATAAAAACACCTATGAATAAAAAAACGGAAATGCATTTCATCAATGACAGAGTTATACAGTAAATAATATGAATAATTAATCAACTATCAGATTAATTACCCCTACAAATAACCCATTCCGGTAGACATCGCCACCGCCCCCCCCCCAACCCCCCCGCCCCACACATGATGATGTTGAAAAGGAACTGGAAGTTGAACAGTTTCAGAAGCCAAATCAGGACTGAAAAGAAAAAAGAAAAAAGAAAAGTTTTGGAGCGTAGCCATCTGTAGTATTACTGTGCTTCAGCTGCCTTTCATCCAGCGTGAAGAAAAGATCCACTTCACCTCCTGCTACACACAAAACGAAGGAACCCAGTGGAGCGGAATGAGCAAAACTCACTGAATCCTCTTCTGTCTGTTTCCTTTTAACTTTTGTTATTTTAACATATACAGTCTTTACTGGCTACAATGTGCAATTTGCCCAACTAGCGCTACTGTGTTGCATTTAGATCAAAGGAACACATTTAGCAAGTCACTGCGCTGATCAGAGGCGGCCGGGTTCTTGTGTCCATAGTGCCGAAGCAGTGGAGCGATGGCAAAGCGCACAGTAATCACCTTACAGTCTTCCCAGGAACAACAAGCCCGCTCGCCGCAGGATGGCCGCTGGAAGCTAATCCGTTAGCGCATCTCTTCCCTTTCTCTCACCAGCTTCCGCCCGGCCAGCATCAAACAGCTACTGCAGCAAACACAACTGTTCTTACAGCTTCAGATTCGTATACGCTCGAGCCGTCAATTCACATTATCGTATGCCGTCCTTAAATTACCAGTGGAAGATAACTCACACAAATGATGTTCTGTAGTGGCTCTACAACGGCTCCCTAGGGTACTCTTTCAACAAATGCCTATTTTTAACCACGTATTGCAATGATTTTTATTGAAATCAGAACATGAAACGGAGGAATTGGAAAACAGGAATTTGTAACTTCAGATATCAAACGAGTATGTGTCGCGGTAGGTAGTCGAAAGTGTGTGGTGTGATCATGCAGCGAATGGCGAACGCCATGTAAAAAAGCCACCGATGTTCAACTTGAAATAAATCATTTTTCCGCCGGAAGTAAATCTTGTTTTTGTTGTTTTATAGTTTGAGGTGTCACAAAAGCAAAGAATTTGTGTTAAAGTCAAAGTCTCTGCTTGATACGTTTCTCTTCAATAAAAGTGAGGTTTCACTGCTTTTTGGTCAGGAAGACGTGTATTTGGTGTAACTAACTCATCTTCGACAGCTAGAAATTGAAATAACAGTGAATGGGTTAAATGTTACAGTCCAGTAAAGTGATGAAAATATTGTCCATTTGAGTTTGCAATGTAAAAGCAGCCATAGACTACATTGAACTTTGTGTAAGTTTTCGTAAGTAACACGCAGCTTCCCCTGCCTTGGCGTGTTTTCTTTTTGATTCTTACCTCGGTTGATGATCAATAGCCCGCAGTGCCTTTCAGACAATGTGTGATCTTCATTAAAGCGCGGCACACAATCAAGCGTCTTATCGCCCGCAGCTTATTCATCCAGGATGCTTGAAGTGATGTGAGGAAAATCCGCGCCCGCCATCATCTGGAACACCAACAAGACACCCCCACCCCACCCCCCCAAAAAAAAAAAAAAAAAAAAAGATAAAGATAAATAGATCACCTTTTGGAGTCAGATGGTGTTTGCAAAAGGTGTTGGTAGTAATTGCAGCTGTTTCATGTTGGTTACCTGCCGTGCGGACCCGCTCGGCCGCCTTGCGTTCTCTTGTCTGTTCTTGGGCCAGGCAAGCCTGGTGGGCAACAATGCTGGCAGCTGCGGCTGCAAGCTGTGAGCTGAGGCTTTTCATTTAGCGGCAGTTTTTTGTTCCCGCTTAAGAAGTGATGTGGGAAGTTATTTCTTTGAAGGATACCGCACCCTTATCCTTCTGCCTCTGCGATCAAAAACCCAAAGTAGCATCAAACCCAGGTTGGAAAAAGCCAAAATGCAGCATTAGGTGAGGAAAAGTAGCGGCTTGGAACATCAAGCAGTGGATATATCCGATACTACTGTGTCTCACAAATTGCCGGTTAACTTTGCGCCCCCAACTTTGAGGTGATGCCGTTCGTACAAAGCAGCATCAAGCACAGAGTTGTATGTCAGAAATTTGACTTACTGATTTCTGTAGGAATATAAAACAGGATTAAAGAGGATGGGCCTTTCAGTAATCTTCAGCAAAAACTAAACAGAGCTGAAATCCTCCCTGTTTTTCTTCCTGTTTCAAATTTAGTCAGACTACATAGTGTGCCACCATCTAGTGGTCGACAGTGGACCTACGCCTGAATAAATGGGAGACAGAACAAAATTCCGGCTTTAACCGGCAGCGTAAAAGGGCTTCTGATACTACCTCCGAAAATGGAAAGTCGCCGACTCAACTTCTTCCGCCCATCCCATGTCGTTTACACAGAACAACAGGCAGTAAAATGCTCATGAGCCCTTCTTTACATTTAGCATTGTTTGTTAGCATTAAGCTAAATTAAGCAAAATCTTTATTAAGAGAACGCCGTGTGATTGTTTTAAATGCACAATGTGAAAGATTTTTTGTCACGCTGCATCAATTGAATGGCCATTGTGCTGCCTGACTTGGCCACCTGGGGGCAGTATAAAACAGAAAGACAGATATGCCGTTCACTGAGACATCTCAACTCCTCTTAGCTCATCAGTGCAGCGCTAATATTACTTGTTCTCCGCAAAGGATAAGGAATTTATGACTGAGATTACTGTTACATTGTCTGTGCAGATGTATTGTTGCTCTGTTTGTTGTGGTCCTAACACCACAACATAGACACGTTAGGATTACATCAATGTCATTTATCCTTACACTGGCAATTGTATTGTTTGTATGTGTGTGTTTTGCTTGATGGCTGGCATGTGTTGTGAAAAATCAGAGTGTTCCGCAAAGGAATGTTTGGCCGCTTGAATAAAGAAGACGACAGACGCAGCCTGGAAAACAATCAAATAAACCCAACGGAATCTGCTTCGTCAAATTGCGAATGCACTGCAGCTGTCATTGGGAGCAGATCGCATCCATTAAACGCACATTGTGAGGTTTGCTGTCTCTCATTCAACTTTATTGACATGACCATGTTGTGGTGTTGCTGAGTCATCTGGTGCCAATGAGTCTTCAAAGATGCTCATCATCTGCTTTGCAGGATAACATCAACAATGAGAATTGAATATTACTGATTTTATTTTAGATGGAGTCAAAATGCTTGATGAAAAACCACTCATTTGTCTGCCACTTCACTTTTGAATAAACCCTCTGCAGCCATTCGGTAAAAAGCGCAGAACCAAGGCCGAGCAAGCCTGATGTGGTTCAACAGCAAATTGTGCAATTGTGAAAACAGGCAACAAAGATACACAAAAGTACGCAAATACTGTACATCCAGTTTTGACAAGTAAATGTGCTATTGTCTTTTTTGTTGTTTTTATTATGCAAAAATTTAATTAAAACAACAAAGAACTTCAATTTTACCCATGTGGCCTCAGTAATAGTGTGGAAACCTGCTTTTGATTGGACATAATTCTGTTATTTTTTGGCAGAGGCCAAGTCATGTTCCAGGCCTCCACATGTCCAACAGGCCCCGGAACTGCAAAACAATGCTTAATAATAAAAAGCACAAGCGACAGCAAAACATGTGCTCCACTACTCTTATTTTTTGGGGGTCATAAATGCACCATATAGCCCTGAGTGGCCTGAAATGCCCCCAATTTCAAATCATGTACGACTTCTTCTAAAAAAGTCTCCTGCAACATCTTAAGGTCAGACAGGTAGAAAACCCCAAAGCACGTGCGCCTGCCTAGTCCACCGGTTCGCTTATCTGCACGGTGGATCAGTCTCGGACCACACTGGACCATTGTTTAGGCCAGTTTGGGGGAGGGGTCTGTAAAGGACCCCACTAATCTGCTGTGTGCAGAGGTGGAGGTTGGTGGCAAATAAGGACAAGAAGGGAAGAATCCAACTGAAATCTGATTACTTTTCATGTGGCGGGACACCACCAACACATGCTTTAATCAGGAATGTTTACAGACTAGCTGAACCGCAATCCAAAAGCAATATCTGAATTTCAATGGTTAATTTTAATTAACTTGTCATTTATCTATTATCATTAGCATCTTTTATTATGATCTTTTATTATTATCATTATATTTTTGCATTATTAATAATAATAATATCATTATAATAATAATTATTATTATTATTATTATTATTATTATTATTATTAACAGAGGGGAACCAACAATTTTCTCAAAAGTGTAGCGTTTGTGGAATGAGGCTGAGATGGAGCATTGCAGTATATATCGCCACCTCCTGGTCACTAGGAGAAATGATTTCGGTGACAACGTCCGGGAATCAAAAACAGATAGAGCCGTATTTCGATTTGTTTCACGTGCTGTATTCGAGTTTCGTTTTAAAATTGAAAATTGAAAATAAAACCGTTTTTAGACTTTTCCTCAATCGTTCCAGAAAACAATTGAAAATTAAGCTCTATTTCAATTTTGGTGTTTCTATTTTAAAACGAAATTAAAATAACGAGTCGTTTTTCCATTTTTCATATCTGCTTCCAAACATAATATCCAATGACTAAGAGGGACATGAAAATAGAATACAGCACGTGACACAAATCGAAATACGGCTCGTATATCTGTTTTAGATTCCCGGAAGTTGTCACCGAAAGCATTTCTCCTCGTGACCACAAGATAGCGACAGCGTAGCGTCTGAAGACTATATCGTGAACTGTATTGTAACCTGGGTAAAAAATTGTTGGTATAATAGTAAAAACAATAATGATGATAATAACAATAATAACAATAATAATAATAATTATAATAATAGAAATAAAAGAAAACTAATAAAAACAAATAAAACTTTAATGAAAACTAACTAATGACAATCAGAAATAGCTTTTGACTTATGGTTGAACAGCTTTGTTTTAAAAATGACAAGCATAAACTCATGAAACAGGCCTGGACAAAAATGGTGGTACTCCGAGAAAAGATAATAATTTGACCATATGGACATGTTCAACCAATGTTTCGTCGAAATAGCATCACAGATGTCTTCCAACTTGTAAGGAGTCAGTTGGGCAACATTTTCGGGCAGACGACAACGATGGGAAAAGACCAATATTCTTGGCTGGTTGATGAATGATCCAACAGTGATCACTTACGTATGCTCCACTACCCAAATCAAGAAATGAACAATTTTTAATAAATAAGTATATATGTATGTACTGTACGTATATTATCATTATTTTTTTTTAACAGAGGATACCAACAATTTTCTCCAGGTTACAATACTGTTCACGATATCGTCTTCAGGCGCTACGCTGTCGCCATCTCCTGGTCACTAGGAGAAATGTTTTCGGTGACACTTAGGAAATTGGGAATCTGCTGCCTGTTGGTGGTCAACGTGCAAAATTACATCACAGCGACAATCTATATTGCCTTATTTTGCTTACATTAAAAAAGCCATTTCATTATCCATATGGAAAATAAAAACTAATAGAAAAAAATGTCATTATGAATAAATCACGTGGAATTGAATTATTTAATTCAGCAAGATTAAGAAATACCAAATAATATTTGCTTTCCCTGTTGAAAGAAAAACTTTAACTCTGTCAATGAATTCAAATTATAAATATGTCAATATGTTTATTCCATGGAATAGAAGTGACTTAATTAAACATTAAATTACATTTAAAAAATTATTTTCCTGAAAATAATTGACTGTAGTGCAAAATAAGAACCGGTATAATCTGCCGCTGCTGATGTATTAAGAGAAGCTACAACAAAACAACTTTTTATTTAAATAGGTTGTTGTCATGGCAAAATATTTGACAGTTGCTTTTATATTGTGAATTGAACCTTAAATGAACAAATCGTCATTAAATATTACATGATATAAATAAGGCAAACAAAGGCAACTGTTGAAATATGTTATAGTAAGTGACGATAGATATTTTTAAATAAATGCAATATAAAAATATTGCAGTAAACTGTAATCCTGCAATATAAAAACATTGCATTTTATATTGTTGTACTGCCAACATACATAAGCTAAAACAAACATCAAGTGACATGGTTGCATTTCATTTACATATGTAATGCTTCAACTTGATTGTAACAATAAATATGGAATAATGTGCTGACAAATGGAGGATTATGTCTTCCAGTTAATTTTTGGAAAAAAAATGCACAAAATGTTATGCGAAGAAAAACTACTGAAGATAAAGCGTCATTTTTTTTTATTCATTCATTTTCTTTTTATTTCCTTCAATGACATTTCAGAGCTTATGTGAAGCGAAAATGAGACACTCGGCAGACAAATGACACGATGCTTGGCCATAACCAAGATGATGAATACAAACACACCAATGAAGCCTGGCTGCAATGATAATAATATCCCTCTCTACATTGTTTTTTTTTTTTTTTTTTTTTTTGCATGCCGGCCTCTGTGGGACAAAAGTGGAGATGATTAAAACAAAACAAAAAAATTAAACAAAAAAAAGAGGGAAAATGAGACCTGAGCAGAAAGTAGCAAAGTGTCTTGGTCCTCTTCAGAATCAATAAGTTGACTCGATGTATTTTTATTTAAGGGAAAATACATTGAATAATGGTTGGGTCTGAAAGCCTTTCAGTGGTAAATTTGCAGTTTTTTTTTTTTTAGTTTACAATCTAACTAATACAGATGAATGAACAAAAAGTTCATTGATGTCAGTAGTTCAATTCAAAAAGTGAAGCTTATATAGTATGAAGATTCATTTTTTGTATAGAAACATTTCTTTTTAGAAGGCTAGTTCCGATCTAATGTCTATGCTAAATGTTTTATTAGACGGTGAATTCTGGTGTCTTCCTTAGCAGTAAGCTGTAATCATCAAAATTATTTTTAAAAATTGCGAATTTTTTCATCCTGTGTGCATTTCTGTAACCTATTCCATTATGCATGGAACCGCCCCAATTATTTGCATTGAAAATAAAAACTCCCATGGCAATGTGTCAATTATTTGCGGATTTGAACTACTAAAATAAAGCACATTTTTCCCAATACAGTATTGTAATTTATTCAAATGCAACTGTAAGTGTAATGCAATAAATGTATGGATGGAAC
The DNA here is from genome assembly GCF_054856515.1 of Filicampus tigris. Taxonomy (NCBI): domain Eukaryota; kingdom Metazoa; phylum Chordata; class Actinopteri; order Syngnathiformes; family Syngnathidae; genus Filicampus; species Filicampus tigris. The sequence continues at coordinate 12,686,690 of NC_141233.1, read as the reverse complement.
TCACAAAGAAAGAAAGAAAGATAGAAAGAAAACAAACCCCGGAAGAATTCTCCTTCCACAGAGGACAGTGTCAAGAACCCATCACATATACAAGATGCATCTATTCTGGAATATTATAATAATGTCAACAAATATTAAATAAACCGAAAAAAAAAAAAAAGATGGCGAGAAATGGGAATGCACGTAACTGTGGTCGTATTCAAAGGCACGGTGTCGTTTCCAGTTTGCTCACGTCTACGAGTGTGTACCGCACGGCTATGTATGCTAACAATGCTAATTCTGTGGAGGTGGTGGGGGCAAAAGCCACAATGGACTCGCACATTCACAGTTGCAGTCTAAAAAGGAGCAACTCTGTACAAAAAAAAGAATCAAGATCACACATTTACAAAAAAAAAAAAAGAAAAAAAAAGAAAAGTTTTTTCACAAGGCAAAGTGGAGTGCGAAAAAACAGAATATGCTCAATAGATCCTTCAATATTGCGGCTAAGCCAATTTACAAATTTGGCAATAACATTTTTTGTTGTTGTCAAGCAAAATAATATTTTTTCCGGTCCCAGAACTTTTTTGTCTTTGCGCGTTTGTTGAAAAGTATGCTAGCTAGCTTTTCTTTATAGTCAATAAATACACTGTTTTAATGACAACATGTAATTTGTTAAAAATGAGAACAAACACTATTTGCACACAGAAACAAATTTACAAATTTTGCCATGTGACAATTCCTCGCTATTTACTGAAAACCACGTATCTCCAAATTTCTTTTTTTTTTCTTGTCCAAACACAACAACACAAACATTTACTTTTTGGTAGGTTTTTTTTTTTTAATGTGTGTGTGTGTGTGTGTGTAGCTTTAAAATCTGCAGATTGACACCATTTCATCACTGTAATCCACTTAATTTTCCTTTTTTTTTTTCTATCTGAAAAAAACTAATTGTGAGGTGAAATTATTTTTGGTGGGAACCAAATTTTAATTCATTCAATTTAATTAATTTAATAAACACACTTTGTTGTTTGCTTATTTTGTTGTAAAAAACATAAAAACATTGTATGGATACAAAAAAACAAACAATGGCGATACATGCTTTTCATTGAAATGTATTAGTTTTTTTCAAATATCGTTAGCTTTTTTTGTGATTTTTTAATGAAATAGTAAAGAGCTGGTGATCAATTTACAAATTTAGCAATTTCACCACTTTCTATTTATGGTATTGCTAAATGTAGTTATTTTTCTTTTCTAAAAAACAAATTGTTTTAGGGCTAAATTTTAAAAAATGGGCTTTAAAAGATTATTTAGCGAATACATTTAAAAAACAAAAGCATTTTAGTGGCTTTTGAAATGAACACAAAATACATGTGACGTCACAAAAAGTTTCCCAAAGTTAACGAATCGTTAATATCGTGTGTCAGAGGCGATATAGTTTGGACACAAGTGAAAATTTGGTGGTTGAGGCCGATGCAAGAAAATGACAAAAACGGAAAAAACACTTTGTCATAAAAATCTAACGTCAGAAATTGAATGGCGAGTGTCATGTTAAAAAGTTTTGCGTATTATCATTTTAGAACAGAATCATACTTTGTCGGAATCCTTGAAAAAAAAAAAATCATATAATAACATTATCACAATAAGAACCCAATGACAGCAACATGTACAGAAATACAGTAACTTTGCAAAAGAAAACAAAAAAAAAAACCACAACCCCCCAAAATAAACAGGCATGTTAACACTTTTAATGACTAAATCCGGCAAACAAACACTTAAAAAAAAAAAAGCTAAATAGGCAATAATGTCTGCACATTAATTCCTTAAGACGGCAACAAAAGGCCAATAAAGGGCCACAATCCCAAAACACACGAATGGCGTGAATACGGCGAAGCGTTGTTTTTTTGTTTTGTTTTTGTGAAGGCAGTTGTGAGTGAAATAAAGCTACAGTCCAACACCGTCAAATAATATCGAATCTAGTTCGTCTTTGTGATGGTGCGAAGGAGCATGACAGGGCCACGCAGAAACGAAAAACGAAAAAGGAAAACGTACGTGGAAAAACACAAGAATAGCTCGAGGAGAAAGTTGCAATTTTACGAGATTATTTATTGTGAAATTACAACTTGACTTTTTCTCGTAAAAGTATGACATTTCTTGTAAAACGACAACTCCTTTCTTAAATTACAACTTTAATCACGCAAAATTACAACTTTCTCGTGAAATTCCGACTTTATTCCCGTAATTTGACAAATTTTTTTCCTCACGGTATTACAACTTGTACAATGACAATTTTATTCCTGTAACATTACGAACACGTTTGTTTTTTTTTTACTTTGACCTTTTTACAATTTTTTTTTTTTTTTTTCCCATTTCAGCGTGGCCCTCACACTCAACCTTGCGAGAGGGCTGTCGACTAGAAATGTTTCTTTTTTTAAAAGCGACCTACTGTAAGGCATGGGCTTCAAAGTCTTTACATTTTGTTGGTCCAAAGACACCAAAAGACAAGCCCTCCGTTTCATTACTACTTTACCGTTTTCCTTTTCTGTTGGGATGGCGGGCATGCCGTGTGAAAATTATGTCGAGATTTCAGTGACTGTGACCCTAAAACCATCCTCCCCCCTCCCACCACTCCCGCGGACCCTCAAAACCAACCCCAACCATCTCGGCCTTCCCAATTACGCTTTGCTCTCGTTGCCGTTGGTCTGGGGCGCCTCGTTGGGGACCGTCTTCACCTCGGCCGCGGCGTTGTTCGCCTCCGTCTTGACGTCGTCCTTCGTTTTCCCGCTGCGAGGGCGGAGCACAAGGGAGGTTTCAGTGAGCTTTTTGTAAGACGCTTTTGAGGGAAATTGTTCCGTCCCCCCACCCCGCGCCTCTCGCCCTCCTTTTGGGAGCGGGTTTCACACATAATGGGATCACCCGGCCGATCCCGGGGCCATGCATCGGGATGACAGCGTACGGGTGTCGGCGGTCGCTGCGACAGCCGGCGTGCAAATGAAGACACGGGAGACACAATGAAAGCAAAAAGAGCTGACCTACAACGCAAACTACACAAACACACAAGAGGATTAGCAGGCCGTCTGGGCCGAGACGCCGTTATAACGCCGTTGTTGTTAGCGTACGCTAGGAGAAAAGCTGAAAATAACAGCTGACGTGGAACTCTGTCGGATTAGAAGGAAAAACAAAAAAACCAGGTCAGTATTTCTGTTGGGAATAATGTGCCTCGAAAATAGCTTGAAAGGGATCTAAAAATATAAGCATTTAAAATTAATTAGATGCACTTGCTACTTTCATTCAATATACTTTTTTTGTTATTCTTAAGTGCATAAATGAAAAGGTCTGTATCCTTCAGATGAATACTAATCCAAATCAAGGTTTTGGTCCTATTTTAACATCTAGGAGGCAGGCCATTATTGCACTCAGCACTTTTTGTAGCTCGGGTGCCAGTGCATCTGCATGCTAGTTAGGAGCTAGTCTCCTCCAAAAGTATTGGAACAGCAAGGTCACTTCCTTTGTTTTTGTTATATACTGAAGGCATCTGGGTTTCAGATTAATAGATGGAATATGGGACAGCAGTACAGAAGTCCATCTTTTATATCACGGTACTTAAACCTAAATGTGTAAAACAACTCAGGATAAATAATCTTTGAAACCACCCACTTTTCAAGTGAGCAAAAAGTATTGGAACGAAACGATACTGTGGATACACTATTTTCATTTGATTGTTTCATATTCCAAAGTGTTTCATACAAATACTTCCTGTAATTAGCCTAGCGTAATTAGCATAGTGTAACTAGCGTGTATTAGTGTAGGTTAGCGTCCCAACATAAATTCAATTCAAATGTAGCAAAATGTCAGCGTGTTACAAGTTTGGTTGATTGAGATGTGGTAAAAAAAATTAAATAAATAAATACATGCATTCAAGCAAAACTGTACTGAAACTACAACACTCATATGGACAAGTTCTGAGAAACAAAAGGACGAGGGCAGTGAGAACTTCAAGCTCTTATTAGCAAGCAAACGGGTGATGTGAAGCAGATGACGGTTAGTTGATGACGGACACAAAGGGGTCGGCGGTGGAGATAGCGAGCGAGGTGGTGAATGATGACGCTTCTACACTACTAGCATCCCAAATGTTTGCTTATGCCGCACAACAATATGAAAGGAAAAGTCAACCATTTTTCTTAAATAATAAAGCACATATCCAAAATATTGTGGGGTGTTTTTTGCATTACATTTTGTCCTTTAGAAATCTTTTTTTGGGGGGGATACTACCAGTGCAGCAGTGACAAGTGTTGTAGTGCAGACGTTCATACTCATTTTGCGTGGTCGCATCTGTGCAGGGGGGTGCGTCCTTAGTCAGGCTGTCTACTTGACTTGGGGAGCTTTCGGGGGCCTCGCGCTGCTTCTGCGGCCCCTCGCCGTTTGCCCTGATTGGCTCTGAGACGGGGACGACTTTAGGGGCGTCGCTCAGGTCGACCAGCGGGCCGACGTTGGGTTGGCTTTCAACCGCGCCCGCCCGTGCGCCGGGGCTGGTAGCGCGGAGCGGGCTGTTCTGTGCCGTGCTTAAGCTCTCCGCAACTGAATTAGTAGCATTGGTAGGGAGCACGTTCATCGGCGGGAGGGTGGCGTTTGCAGCGGCGGGCCTGTTTTTAAGGGGGTGGTGTCAATGATGGCGGTTAGAGGTGAGGGGCGGTAGCGCCAGCAGAAAGGTGAGAGTGAGAAAGTAAAAGTGGAGGGAGAGGAAGAGGGAGAAGGCTGAGTGAGCGCTATTGTGCTGTAGTCAAGCAGAAAAATCGAAATGAGCCAAATGTTAGCAACACAAAGAAGCTTCAAAACAACCATAAACCAAATATTTCACCTCTTGTTGCACTGCTTTTTGTACACAAAGCTACTGAAATCGGTTTTAAACTGGCACTAGGAAATGCTAGTAAAGCTAACTTTGCACACTGAGGCCAACTTCGGAAACCTAACATTTTTAAACCGCGATCATAATTTGGCATATTTATTTTTATACATTCACGAGTTATACCAAACATGAAGCAAAAAAACTCAAAAAAATTATTGAAATACATTAACTTCTGTTTAGGACAAGCACAAAAAAAATGATTAGTACAAAAAAATATCAAGAATTGGAAGAAATGAATCAAATAACCTAAATACAGTATGTCAAATATAGCTAGCTAGCAAGCTAGGTAGTTAACTGGCTAGCTAGTTAGTTAGTTAACTAAGCTATCTATCTATCTATCCATCTAGCTAAATAGATGGATCAATAGACCCAATTTCAACCAGCATCAAAGACTTTTATTTTGTGTTTTCTTTGGCTATTTGTGACACTCTTTCCTGGAAAGAAGAGAAGAGAAGCAACCGAAATGGCGGTAGGCAACACATCATTCAAACTCACTCGGGTTCTGTCAGAGGCGTGGTCTCATTGGGCTCTGTGGGTCCGACTCCCTCCTGGTTCTGTGTCGGCTCTTCCTCCGTTCTGACCTCCACGATGGGCTCTTTGGACTCATCTTTCCTGTTGGTACACAAGAGCGGGTCAGGCTAGTTCGTCAATGACACATTAGCCTTAAGAACTCGATTCAATGCGGTATTGTTAGGAGAGGGAAAAAAAAGTCCATCTAGTGCCATATCAATCGTGTCTGAAACAGGTTTGAGGACTCACGTGAAGGCGGCCTTGCCCTCCTCGATGTCCTTGCTCTTGGCTCCCGGACCGGCCTTCCCGCAGAAGTTGACGGCGATGCACATGAGGAGGCCGCACTTGTTGAGGAAGTAGCAAGTGACGTCCACGGCCACCAGCAGCACAAAGAAGACCACGATGAGGATGCCCACGATGGCGCCCGTGCTCAGGCCAGAGCCCGAGGCGCCTGGAAATGTGAGGACCACAGGAAGGTAGGGAAGGGAAAGGAGTGGTGAGAAATGCTGTCAAATAATGAGGATGCTATGATGCCAACTAAACCCCTAAAAAAACACACACAAAAATATAAACAATGACAAGAATATGATTTGGGTTCTATATCATGTTCATTTTTACAGGAGTAAGTCAAACAAACACACATTTTAAAGAAACGTATTGGAGGTAGTTTGTCGAGTTTTGACTTTTCAGCCCCTCCATCCCTAAAAAAATGTTTGTTTTTTTAAACCCCCCCCCCAAAAAAGATTAAACAAGAGTATTTTTGTTTTGGGGGAAAAACAACAACAACAAAAAAATAAATAAAACAGTTATACAATATATATTTTTTTTTATCAAAATATATAAAAAAAAAAAAAGATATCAAAAGTAAAATGTAAAAAAAAAGAAAAAAGAAAATAGTAAATGGGCTTTTTTTTTTTTACGCAACGAAAAAAAACCCACTCGCTGGCTAATGGTTTACATGGCCGCGGGACCCCCTCCTACGGTGGTGTCACGATGAGTGATAACACCTCTTTTCCACTTTTGCCGCAAATACATTTTCCGGCAACACACGCTCAATTGATTTCTAATTGGACGTCTTCCTCTCCTCGGCGGGCACGTCGGGGCCTCGGTTTCCACCGCCTGGTAAATACACAACAACGCCCCCCCCTCCCGCCCCCTCCCTCCCGCCCCCATAGCTTCATTTACATTTTAACAGGCACAATAAATCATGCGGCGTACGTTCAGAAATGGGGGCGGCGGTAGCCGTGTAACACTCGTGTGTTGTCGCACAGCGAGGGGAGCATAAATCAGGAAGTGTCACGACGAACGACGCAGACATTTCTCTTTATGGGTTTTGTCAGCTAGCAGTGCTCTGAGCTGCGGTGTGATAAGCCTCAGCTGCACTGACAAGCGGACCCTTTTATGAAAAAAGTAATCAATACAGCATCAGGATGACGGTTTACATGGCTGGACGGGGCCTTCGAGTGACAGCTAATGATTTTCCCTTCACTACTTATACAGGTAGCCCGGCAAACTGCTTTGACATCCCTTTGGACGCTAATGCAGCTTTTCAAATATTAAAATGTTAATTTAATGGCGACTGCAGAAAATTGGTTTTATTAATTAAATTGGTAAGCCAAGGTACCACTATATACAGAGCCTAATATTCTATACATAAATATGTATATTAGGTCCGTCATCAGAAAGGAATGTTTGGACAGGCGCTTACGTCTCCTTAGTAGTAGTTGGGGGAATATTTGTTTTAATATTTGGGCGGCTAACGCCTCGCTGTTAGCCGGCAAATGCCGTGCTAGCGGCAAACGAAAGGCGGTTTGCAAACTGGGACAAAATAGCTTAACACTCCGTTTAGCATTTAGATCAAATTGGATTTTTCATTTGTTGGACTTTTGGTGCAAGTCTGAGCTTTGATACACGGTATGGCATTGCAGCATCGGTTTAAAACTCTAAATAAAACACCTATTTCCTGACTGATGGTATCATGTTTACAAATACGACACGTACGCCCCCCTCCTCACAGGAAGTTACGATCTGATAGGCTGAGCGCTATCGCCTCGCCGCCAAGAGCACGGTTTATCCGCGAATGAATAGAAGCGCGGTTTCCAATTTGGACGAAAGAGAGTAGACGTTCAGTGTATGGAAAGACAGGATGACGAAACAATAAATGAGTGACAGCGGATAGTGGAGGCGGCTGGGAGGACGTCAGGCGACTTTCCAGGTGGACCTGAGCCACGCGACGCCCTCTCATCGAGGAAGGAGACCTGGAGAGAGGACAGACAGCGTGTGGACACGGAGAAGGAAAACTCACATGCGGAACAACGGAAGGACAAAGTACAACAGACACAAAAGACCAAAACGCTGACTCAAAGCTAAGCTCGTCTTCCAGGATGCGCACGTCGGGCAAAAAGTTTGCAGGGAAGTTAACAGCCGGTGTACTTTGGAGGCCTGGGTCACCTTGACCACATGGGTTGACAACCAGATAATTGTTCTTTTACGCCGATATCGTTTCCCCGCATCAAACCGTTGTCAGTTTTCCGTGATGGCGGGCGTCTGAAAACCCGCGGTAGATGATTGATGAGCATCCAGAGGGAAGCAGATGCCCGAGTCCCCCCATTCATTAGCGGGTGCCATGTTTTAATTAGCGAGTCTGAGGAAACAATCACCAGGCGCATCTGTTTGATTAAAGGAAAAATGTACACGCGTTTCGCTAGCACTCAATTGTCACTCTCATTTTTGTAGCGCGTGCCCTCGCCCAGCTAATTGCTTGTCGGCATAACCCAGGGGTAATAATAAAATAAATACATAAAATAAAGCTTTTCTCCAAGGTGAATCATCCAAGTGTTAATTAAACTTTGAGGCCAAGTTCCGCCCACATGAGGCGGCATAGGCAAAAAAAAAAAAAATCAATTTGGCGTCACTCATCTGCTTCATATTGGATGCTCAAATTCCCAATTTGGAGTTCGTCAACAAACAGACCCTAAAACTTGCCCAAAATTGCTCCTTTAAACCAAACTGCATGGGCATTGGACATGGGTCCTTGAGACTTTTTCGTGTCCTAAAATGATACACATGCCCATCCAATTTCGTGTGGATTGATAAAATAGGAGCTCGGGCAGATTTTTTGTAACTTTCCAAGGGGCGCCACTGGGCGACGTTAAAATTAGGTTCATACTGTACAAACTACAAACACACTACCCGAGATCTGGGGTTTTTGATAGCCAACACATTGTTAGCCTAGTAGCGTAATTGTCTAGGTCATTTTTAACGTATTTTAACTTCAAGCTGGAGTAAATTTGTCGCCCCCTATGGTGGAATACTGCATTACAACAATAGAACCGTCAGTTATACATGAAAGACTATACCTGATTTTATATTTTCTTTGTCTCTGTGTAGAGTCTCAGTCATCCAGGTCATGGTCATTTGCAAAAGTTGAATCGAGGTAACTGGACTCTTGATTGTTGAATTTTTTTTGTTTTTTTTTCTTGTTTTCTGAAAAAGTTTAAATATGACTTAGGCAGTTATGCTATTAGCTGAACCATATGCGGAGGTTTTAGCCATCTGTCAACAGCCTGTTGAAAAAAAACCTTTTGTTTGTCGTTTACATCGTTGGCGGACACTTTACGCACTCCAGCTGACAAAATCATCACTTCAGTGAAAGAAAAACAGAAGACACTTTATTTCCACCCCAACAACAGTTACATTGAAACACACACAGATATGTACTTCCAAAAATGTCTTCAAACCAAAAGCAAAAAACATTTCACATGATCCAAAGTGATGCTCCTTTTGTCTTTTTGACAGAGATGCACGTAATTTCCCCCCCCCCCGCTTTCTGGTATAAAGACAAGACGAGTGAAAATAACAGCTGATTTCTCTAATTTCAGTTTGAAAAGATTATGTACACACAAAATATGATAATTTCACTCTCGTTCCCCCCGGCCCGTCTCATCAATCCTTTCAAGGCATTTACTTTGAAATGTTTCCGATTCCAAGTGGGGAGAAAAGTGCATCTAAAATCATTTAATGTTCCAATTTTTGGATTGTAGAGCCTCGCCTGCCTTTAACACATTCATAATGCTTGACTGGGGGAGCGGCGGAGCATATTTGTGAATTACTGGATTGGGAGGGGCCACACTTCATGCTCTTAGGCCAAGAGAAGAAGAAGAAATAAAAGCCTCTTTTTTTTTTTTTTTTTTTTTTACCGAGGTCTAGCTATTGCAGACACACAATCATGTGACTCGAGTTCACATTAAGGCATTATGAATGTGTTATTCCTCACAAAACGCCACCCGTGATCCGACTTGCAACATAAAAGCAACTAGGGATGGGTTTTAGGGTACATATTACCGACTAATTAATGGGTGAAAGGTTTAAAAACAACCAATTCGAAAAGTATGTTCTCAACTCTATTTCGACACGAGCTGCCATTTTGTGGATGCAGATCAACTTCCCTTTGACTTCCCATCTTAAGACTGAAAAATATTTGATCAACAATCAATATCGACGGGATTCCTGATGATCAATAAATCGATTATGATGCCCATCCCTAATTTGTAACCCTTTAGACCAAAGGTGTCCAAAATGTTTTCTGCCGAGGTTGGAGAAAAATCTCTGGATGCCAGTTTGACATTCTTCCCTTGTAGTTTTAGAACAATTTTGCAATGTAATATTTCATAGAAAAAATAGGATTTGAGGGGATTTGGATACAACTAGGTAGTTTCAGATTTGCTTTTTGCTTTGTGAACGGATGGATGAAAAAAAAGTCTACACACCCCTGTTCAAATGGCGTGTTAATAAATTAGACTAAGATAAATCATTTCAATTGACCCCCCAACAATTATGTGACCTAAAAGCTGATAGTTTTGCATCCGCTTGGATTTTTTAAAAGACAAAAACGAAATTTCAATGTGGATGGAAAGCCAAAACCCAAACAAAAATTGGTTTCTTTTTTTTTGGTGTTGTTGTAGATCTCGACGCTACACGACCAAGTCAAATGTCTGAGCAGCGGCACTCAGTGGCGTAAGTAAGAAGCCAAAATTGGGTTTGTAGAAAATTGGGTTTTGTGTGCATCTGACACTGTTTGCAAAAAAAAAATGGGTGCAAATTAGGAAGTACGATGCAGGCAAAACTGTTCCGAGGGCGTGCCGCTGTTTTTGGTCATTTTTGGAACGCGCGGCGGTGGCCCACGCTAGTTCAAAAAGAAGCTAAGTGGCCAAAAATTGCCCTCTAGATGCACTTTGGACACCCCTGACATAAAGAGTCCTTCGATATATTGATATATAACCAGAAAACAAAGACGACTCAAAATCCCGTCAACGAAAACTGATGCACACACAGAGCACCCTGTGATAACAATCATAAAAGCAACATCTTGGACTTGTCATCTTGTTTTGATCTTGTTTGTGGCTGCACAAGGCTCAAAAAGGCATAGAAAGCGAAAGGGGGTGGGGTGGGGGGTTGAGTGGATGTCAGAGCCAAAAAACGGGTTTTCGTTTCCTCCCGACTATCCCTTCTCCTCGGATGAGATCAGTTTTACAAGAGCCAGAGCGCAGTCAGCGAGGTGGAGAGCAGAAGAGCTGCCAAACTGTACGTCACGCTCTGGCAACCCAGCGTCGCTGCGGGTGGCCGCCAATATTTCCAAAACGCCGCGATAGAAGTGCGACATAAATAAAAGAAAAACCCAGAGATCGGTGCGTATGACAGTGTCACGGTCCGCAGGTGCCCCCCGACAAGACGTGGACAAGACAAGAGACACAACGAGAAGAGGGTGGAAACAAAAAGGGAGGAAAGGAGAAAAGAGAAGGGGGGAAGAACAGGGAGAGACAGCAAAAAACAAAGTCAGAAATACAGAAATACAAGCCCTGAAAGGTTATAAGAGAAAGAGAAAAAAAAAAAAAAGAGGAAGCCATAGTTAGTTAGGAAGGCAGATGGTTGGTATGGGTGGAAAGGTGGAAAGCGATGGTGAAAAGGGACTGATAATGTGCCGTATTTTTTCGGACTCTAAGTCACACTTCTTTTTCATGGTTTGGTTGGTCCTTTAAAATTAAAACTTTAAAATTAGACCTCGGACTGGCACACTAAGAAACCCGTTCCCTTATCATGTTGACTTTCCGCCACCTTCTTTGCACCGGCGGTAATGCACCACAAGTTAGCCAACTGTCGAAACACGGAGGCAGAAGCAGCAGCAGAAGCGTATACTGTTGATGGAGACGTCTCAATTCTTCTCAACTCATCAGTACGGCACTAATATTAGTAAGGAAATATGACTGAGTAGTTGTATTGTCTGTTTCGATGTATGCCGTTTGAGTCAATCTGTATCTATAAGGGTTATAGCACCCCAACGTGGCGTTAGCATTAAGCTAGCAGACTGAAAGGCTAAGCTAATAACATAGCTGTGCTTCCACCTTTCTCCCCTCAAAGTGCTTCTAAGTTATTATTGGTTGGGTTTACAACTACAAATAGGAATATCAAAGTTTAATTATGACTGAATCAACTTAGCTAATAACATAGCTTAGCCTTTCAGTCTGCTAGCTTAAAATGCAATACAATGCTTTTAAAAAGGATAAAGGGGGTCCAGATTTCACAAAGAGTAATTTGTGAGTAAACTGGGGCAGACTATCGTTATACATCCAGTACTTTCCGTGACATTTTTGTTCAGTGGTGCGCCGTGAGATTTTTCTCATGTCACACGGCAGACACTGGCTTCGTGTGCCGAGCTACATAGACAACAACAGCTCATGGCGAAAGGAAGGCAGGGGCCAATGCATTGCGTTGATGAGATGAATGGTTTGGATACCCCCACCTCGCATGATTATCAGCACTGCGATTGCTTTTTGAAAGGAAAGAACACGTTCAGCCCGGGGAGATTTGGATGCATCGACGCCTGACCAACACATTTGCAACTTCGTGACACTTGCGTCAATTTTTTGGGGTCGGGGGGGGGGGGGGGGGGGGAATGCAAAACAATTATCCGCATCAAAATAAAAACACTTCCAGGAATTTAGAGGAGGACTGACTTGGATGCATGAGAGCTGGCTCGACTTTATGATTTGATTTTGTTGTTTCTGTTTTTGAAGTGATCCAAACCTCCCACGACTAATTTTGTATTTTTTTTGGGGTCTTTTCTTTGCATGCCATGCACTGGGCAGCCGTGAAAGGGAGGGTATCCGGCAGACAATATTCATTAATACCATGCAAAGCGTGAGAAGGCTGCATCCCCAACCAACCTAGTCACATTACAGTTTGTAAGGTCATGCGCATGTGCAATGTACTCAAGTGACTCTCACAGTGTGTTAGCTCCCTCTAGTGGTACGCAAAAGAATCCTGTTCAGTTGCATTTAACTTTTAAGATCAATGCATTTGTATTTAATCTTGAAATACAATTAAAATAGTCAAATTAATATTTATTTGGTTTTCCAATAAAAAGAAAAACATTGACATAAAGGCTTTTTCATTGGATCGCAAATATTATATTGTGTTTCTTAGTCAACAGTATTAATATCCTATGTCCAAATGTCTGTTTTAGTTTTTTCTGTTAAAAAGGGAAAAAAAACGACATTTGTTAATACATGCTTTTTGTTGGACAGCGACATTATTTTACACTGCAACCCATCGCCTGAAATGTTTCTTTGGATTTTTTCAATCCAAAGAAAATAAAAGAATCTCAGAAAATGAAAAGATACATTCAGCTATGGCATTGACAATGAAATGCGCCATTGTAGAAAAAAAATGTAAGAACACTGACAAAGATTACAGAGACATAAAATACAGACATATTGTGTTTTTATATTTTTACATTATAATGTGTTCTCAATGTCGGTCTTCACATTGCCATTTAATTTCCCTTTTTTTTTTTTCCAGTTATTTTGCAAAGCTATTAATACGCCCTTGGATAATTTACCAGATTGTTTTTAGATGAAGCCAAGAAATGGAAAGTCTTTCCCATAGAAATGAAGGAAAAAACAGTTAAGATTTGGGGTGAGGATGGGACAACATTTCTTGAAAGTTGTTTTTGTCAAGACTTTTATAAGCCCGCGGTTCATTGTGGCAGGGAAGCAGCCCAACTTCAACATTATTGCACACAGCACAACAGCAACAACAACAGAGCGAAGGCCGACCGTGACCGCTGCAGTCGAGCTTTTAAGGATTAACCGCACCAAAAGAAGAAGAAAAAAAACAAAATCGCTCTCGGCCTGACGGATATCTGCCGCCGCTTTATTGCTCGCCGAGCGGCGGCCTCCTTCACGATGCGACCGTAGATTAGGAGAGCGGCATAGCATGATGCCGAGCTACACGCCATTTCCGCCGCAGAGAAAACGTTCTTGCGCTCTTTACTGGATAGTTTCCTGTTATCTTGCTAAAGCTGGCCGCTGCAATACCGTGAGGCGCCTTTTGAAATGGAAATCGGCTTCTCTTTGCTGAAGCTATCACGGAAAATTCTGCAGTTGCATTTTAAATGCCAACCCAAACATTATGTTCAACATATACCCTCAACGGACACTTTATTAGGTACCCCTGCACGATGTTTCAGCACATTTTTCACCCATTAGTAACACAGCAGCGCCAATCAAAGCAACATTTTTCAAGTAGGTTCTTAAATATTATTTCAAAAAGGCATTTTTGAGAATATTGAACGCCATACCCCAAATAGACATTTGGTGCTCTTTGCTGAGTAAATGAATACCCCTAGCCTCTTTAATGCAGCATTAAAAAAACACTACACCATTATATAGGAATATCTTTCTGGCCACGCCATTAAAAAAGATTTTTGCAAAAACTAAAGGCCTTACCCTTAATAAATCGCTAATCCTTTCCCCAGAGTACTCACAGTTTAATGTTTTCATAAAAAAAATAAAATAAACGCCCTACCCCTACTAGATGCCTGCTGCGTTCTACAGTCAAGCAAATAAACACCTCTGACCGCTATTAAAGGAATTTGGTGCTAGTAGTTTTAACTCCTTATCCCTAATACCTTTCTGCTCATGACATTTAAAATGAAATCATTTTTACACGGGTCGGAGCAGCTTCTGCTGAGAGGTCCCTATTGTTTCTGTAGAAATTATTATTATTATTATTATTATTGTATTATTGTTATTATTATCCGTAATGATTTGCATTTTTGAGGGCCCAAACATGAACAAAAACTCGACAAACTTTGTACACACATCAAGCCTGGAAAAAACGTATATTTTCAAGTTGCCAAACACGAGTATACAAATAAAAAATGGGTCTGTAGCAGCCCCTGCAGAGGTTTAACAGAGCCCTATCGCGCTACGTTTGACCTAGGACTACGAAAATTGGGAAGCATGTACAAAAACGGACAAAAAAAGATTTAAGTAGCCATACCGTAAAATGTACAGGAAGGGCGTTATGAGTATTTGACTGTACAATTTTGGCCCATTTTTGCATATTTACAGGGGTCATACTTCTGCCGTCTTGGCCTAGACAGTTGACCCGATTGACTTCAAATTTGGGATGTACCTTTTTTTTTTATTTTTAATATGATTCCCCTCCCAATAAACACCTTAATCTTAATAGACACATTGTAGTAGCGAATAAATAAAGTAAATAAAGACGTGTGTAGGTGTGTGTGTGTGTGTGCGTGGGTGTGCGTGCGCGTGCCTTGGAGAGGGAGCGAGGCAGAACGAATACCTGGCATGGTGGTGGGTTCTGTGGCTGTTCTGAAGGACAGGACGCCGGGCTCGGATTTGCCCTTCTGGTTGACCGCCACAATACGGACCTCGTACTCGGTATTCCAGTCCAGTCCGCTCAACACCACATACTCGCTGCCGTGTGGCATGCGGATCTCAGGTTTCCAGTCGGACACGTGCTTCTGAGGAAGGAAGTGGCAGAAAATTGCAAGGGTCGAATTGATTATAATTGAGTGTAAAAGGAAAAAAAAAAAAGGCCGTGATAGATTTGGGAAAATGTTGTATTAAAGTCAAACCGACATTTTCCCACAACCGCACAAAATTGTGACATAAAATACTTCAATGTAAACGATTGAAATTTGGGTTAGTAAGGCATCAACATAGTTCCTTAGCATCAAGATGCCGCAATGTCGGCAAAACTCTACCTTTGTCTAAAGGAAACTCCTTAATGCCGTTCCGTGACATCATGATACCACAAGATGGCACCAAAAAACCCTTTGCGAATCGCTGAATCAGCAAATTGCAAATATGCGGCGAATACTACAAAAAAAAATTAAATGAAATATAGCAACTAGAGAATACTTACAGCCTTGTATCGGACCAGGTAATGCTTAATCGGGGAGCCGCCGTCGTCCTGCTTGATCCAGTTGACCTTAAGAGCGTTGCCCTGATTTTCAACCATGGCCTCCAATTTCGGGGCGCTGGGTTCCCCTACGAAGAGTAAATGAGAGTCACCATTTAACAGAGAGGTTGCCGTAGAAACGGCAACCACGAATAGAAGATGTTTTAGGGCAACCGCAGTAGTGGAGTGAACCCCCATTAAAAAAATAAATAAATAAATAAAAATCTCGAGGCACTTTTAGGCAGTCGTTTGTAGACTATCACTTTGAGGGCATCGCAAGCCTCCTCATTAAGGTCTGCGTCCTGTGAGTAATGACCGCCGGGATGGTGGATAATGAGCCTCCGGGCGTCGATGGACATTAATGCTAAGGAAGTTCGGTTGCTTTGTTGTTTGTTGACCGTCCACGGTGGAAGACGCTCATTAATTATGAATAAAAATATTGGCTCCACCGTTACGTATGAGTCTCAATCTCACTTGAAATATCCTACACGGCAACCCTTGACCTCGCATCTGATCTGTATTTGAATGTTTGCGCCTATGGCGTTTAATATACGGAAAAGGTTAGGTTGTGTTTTGAAATGCGGATTCCGGTTAGTGTGGAGAGCAGCTACAAGTGAATGTTAGAGGAGGGAAGCAGTTAAAAAAAAAAAAAAAAGGCGGCAGGCAGACAGCATTGTTGTCTGTAAGTAATGTTGCGGTTAGCTCCTTTTGTTGTTGTTTTTCTCCAAAGCTCAAATAGACGGACAAAGGTTGTGGGAGAAATAAAAGACAGAAGAAGAGAAGAAGAAGAAAACAACTCCTTCATGCAGGCTCTAAAGTTTTAGGTTGCTCGGCGCAATGTGTAAATGATACCTTTGGCATTCATTTATAAACATACATTCTTGAACGAGGGTTAGAGCTGTGTGGTGTTTCAGTTCTCACAAAATAATTAAAAAAAAATACATACACAGTACTATGCAGTTTTTCCTTTGTGGACATGGTTAGCTGTACAAAACGGTGCTATGCTAACAGGTCAAGTGCTGTTTTTCATCATTGTTTGGGCTTTTAGGGTCATCTTTGCCCACTGAAATGTTTGGAATTGCCAGTAATCGGTTCCAGTCGAACAAAAACAAGAAAATATATACTTAACTTATACTTAAAACATGATAGTGATGACACATGCACACACAGAAAGTCCTGTGAGAATCAAAGCAACAGCACAGAACAGGACGTGGTGGAAAAGGAAGAAGGCGTCGACTTGCATGCAGCAGTTAATGTCATTGGCCGTCCAATCAAATTTGATTCACAAGGAATAGAACGTCAGGAAATTAAAAACGTAAACAATTAAGGCTTATCAGGGGGAACACAATGTTGTTCTGTTCCAAGACAATTTAAAAAAGTGCATTGCAACATAAAACGATTTAAACCTTACTCTATAAACAAGAGAATCATTAAAAAAAAAAAAAAAAAAAATCAGTTATGAGAATCGAGTTTTTTTTTTAACACTGGGATGATTGCATATTGTATTCGTGTGTGCTTCTTGGCAAATTCAAATGAAAACAATTCACAAAAGAGTAACATAAAGAAAAATGCACTTTTGTCAAGGTCACATTCTCTCACTCTAAAATAGTTGCGCTGTGGCAAAAATGTGATGATCGCACTCTTACAAGAATGCACAATGGCATTAATCTTTTCCGTTAGTCAACTGAGAGTCATTTAGACATGAATTGTAGCCGCCATAATGGATTATGGCGGAAGTCATTGGCATGAGCGATGTCTTAATAATGGATGTCGCGTTACAAATGACTACCCGCGAAACTGCCTCGCCTACCAAAATGTGCGCCTTAACAGTCATTCGTCTGCATATAATGAGCAAAAGTTACCTTCTGTTGGCCGGCGATGTCGACATCATCAGCACCATGCAAGCGCCACATGTCAAAGTCACATGATGCACAATCACATGATTGGTCGACGGGGTAAATACGGGGGTGGAACATGAGGGAAGGGTACAAAAAGCAAACATTTTTGGAAATGATGAAAATGTTAACATAAAAAAAAAACAAAAAAAAACAATGTTGCACACAAGTAATGAACACAAAATAAGAAACCCCCAAAAAACCCAAATCGTTGTTTTCAACACAAATAATAAATGAGAGTTTAAAATGTTACTTAAAACAATGTCAATAAAGGCTTTTCGTTTTAGCCTGGAACAAATTAATTCACTTTATGACAAATTTGAGCAACTCGGAAATTAATCGGAGCAGTGTACATGTACACTGATAATCGGAGCATTTTTAACCCCTTCTGATCTAATTCAGGCCTGATTCTTGGATACAAGACAGAGTTCGACCAGAACCATTATTGTTTTATTTATTTTGTCAGTAGCCTACACACCCATAACAGTACACTGGTGCCTTGAGATACGAGTTTAATTCATTCCATAACCATGCTCATAACTCAAAACACTAGTGTACTATATGAGTGTATAGTGTTCCTTTTAACACAGAGAATAGCTCTAGAACAATCTATAATATTGTCCTTTATTAAAAAAACATTTAGTAAAAACATAATTAAATAGAATGTAAAGAATTAAACAGTTTGTGCATAATCATTAATTGTTTGTATTTATATCCATTGCTTAACAACACATCGTCAGTGCTTTTTGTTTAGCATTAAGCTAAGCGGACTTTCGTACGGTTACGTGTAATAATCATATATGTCTTTGTTTTATGTTTAGTTTGACAGTAAACTCCCACAGGGAGGAGCATCAAACCGCTTCAAGTCTCTTTTTTGAAGAATTGAACGATTATTCACTGACCCCTGACAAACAACAACACACATTGCAAGTTTACTGTCTGCATAAGCTGTCTAAAAAGTGTTTGTTATACTGTATTTAATTCTAAAGCCAGTCTACATTTGTTAAGTGTTTCAAGTGTGACGACAATGATTGTTTGTTAGAAACGTGAAGTTAGAGACATACTTGTGTTACATGTGAACTCCGACACCCAATTCTAGACCAAATAGTCGCAGGGAGAACAAGCAGTAGTAGGGAAGTGTTATTTTTGTTGAGGTACTTGTTATTTTATGATCCCTAACCTGCTGGCGCTCACCATCGACACACTGATGCTAACAGAATTCCCTCGGGCCTCCCACCTACTACCGCCGCCATCATCATCATCATCATCATCATCATCATCATCATCATCATCATCATCGTCATCATCGTCATCATCATTATCACTAGTTAATGCCATCAACTTATTAGGCCCCATTAGGCATGAAATACACCAGCGACGTTTCTCTCGCCACAAACATTTTTGCGTAATCTTCACTGGGAATTGGCCCGAGCACTAAATACTGTATCCTCTTGGAAGACTCAAAGCCAAAGAAAAATCAAAAGCCATCTGATTTCACACATCTGTGACCAACTAGAACAGCAGACATGGCGGCGTTTGTTTACTCAACGGCAGATAGGGGGAGGTGTCTATCAAGCACTGAATTGTGTTTGTTTTTGGAATAAATAAAAGTGTTATCAGTATATCACAAGCGGAACTGGAGATTTAAACAAATTAAGAAGGATTGTTTTGGAGAACTGCGGTAAGAAGCGAGGCTCCCCAGAACATAAACATGGACACACACAATATTGTCACGCCTCTGTGGTTATGGATGTTTTGGTTAGCAACAGAGTTCAAATTGGCTCATCCGTTGACTTGAATGTCTGTTGTCAATAATCGCATCAAGGAACTGAGAAAATGTCTGGCAATTTTCCGTCCTGTTGGGAACAAGGAGGTGTCCATTTGAGGGAGCGTTTTTTTTCTTTTTAATTGGATGACACACTAATTGGGGCAGAGTGTCCATTAATTAGACAACCCCTATTTGAGGAAATATGCTAAGTTGGATTTGAAACACCCATTTTATTTGTTCCAAATGGAATTTGTCTTGATGGTTCCTCAATTAACATGCAAGCAAATTCAAACATAATTGGAGCTGAGTTACTCGACCTATTAATATACCTCCATCAACCTTTCACAAACTTTCACAAATGCATTCCAGTTTGATACATTACATGTTAACATCACTCCAGCAATATTCGACAAATGTCACACAAAATCCATCAATTTCAATGCAGTTAGTCAATCTGCCCCTAAGCTAGTCCATTTGCGTGTACTGTATTATACTAGCGCTAGCTCACCACACCAACGGCAAGCAAGTTAGCGACGGCAATGACGAGCATGGTGGCATACTCACTAAGCGCCATACTGGTGGTGGCAATAAAGGGCGGAGCCTCTGATGACGCTGAAAGATGGTGGAACATGTTGATTGGTATTTGCTATACTGCGAGAGAATTGTACGTTTTTAGCATCTATTAGCATGTTAGCGCAAGTCTTCAAAAGGCTCGACCACATACGTAGCAGCAAAATGACAACTACTGTGCTGTTCAAATGTACAGTATGTATATCAATAAGTACAAAGTCTTTTTGCGAATTTTATATAGCGGCCAAACCTTAATAAATGACAACTAAGAAAATAATCTTTTGCATTTTTTACCAGCCACATGTCCAACTCTAAGCAGGAGTTGATAAAAAACAGGCCACTTTTTCTACCATACAAATTTGACTTTGATCCAACAAAATGTGCATCTTAAAAGCATAAACATTAAAAGAACTAAAAATAAAAATGCGCTCCTACGAGCGCTAACAAGCGCCGTAAAGATTTGTGGGACTTGGAGCTCTTTAAAGCGTAATTCTTACGGGGGATATTTAAATGCAAAGATGTCCAGCCTTTAACATTACGACCGGTAAGTACCTCATTGATTTCCTTATGATAATACACCTCGGTTCCCAGTTGCGTGTACCTCATTTAACGACCTCGCTCCACGCTAACGAGCTGAATTTGCAATTTACTGGCCGACAGGAAGAGATGTTAAGGAGGAGGAATGCTAAGGGGAAGCTAAGCTACAGTTTCATTCTAACTTCTTCATGCTTAACAAACCTTTAGAGAAATGGAACGGAATGCCATCTGGAACAAAAACATCGACGTGATCGCTTGCCGCTCGTTCTATCAAAAGCGTGTTTTGGGCAAGAAGGGGCAAAGAAAGCGGACAGGACAGGAGTCGACAGAGCAAACTTACGTGTGAAAGAAAGGCCTGAGAGGTCCGATTGGAAAACACAACAGATGGAAACCGCCGTGAAAGAGACGCACACAAACAAACAAAAAGAAGAAGAAACAGAGACAATGAAAATGACATGTAAGAAAAGTCCCAAATGAGGCTTTGGGAGATGACTGGAGACGCGAGAGGCTTTTGAATCGACATTACCGTGGAAAATCTCATAAAGTGAGCAAGGTGTCGGGGAGAGTCTATAGGAAGAACAGACGGATGGAGGGCTGGTATGGATTTAAAACAAAGAGTCAGAGGTTTATTTATGAGCTCTTGTGAAGGGGGCCTGGGAAAACTCAGTCGTGGATCAATATGTTAAAAGAACCGTGTCTGGGTGTATGTGTGAGCTTTAGACACGACGTGTTAGCGCTACAAAATAGCTAGCATTTGCCGCCAAGAAGACAAATTATGAACCGAGTTCTTACAATATACTGTACCTGTATATATTTTTTGCTACTAACGAGACGATGTTGTCCGGAATCATGAGAACAGTGATTGTTCTGTGTAGCACACAAATCACTACTAGTGGTAGGCGAAAGCGTGAAAATCATCGGTACAGTTAATGTTCAAACTGTGCGTCATATCAAATAATATGAAATATACTACATAGGGATCAAACCTATGTCTTGTTTATGATCTCGGTCATGGCGTTGTTGCTTTGAGAGCGACGATTCGAGGAAAGAAAAGGCATTTCTGCAAATAATAATTACAATAGCAATCACGCTAATAGACGCCGTGCCCCAATTGGTAGCCTGTTGCCTCATCTACTTGAAACATTTCGAGCTGACATGTCCATGTTTATGTTCCCGGGACCGACTTATCAGTCCTGTTTTTGCTGTAGTGCAGTGTTAACAGTAAGCAAAGTAAATATGCAAATTCATTGTAATTATATATTCCAACTCTGTTACGACAACAACACAAAGGCGCAGGTCAACCAGAAAACTGGATGTATTTCAACTCGTTTCATTTGGCTCGCAAGACAAAACAATTATAGTGTTCTAGCGATAAAGATATTTACTGACAGCCTTATCAAATAATTGATCAGAAATGTCGTCAAAGGCTCATCTTGAGCCAATGGGATGACTAAGCCTCGCGTCACATGTATGTTGTGATTTTGCCCTTGTGAATAATAACATTTTCTATGCCTCCTTTTATATTCATAAATGGTGGTATGCTAAAAGCTTTACTCATTTTTAGAAAGCCTTCATTCAAAGAGTAGTTTTTGTCAAAGCTCGCGATCACCGCAGTGACGAGCCTAGCCGAGGGAAAAGTACGCGACGAGGCGACATTTCAGGGATCAAATGGAGGACGGGTACGTACGGATGGGTCCGGTCTTGAACCTGACGGCCGCGCTGCTCTCGCTTTCGCCTTTGCCGTTGACGGCGGACATCTTGACCTCGTAGTTGGTGTCTGGCGTCAGGCCCCCGATGGTGATTCTGGTCAAGTCTGGTGAGGGAAAGAAAAAAAAAAAAAAAGGCAACAGTGTTACAAACTGTTCATCTGTTCAATTGTTTTCAAAGTGTTCAAAATGTTCTTTTTTTTTTTTTTAATTTGAAAATTGTAGGCCGTAAAATTCACTATTCATTCATTATTTTTTTGAGTAATAGCTTTTTTTTCTCCTTTTTTTTTGGTTTACACGTTTCAGTGGTGCATAAAGTCCACATTTTAAATTCATGCATAAAAGAGCATAGCCTAGATCCCCTAGATACGTTTGTTTGCCTGGAGGAACCAGATCCAACTATTAAATGATCACATCGACTTTATTTACACAGGAGGCGTTAGCATCAGTCTGCTTGTGGGTTACAGTCAACGGAGTGTTTGTTTATGCAATATTCAACTCAGGCGGTCTCGAGGCAAGGATGGTTTTGGCTCTCAATTCTAAATCAGTCAAATGCACTTTCAGCCAATTTCACAAAACAAATCAGGAAGTATCAATCTAAGGCTACACATTACGAGAGCTGTGTACAGCATTTATGTAGTCAATAAATCTTAGTTTTGATGGACACCATGTTTACAAATTTGCTAAAACTGAGTATTTTTCTTTTTCTTACAAAGGCTGTGAGTAATCCAGGCTTTTCTATTGGACTCCGTTTGAACGTGTAGGTGTACCTGTGGCAGTACTTCTTTTAAACATGTGATGGCAGTCCTGCTTTGTACCAGTGAGAGACAGCTGAGCCCCAATGTACACTACAGGGTACCTTACAAAAATGTCGACATTTTCACTCAGGGGTGTAGTCACTTTTGTTGCCGGCGGTTTAGACCAGTTGAAACATTAACAGCTGAAACTGACACAGTTTTACAAGCTGAAATTTAGCATTATAGCAAAGTGTCATTTCTTCAGCGGCGTCTCATGAAAAGATTTGGTAAAATATTTGCAAAAATGTGAGGTTTGTACTCATTTTTGTGAGACACCGCACGTGGTTGTCGTCCAAATCTTGCCCGGTAGTGTAAACATGGATGCACACAACATTTTGGAGCGACCATACGGCCTCCACACTATTTCATATGAGTGACTTGATGTGCTTTGGCAGGTGCTGCTGTTTTTGCTTGCAACAGCGTTTAAATGGGGTCAAGGGTTCATTCGTGAATTCATCTAAGAGCCTTGTTTGCGTGCTTTGGTCGGTGCTGCTGTTTTGGGTCACAAATGGGCTCAACGGCTACCTCTTAAAGGGGAAGTCAAAGCAAACATTTTTTTGGAGTGCATTTCGCTACTCAATTTATATTCCACAAACGCAATATTAATCAGAATGCCGTGTTTCAACTAGCGAGCCTGCTGGGAATATATTCTTGAAAAAAAATACGTTTGGGTTGACTTCCCTTTTAAATCTGTGTTCCTCCAATATGCTTACATAATTGGAATCTCTTTCGTTATGAGAAAAGGAAGGTGTCTATTGTGGTAAACGTGAGGCGTTTATTTTTCAAATGAATGTCAGTCAGCTATTTGATGAAATAGGGATGTGATGACAATTGAAGAAAATCCAGGTCTTGAGCTTTCAGAATGCTTTAATTTTATGCCTGTTTTGGTCAGCCTTTTATTCACCCACAGTGAATTTTATGATGTCATTACAGTTAAGCACCAACTGGGGCTTTATTGATTTAATTAAAGGGGACTGTTGGGTGTTTTTTGCAATACTGAAGGCCATTCCTGTTATTCCCGAATTTACCAATGGCTGTCGAGCGTGTGCACACAGCGAAATGCAAAGTGCATCCCTCGGAGAGCTTGTGTTTTTTTTTTGCTTAGCACATTGGTTTACATGACAGGTGGCTCTCGGGAAGTGAGATGAGAGCAGCCAGCAAGTAAAGCCTCTGACAGATACGCCCCATGCGGCATACAGGACAGGAAGCATCCAGATATGGCAGCGCCACCGCGTCTCGGCGGGACCGGGCTATTATCTGGGGCCTGAGCCGACTGTCATCTCAGCCTCGCTCTCGGCCAGACGTTGGGCTGCGTGCAACACTGTCATGTTTGGATTAGCTCCTGGTGATAGCTCAAGTGTTATCTGCCCCTCCTTCTGTCACGTCAACGAATCATAATTTTTGTTTATCCGCAAAAAGTTGACAGAGGGAAGTGTCGGGCATTGGCAGTACAGTTTCTATCAGGTTTTGACTGACCGTAGTTGCAGTGATTCTCAATGTGTGGTTCGCTGTCGTGGCACGCAAAAGAATCCCTCAATTTAATTTTAAAGATGAGCCGATTCTCCCGTCAAGACTTCCGACGCACCCATCATGCGTAACGGGGACGTGTGCACAACAGAGGCGGGGCCCTTTGAAATCTGAGGGTGCCTCTTATTCCCGTGAATTCCATCGAGATACATTTGGAAAATATGTCACACTTTAAATTTGTGAAATTAATTTCCACAGTAGATTCGGAAGTTATTCTAGTCGTCGCCGGTGATGTGTGCACCGCTCATCTAACAGGCTACTTTGTGTTTTCGCATTGTTTTTTTTCTATAATACAGGTAATTTAATCAGAATAATGTGCACATGACTGAACGCATGTTTGAAGCGGGTGCATCAACAGAAAAGCAAGTGAGTGTTGATCAGTGTTGCCCAGCAACCATGCTTGCGCGTCACGCCACACATGCAAGCGAGTCACTTCAATGGATTTCAAAACAAATAAATAAATAAATGGAAATAAAAACAAATTATTCTAAATCTAACTCACCACGCTGATAATTATGATAATTGTAGTTGTTTGTGATCGCCGCTTTTAAAGGTTAAACGTTGTTTACGGAAGTAAATGTGGTCCAGCGTGTCGGGGCATTTCCAAAGTGAAGCGATTAGGTAGGAGAAATAAATGCACTATTTGGGGGAAATTATGAGGCGAGGCTTTTCTATCTCATTTCATGGAGACCGTGGGTAAAAAAATGAATCGATCTGCACCGTGGCTGAATTTCTACTATCACCATAAATGTTCAATTTATGCTTCATGTTTCAAGTGGGATTAAATTAAAGTCAAATATAAAGTCAATAGTATTACTCAAAACAATTTTGCAGATTCGATCCCGTGCTGCCAGCACTCTCCCTCTGCCTGCGCGGAGTGCATTTTGGGCTCCGGATGACGTCAATGTCGGATATACAGTATGAGACCTGGCCATTCAGACCGCGGTCGCATTGTAAAAAATCGGATACGTATCCGATTTAGGACCACATATGAAAGCGACACAGGTCGGATTTGAAAAAATCGGAATTGAGCCTGCCATAAAAAAAAAAAAAAAAATCAGATAAAGGTTGCATATGGGCAAAAAAATCCAATCTGGGTCGCATTTGCATGCGGTGTGAACCTAGCCAAAATGATTTTTTTCCCACGATTGTTTCACCTTCTGTGGCATCGTAGTCCCTTCCGGTCCAGCCGTGGCCGTCGAAGCGCCATTCTACCCGATATTTGATGATGGGCACACCTCCGAAAGAGTCAGGCTCGTCAAACTCCACCACAGCCGAGCCGGAGAAAGGCTCAACTCGTTGGATCTCTGGCGATGATGGTACTTCTGCAACACAAAAAACCAAAATCACATCATAGATATGAAATTTCAGCATTGGAGCATTACATCATAACACTTGGTGATTAAAATGTTCGAAACAGGCAAAAAAAAAAAAACAGCACAGTAATCATGTATGGAACTGCTATGTAATATTTTAAACCAACAATATTGGCATGAATTAAGTGAATTTTATCTTTTTTTTTTTTTTTGCAGTGTTTCAGTTGCTTGGAGCATAAAATTGAAAAGATCGACCAAAAGTGGTGCAGACTTTGGAAACAAAGAGGTTCGTTTACCGTGCTGCAATGCAGCGTGAGGGTAGTGGTATGTATGGTGAGCAGAGAGCAGATCTGGGGTGGTATACTGCCTCTGAAGGGGAAATATTACTGACTTGATAATCCAGTTATGTTTTGGTGCCGTTTATACATAATAGCTACATGGAAAAAAAAAAATGCAGGGTCGACTTAAGGCCCCCAATTCTCTCCGAAAGGGGCTATTGTCAGCGGGGATGCTAACCGACCCATTGGTTTGTGATGCAAAATATTCCTCTTCCACCTTGAAATTGTAGTGACCGCTACATTTCACCTGACACTTAATGTCAAATTGTTTCTTTAAAAGGCATCTTTTATCTATTTAGTTGTTTTAGGCATCTCGGAGCAGCCCATAAAGAATATAAATGGCTACATGGGTGGGTAGTATGTTACGCATTGGCATCCGATTATGTTACTACGGTAAATCTCACTTCACCGTGTTTGGCCAAGGTCTGCAACGTCCTCCCCTCTGCCTGCGGGAGGAACATTTTCAAGGTGGAGAGTTGCCACGGCCAATCCATCACAGCAAGCATCCCAGTGTGATTTCCAATGCAGTATCATAACAATGTGTCACATTTCCATATATCCTCACTCTTTATTAACCTGTCCTTTGGAATCGTACATTTTATCGGTAAAATCTAATCAGCATTGGACCGGGTGCCATCCGTCTTTCCATATTCAATACTGCTTATCATGTGCTGTCAATAACAGCAACAAAACTGCCGCCTCAATGTAACGGAAGACCTGTAATATATTGTGGAATATCCTTGACACACAGTTGGCATCCTTCCTCATTATGACTGATACTACCTCCATAGGCGGAATATTGTGGGGTCAACTTCATGGTCCCATTCAGGGATGGTGCTGTTGGTACAAATTAACAACACGGTCACAAATCCCAGTCCTGTTATTGCAAAATACTACCTCTGAATATAACCGGTTCAACTTTGTACTTCCATTCCGTGTTGCTTCTGACTGTGCAGAATATCAACATAGAACAAACAATTTGCGCCCTACATTGATCCCAGTTGTAAAACTTCACAACGCAGTCCTGGCTTCACAAACTATTATTACGCGCAGACAGTGTCGTGCGGTGCTGTGGCTCTGATAAGGCTTCCAAAGGTAGGAACATCCCTGGGTCAACTTCATAGCCCCGTTCCGCATCTGTGTCACGTCAACGTAATGGCTTGTTGGACGAAGGGCGAAAGGGTCAATCCTGTTTACCCTTTAACATACTGCAACATTTGTGGACTACGCAAGTAGACTTCAGGAGCTGGATAAAAGCGACATGAGCACCAGCAAGCAAATGTCAGCCGGAAGCTCTCGAAACCAGAACCTCGCTTTGTCAAGTGACGGAAAAAAAACCACAAACCCGCTTGGATGAGGAGAAACTCCTTGGACTCGGTCCCCATCACATTGGTTGCCGTGCAGTTGTAGCTACCAAAGTCACTCTGAGATTCAGGGGAAACCTGAACAGACCATAACATCACAATCAGGCTTTTGAAATGTGACAACAGAGATGTTGTGCTAAGTGTTACCTCCAGGTAGCTGTTGCTCTGCGTGCTGTAAATCTTCACGTTGGTGGTGTTGACAGAGGGTACCTGGAGGCCGTCTCGGAACCAGGTGACAGAAGCCCCGGGGTGGGCCTCCACCTCGCAGCTGATGTTGGCCGGGTTTCCCTCCCACGTGTACACCGTCACCACTCCGAGAATCTTTGGGGCGTCTGCAACGTCACACCATGGCTACATGGTTAGCGGCTCACCTGGACGATTTGATTCTTTATTATAAATCTTCATTTCTCATCGATATGCTAATGACCCCAGAAGACGTGCAAGAAAACTAATAAGTGCTCTCAATAGAGAAACTATTACTCCGTTCATTCTTTTTGTGGAAAATCCACAGGGTGAGCGGAGTTCAGTGAGCTAAATGTGAGCATGCTGAGTCTTTTATTGCACATATTTCATTTCCCTCAAGACACCCAGCGGTGCTTGTTATGGTTACCGGACTGAAAAAACCTTGTAAGAAATGTTCGGCAAATGAATGGTCATTAATGCTGTTCAAGCGAGGCAAGTGTCCATTTTTAAAATGGAGAAGCAATATTTAGACAAGTTCATCACCTCGACGAACAGCGTCCGCTAACTTGCATGGCAAAGGGTTTGACATGCGAGTCACGTGGTGAGTTGAAGTTTAAATAAAGGCCAACGGGCTTGAGCTTTCTCCTGACTGGAAAAAGAAACGCTCGGTTGATCTCAGTGAGCTATTGCGAGTCTTATTGATTTGTCTGCCAACTGGTGCAAACAACAATAGTTGAAGGTGGGGGGAAAAAAAACCCCTGAAAAGTTGCCTGGATGCTGTCAAACTCGATTTCGCGGTAGCTCATCGTGGAAGATTCCGAATTGATGAGGTATCACGCTTAAAGAATGTCAGCGTCTGAACTCAGTCCACCATGATATTTGAGGTATTCCACACTTGACTCCAGTTAATATCTATGTGGAGCTCTCATTGATAGACCAAAGATCATTCCTGACATTCTGCTTTTGCCGGATGAAGAAAGATGGTAATAATCTTGTTTGTTTTTTTTGTTTTTTTTACTTCAGCGAGTTCTTGTTCTGCTACTGAACAACAATCAAGGAAAGCTTTCGGAGGTGGTTATGTAGAGTTCTTGCTTGGAGGGAAAGAAATAACGCAGACAATTAAAGACCTTGGGTTAGCATCAATTGTGTTCTTCTGCCACACAGCCATTGAAGAATCCCTGAACACTTTTGGAGATTGGTTAAGGATTGTGACTGCTGAAAAGGAACCGGGTATAGATTTCATCTTAAACCTCAGCTACATTTTATGCGGAATTGATGGTGTTATCTGAAATCAATTGGATTCTCGCTCCTCCCCTGAATAATAACCAATGAATGTTTCACGAGGATGGGCTGAGGAGTGTGACTGGTGAATTGATGTAAACGGAATGAAGTGCTGATCTAAACTTTTACGTTTTACGCACGTTTTATTCGAAATCGAAAGTGTTCTTCCGTCAAGGTCATGGAAACAACCATGGGGAAGATCGGCAAAGACTTAGTAGATGACTCAAAGCTTGGGAATCATTGTCTTAAAGAAAAACGAATAAAAAAAGGGGAGATAATTCCTCAACGTTTGTATGGGTCCTGGGTTTAACATTAGGACTACTTGAAGCAAAAAAAACAAATCTTTGGCCTCGAATAACTCGGAGTCTGGATCTTCAAAACTGAAATTAGTCGAAAATCGATTGGTCAGGAGGACTTACAGCGAACCTCCAGGTACACAGGCTGGTTGTCCTGACCGATGGAGTTGCTGGCGGTGCACAGGTATTGTCCGGCGTACGTGAAGTCGACGTTTTTCAGGAGGAGGGACGACACCCGGGCGTGGCTGCGGACCACGATGTTTCTGTCGTGGCTCTGCGAGCGAGGAGAGAGAAAGGAAACCGTGAAGGCCACACCACGCATCGATTCTGTTTACATCGGAAAACCATGCAGAATAACCACTTCCCTGGAAAGAAAGAAATGCTACAAGTTAATAGTGGACTCTGTTAGAAAGAATGCAACGGAGAAATTGGTGCAATGAACACAAATTTAGAAATATTTGTATCTATTTTCTGTGCAATCGTTAGTTGGTGGGCTTCTTTCTGGTTGGTGGTGGATGACATAAGATGTTATGAATGAATGGCTGGAGCAAAATCCTCAATCTTTACATTTTCTTAAAATCAAGTCATTTATTTGCAAGTTGTAATGTTTTAAAAATGAGTTAGGAATTGTATGAAACTGTTTTGGTATCATAGTTTTGTGATATATTTACATAGGCAGATATCTAAGTATTACTTTTTGGACATCCATGGCTCTTAACTAAGATTTTCCGAAATGAAGGCCTTAAGTATCTTTCAAAATTCTACTTAATTAAAATTTGTTCACTTATGTTAATCAGCTGATAAGAAAGAGGTCAATCCAAACCACAACATAACAGGAAAGTTTGAAGTCAGTGTTTCAAGTTGTTGTGCAGATAAGGTCAATTTAGATGCAATAATTAGATTACAGTGCATTAATAAATCCTGACAGCTACTAACTATATACATTCACACACACACACGGGAAATTGGCGTAAAAATCATGTGTACGCTTTCGATTACTACTCAATCAACATTAACATGAATTTTGTACAAAATCCGCCTTGCATAATTAACGCAATTCATTTGCGCTAATGAAAAAAATGCTGCTTCATCCCGTGAGTTGCCATTAGCCCGTTTTTAATCGGCATGGTGCGTCCGTGTTCATGCCGATAAGCTGTCAATTGTTGACACATACATACATGCCGAATAAATATGAACAGAAAGGCATTTGCAATTATATATATATATATATATATATATATATATATATATATATATATATATATATAAAATGCTGTTAGTGTGAGCTGTCGTTGCGAGGTAGGCTTTCAGCTTTCAAACATGTTTTATTTTCAGCCTGCAATATGGCGCTTCTCCATTATTCATCGTCCTTTTTTTCACCCCCCACCATTTTGAGAACTTAGTAACTAGCTAAACTATTAACTTGTACTGATAAGCAGGATGAATTTAATTTCCTTCCCCATCGGCCCGGTTATCGGATTGATCTAAAAGATTATCCTGACTGATTTATACGGATCCGTGGACAGCCTTGATGTAGGTTAAATGAGAGACTTGGTGGTTGACTGTCAAAACGACACCGCTCGAAAGAAAAAGAGAGCTGCAGTTGAGGTGCTCTTTCAGCCTTGTATTCAACAGCACAAACATAGTCACACATTTAAAATGAAACCACAAGGAAGGAACGTGGAGATCACGCCGGCCAACCCGACTGACTTCAGACACCTGACGTCACTACCTAGGGCAACGCCCCCTACATTTTTGGGTGACTGGAAAGATTTAATGGCATTTTCGATTCATTTGGGAAAATTGATTTGGTCACTGAACCAATGAAATTCGTAAGTCAAGGTACCACTGTAGTTAGTACAACGTCGCCAAAGTATAATCCTGGAAAACTGTGCTTACAAGTCACACAAAAATGGATAAAAGGTAACGACAGGATGTCATTCATTCACACTTCTGACGAGGGCTTGTCTGAATGCCGCTGAGATTAACGAAAGATCCAGGCAGGTTGCAACGATCAGTTGCTGGTCGACTTTATGTGTCAGCTCGCTCCTTGAAACATAAACGCCACTCGCGTGATGAGGTTGTCCGGGACTTTACAACAACGCTTGCTGGCGGCCTTTGATTGATGATCTGGTAGACGCGTTCAACCGGAGAGCAGCGCTATCAGCGCCCTAGCTAAAGATCGGGCAAGATCAATGACAATGCGATCGATGCGAGCGCGTGAATCAATAGGTGATTTTCTGTGGTGGTACAGCTAACGATCAAACAGGGTTACAGTTCCCCTAATTACACTGTCATTTCGGGAAAGTCCTGAGCACCAACGTATTGAAAACATTGGGATTAAAAACACGATTTCAATCGTGGCTTTAATGCCCTCTACCCTGTCAAGATAAGAACACAGAAAGAGCAGTACAGACTGTAAAGGTCACCACACTTTTCTTTCAGTATCAACACTCATCTACTGGCAAAGGGCAACTCTTGATGTCTAAATCTACTTGACTAGCTAGTGGTCTAAAAATGCCAAACGGGAACCAAAAAGAAATACTAGAGACTAACTCCAACAGTATGATGAATGTAACATTGATCAGGGAAATGTGCACAAAAAACATCCCAGAAAGTGAGTTTGATAGATGACTCGGAAATTAAGTAGCGCCTTATCTTGTTTGCCAGCGCTCTCTGCATGTTAGCCTAAGTTAAGGTCATTCATCAACTTTGATAAAATATTGATGGATTTGACGGATGTTTGGAATAAACTAAAATCTGAGGAAAAAAAAATACAATTTCTATTAAAAAAAAAAGTATCTATCATTTCCATATAAATCACCAAGATATAAATCCCCTCCGATTTTATTGCAGTCATAAAACTTTAAATTCTCACTAGCCTGCAAAATGACAGTTCTCAATGGCGCAAATGTTTACCCACCCTTGGGCTAAAAGCTCACGCTTTCAGTATGTACGGGGGGGGGGGGGGGGAAACTGCCTTTTTTATTTACATGTAGCCATTGCCATGAATAAATAAAATATTTTCCCCCCAAAAAGAAGAAAAGCTTTTGACAACATTGGCAGTAATAGAAGAGGAATCAACAACATTCTTTTAGGAAGAAGGCAAAATGGGATACCAACAGAAATTCCAGGTCCATGCAAATTTGTAGTGCAGCGGTGAACCGAGCCGAGGAAGAACCAATTCCATTTTGGCACAAAACCAGATAAAGTCGGTACGGTCCGATCAGAATGGCATCATCCGCCCATTTAGAAGTCCTTTGAAAACCAAGAAGCAGTCTGTTAACTAACAGGCCAAGGGATGAACACAAAAACCTTTTGTCTCAATCTGTCTTGAAACTTGGTGAAGCAGCATGTGGCTCATTATCCAAGGTTGTTTTTGTACACTCTGTTCCAATTACCTGAAAAAATGTGGGCCATTATGATAAGGCTTCTGACGTGTAAGGCAAGTAAGTACATTGGCTGGTGTGCAAGAAAAGCTTTCTGCTGGGTTGTGTTTTTATAAGGCACAGCAGACGGCATTTACGCCGATGGACGGGCGTCAACCCCGCAATTACCCCACCAGACCGTTGCAGAACCGAATAATAAAAACCTTGAAGAAAGGGCCCAAAAATTGTGAAAAGGTCCACTTTCAACAATGAACACAACGGATGACATTAATAAGTGTGGTACGTGACTAATGTGAACACAGTTAGTGGTCGTCTAACAGCACGCACGCTGAAAGTGGGTTGAGTGGAAACACTTGGGGGTGGTGCTCTAGCGTGTTAAATCTGGGGCCCGTGCAACTACGGCTACGGCTTTTTTTAGTCACCATACCTCGTATTGGTCGGGCCGCGTCCACGAAGCCTGGAGAGGACAAACACACAAAAACAACGACACAGTGGGGCTTTCGTCAAAGAGTCACATGGGGGGGGGGGGGGGGGGGGGTTGTGGGACATACAGCAATGATTTGGAAAATTGGGAACCAAATGTGATATTAGTACATTTGGGAGAAGCCGAAAAATGACCATGACTCCAAGAGACGCTTCATACCGTAGTACGGATAATTACAATTTGTATGTTAGTAGCAGTATACTGGATCATTAACCTATGCTAATGCGGCAATAAAGTAATACAGTTACTATTTGTATTAAAAACACTTCTATGACACTGTAGGGCAAAAGATGAAAAATAACTGTGACTCCCAGAGAAAGTAAATATGGTAGTAGGGATGTTCCATCCCACTTTTTTTTTCAGACTGACACAAGAACGAGCATTCACACCGAAAACTCACCAAGTGCAGATACCTCTAGTACTTTTGGTATCGCCCATGTGTCAAACTGTCACAGTGTAGCGCCAACTACTGCCAAGGAAGACTTACTCAATGTCAGATTTTTTTCTTAGTATTGGTGGCTTCTATTGGCAGCGAATACCCGATCACTTAAAATAAGGCCAGTATCCGTCCAACACTAATACCTGCCATTGATATTTGCCCATCCCTATACGGTAATATTGACAATTAAAATTTTAGCATAAATTATCAATATCAGCAGAGACACAAATTTAGTATTTTTTTACTCTTCAAACTAAGCCCTATTCGGAAACACACTTCAAAAAGGTAAAAAAAAAAAAAGGAACCTTTCACCATCATACTGTACATACGATCAGTGAAAGCATACCATACCATCAAGAAGACCCACTGCGCTGAAAACTCGTATTACCCTTTCAAACGCCCATTGTACTGTCCTGTGCTATTACGACAAAAACGTGTGTTTGCAGGGAAAAGTGCCACTTGGATTCATACCCGACGGACGCCCCCCGTCGACTCCCTGCGTCACTGCTAGCGTGGCTGCAGATTTCCAGCACTCACATTAATTTAGAGGTCGCTGCATTCATAGTGGTAAAAAGAAATCACAACTGTCAAGTGTCGGTCGCATACACTTGAAAGAAATTTCACATGCTGACTTTTGGGGGGGAAAATAAGTGACATTTCAGAAGCGAGACTGACCAACCGTCTTTATGACCCCCCGGCAAGCCATCTTTGTAACCGTTGATCTAATTACCTCAGTCAGCATGCATTCTTCAGACGAGATGTGACTCAGGTTTCCCCTCTAAGTCCAGCCTTTCTCCTTATTTTACGACAAGTCAAAACGATGTGAGAAAAAAGTTCTAAATTATGACAAACCAGTTCTACAAATGTTTTAAACAAATATTAATTGGAGTTTTCCCAGCCTATTTTTTTTTACTATTAAAATTCAGACAGCCTCATGATAATAGCAGACATTAGAAAAACCCACACAACTTCATTTTTGTAACATTGTGACTTTTTTTCATGTTATAATGAAGGACATTTTTTTGGGGGGCAACTGGTGATTTATTTGCTTCAGTCGGCATGTATTCATCAGCTGTGCTTTGATTGTGTTTCTCTTTTGGAAAATAATTGTACCATATTTAATTTCAAATCATCAACAAACTGGCACTGAGGTCCCTCAAGTTTTAAGCGATGTATTCTTAATATTGAAATCACTTTGACTCAATATTTTAATCCCCATCAAGGGCTTTTTTTCATGTCAATTTCCTCAAATTTTATCTTCTAACGGGAGCAATTAAAAAGCAGTAAAGTCTTACTTGTACCCTTTACGAGGTTAAACTGCTTGGAAATTAGAGCGTAAGAGCGGAATTTCATTAAGCAAATGACGCAAGTGGCTGAGGTTCCGGTTTTAATCAGGCAATACAGGGTTTAACATCGCTCAGTGTGATGCCGTGCAGTCGTACAACTTCAATAATAAATGTGTAGTCTCTGACTGCATCATTCAAAGAAGGAAGGGATGGATTTCTTTTCTTCGGCTAAATGTGCGAATTGAGGAACTTGTTTTCATTTTTTAAAATCATATACTGAATTGCCGTAACATCCTCTATGGAGCAGGAAGTACATAAAAGCCGTAAAAACAAATGCACTCTTGCATTTTTAAACCTTTTCAGGTACTTTTGGGCCTTGGTGGAGGTCTGTGGATCCTACTTTAGTTATCTTAAAGGCAGAGAGTTGTGATAATATTGTCCTAGAGAGTATATGACATAATTATAGCGGGCAGTCTTTAGACCTTTGTTGGTTGGTTGGTGGTTTTGGTTGTAGTGAGCTAGTTAGCCAAGTTAACAGTATTAAACTGATTCCCCAAAACATTTAAATGAATGCAGGAATTCAGTAACCTAATCTACAATGTGGTCGTTGAACCCATTCGTAACGTCATCCTCCATAAACCAGGAAGTGGTCTGCTAGCTAAAACGGAACAATCTTAGTTTGTGTACATTTTTTCTCAACGTTGATGCTAGTTCTTTGCCTAGTTAGCCTGTTGGACTAACAGCTAACTAATCAGCAAGCGCTACACTGTTTGAGGAACTATTTGTGTTGGCGGGGTCGAATAACTGTTCAAATAAATCATAATTTGTCGTAGCTTATTAATGTTACCTAATGAACGGCGACTGTAGAACTACGACATCACTCCTTCTGATGCTAACATTAGCACCGATGTCCGTGTTTGCTACAACAGGTTTCCCATGAAGGTGTTATGATATTGGTTTAGTGTCTGCAATGTATTGTGGATTATCATTTTACAGTACGTTTCAGACTGCTAATTTACAATGTTGAGCACAAGTAATAGAATTTTCACATGCCACATCCAACCTTGCTCTCCAACCTCACCTGCTCCCCTTCGGAGAACATCCTGTTTTGGAAGCTCCAGGAGATGGAAGGCGTTGGGTCACCCGAGGCCTCGCAGGTCAGCGTGACTTCGTCGTCAAACTCGGTCGCCGTCTGGTTGTTCAGGTAAGTAATCTTAGCTTGCACTAGTTAGAAATAAAAAAAAAGTAAACCCATGAATAATTATATTCCAGTCTTCTTTTAATCATGTGTTCATTGATAATCAGCACATGGATGAATGTTCAATTATTGAGGGCTGTTTTTCAGCAGCTTCCTGAGCACAAATGAATCAGGGAGCCGCGCCGAGGACATCAGCGCTAAAAGATAAACAATGCTTGCCTGAAGAGTCGGAAAGCTGCAGATGGGACCACACACCCACAGGAGTGCATGTCGTTTCGAGAAAGAGATTTAACTCATTCACTGCCATTGACATATTTATTTGTCTTTTCACAGTCCAGCCATTCAATCTCGGGAATTTAATGATATTTTTTTCAAAAATTTTCAAACGTTAGGGTAAAAGAGGGTCTAAAAATGTCTGGCGGTGAATGAGTTTAAAAGCACATTAAATGGTTAAAAAGCAAAACTTTTAAACCTT
Organism: Filicampus tigris; assembly: GCF_054856515.1. NCBI lineage: Eukaryota > Metazoa > Chordata > Actinopteri > Syngnathiformes > Syngnathidae > Filicampus > Filicampus tigris. The sequence continues at coordinate 12,650,180 of NC_141233.1, read as the reverse complement.
ATATGGAAAAAGAGGCCACTAATGACAATAAAAACAAGTACTGTAATGGTAAAAAAAGCATATGTCTATAAAAAAAATAGATCCTATTGTTGGGACTTTATTTTTCTGTTTCTGTCTTAAAGCATGAACAGTGATGTTATGACCATATTTAATGGTAGATATTCAAAGGTAGAGTAGGTTTTTTTGCCCTTTTCTACTAATGCACTAAAGTGAACTCATTTTTTTTCTTACCAAACACATTGAGACTGACTTCCTGGCTCATCTCGCCCGCCTTGTTCCTGGCTATGCACGTGTAATCTCCTTCATCCACTTTGATGACATCCTTTATCACCAGCTCGGAGCCGTCCTCATTCAGACTGTACTTATCGCCTGACTCAAGGATGACGTTGTTGCTGCCGACCGGGGAGAAAAAAAAAAGAGAGAAAATAAGAGATGAATAGGAAAGACCAACCTGACTTTCTGTCGCGAGGGAACATGGAAAATGGATCTCTTGGCTTTGTTGAAAATGAATTTTTTGGAAGGCTCATTTTGACAAGTCAGGAAAAGACAGCACTGCTCACTCGTCCCCACTTTACTGGCTTCGTACTTAATTTACGGCAGAAAAAGATACACAGTTTGACAGAATAAGCTATTTTTTCTCCAACTCAAATACATTTACACAGTATTTTTTATCTACTTAACAGGCTACACTGTTTGAGGAACTATTTGTTACTGACAGGCTACTGTCAGTGTTGGTAGTGTGTGTTCAAACTGTTGCCTGCTGTCAAAGCAAACCAAGAAGAATTATTTTGCAGTGTCGGTGGACTAGGAATACTAATTCCTTCATCTGCTCAGAAAGCTCAAAGAAAAAGCTCTCTCGAAAAAAATGAAACCCACAAAAAAAAAAAAAAGAATTTAAAAAACAAAAACTAACTATAATGAAAATTCAAACAACAAACAAGTATTGTAACCATGACGAGTTTACGGGTATCTTTTTTTGTAAAATTTTTCCACTTGCCCGAGGCACCTCTGCTAGTTTGCTGCGCTGACAAACCACCTGTTGATTTTAGCGAGGCGCCCATGTTGTTAATACCAAAACATGCGATTGGCGATGAATCAACCTCAAGCTACAAATCGCCACTGAACATTGAGGCACACGCAGAGGATACCATCGTCACACAACACCAGCCCCGCTCTAATGTCTTCACCTGCGTCTGGTTACAAAAAAGAAAAAAAAAAAAGAAAAAAAAAAAGAGTGTTTGGATGCTTTCATGACAGCCTTGCGAACAGCCTTCGGAAAAAAAATGGCTTGGCCCTCAGTTTTCTGCTCACGTAGCTCGCCTTCCCAACTCAAGCCTCCTGTGGCCGAGGCATCTTCATCATCATCATCCCCGACACATCAGGTGGAAAACAGGGTGAGCGAGAGCACATCCATCAACTAGCGCTACCGAAAAAAAAAAAAAAAAGAAAAAAAAAAGAGGAGCCTTATTCTGTGTTCTGCGGTGGGCTGTGCTGGTATAAAATACAATATTTGTTCAAATATTCTGGTATGTCTAGTAAAGACTAAGACTGATAAAACCCTCCCTCAAATAGACCAATGCCTAATGTTCAGACATGGATATTAAATAGGTAACTTCTGAGTCTAGGTGAACTTTTTAGCTAACCAAGACAGATGGTTCTTTGGAGGTTTTTCCTGGCTTGCTTGAATTAATTTTTGCTGATTTCTTATGGGATTTTTTTCCCCGAAATGTGAAATAAATCCAAAGTCGAGTTCTTCGACATTAGCGCTTCCACTGTAGGTCATGAATATAAAACAATCACATGAAAAATACTAAGTATGTGCTAAACAGCAAGGCTGAACAATTTTGAAAAAAGAATTGTGAATTTTGATATTTTTTCCCTCAATATTGTGATTTATTAAGTGGAATTTTGCTTATCTGGTATGCTGAGGAGAAAAAAAACTTGACGTGCTAGAACAAAAAACTGACTGCAATTTTGGAACGAGCGTGCCAACTTTAGTTTTAATCAGCATAAAAATCTCAATAGAATTTTCTTTTCAAATGTTCCCCAGTGTTATTAACCTTTTCAATAAAATTGTAAAATCAAACAGCAAAAACGTGCAGTTACCACATGAAGACAATTCTGACTTTCACATTAAAAATGAGCAGCATCTCCTCCATATTTGTCGCAATTAATATGGATGCCGGTCATACATACTAGGCCCATGTGACGGCGGGTTCGGGGAAGCCATCGGCATCGCAAGCCAAAAGGATGGAGCCGCCCATATCGGCGGTGGCGTTGACCTCGGACTGCCTGGCCCGGATTGTGGGAAGGACTAAAAACACAGATAGGCCGCAAAATGACAAAAGCATTCGTCAATTGTAGGAGTCGGATCGAGCTGGAGTGTGATCGCCAAGTAGGGAAAGTCTCACCGTTAACGACGACGTTGATCATTTTGAAATTGATCTCTCCGGTCTCCATGACGCGCGCCTCGCAGTTGTACGCTCCCTCGTCGGTCTTCTTGATGCCGCGGATCAGCAAGTGGCCGTTATCCATCACGTTGTATCGCACTGGAACAGCAAAGAAGTAAACAATGCCATTGAGAGTTACCGGGCGAATTGTTTTGCTCTCTGAGTGAGATTCAGTGTGTGAATTCCTTATTGGATAACGACTTTCCGGATCGGCTGCTGGCGGCCGCGATGGCCAGGATGGGCCCGGAAATGCACTGGCCGTTTGGGAAAATTCACATATTTTCCCGACATTACCGAAGGCCACCCCGCCCCTGCTTGTAAGCACATTCAATTGCAATTTTGATTTTGGACAATTGCAGGTTGTACCCTGCCTCTTGCGCAATGTCATGTTAGCTGGGATAGGCTCCAGTTCGCCCTAATGAGATGTATAATACTTTGTATGCACATGTGGTAAAAATGATCTAAATTACCCTCAATTTCTACGCAATTGCTGCTGAATTAATTTTTTTTTTCATTTATTAAAAAAAAAAAAAAAAAATAGGGCATTTGGGCATAGATGCATTTTTGAGATGGTGATATTCCCCATTAGTTTCTAGTGCGAAACACCAAAAACGAGCAATCACATTTTTACCTGAAGGCGAAATAAAAAACTTTTGGTCTCTCTCAAGCCAAAAAGCCATGCGGAGTACGACATTCCAACTTTAATTACTCCTCCCTCTTCAAAGAAGAAAAAGTACTTTTAAACGCTTCAACGGGAGGCAGTCGAGGCCAAATTGAAACGGCTCAATTATGCTAGCTAATCGAGGAAGCGCTTTAAAATGGGAGCTGCGAGCGCCTCGCAGCCGCGCGGCTTGACAACCTGTTGCCGCCTCTGATTAAAGCGTCCATTAACGCTACATAATGGACTGAGCAGCTCTGAGTGAAACCAGGTGGTGCGTCTCACGCGTCACCCAGTCCGAGCAAACTCGCCGAGCCTCGCGGCGCGGTGGCCTTTTTCACATTTTGGACAAATTCCGTGAGCAGTTTAGTGTCAGTTCGAATTAGCATTTGTTGCTGCGATGAAGCCCATTGGAGGTTTAGCTCTATTCTTAGATGGGATCTGGCCTAGACAATATAGTCATCAGTTTCATCTTTGGGGCTGTATTGTTTTTCCATAAACTATGTCTAGGTATTGAGTCTTCGCGAAGGATGCCGATACCAGTGATTAATACTTGAGAAAAATGAGAGAGGCCAGAGAGGTCTTTGTTCAGAATTATCAAATTGAAATTTTATGTATCATAAATATTACTAGTAGTATCGGTACTTGGTATCAGTCTGAAAAATAAGTGATATCGAACATTCCTAGTCCGAATCATTTTTGAACCCCAAACCTCCAAACTTTGATGCAGACGTGTTAAACGCTCAACCACCGTGCTGCCTCTAATATGTTGCATGGTTAGTTTTGGCATGTTCCGTAACCTAAATCCTTCCATGCTTCCATTTTTCAGTGGAAAAGCTTAGACAGCCCTGCTTTTAGTGTACACGCATTGAGTGACTGGGCGTTTTTCCTTTTGAATTTTCCTTCAGTCAGGCCTGAAACATGTTATCTTTTTATTGGCATCATCTTCCAAGGCCGACAAGCATGTCTTGTTCCAACACCGGAGAGCGGATTGACGACTCACAGCAGGGCCCATTGCACCCCGACGTCAAACCCTCGCATCATGACAGTAAATCGTTGCGAATCGTGTAAGTGCTCCTTATGCGCACGGACACTGCGGCTGCTTCCTTGAGATGCACAACCTGCACCCGGCCGAGCCTCACTCGCGGGGAATCAACAACCGTCTGCAACAGCGGAAAAGAACATTCTAATTTCAGGCTGGTGTTTATGTGTCCTCTTTCGCCTCTTTCCTGCTGTGTTTTTGACTCAATGAAATGTGACGGTGCAAAAATCCAACTTGACTTCTCAGAACTTCCACTCGATTGCGGGAAATCACTTTCAATAACGTCGCTCATGCCGAGACGGATCAAACTGACTTCATTAAAGGATACGCTCCGTGTTTTCTGATAGTGACAGGCGGAGGAAGTCTTACATTACTTTGTATTTCTGCTCCCACTCAAGTTGACGGGAACCCCAAATTCCCTCCAGGCATCTTTTCTTTTTGACACTATTCAACTCAATCTACCGGGTGAAAGGATATCAAATATTCACATTCATGCATTATCCAGGACGTTTTAAAAAGGAATGGGCTTTCGTTCTCAGAAACGGGTGCTAGAACTGAACTAGGAGGTAGAGACCAGCGTTTTTGCTGTATTGCACTCATGTACAACACGGGCAACATTTCGTGCCTTAACATCTCAGTAACACAAAAGTAGACATTGTCTTTTCTCCAGCGTTTTTGCTTCTCATTCACTGCCAGACATTTTTAGAGCCTCTCTTACCCAAACATTTGAAAACATTTGAAAAAATATATAAATACGTTCCTGGGACTGAAAAGACAAATGCATTTGTCAATGGCAGTGAATGAGTTAAAAACATTGATTAAAACACAACAATAAGCAAATATGTTTTAGATATTGTATTATTTTATTCCAATCCCCCCCCCCCACATCTGGCTTGTATTAACTTCCCTTTTTATACTATTATTCACATTGTTTTATTCATTCACTTTTATTTTAATCGAAGGATTTCAAAGCAAATAGTAGGGAAAAGTTGAAATAGAAAGCAGGCTTCATAAGATCATCATCATTGTTCCAACAGCTTTAGAGGCCATTAATTGAGTTTAAATGTCAAGCTTGGAGTTCGGCAGTTGTTTTGTTACACGCAGAAGTAATGGAGCACAGTACGAAACAGAGACACTAATATGGTAACATAAATAATAAATCAGAGCTGGGACTCGCACCAAAATCGGCGTTGGTCCCTGAACGTCCCTGAAATGGGTTGCTAATTGTACTTTTGACGAAAAACAAGTCATCGTCCAAAAAATGAAAAACACAGTTTGATCATAATGGTAAATGGAGTGCACTTACGTAGCTCCATGATGTCCAAAGCTTCACGAAACCTCATATTTACTTTTTTGAATACAAATCAGAGTGTACAATGATGCGCTAACGGTGCCAGGTCACCCTACAGAAAGGTAAGTGCTTGGTGAAGGATCACATTTTCCCAAAGGTGTGAATGTAAGGGAACTGCTTGTTTCTCTTTATCGACCCTGCACCTGGCTGGTGACCAATAGAAAATGGATGAAAGGAGTTTACCCTACACATGCAAGAGCGCATTTTGGGATTTTCACTGGGCTCGTCTCACCGTCTTTGTTGGGCTGGATCCTGGCGCCTTTATGCTTCCAAAGGATGAAGGGCACTGGCGAACCCACCACATCGCAGATAATGTCAGCGTCATCGCCCTCGTTGAACTCCTGCGAACTGGGAACATTCTTGAAGGTGATCTTTTCTGAAAGACACAAAACAAACAAACAAAGGTAAAGACCGACTCCAAGTGGTCGTACATATAAGGAAGTACGGTCCACTTACGAAAGATCTTGACTTGGACCGAGGCCTGGGCCTCCTTGTCGCCGCTCTTCGCCACGCACTTGTAGATGCCGGCGTCATCCACGTCGGCGTGGTAGATGGTGAGGGTGGAGGTGGTCTCATCGTTGCGGCTCACTTGGATGTTGGGGTTGTTTGGCAGGATCTTTTCCCCATTGGGCGCGAACCAGTCTATGTCTTTAGCATCCCCCACCACTGAAGAAAAGGTACCGTTTATTTCATGCATCCGTGTTTCACAAGTCCAAACAAGTCGAATTCTATCTAGCTGGCTGAATTAGATCCGAGATTTTATGATTTCTGTCTCAAAGGGACAGGCGAATAAAAGCCGGCAGTATCGTTCCACCCCTTCCAATTTACCTGGAATGCAGTGTGAAAGTGGCTGGTGTGTCTTGGGTGTTAAACTTCAGCCCCGCCCACTTAGACACTGGTAGGTTTGCGCCTCGCGGATTGACGTCAATCTTTATGTCAAAAAAAGTACTGAAAATGCCTTGTCTTGATAGCGAGTGTGAAAAAAGCTATTGACGTCTCTTTGTGTTGACGGCAATTGTGCTGACGTCGCCATCGATATAATTGCAAAAAGCTGCAACTGTGAATTAATGGCAACTCTACCGTTACACCTCTGTGTGAAAGCTTCAAATGAGACGTTATGGGCATTTTTCAGGGATGAAATGCTCTGCCTGCGTTTTAAGAGCTTTGGAAAACTGGAGCGAAAATCATTTTCCTTCCCGGAATGAAAGGCTTGGGGGAAAGTAGAATATACTCCAAGTGAGCCAACAGCAATAGTTGGGGTAAAATGATAAGATTCGCTTTGGAAACAGCCCTAGCAGGAGATGACCAGAAAAAAAAAAAATCACGTTGAGTTGGAACGCGCCACGTCCGGCTCAGGTGGGATCTCCTGTGTAAAATGCCTGACTGGCAACCAGGCACTCGGAACCGAAGACTTGGCGGCAGTACCTCGGATGACTGAGTATTCAAACAAAAATTCAGTTGGAAAAATATGAAGTGGAACCCCAACATCTTGTCCATTGTTGTGTAACACTCCTCGGCCGGCTGACCAAGCAAATGTTTCCTTTAACGCACATGCTCGCTTTTAATTCCCTGACGGACATCCGCCTGTGAAAGACTGTAACTGTAATAACTGAACGGCCGCACGCAAATACCACACAGCCGATAAACCCATACAGGTATTATACAGGTATCATTATTGGAGTACTTAATCTAAAACCCACAAACTTCTGACAATCAAAAAATCACCCGGTAATCAAGAAAAAACAAACAAGTTAAGGTGCATTTTTTTAAATTGTTATTATTACTACTTTAGCATTTTCTGTAACTTGGTACGGAACTGTCAGCAAAACCATGGCAAGACATTTTCAAGTCAACTGACTTTTGGACTCAAGTACATTTCAGACACTGTACTTTTGAACTTTGATTTAAGTACAGCAGTTGTATCTGTACTTCTACATTCAGGTGCTAGCTTACCTTCGCAGAGGAAAAACTTGGACTCTCCCACGCTGATCTCCCTGTGTGTCGGAGTGACCTGCACCTGGATGGCAGCTGTGGGGGAACAAAATACAGTACACCGTCAGGAAAAAGGAAAGACAAAGGCGGTTGAACAGGTCTGGAAGAGGATCATAGTTGGAAAGACTTCATAGCACAGGTTCTTTTTATTGCGATTATTAGCCGTGCCATCATGCAAGAGATTTGAAATGTTCTGGTTTTGAAAAAATGTTGGTCTCGGTCCAGAAAATCAAACACGCTCAGCTCTTTGTCAGAACTTTATTGGAAAATGAATAGACTTGAAAAAAAAAACCTGTTCTCTCTCCTCGTCCTAAGTACCTGCTGTGGTGTTTTTTTCTATTCATCTACACTGCTGCATTTAGACGTTTTTGTGTCTGTTTGATTTTGTCCCTGCCATCTGTCCCTTTCATTTTTCTCTGTGGGACAGAAAAGGTTTTCCAAGCAAACTCCAAATTAGTATGCAACAGGTTTGGTTGTAGGGAAAAGGGATGGATTTTTACCACGGCAGACACTTTAAGAACAATTTGACTGATTACTGTTCGTCATTATAGTCGTTTCACAGACAAGCTGGGCAAGACCGTCTTCCATGCCCACCCTTTGAAAAACATACTTGACGAATACATTTGTCAATGGCAGTAAACGGTTTGACAAATTTAAATGGCGACGGCAGTGTTGATATGGCTGTTGCTTTGCCGTTAGCATTAGCATTCCAAGACCACTAACATTTCAAATGTCACTCAAATTTGTCTGACACTTGGAATTACTTGGAAACACGCATTACCGCAGTCTATGTGATGGACCGATACGAACGTACCTTGCTAGCACCCGATAGGACACCACAATTTGATTCCTCTGAGCTACTGTTTCCCTTGTTTTGGTTAGCAACCCCATTTCAGAGGCCACTGTAGCGTAGGCATCGGGCCACTAAATGGTCCTTTCATCCATTCTTCAATCAATTTTCCATACCGTCTGAAATCATTCGTGGTGCGTGATAGTTTTATCAGTTAAATTGCATTAAACATGCCCCATAAAATGTAACTGTGTGAGTGGAAACGTGCGCACGGCATACTAAGTAGCATAGCAGTATAGGAATTTACTCTCAACAAGCATTCGTGAGCCCTTACTTAGTTGATTGATATCCAAGTGCGGCTCATCTATCTCCTTTGGAGTAGTTTGTTTGGCCGGGCGTGACCACGGCTACCAGACGGCAGCGCAGACATAAACAAGCGGGCCGGGACCTCGCTGAGGAGGTGGTCTCGGTCCACTTGCAAACTCTATTACGTTGCTCGCTTGCACAGACATGAACGCCACCTCGACCCGAGCAAATATAAGAGCCTCTTGCTTTGTTTGAGCTCAGCGGCTCCTGAAGCCAGGCGTGCATTGCATTCTGGGATGTGGTCCACTGCACCTCCTGTTCCACAATTGTGAAGTAAATACGAGCTGGGCAGACAAGAGACTGAACTAGGAACGGGATATTTGTAAAGTGGGCGTTTAACACTCAACTACAGTGTATATGAGGAGGAGTCTATTAGGAGATACTGCATTTATTTCAGACTCTTTCCACCTATGAAATCATCGAAATATGTAGTCTCACATTAAACTCGCCAAGTAACACTTGACACTTTGATTCCGACTCTGTAGGTGCTGCTTTTTAGGTTAGCATCACAGTTAGCACGGTGGTTTAAATGAGCTGTCGTTCACATGCTATCAAGTAAGCGCAGCGCTAACGCTGTTGCTAACCAAAACAGCAGCTCTCAAGCACGTGAATCAAATTGTGGAGTCGGGGATTTATTAAGAATATTTCATGATATGTGGAAAGCTTTAATGACCCACTAGTGGACTCGCTCCACAATGTTGTGTGTGTAATTATTCATGTTCCGGGGTGACTTAGTTTTTGCCCTGGTTCTTGTTGTATTTGCAGCATTTCTCAACAATAGTCCTTTTTTTTTTGTTTGCTTTAAATGTTGACGTATAAAATATTGTTTAATATTGTTCTAAAAGTAAAAACCTTCCCCCTAATAAATGTCGCACCTCACACGCTTTTGTGTTTAAAAAAAAAAAAAAAAAAGCCTTGGGTTGACATATAGGATATTGTTTAATATCACAATGTTCCTGTCAGTGGAAAAATGAAAATCATTTATTAGACAAGAGACAGGATGAGCACTTTGAGAATAATGAGAGATACAACATAATAAAAACTTGCATGCAAGAAGATAGTTCAAATACAACTTGACTGTTGTTTATTGAACCCCGTGAGAACAGTTGAACACAAACATAGGCGCCCAACACAACAATCTATGTATTTTATGCTTGTAATTTAAAACTGTGCGTTCACATATGTTTAAAGGTGTGTTTTGATAAGTTTAAACCAAGTGATGGGGTAAAATTATTACTTTTTGGGGTCTCTCTATATATGGCTGATTTCCACCTACTGTATACCGAGTGGATCTACATAAAATCCCCCACTAACTGCAGCCCAAAAATAAAGGCCTCCCCCTAATAGATGCATCACACCGACCACAAATAAATAAATAAACACCTCTGACTTCTTCGTACATGCACAGTAATTACAGCTCCCATTAAGTGGATGTCTGTGAAAAAGTTCGGCAAGTGAAGTAAGTAAGACATTTGTTTCGCGTAGAAGATGCAAATGTCAATTAATCGTGATGCACCCGCTGTTTGAGTAAATAACAAATTCTCTGCATTCCGTCTGCTCAAGGCCAGAGCGGGTTATCTCCATTTTCAAGTTATTACATTTTGAGGTCAAGTGGCGAGCGCACACGCGCTAACCAACGCGCCTCGTCTTCGCGGCGCCAACAACACAAACAAGAGGCGACAGCGCTGCGCTCGCCAGACACACTCATCGAAAGCTTTCAGCTGTTCATGAAAAACGCACCTGCGACCTTGCTACAGCGAAGCTCCCGACCGCAAAGAAGAAGAAGAAGAAGAAGCGCGGCGACTGTCTTGGAAGTATTTTTAGCCACGCACTCTGAAGATTGATTTTCCTCTCGGTGTCAATAAAAGGCGGCTGACTCAAGTCATCCCAGGATGCTTTTCTCTTTCAGCGGATTACTTGGACAGTGTGAGACGAAGTCTAGGAGTTTGCTTTAACAAAGTGTCTGTTAAAGGAATTGTTTTATTGTGCTTCTTACCACAGCTACAAAAACCCATAAAATGGATAGTTTAAGAATTGATTTTTTTTTTTTTTTGCACAAACATTTCACAAAGGCTTTATCAAGTCACCTGTCTTTAGTGCGTGATATGTGTGTATTGCACACTGAATTGTGATAAGATAAGAAATCCCGCTGAGCCTCGGCTATGTCGGCGCGTCACGCAAGCGGGTGGGAGTCTGTTTCACCTCTCACCGGGAGTTTCATGGGAACGCTTCCCAAGAACTCCCGCTACGATCCCGGCACAACGTGATGCGGCTGTTTGTCGAGCGAGTCATCGCTTCTTGACTCCACTATGATGCTCCTGTCATGAGCTGCTTTTAAAACAGGAGTGTAAAACCTACAGCCCGTCTGGCGTGGACGTGAGAGCGTTTGATTGGGCCCACCAGGCATGAATGCAAATCGTATATTTTCATAAATTTAAGACTGACCCCTGAGAGAAGAGAATTCGACCAGCAAATTATGGGTATTTACTTGCTCCACAAAGGAGGTTACGTTTACAATCATTGGTTATGTAAAGCGATTACAATTTTTTAACTAATTAATCGCAAAATTTTCCATAATAGATCGCGATTAATCGTATTATTCAACTTCAATTTTTCTATTTAAATTTTTAGATTTACTTGAGTAAAATCTTGGAATTACTGTGGGAAAAAATGTAAAGTATATTTCTATTCAAAGGGTGTTCTAATAGCTTTCTTTGTTCGTTGAATACGATTCTTTTTCTGTGAAATGCAACTGTTAAACGCTACACCAAAGACGTACAACTAATATGGTATTTGAATTTGGCTTTGCAAAGTGCGCAAATTCTTTGGGATTTCTCCAATGAGCCATCGAGCACCTTTTTAAAGTAAAACTACGTAAAAGTCTGTCTTTGCGCCAGTGACTCTCCTCTAAATTTGGCTGCAAAGTGAGCAGAGGTCAGCTGCCAGACGAAGTACGTAACACTGAGTTAATTTTTTTTTAACGCATTATAAAATTGAAATTAATCTCCATAGTTAACGCTTTAACTTTGACAGCCCTGGTAAAAAAGTTAAAGGGGAGAGTGTTTCCTAATCTAGGGGTAAAACACATTTCATACAACAATTGCTACGACTGTGGAGCGACGCTAGTCTGGTGTCCGACATCGACAGTGAATGTTCGCTCCCTGTTAACGTGGATGCTGCATGGGAAAAAAAAATGCTTGAACCCTGGCGCGCTCTTTGCTTTTCCAGGTTGGAGGTAGATACAAAGAAAACATCGTATCCATTTCGTACCCTCGCGTAGATACCGTGAACCTCCTCCAAGACAATCCCACTGATTATATCTGCGGTGCTAAAGACAACAAAAACAAGCACGAGGCGCTGTGAGAAGAATTGCTTTTCCCTGAGCCATTTTCTCACTCCCCGTCCTCGAAATAGCCACTTGCTGTCCACCTCTGAGGAATGAGGGGGGGGGGGGGGGGGGGGGGGGGGGTCTCGTGTGTCAAACACGTGAGACTTTTTCGAAAAAAGCCCGGAAAGACGAAAGGTGATTGCCCGCGGTGCTTTCTCTCCCACAGGTGCCGTTAACTCACTTCCATTACCTCGCACAACCCCAGAAAAGTAAGACAACATCCCGTTTCACTACTTGGTCAAATACGATCACCGAGAAACAAAAGAAACAATTATTTAGAGTCATGGGAATAATTGCATGATTGGTGATCACCAATATGACCCCTTGTATGGTAAAAAAATGGCAAATTTCTAATTCAAAGAATTATTCAAAAAGGAGAGATATCAATTTTGGTCCAGGTTGAGATCTCGACTACTGTTACAAACATTCAAGATTTGAACCTGATCCGAAGTTAAGTGGGAGCAATTAAGCTAGGGCTTTACAGGATACAAAATGAGCTTCGAATTTAACTCACAGGTTTTTGAGTTAAGATTCCCAGGATATTGCGTCACGGCGTATTAAAACTAGTTAGGAAAGAGTGCTGGTTAGTCTCCTTTGGAGAGGATTATGGACTACACCAAACAGGCTTGGAGGCACATTCTAGAGCATAAATATTTATATAGGACCTCATTAATTTAACAGCGGGTGCAGAAGCAAACAGGAAATTTGCGGAAGCGAATCGAGTGGTGCAAACTTTCATTGCTATCGCGGATCAGGAGGGCTTGCATGCTTAATTGGGGTCTGACATTCGGTGCAGAATGGCTCCGGCACAAGGAGGGTACAAGTCACCTAACGGTGCTTAGCATGCAAGGGGTGCGAGAGAGAGCAAACACTCTCTGCAGGGCAGTGCAGACATCATTGTGAATGCGCCAGACTGCGCCGCTTGCACTCAGTTCACGTACGCTCGGAACACAACTGACTGTGGATGTACAGCTGGGGAAAAAAATTGGGTTTGTGTCTGGGCTTCAATTTTGTTGTTTTCTACAGCGCTACCACTTTGAATTTGCCAAAACCAATTGCCACAAGACCTGATTAAAAAGTGAATCCGCCGACTGCAAAAGCAAGGAGCCGGCTTAGTTCTTACAACCGCCCGCCTTGCTGCGGAAACGACGACCGACCATCGACCTGACTGCCTAACCAAGTAAATGAGCAAAGAACTGACCGAGTCAGCTACATAACTCAAGGACAGACGAGAAACACACGCCAGCACACTGGCCACCGCAGACGGCTATTTTCCACCTTAACCGCTTGCTGAACTTTGACCTACACATTTCTGAGCTTTTGATGGCAGATTTCAGACGTGGAAGGGGATTAATTAACACATCCTAACGCTACCCTCCCCCCAAACAAGCCTATGAAATCTAAACTGGGATTTAACAGAAACCCAAAATACATGCTTTTCATCCTCATTAAAATATAAAACAAACCCTTCCACCGCTGGTTCATGAAAGTTCACAACCTCTCAAGCATGCTTTGGTGCTAAAAGGAACATGATCCAAGGTTGTTCTGATCTGTTCAATATGTGTGAGGTTGTGTCAGGGGGGTGCGAGAATAAGCGCAACTCTGAGCAATATCTATTCATGAATCCTTCTGGGATTCTCCTTAATGAAAGCATTCACCTCACATACTCCGTAATGAAGGGGATGAAAGTAGAGCTTGAAGTGAAGGTGGCTCGCACTCAACCCCAGAGACCAGAAAATGATTGTCGACCGGCGCACAAGTATTCTTGTCTGATTTGTTCTAATCTTTGGACCCTTCTGTTTGGGTCCAGTGTCCCATTTACATAAATCCTCAAACTGTGTTTGTTGCTTCTAAGTGTTTGCATGTGTTTTGCGCTTTGTTTTGATGCTCCAGGTGCAGGAACAAACTGTCAAGAAACACTAATAAAAGAATTTATTAGCAAACAGACACAAAAGCTGACTCACCGGCAAACCGACAAAGGACCAACCAACGGAAAAACTGATTGACTGACCCATCAACCGACTGACTCACTGGTTGACTAAACAATTAACCAATGACTTACTAATGAGCTGAATAAATGACTGACTAACCAAACATCTGACCACTACCTGAGTCACTGACCAAACAAACGAAGCATCGAACAAACTAACTGGCTATTTGACCATCAGACGGACAAACCGACCAACCAAAGCAATTACCCAACTGAACAACCAACCAAGAACGGCATAGCTAGTCACTGTCTTACTGACTGAGCGTTCAGGACCAATGGATTGAATTTATCGAAAGATGGATGCTGAATCATTAACTTGATGAATACCCACCTCACAGCCAAACCAATCAACCGATCACCTACCTGACTCACACGCGGACTGATTTACTAACCTACTAATTGATTGACCAACTGATTAACTAACTAGCCAAATGACTGATTAAGTGAACAGCCGATCGACTGACTAGACTGCCTAACCAACAGACTGTCTGACACGCCACTGACCAACCAAGAACTACCTAACTGACTCACCCATAAGGACCTGGCTTTGGGAGAGAGAGAACAATTTAGTCTCACATACTCAGGAAGGTGGAAGCTGGACTGCTTGGAACAGAGATGCTGAATTGCTTCCACAGGACAACCGAGGTGCCCTTGAGCAAGGCACTGAAGCCCCCAAAAAGGCTCTGTCTCATTCCATTTATTTATTCATTTATGTCTTTATTTATTCATTTCTTTATTTGTAGCTAAATAGCAAGTGTGCAAATGTAGATCAAGAATTGATTTCTAGCCCATGGTCACCTTTTCACTTGCCTATGGCCAAATAGTAATCCGCACTGATGCGCAACTACTAAGTATCAACAGCAAATGCTCAGTTATTTGGTGAAGTATTATCCTAGATATTTTTCGGAAATGGATGTCATTGAAGAAAAACTTTTAAGAGGCTTTATTTGCACAGCAAGTGTTTGTAATCTAGACCTTGAAAGCTTAATCATGGACACTCAATAAAAAAAACTAAACAAAAAAACAACCTAACCCCTCTGAATTTTCAGATCTACTTGTGCTACCAACCACAATTCAGAGGAATTCTTGGACCCGTGTCTCGTCAGTTGACAAATGGTTGCAAGGCACACACTGAGATATTTTGTCTCTCTTTTAACAGCCTAAGTGAAGTGAGCCATGACATTTGCAGCCATGAGTGACACCAGAGTGAATGCTGGCCGCTCGAGCATACGTCTTACATATGTCAACCCCCACAGTACTATTCATGTCACAGGTTGTCTTCCTTAATCGCATGACAAGATACATGTGGCGGAGCCTCCATTTTGTGTTAGGCTGGATTGACATTTTTTCTCCCAAGTGGCCAAATTTCAATAAGGGTCATGGCACTATACTTTGTGTGACTCAACCCTTGGTGGTTTACAAAGTAGTAGTCGTGGTATTAGCAACTATAAATAAAGATGGAACCTGGCAACCTGTAATATTTCATCAGTCGTGTTTTCAATACCATTAATACCACTATGACATCAAGCAATTAGCACTATTCTGCAGACTTGCAAGTGAAAAGATACAGATTGCATTTTCCTTTAATGATTCAACCATTCAACTAGCACCGAGAACGATGCCCACACGATTTGTGTTGCCGGCGTGAAATAAATGAGCCTTTCAGAACACATCCTAAAGCTGTCTCCACCACTTATCATTAACCTGCTGTACTCGGAGACGAGGCACAAAGCGCTAAGCAGCCTTTTCCAAGCGCTGTGTGCGGGTGTCGGCCGCCTTAATCAAATCGACACAGGCACGTTGGCTCCTAAGCTCCCCGAACCTTTTGCAGCCTTCAGTCATTCAGCAGCCGTGGCTTTGTGGAGATTACAGCTGTTGCCATCACTCCCCAAACCCGACGACCTTGTTACTTGTCATCTGGAAGTATTACAAGTGGAGGGAACGCAAAGGTCCCCAGCAGAAATCAACAGTTTAGTATGCTTTATCTTTAACCCCTTCCTCAATTTCTAATTCACTGATTTGGCTAGACCTGACCTGGACACTCACATGCGTGCTGTCTTTCTTTTCACTGGCATGGCATGTAACAACTGCAGTACCTCCACAACTCGAAATATAAGCAGTGCAAGGTAGTGCTCATGAAAAGGCACTGCAATAAGCTCAACAGCTCAAGAGATGAGGTATTGGATGGAGATTCGCTTTGCTGAACGTGATTTTATGGTAGAGCAATGTCGGCATTGCTTGTCCTGAAAATGCTGGTGAACGTGGGCCAACGCGTGAAGAATCAATGCAGGGTCGCGAAAGACCAACGACTTGTTTGGACAGATGGTCATCGTCGTAAGTGAGTTTAACAACTCTGTTTCATAGTACATTATTGAGATTCCGGGGCATTTACAGTTATTGTTCTCGGCAGCATTCCAACATGGCCGACTTGATCGTAAACCGTCGCTTTGAGAGCCAAAATCAAGATCTGACCTGACCCGAATGTACCTTCCAGTTAAAGTTTATCACAAGGTCACAGAGACTCTTGAGTGAGGTCGGGTTATCATCGGGAAAATGTAAATAGGTGCCGTCAAGAGGAGGGTCATAGTTCTTTCTAAGCAAGAATCAATTATCGTGTTTGAGTCATTTAACACGCAACTATGACATCTACTTAGGTCCACGGGTGTGATATGATGACGTCATGTATGATGGTGGTTCTAACTTGTGTAAAAATAGTTTGAATTCTGGGGCACATTTTTGACTCAAAGTCCAAATTGTACAAATTTTGCACCAGACTTCAAGGTACTGCTATGTCATTGCTTACGAAGAGCCTGTCATCCTTCAGTATGTGAGACATTGTTTAGTAGAATTTCACTAAAGTAGCAGTAGGAGTAGTAAGACTGGAAGTTTTAGCAATAGAAGCGGGTAGAACTAATCATGACCTCCATTAGACTCCCTCAAAGATGCAGTGTTTGACTTTGACATTTAAAAAGCTATTAGAAAAAAGAGCAACAGATGGGGCCTTTTCTGATATACATACATGATATTCCCTTTGAAGTTTTCTGTTTTTGGGCCGACCCGGCGCATGCCGATCTCTTTCATATTCAGCTCGCGCAATAAGGCCAAAGTGAGTGCGATTGCCAGTCTGTGCCGTAATTAACTAACGAGGGCAAAAGAGCGAAAGCCACCCTCTTCCTTTGACCTGAGTGGGCCCTGCATCTCAAAACCTGATAATCACTGTGGAGTCTCGGAATGATGCCGGGCATACTAATGGGGGTAAATCCAATTTCTAGAGCCCACCCACAATCACCTTATCTGGAGTCATTTCATGTTTTTCCTTTAAATAATTAAAGTGAACATATTACAGACTTTTTTTTTCACAATTTAAAACAATTCCCAGATGTCTGTTAAATGCTTTCATCAAAATACCTAAGATATGAAGAATTATAGTTTACCTTTCACCCTATTTTTTTTTTTTTTTTTAGGAGTCAGTGGTCACCTGGACCAGGTAAGACAGAATAAAAGTGAACGGACACAAAGCATTGTCTTCATCTCCAACTACCAAAATGAAGGCTGTCAACGTGTACTAGACCCATGAATGTTATCGTGCATGTAGCGAACACAACAAGTTTGCTAATGCTAATAACAGTATTAGCTCAGGGTTAGGGCAACTTTGCCCAAGAGAAACTGGCCAGAGAAACTGTGTGGGTGGTATGCTGCGCTAACGACACATTTTCTGAACTGGGCAACTTACCAAAGAGTCAATTAGTTGTGTAATTTCGCACTTGATTGGTGGGCAGGCACTTCTCAGACCCGATTATTTGTTTGGAAGAAATTCGAGTCAGATTTCCATAATACGTCACCTTTAATGCATCTTCGTCACAGCTGCTAACCAATCTTAAGAAGTTATGGAACCATTGCATCATGGCAATGTTTTTGAAGTTAGATAACTTTCAATGTACCACTAAACACGGTCACCACAATCAAACCAGAGTGGGGTCCTGCTACAAAGTCGGAGGCGTGTTTATGGCATCGCAGTGTATTGTGGCACCTTAACACCTTAATAACTACATCCTGTTTACAGTACTGCCACCGGTCGATACCTTTAGCGACCATCATTAATCCCCAGGTCACCGGTAAACCCACTTACAGAGGTAAAGACCAGTCCACATACGAACTGGGAACACAGAGAATACTAGCCCCCACTTTTATCTGTACTCCTGACAAATGTAACACCCTTAATGAGTCAATGTTTTCTTTTCCCGCCAGCTCCTGAGAGCATTTGTCCTTTTCTAGCCGCCAACCAACCAGAGACTGCAGCTATATAGTGTCTATCAGAGTTTTCAGTTTGAAAAGAGTGAGCTGTTATGTCTTAACAACATTGATTGCAATGGATCTTTTAGGACATTGCAGGCAGCAACACTCAACAACAACAACAACATAAAATAAGATGACAGCAGCAGGGGGAAAAAGCCACAACTAAGATACTCGTGACATTTGTCAGGGTGGTATATTTTAGATCCATCCCATTCTTTTGCCCTAGGTCACAAGGAAGACTGTCCCCACTGACTTAAGGAAAGGCTCAGAGTTGCAGCCTGGACCAGTCAGCTGTCAATGTGTGGGAATGGCACATAGATGCAGACCAGTCTTCAAAAAAACTGAGCAAACACAGTTTTGAGCAGTCAGACGAGAGATCAGATTCATCAGAGACGTCAGATTCTAAACTTATCTTACTTGATCTGAAGCAGAAGAGCCAATTAAATCCTTGAGAGTAACCCGTGTTTATTGATCGATCAAATAAACACTCGTGAGGGCCCTAATAGGTGAAACTGTTACAGTTATAATTCGAGGAGCGATTTAGCACTGGCAGTAGAAGGGGAAGAGACCGGCCAGTTCAAAACAGGCTAATTTCAGTTTAGGTCCAAACAGAGGATTACTGCAGTAATTTTTGATCGTTGGAGTATTTTGATGAAAACATTTCACAGACAAGACACCTGAGAACTGTTTGAAACCGTATTTAAAAAAGTGGAATGTATCTTGTTTAAACACATCATTGGCATTGAATAGAGATGTGCATCCCAAGTACAGGATATACTGCAACCCAACTTGTTTGCAGTGGAAAATAATATGGATGAATGGATCTTTGATGATACCCTTTACAATTAACACATGACCCCAAGTGATTACTCCACTTTAGTTGCTCCCTCACATTAGGACTAAAATCATTGCAAGTATCAATGATGTTCTTATTCGCAGGAGTCTCGTCTGGATTGTTGACAGTGACCAACCAACCCGTGGGGCGTTTTTTTTGGCAACGAGTAACACGAAACGTGCTGAAGTGAGGAATCAGTCAGCGCTTTCCCTTCCTCCTACCTCCCCACCCCGCGGGCGTCTCGGATATTCCCCCGACTCACAAGTCAAGTGGTTATCGCCCGCGTCTTCTTTCAAAAGGCAATTCCATCCAGACACGAGTCTGGTATGCTTTTGCGCACAGGTGGACAGGCACTCGACAAATGTGGATTCAATTTCACCCGGCTATCTTTAAGAGCAGATACGGCCGACACAATGAACTCGCTCTGAGAGTCTGCGAAATAGTTCTTTCTTTAAGGCCATCAGCATCTTTCCATCAGAAAGTTCTAAAACTGAAAATCTGCATCACAATCAGCCGTTGGCAAGGGAGAAGTATAAAGCGAGGAGCCTTTTGTCAGTCGAACACACTGATCGGTGTGGGTCGGCCTTCTATTGAGTGCTGGTCTTGATGCTGGATGAATAGTTTTTAATTTTTCATCAGAGATTATTGTTAATAGAGCTGGAAAAACATAAAGTAAGAAATACTGAGTACTTCAGCTGCCCTGTCATGAGGACAAGCGCTATGAAAAAAATTGGAGCATAATGCCGGCCTACAGGAGAGTTGCCACTGCATTGGCAGCTTTTAAATCATTACTTAATAAGCTACTTCGTTTCCGTGGCATTCCCTGACCATGCGTAAAGGATTGCCAGCTTTGTGATTTATCTATCCAATGACACCTAAATCTATTTCTTAATATGCTATTCAGTGTTGTATTGGTTTTATACAATGTTTTAGTGTCTTTATCTTAGTCACCGATGGTGTAGTGATACACTCTCATAACTTTGATGCAGGCAGCGTGGATTCAGTCCCCACTCAGTTTATTTGAGTGCAAATGAATGGTTGTCTCTAATGTGCCCTGTCTGGTCACCAGTCCAGGGTAATAATGGATGTAAAGAATAGATAGTTGGTTGTTTTTATCTTCTGCAATGCTAAATGGTTTTATATTCATGTGTCTTTAAAATGAACTATAAGGCCCTTTGGTCAACCATGTAGATTTTCTATGCACTCTAAATACATCAGGATTAGATTGGATTTGGATTGTGAGCTTGTTACCCAAAATGCTAACATTTTATGCTACTAACGTGAGTCTAGTTATAATCTATGGTGAATAGCTCAATGAATGTCTATAAATAAATTCAAGTCACACCTTATTTTTACACATACAGTGATACCTCATCTGACAAATAGAACCAAATTTTAGTTCCGAGATGCTGCTTGGTTGATGCTTCGCTTTGTGTGTGTGTGAGACTTTGGTCCAAATAATACTATACAAAACGAGCTAGTTTCTTTGCATTCATTTATTTTTATTTAGTCAAGGGAGAACCCCATTGTAAAACAACAACAACAAAAAGAAAACTAGATTCAAATAGTGTATAGCAACTGTTGCTTGACTTTGTCCAGAGCTAAGAAAAGCTTTTAGCACTTGTGACTTCTTTAGCAACTCAAACAGATTGGGCATTTTCAGCCTTGCCCCATAACGTATGGGATGTGTCGGAGGCAGCGGGTGCTCAGTTGACATGGTCCAGCGAATCAACCTGAGCCGGCAGACAGGATTGGACATGGCACAGAGGCTACCCTTAAATCCATCCAAATCTTATTTTTCTCCACGCAATCACTTTTATAGCCTACGGACGGTTTTGTGCTTATTTCTCACACTGGCTCCGGCAGGATAGGAAACACCTTCGGTTTGCACACACGCCACTGTAAATGTCACTCGCACATCAGGAGGAGCCGAGGTGGATGTCAATAAATAGCAAAGACGCAGAGACCCTCCAAATAAAGTTGGCATTAGCTTGTTGTGAGCCTTCTCACTAATGCTGTCGTGGGTCAAAATAGACCTGTTATTATCATTAATTTCTGCTGTTGTCAGACTGCTACATAAGTACTAGCCAATTTTTGAAAGAAGTCAATTCCAGACAGAGGCAGGCAGAAGGGTGTGCAGTATGCCTTTGAAGGTTACATCCACCATATCAAAGTGACTCGAGGAAATAATGCTAAACAAATTAAGCTAGTATTAAGATAATGTTGATGATGATGATAATAGGGTGGAGATGTGACAATGGTATTTAAGTGAACACAACGCTGACTCGTAATTCCTGTGCAACACATTTAAATGCTACAATAGGCCTGGACAAAAATTACAACCGTTAGCCAGCCTCGTTAACTCTGCGGGCTGAGCTTGCTAGCGCCGTGAATTGCAACTAGTCATAGCATAGCAACACCATTTTAGCTACTGACAACAGCATACCATAATTTTATGGATAATACAAGTATAGGGAGGTCTTTGGTTTATTACACTAACAAATACGACGTCTCAAGGTCGACGTCTCAATTACTTACTGACTACGTAGCACAAAAATGCGCGCTTAGTTATGGCTATACTTACTGGTTTTCATTTTATTGTTTTATATTTTGGAGAAGTGTTCTCATTTGCAGTTTACCATTCATAATCACTAATTTGCTTTTTTCCCCCAACTGTGGACCTGTGATTTTAAAACACGTAAAATATATTGAAAAACCTACCACAAATCTATCCTAGAATTCTGCTTGGCAAGTTGTCGGACTTACAGTATGGGCAGGGTCTATTCAGTAATGTGAATGGCCATTCAAAGTAAATTGCATTCATTTCATTCTCAAACAAATGAGTTTTGGTTTTGAGAATGAAGTTTGAGACAAAGACAATACTTAAGTTACAATATTATTAGTCATGCCCATCACACTAATTCATCAGTCAGATAACATCTTCCTCCTGTCAGTGATAATACATACATCACAACCAACCGCAGAGAAACCTTTCATTAGTCAGCCAACCAATTGGTTTGGGACCAAGCATCCTTCGGCTGCTATCGAATGATTAGAATCCAACTCTGAATTGGCGCCAAGCTCCCGCGGTGCGTTTGTGGCCTCCTACAAGTTGGCCACCTGGGGGGGATGGCAAGAGCTTGCATACAGATTCAAGAGCAACTGCATGCAGAGATCCGACTTAATATCCTCCACCTAAATGGTCACTGACATCAATCATTCTTGTACCACATAATTTGAATGTCACGCATTGTAAGGCATCAATAAAAATGGATGTGTAATCCGGGTAGTCAGGGATGGGAAGTCACCCAGCGGGTTGCCTGCTGAAATATTCAATAAAAAGTGTCATATCGTGCTTTCCTTATTAAAGGCTTTGTTAACTTGGAGGATTGCCGCCATCGCTTCTTGTTTTTCCTGAGCGAATTCATGTTCTGTGGGACTCTCAGCGGTGCATTGGGATCAGCCGAGCTTTAATAATGTGCTAGTGTGACACTAATCTAGAGGAGAAATTCTCCTTTTCAACAGCCCCTCCTACTGCTCTGTCTTGCACAGCAGTGATCGCTGATTGGCTGGAGGAGGTTTTAGATGAAGGGGGCACCCTCACCTGTCAACATAAAGGCGTACCCCAGGACACATCCTACTGAGCCAGGCCAACTTTCAGGACAGCAAGAAAAAAATAGAGTGAAAAACAACAATAGAAGCAACCCAGTCTTGTGTCCAAGCAAGATAACTTGGCTAGGCTTATGCTGGGCCAAAGTGCCTCGTCATTAAAAACAACTCCATTCTATTACCCTGTCTTTTAAAGGAAATGGTAAATGGTCTTGTCATCTAAATACTATTTGGGTACAAATGCTCTACAAATACTTTCATGAAGTAATCTTATGTGTATTTGAGAAACACTTGTCCAAACTAAATGATGGTATTTTCCCACGTGGAGGCAGCACTTCATCACGAAGTCACCTTATTATACATGTAGCTGATCTTTGCACAAGGTGTATGTAGCAGACGCAAATTGAGAATGGCTTGTTTACAGACACTTTTATGGAAGCAGGCAGCTCACAAAAGATTTACTGATTTGTGCAATTTCACACTTGATGGGTGGACAGGCACTCCAGAGAGCCAACTATTTGTATACATGCCATTAAAAAGTCAATTGTCCATAATATGTCCCCTTCAAGGTATTCTATGGATGGTTGCGCTGCATTAAAAGGCTTCCTCCTTCAGCCTTACTGATTTTCTGCACAAATATACTTTAATGTTCGACAATATACAGTACAGATTTGTATGCAACATTTCCTTTTAAATCTCAGGTATTCCTCAAGCTTCCATGCGGACAGTCACTGTCATTACATTCAAATGGCCCGCAGTTTTCATCCATGACGCGTTTTTATGGCTTTGTCTCCCGTGGATTCCTGCTGCTTGGTATTCCTCCTCCCTTACCATTTTTGTTGCCTGAATGGAGACTCACGGTCAAAGACGGAACAAAAAGCTGCAGGGAAACAACTGCGAAGGCACTTTCCATCCACCGCTAGGTTATGACCAGTACGCTTGAGTAAAGTCAGTAGTCTGTTGTAGTTTTCATCATGACAGAAACAAGCAACACCAATCATTTTTGGGGGGTTTCAGACGCCAGTTTCACCGGTTCACCTGAATTTGGTTGAACATCTTTATCATAACATTAAACGGGAAGTCATCCATTTTGGTTTGAAGCAGCAATTTAGGAGCAAACTCCACGGCTCGTAATTCTACTTTGGAATTTTCCCAAATGAGCCACCAATCAGAAGCAGGTACCCTAGACAAATGGGCGACCCCAAATTGTGGGCTAGGTTAGGGTAAGTCTTTTGCCTATTCCCGCTAATGAGCGTTATTCTTTAACAAATTCCGACTAGAGAATTTCCCAAAATTCCCCAATGAGAAGCAAGTATCTTAGACAGATAGACAACACTAAATTACGGAACCTTTTTGCCTATGCCTTTTAATGTGACGGAATCAAAGCTCGATGGTCATTTTGTGGATTTGCTGTGAAGAAGGCGGTTGCGAGGGGCCGTTGATCGCTTCTTGTTTTACAACACTCTACTCTCGTTGTCAACTTAACAGCGACTTCCAATGGCCCCATTGTAAAAGTGCAACGTGGCTTTTGCATTATTTAGTCACACTTGGAGACGCCGCCACATAATCCCTCAACGCGGCCGTGTAATCAGTGCGGCCCCGCCATTTTAAGATGATCATTTATTACTTCAGAAAATTCTCCCCAGCACGTCTTAACCTCAGCCGTAAACTCTCACCCGCAGTGACGACACAGGAACAAGACCGCAGTGTGCGTTTGCCGTGAAATATATGCTAACTAATTCACACGAGTGGCTTAATAGGTATTAAGGACCATATTTTTTCTTTGCAGAAGCTTGCTCGACTCCTTCGTTTCTCCCTTAACACCACCCAATGAACGCTATTAGAAAGACGGGAAAAGGGATAACGCCTACGCTTGGTGGGATGCCTTCTTCAGTGATAGAGCGTCTCCTACAGAATGGATGGTCGGGGAGTGTTATCAGGCAGGTCGGGGATACAAAGGGCGAGGAAGCGCATGCTTTCACTGGACCTGGTTTCCCACAGATTCCATTTTAACTGGACTTCTTTGACTTCTGCCTCTTACAGGAATTTATCTTGCTCAGGAGGACGCCTGTCGCAACACTTCGGCTCCAAAGGCAAGAGGAGCATCAGTTTGGTGGACTCACGCAGTACCCAAAAGGGGGGTACACAATTACTGACTGGGCCCATATATATATATATATATATATATATATATATATATATGAGGCTTAGGCTGGTCGTCACAGTAACGAATGAAAGACTCCCCATTGGCCCAGCAGTATCAGTGTGTGTCTCACTTTCCTTGAAAAAAAATGGGCTAATTATAGAACAAAAAATATTGTACAAAGTGTCCTATAATTCTTGATTCTTGGAGTATTTCAATGAAAACATGTCACAAGTATGTAATGATTTTAAATAGTGAAAAACATGCATAATGTATCTCCTTTAAACAAAAGAAGCCCAAACAGCAAGACACTACATTAATTCACTACAGTATCCATCTAAATTTGGTGCTTCTCCTCCTTTCCACTCTGTCTTGTTTTCACTGCAAAATTCAATCTTTCAGTGGAGGGCGTCTTTCCAGTGACACACTTGGCATACTGATGATCCCTATCTTGCGCACCCCAACTCAACCCCTCACCCTCCCATCCTTCCACACACCCCTCTCCCCTCCGTAACCACCACCAGACAGAGTGTATATGACGCTCATGCATACATTATTTAACCACCTGAACGGGATGTGGTAAGAAAACATCTCTGTAATCCGGCTTCATGCCGGGACTTCTCCAATGTAGCATTTTTTTTCCTTTTTACTGAGACGCCTTTCTCAAATGCTTCAATAATGTATGGATGTACATACAACTGCAAAAAGAGTAGGATAGGAATAGACAGCACAGAAGGAGGAGGAAGCGGTGACTGCGGCACACTGCTGCTGTAGGATTCTAGGGGGGGGGGGGGGGGGGGACACACAGAGAAAGTTTGCCCTTGGAAAAAATGAGGACAAGCAGCCAGAACTAGGCTGAATAGAATTCCCGTGCGGACGTACAGTACATATGGTACAGAGGAATATGGAGGTACTGAATACAATGCGCATCTGCAGAAATTGCCAAAGAGCACTGCATCATTGTGAAATGAGGTCACTAAAAAAGTAATTGAAACACACATTGTGTTTATACAGCATGACAAATATAACCTCACATTAAAATAGTTCCGGCAGTGTCAGTGAATATAAGTATGACGTTGGGATTTTCTATAGAGTAGCGACGACCTCCACATCTGATGAGGAAAAAAATAAAAAATACCGTTTATGCCTCATAAATCACACAAAAGCTTCATCATACTTATTTCAAGGCTGTGTGTAGTATGATTGTGATAGAGGTAATGGATTAGCTCCACAAGTTATTTAACTTTTTCTCGTTGTTTCGTTTTTACCACTTGCATGTATGCAAAAGACTGCCGATGGTACAGTTCGTTGTATCTAACTTTGAACTACAATTCTTTTGGATTTGAATTCCTCCAACTCACCAGAACAGCACTAATAAGCCTCTTGTCCATTACAGGTTTGAGAACGACCTGCCCCGCACCGCCCACTATTGGTACATATGACATTTTAAAAATGCTTATACATTGTTATAAAACACAATATATGCATACTATAGAAAACTGTATTTTTAAGACTTGACGGCGCGCTCGTTTTAAACCAGGAAATGGGCATTAGTCTTCCTACATCGCTTAAAGAAACACTTACATCAGTGATATCACAGCCCTGCTCAACCTGCATTTTAGAAGCAGGTTGGAAGAGGTGCTGAGGAACGGCTCCATTGTAACCGCATGACCTAAAAAAAAGTGTAAAGGAAAAGCGACCAATATAAGCACCTATATAAGCACCCTATTCGCAAAGGATAACAAAAATATGACATTTGTGTTCTATTAATTCCTTAAAGAGTTATAGTACTATTTAGCATCTGCATTAAGATAGCAGATCGAAGTCTAAGCTATGTTCAAAAGCAAAAAGTGTCATGTTTCTATAGCCACCTATGGTAGCTAAAATATATCCCACCGGGAACATCGTGAGGTTTTTAACGCAGCGACGCGAGGCGCTAGCTACGAGCTAGCTCTCGAGCGTACAGACTTGGACTTGGTAATAATAAAAACTAGTAAGTAACTTGCAATTGCACCAGATTTAAGTACAGCGGTGGACCCCGTTTTAGTCACAGCCCCCTAAAAATTTGGTTTAACGCTACACCTCCAAAATTGAGTACTACATACTGTAGTTGTCAGTCTTTGCACAATTGCAGCAATTATCTTCAAATGTGTGTAATGTTTTAGAACCAAATCTACTGAATTTTAATGTTGGTCCTGATGGTTGTACTTGGAGAGTTAAGCATTTAATTAGGTGGTGCTTGTTGAAAAAAGTTTGAGAGCCACTGCGCTAGGCTAACGCTATCTAGTAGTTAGCCTCCCAAAAAAATAGAAGCAAAATGAAGTAAGCCATCAAAAATGTGGCTCAAAGTTATTTACGCGCCTGTCCAATGATATATGCGTTAATTACATCCCCCTGAGCCGAAGTGAAGGCCTGGAGCAACACATTTTTAATGGAAAACCCTTCTATGCGCATCATCTCCTCAATCGCGGGCCCGCAGGCCGGGCTGACCTCAGTCGGGCGGCGTTTTATCAACAAAGACGCAAGCGGCTTTGCTATCATGGCCGCTCCGTGCAGATAAATGCAACAGTTGGGATCCTGCTCACCCTCGGGGAGCGGGGAGGGAGTTGTTTGAGTTTTTAATAATTGCATTACTTTGCATTCCTTGCACCAACCGAGATGGTGAAGCACGCAATATATTTTTGATTGTGTGTTAGATGGGTTGCTAGAAAATATTGTATGGAATGTATGGACAACCATAACACATGACACACACTACTTGCGATGTCGTAGTACAATTTAAAATGATAGACTGGAAGACAACCAATTAAAACCGTTACGCATTATGGTTAAACCTTGGAAAATTCTTCTCCAATGTCAAGTAAGGAAAATGAACTGGCCACTGTTAACGGCTGTAATCCTGTTTTATGGCTCATCATACAATAGTAGAGGTAAACAGATACTTTTCAAAGCATACACTAGCTAAGTAATACACTATTACTTCTGGTATTATTGTACCTACCTAGCTAGAAATTTTACGGTCGTAAATGGCACAATATGAATTCAATATCTATAAATTAATACGGAAGAAAATAAGCTCCCAGTCACTGTTTTATTTCAAATTACTGCCCAGCACACATTCAACTGAAGTAAAAGAAACTTCAGTGCTTAACAGTCAACGCCTGATTAATGATTGGCTTCTTTTTCTAACCGTGAGCACGTCTCAGTTGTGCTGGAGAATAAAGGTTTTCTTTTAGAGCAGGAAGAGCGGGGGAAAAAAGCGGCAGCAGCTTATTTGCGCTATTGAAATTTTGCAACCTTTGCACAAAAGACACTTTGAAAATTTCATAGGAGGGAAAAGCAGAACAAAAGAAACACGGTTTTCAATGCTCCCGATGTGTCACTTTGCCCGACGTTGGCGGCGTGCTACAGAATAGCTGGCATTTATTTCCTTTGAACCCGAGTTGCCTCACCGCGATTGTTGCGTTGGATTGATGGTGGACAGACGTTGTTGACCAGAGATTGGACCTCGCATTTTGGCACGGTCAATAAAGACGTTTCTTTGTGAGCATGCTGTTGTCTTTGCATGGCTGCAGACAGACAGCAGGCGTCCCTGGGGGGTCATGATGTACACAATGCCATGGCAGCCGCTATTTGATTAGAGGGAGGTCTACATAAATTGTGGACATTGCCGTCTGGTGCCGAATTTGATGCAAATGACTTAATCCCGACTTGTTTGATGGGCAAGCACCTTGTACAATACAAATTACTATTGACAATTAACCACAATTTGCCTACGTCTTATGGCATCTATAAGCAACTACAAACTGATTTTCTCTGCACCTACTCCGCCATTAATGGGGGACCATTACACACAGAACTTGGCATTATCATTATAACCTTATTATTATGATGGGGAACATAGAGCGACCATATTTCACATGACTGACAAAGTTCATCATTTCCATGAATGTCATCCAGTCATCTTGTCCAACCCGCTTCTATTTTGGTGCGAGCATCGGGACAACATGACTGACTCTGATTAAGAAAGCTCCAAGTCGAGCATCATCTTAAAGACTGAATATCTTATCGGCATCTCGCACCCTGTCAACATCCCAGCGGTAGGCGCTCCATTTTCACCCAACGGTGCCCGTTTTGTGGCCCCCCGCTTTTTCGAAGGGTGGCTAAATTTAGCTCGGTTCCTCGCGTACGCTGAGCGCGCCCCCAATTCCCAAAGCCATTTATTTTCACTGCCACAGCTGACAGGAATTAATCTGAGTTATAGTGCTTTTTCCACGCCGACCCTCTCTGTACCAATTATGCATGTATGCATAGAAAGACAAAAGGGAAATGAACACGTTGATTCCCACCTGAATCGCATATACCCGCTTTTTAAGAAAAAAAAATATATATATATATTTTCAAGGTTTGAATATCAAAGCAGAGGAGGAAATTAAAAGCATCAAAACCACACTTTGATAGCTTATTCAGTTTGTTTGGCTGTGAAAGATGCCGGCGTCTCTGCGGCTTGGCGTTCTTTGGTCTTGCAGCTCGAAAACATTTGGTGCCCAAAGCCAAAGTGTTTTCTCTTTGATCGGCATGTAGCGTTGGCTTTAAGCTGCAATGTTTAGGAAGGGAGGCTAAAAGATGTAAATAAAACCACGGTCTCACTTACGAGTGGCTCCTGTGATGACAGAACTAATCCAGTTAAGGGCTTGTAAATTCTCATCGAGTCACAAATGAAGACGTAGTGATAACAGGTGAACAGTTATAGGGTTGGAATGATACAATTTGCATTTCAGTAGGATTAAACTCAACCTAAGGAAAAAGTGAAAACTGAAGTCAGTTCTTTTTCTGAAGCACTTGCAGAACACACATCAAAACACTTTTGGACGATAATTCTTTACAATTATCGCAGTGAAAACTCTTAAGGTTGGATGCCCTGAGGTTTTACCAGTTAGAACTCAACATGACTTCAGAGGAATTCTTGATTTTTTTTTGCAGTGGAACTGGCAAAGCTGGGTGCCCCTTAGTTCGTACTAGTGGGAATTCAACAAGGAAAAATGTTCCTCAAGTGGAACAAAACTACATAAATCAGAAACGTTTTGACGATACATAGGGTAAAGTCATTCTTATCACATTGCAACCTCAGAAACCGGATCACTCTTGAGGTTGTACCTTTCAAATTCAACGGCCAGAACTACACTTCTAAATCGGCACAAAGAAATTCCGAGTCATTCAAATTCAGATATTGCGTCATTAATCTTAAATCTGTTAAAATTATCCAGGTAACACATAATTCCTCTTAGTATGTACTTAACCAAACCTAAGACTTCTGTTATACTTTCCAAAAGTAAGAGTAAGAGAGTAAGAGTTCAACCCAGTCCCAATACCGCAACACAATCATTATCAGCACTCCACTTCATGTAATAAGTTGACTAACAATTAGCACCTTGAGGAGCTGGGGGAAAAAAAAATCTCACACAAAACAACAGGATATTTACAATAGTTGACACATATTTTAACGTTATCGCTGCCTAACAATCCAGCTTCCAATTAAGGGCTCCGCTGAGAGCACTCGCTTATAGCGCTAACGTTATGCTTGACGATTTCATAAGCTCGCCGGGCGCTTTGAGAGTATGAAAATGCACAGCGCGTGCCTCGACAACAGAACAAGGCGTTACAATCATTCCCCGGCGACGAGTACTCTTTTGTGCGTGACACAGCAACAAGGTCTTACGGTAATTAAAAAAATGCACGGGCGGCAGGCCTTGTTCGTTCTCCGTAAATATGTTTTACCGCAAACGGCTGACAACAAGATTGGACAAACAATCGGGCAAAGGTCGCTTTCTCCGCGCTCGACAAGCACACAAATTAATTGCTTACGGCAAAAACATTATGAAGGTTACACAGGGACTCCAGCGCGCGGACACGATGGCTTGTTGATTGCATCTCGCTTTAGATCCTTGCGCAATTACCCAGCCGTCCTTTACAGTAGCAGGAAGTGCAACAAATGCCTTGTACATGACAGCATCTGAATTGCACTGGATACTTCAGTAAGTGAACCTATGCATTCAAATGAGATCTTGTATAAAAATCCTGCCTTTACAAAGATATTTCCAGGTAGCCTGCGGCTCAGAGCTAACACTCTTCATATTCAAATGCACACATAAAGTAACTGTCAATCAACAGGCAACAGTCAGTGGTGCATTTCAAACCATCTGCCTAAAGGCACCAAAGTTAAATGTCAACATCCTCAGCCTGCAGAACCTTCATTCATTCATCCAGTTCACCTATTTGTATAGCATCATTCATACGCAAGGCAAATCCATATTGCTTTAGAGAGGCAAAGAAATGATGGTTAAAAAAAAAAGGAAAGATGTTTTAAAAATCGAGATAAAATGGTACATGAAAAGAAAACAAAACAGATAAGTGATGAAACAGGTTAAGCTAACTGAAAAAAAAAAAAACAATAGTGAAATAATATATTGGTAATACTTTGGAGTCATCAAAAAGCAGCAGTGAGCTAAGTTTTCAGGATTCCATCTTCAGGAAATGTCATCCACAGCTTTGAGCTTAGAAACAGAAAGCTGCTTCACTTTGTTTGGTTCTGGTTTTGAAAACATTCAATGAGCTTTCACCCAATGACCTGATGTGTCCCGAAGACACAGAGCTTGTACACAAAGATTCCAGGTTACGAGCCTGGGCCAGCGTTTAAAACAAGGGTTAGGATTTCAAGTTAATTAAGGTTTCAAGACAGGGTTTGGATGTCAAGTTATGTTTTCAAGTAATTGCACGTCAAGGTGATTCCTACTGAACAGCAAGTCAAAACAATGGTATAAATGTTTTCGTAAATGGGCGCATACCAGTGGCCCTGAAGAAAAATCAACCTACTGTGCAAGAGTGATTGTGTTTGCAGGGTTGAATAACTCCTGCTTCGACTTCAGGTTGGAGGGAGTATCAGGGAGTCTCAAGTCTAGAGGGGTCTGAATTCTCTTTGAATCAACCAACTTGACCAAAAGCTGGGCTCACAACAAGTAGCTCTGCCTCCTGTTGTCATGTTAAGAAAAGCCTTAATCGCCGTTGGCTGCAAGTAGAGCTGGATAAAGTATTTATGAGACAGAACCCTATCAATAGTGTCAAACTGAAGCAGGGGTCGAAAAAGAGAACAAAAAATGTACTACAATTATTGATCCTTGGGGTACTTTCATTTAATCATGTCATGTTAATCCTGTTTTGAGTTGCGCGTAACATACATTTTGACCATTTCCTATGGCAGCCCACTCAATTTGAATTTTCAGGGTGGGATTTTCTCCAGAGGCTCATAGATGTGAATCTTTAAACTGACTTCCAGATGATTCAGAACAATCAAAGAATCACGCGTATCTTGAGTATCCCGCCAACGTTTGGAGCTGCGAAGCTTCCTTACATGAATGTTGTAATGCACCACAAAGGGATCCTGTTACAAGTTCAGATCAGAGGAGCTTCTCATTGGAGAGGGGTTGAGCTACAAAACTCGGCGCCAACCGGCGAGGGCCTGAGGGACGCCGGCTCTAAAACTCTCGCTCACACCCCCACCACCCACTTTCGTGCACGAATGATACAGAAGCACAAACCGAGGCAGTTGTCAATGAGGGAGAACATCCTTGAAAATGTTCAAGTTGGAGCAGGAATGGAATTATTCATCAGAAGAGTCTCATGGAATGCACAGAAGACCCCAAACAGAAAGCCGTAGGGGGGAATTTGGGCTTTTGATTCTTTTTGGAAGCAAACCGATGAAAAGATGCCACACGGGTCTCATCATCTTACTTGTCAGACTCCTTTTTTAGCAGCAGCAGGTTGGTTCCTCCGTGCGAAAAACCATCGGAACCCAAACCCTATGGACTTTGTAGAACTCATTTCTTTTGATACTGCCTCCAAAGAGGAGGTCAAGGTGACCGCTGGTGGAATTTTGAATAAGATCCAAAGATCTAGCTCAAGAAAACAGCTCAGCTCTCCAGTCTGAGCGATCAATTTGAAAGTAAAAGTTCATAGTGAAGTGGCTCTTCAGTTTCATTGTGAAATTACACAACCAAAGCGCATCCTCAGAAATCTAAGGATAGTTATTTCCTGCACTTGGGCCACTTCAGTCAAAAAAAAAAAAAAAAAAAAAATGTCACAAAATGCAAATCGACTGGGAGCACAACTTTGTTGCCGCGGCGTCATGGAGTCATTTCAGAAGTAAGAGCACACTTAGAAGATAGGTCAAACAATCCCCATTGGCATCAGCATGTATCAAAAAATATAACAGGCAATATTTCTGCAACTAGAGCACAGGCTCTAGCTCACCAGTGACCCTAAACCGCCATGGGGTCATGGGTTAGGGTCAAGGTCACCCTAGGGTCATGCCCCCTGCTTTGTTCTTCTGTGGATACCCACGGACATTGAGAGATGTCAAGGTGACTGCCAATGGACTTTTAAGATCGAAAAGATCCATTAAGATTCAAAGATACGCTTTAGCTCTAGAAAAGAGATTAGGTCTCTATCTGACCTACCCATTAGAAGGAAAAAAATCAGAGGAAAGTGCCTCTTCGGTTGGATCATGAAAAGCATCCAACCAAAATACATCCTCCGGATATGTAAAAACTTTAGGGCAGTTATGTCCTGGCATTCCCTTGACCGCTTCTGGAAAAATGACGCAAACGGCATCCAGTTGGAGGTAGCGCAACGACCTCCGCCAAAGTTAAACAATCGGAATTAGAAGCAGCTTGTATCATTTACTAAAACTTTAACACACCATGTTATACGGCAAGCAGTATCAAAAATGGATTTCTGTAAATAGCAGCTAGGGTTGTTATTGTTGTTGTTTTTCTACTCAAAAGGGGAGTATACAATAAAGCAAAAATGGCGATAATGGAGAAATGCCGCGAAATGCCACAGCAAGCAGTACGACTCCACAGTGGTTGTTTAACAGGTTTTGGTGCTGCTGTTTTGGTTGGCTTTCGTGTCCCTGTGTGAACAATACTGAATGTCTACATGAGCAGAGATCATTACAGTTCAGCCAGGTAGTCCTCAGTCATCCATTAACGTTCACTCTATAACGGTTACAATGGAATGATGCCATCCGTTTCCGCTTATTCACACTTCAACGGCACTTTATCCGGGAGCGGGCGAGGGATCGTCTCGGCCTGGCACGCTCGTGTCTCTCAGACACCTACACATGCACTCAGAAGGCGCATTAAGCAGCCACCAGGCCCGTCTCGCACAGTCCACTCTCTGCAGTTGCCATGGCGACGCCTGCCTCTCCTCCAATAGGGTGCGAGGAGCACGAAGCTTCAGGAGGGAAAGGGGGGTGGTGGTGGGGGGCTTTAATATGGAGGTAGGTGGAGACGCTGACAAGGACACTTGACTGTTGTTTTGCAGAGCGACAAGGGGCCTCGTTTGGCGCTGTGGAGTGTTTGGACTACGTGACGCGCTGCGTGCCACAAGCACAAACGGTAGATGACTGTATAAACACATCCAAACTAAAAGGAATACTTATTTAGTCTCTTAAAGCGTAAATGGCAGTGTTGCAAAAGAGCGTGATTCATGAACAACAAAGTTTATAGTGTACTAAAAGAAAAAAAAAAGAAAGGAAAATACACCGTTGCCCGCAGGCGGGATTCATATTGATTCTGAGATACTTACACATATATTTTTGGGTAGTTTTGCTGATGTGCCATAATATCTTTCAGGATTGTGAATCACAGAGTAACTACCTTATCGTCAATATATTGTGGAGGGGAGTGATTCTAGAACCCACTATGGATCTAGTTTGTACAAAAACAGCAGCAGTGTTGTTCTCTAATGTGGGTGTAAAAAGATAATGTTACGACATATCGTGGCAGAAAGTTTTGTTGACTGTTAACTTTTACTTAAGGATAATAATGCCTTCTTGATTGAAGATTAAAAAATGAAATATGCAGGAATAGGCAAATCATTTACAGCCTTATAATTGTATCGATTATCATTCATAGATGAATAAAACAGCAAAAGCAAAATAAGAACAGTTCCAAGCCACAAACTTTTGTTCCAAACTTAAACTAAACCCCAAAACTAACCTTACCACTAATAAGAACTCAAACCCACTAAACGTAAATCCTGCACTTAAAACCAAACCTTAACGACTAATGATCAGGACCATTATCAAGCTTCTGCAGAGCTTGATGATAGCTGATCATTTGAATCAAGTGTGTTGGAGGAGGGAAACATCCAAACAGGCAGGATAGTGGCCCTCGAGGACCGGATTTGGACATCCCTGCTCTCAACCCTAACCCTAAATCCCAACCCTAATCCCGAACCAAGCAACTAACATGGTCCGTCGTTTTATGAATTCAATGACTTTTCAACGCGGTAGTCACCGATACAACTCAAATTGCGTGCTATTCTGGAACGCGACAGAACTGTCAAACAATGTGTGTCAAAAAAGTCAGAGGCCTTGTGTCGCAAAAGATATATTACGAAACCAAACTACTTTGTGCAAGTTTTTCTCTGCAATGTGAGCCAGATGATCAACCAGCATGTCCTCCTATGACACAATCCGACTAATTTTGATGAAGTACTATCCAGTCATATTTATTCACCATTGATGCGGAGACTTTCCGCTCAGTCACGGGTGGATGAAACTTGGGGACGGGAGGGACGGGTTGGTTCATAAACAAGGAAGACAGGAGTGTGAGGAAGAGGAGGGAAAAGCCCCTCCTTCTGGCTCGCTCTCACAGTCGTGGTCAAATGTCAGACGGTGATGACGGCCACTTATCTACGTTGAAAAGCTACACACACACACACACCCATAAACACAGAGTTATTTTTAGCACACTTGCGCCACGGCAGCCACCCTGCTGAGCATCTGTTGAGCGTCAAGGAGACGACCAGAAAGGATTCATGGAAGCAAGAACAAATATTTTTTTCTCAAGAATTATTGACTGTAAAGATGTGATGCAACAATATCCCAGCATCACCCTCAATGAACTGTGAACTTGTTGTTTATTGTAGTAATCTACTGTAGTTGCGTGATCCTTCCCAACAGACAAACTACGACCAAAACGTAAATGGCCCTGGGGGAGGTAATGACTTTAAACGGCCCCAGACTGCAAGCTGAGTCTATTGGCGTCTCGTAGCTGAAACAATCCGCAGCCGCAGCTTTCAAACTTTAACGTCTCATTGAGAACACAAAACATTCCAGCCCGTGTGGTCACCACGCTGACTCGACACAAAGAAAGGCCCCAAAAAAAAAAAGAAAGAAAAACAGAAGGTGGGGGGCGTCACAAAGTTCCACATGCCGTTGCTACACGCTCCCAAGGAATGACGATAAGTGGCGGAATGCTTTCGGAACCGCTGCAGATGACGAGCTCAGCTTGTATGAGCGCACAAAATGCCGCTGCTGATACCAAGTTTGCAAAGTGACCTAAAACCTTTTCCTTTTTTTTTTTTTTTTTTTTTTTTTTTTTTTTGAAAGCGACAAGGATGCCTGATGACAGGCTTCGTAAAAAGTCAATACAAAGCTTTGTGCACAGATGCACTTTGATATTTGGCTGGAGCGTGCAGGTTGTGTTTAGAGCAATTGGCAGTGCCCGCCCTCCTATTTTCTCTGTTTGTGAGTATAATTACGCAACAGCGGCTGCGGTTTTTGAAACATATCACATTGAGAGGATGTTGTCAAAACAATCTATGCGGACATAAACTACCAAAAAAGACTAATCAGGCTTTAATTTGTACGCCGGGTCTTTAGTTGGCAATGTCCACCAACTACTTATATTCACGTTTCTCATCCCAAATCCTATTTTGATTAACATTAGTTGGGTTATTTGTGGATTATTTTTCTAAATCAATGTTATAAATATGTAAATATGACTTGTTTTATAGGGGGAAAAAAAAGTGTGAATAATGTCGTGGCATTACGACAATAAAGTTGCAATATTAGAAAAATCCTGCACTTGTTGAAAAACATTCTTTAACTATTTTCATTTCGTGATAGCAAAATGATGATACAAATTGTGTATGGTTCCAAGAACAGTAGTCGTAAAGTTATGAGAACATTACAAAAAGAAGTCGTAATATTCAGACTTTTTTTCCCCCCGGGCGTTTTACTTTTTGTAATATTCATGTTATGTTATCATAAAATTAAGATTTTATTTCTCAAACACAACCAACTGACCATCAAATCGTACAAGAAAAACATACGAGAATTCCGTTGTACTAGTGAGAATAAAGTAAGTAATATTGTGAATACAATGTCACAAATTAATAAAAAAATGTTGTGATGCCACTTAGTGACCAAAAAAAAAAGGTTATGCTCCGGCATTAAAGTCACAATTTGGACGATTTATATTCTGGTCTCTGTCATGTAAAATTTAAAATGTTCCTTCTAACATTTTCTCAGGAAATAAAAACAGACAGACATATTGCTTTGTCTTACAGCAAAGTGATAATACAATATCAGTGAGAGGTACAGGGTCCGCTCTCTTATCCTCACGCAAAACAAAAATTATAGACACCGTGTTTTTTTTTTTTCCCAAGACTTTTTCTCTTGTATGATCATAACAAATGTGTTTTTTCCTGGTTCAATTCTGACTCTCAAGTGTCATGCGAACATCTCCTTGGGCTGTATTTCCTCGAATTGGAGCTAAACGTGAGTGATTCAGAAAGGGAAACGACGGTCACCAGGGAAAACAAAGCCTACACAAAAAAACAAAGAGCAGATTAGATGCTGTGTTGCAGAAGCTCTTGGGAGATAAGTCACAAAGAAAATCCGATTCCTTTTTTTTCCTCTCGCGCTCGATGCTTTCGTTTTTTTATTTTCCTACGTCGCATTCTCCCATCCGCCTAATTGAATCTGCTTTGTTTCATAATAATAACAACTTTTGATGCAATCGCAGAGGGAGAACGCAATAAGGCGCTTGAGGAATGAACTCTACTGCGGTCAGCTTTGAGCGTTTGTTTCAGTTCGGCGGAGGACACGTCGGACTTTTGTATACACCGCTCTTCTGTTGGTCTCTGCCGCAAAACGGCACAATTACATTTGGACGCTTCGCGTGGTAGCCTCCAAGAGTTATGATGACATGTTTGCTCGATACTCAGCAGTTGTCCCTCGGAGCAGTCGCAGAACGAACAATCAGAGAGAGAAAATACCTCCGCCAAGGCGAATCAGACGTGGATCTGCACACTAATGGGTAACTCAGCAGCCAGGCGATGAAGTGCTGACTCCACGAGTGAAAACACAACCAATGTTTTGGCTTTTTTTATGGGGACTTGTTTTGCACTTAAAAACAGATAGATATGACCCCTTCTTGTGGCCGGCTCCAAGTTACTCCTTAGATTATTCAGAAGCTCTAAAATTGCATTTGTGAAGACACAATATATCGCAATAATTTTTATCTGGCATTTGAAATTTTTTTTCAAAAACAGAAATGTCCTTCCCGCCGCCGCTGACTTTCAATTTGCCTATGCTACATCGGTACCGCTTTGCACCTGCCTTTCGGACACGCTATAAAAAAACCCATCAAATTATCCTATTTGCATATAATTCTCTTAGGCGTAAAATGAACTGCGTGGCAATTTAGCACATTTGGCAGCTGCAACTGTGGTTGCACCGAATTAGTAGATCAGCATCCACATCTGTTTTAATGTGGATCAGGTTTCTATCCATTTTAGCATGCGCATACCTTGCATAATAAAGGACCTAGGTGGTTATAGATTTATTATCTGGATTTGTTTATTGTTATCATTTTGTGTAGACTCTCACCAATGTAAACAGTATACATTCATAAACTTTTTTGGGGTATTTCTTTAATTAAACATGATACGGTTATGATATGTTTAGGTATGTCGAATGTGGTGCCCGGTTTGGGAAGTCCGGTAAAAACTGACATGACTGAACTAAAAAAAATGAATCAAAAACTGTACGCTGAAAGTTAGCCCACGATAAAAGTGGAACTTCTTTATTGGAGGTATGAAATGAAATATTAAAAAAAAAAAAAAGAGAATCAATCATCCAAGAGCAAGCACCCTGCTGTCACTTTGCCAAATGAGCCCCAGAGGTCTTTTAGCATCTTTAGAGGACTCTTAGTCATGTGAGCGCTGATAACGCAGCGCTCTGTCATTCCTTAATTGAATACAGCGCCCATTAAGTCCTTATCTCCCAAACGCCAACCATATCAAAAGCCACTACTGAGGAACACCAGACATCACACAAGCCCCCCTATCCCAACCCCCTAAAACTGCAGCATCACAAGGATCAGAGCTTCTGATAGAATCATCTCGACACTTGGAGGAAAAAAAAACAAAAAAAACCCAATGCACGGCAGATAGAAGATCGGCTTTGATTGTTTTCAAAAGGCAGGCGGGCTGATCCCTAATGGCTGCCAGAGTATCACAAGTCCATAGCACTTGAGTAGGGTAAAGTTTATTCTTTTGCTAGAACTACACAGTAGTGCCTTGATATAAGAGCAGCACTTTGGCAAATGGTGAACACTTCTTCAAAAAGAAGTTGCCAGGTGTTTATTGGTAATCCCAGTTGAAGTTTGAAGTGAAACTAAACATCAAACAAAGGGACTTACTGTGGATTTAAAATAATCTCTTAGAATTCTAGACCGATAGATTAAAGGGGAAGTTGGCCAAAACATATTTTTTTTCAAGAATATGTTATATGCAAGCCCACTAGTTGAAACAGGGCATTCTGATAAGTATGTGGAATAAGTGTTAATCCACTCATTTTTAGCCATCTCTGGGGACGGCCATTTTGTCTTCTGTCGACTGAAAAGGACATCACAACTGCTCACAACGACCAATCGCGGCTCAGATTCAGAAAAGAGGTCAGCCGCGATTGGTCGTTGTGAGCAGTTGTGACGCCATTTTCAGTCGACAGAAGACAAAATGGCCGTCCCCAGAGATGGCTAAAAACGAGTGCATTTTGCATCTATGTTGTGGTGCAATAAATCATCAAATACATCACAATTTTTGTTCTTTGTTAGGGAGGCTGGAATAGGTTAATGGCATTTCAAGTTAAATTTGTACTTTAAGGCACCACGATATCTGGAAATATATTCCTCCTAATGCTGCTATATTGAGTTCTTGCCACCTCTCCTCTGCTGCTTATCCTGTTCACTGCTGAGGGAGCTGGACCCTATCCCAGCTGATTTTGGGCAAAAGGCGGACTATAAACGGGACTGCTTGCCAGTCAATCACAGTCAATCTTTGTTATGAAGGAATGGAAACAACTGACGTTTGATTGATCTCGGACAGATTTTTTCCTACAAGGCATTGGGATAAAAATGACAGAGGCTCGTAACGTAAATCTCTTTCCTGTAGAGTTAATAAAGATTTTATGATGGAGACAGTTTGACCCGGGAGCTCAATAATTCTAATTCCATTGTTTCCTTGGGGAAAATTGGGGTAAACATGAGCAGAACACCGCCCCGGAATGCATTGTGTCAAGCAAGCATGTTGATTTACACTTCGACATCAAGTTGCTAAATAAAAATTCACTTCAGCAGCGACATTTCGATAACGAATCACACATGTGCGTGTGGTTTCGTAAACTGCCACTGGAAGGCAAACGGGAAGACGGAGTGTCGTTTTACTAGTATGCAGCTTATTTGAAGTGCTCCATTTTCTTTCCAAGTTGTTTAAAGACACCAGTATCTTATGAAAAGGCAAGTTCTTACCTTTATGGAGATATGACGAGGTCACAAAGGGCGGCGGGCAAACATGGAAGAAACAGACAAAATAATACTGTTAAAGTCGCTGTACAAAAACTTTTCAGGGTGATCAACAAACGACCACTACAGTGTCTTTCAGTCATTATAGGACAGCAACTGTTCTGTCAAAGCCGCAGAAGGGTAAAAGGTCCAGTCTTTGCAGTCTTTGAAGAACTCCAGCGGTAACATGCTCGCTTAAAGGGTTTTGTTTATTTTTTTCTCACCAACCAGATACAATAATTGCATATCTCCACGACTCAAAGCAAAACATAAACTGAAGCGGCTGAGAAACCAGAGAGAAAAGTTCATCTGAATCTTGTTTTGCCTGCGCCAGCCTCAAAGATGTCAGACAGAATCCTCGCGTGGCTGAGAACAGTGATTCTCAAACTGACTGGCTGACTTTTTACACCAAGGCGTGAACCTACAAAACTGCGGTGTTGAATGGGATACGGTCGAAGATTTGGGGGCGCCTAACTTTTGCGCTGGTGCACCAAAGAAAAACTGTTTGCCAGCGCAAAAAGTTCGTCTCAAGCTCTGAACATGAAACACTGATTCAAAGTAGGACTCATTCGTTGAAACAAAAAACAGACAAAGTTGTCTTTTGATAACTGAGACGGTTGAGTTGAGATGAGCTGGATAACGTTGAAAACGTGGAAGGGGAGGCCAGGGGGGTGTCAGGTAAAGCACCGCAAGAAATCTTCGTCCCCCTCTGCAGCAAAATCAGACACTGATGAATTATCTATTGTCAGCAGCTCCTCTTCAGGCTCGGGGCAGCCGACGCGAATACAAAACATTTGCTATTCTAATGCTACTTAAAAGCAGACAGCGAGAGAGACGGTCTAATCAGTATTCTTTGTGATGGAAGCCATGTTGATTGGAAAGCAACACACCAGCCGGAGATTGCACAACACATTAGCGAGAGGAACCGGAAGTCAAGAGAATGATGGCTTGTGAGTCATCGCATGAACAACAATATTTGAAAATGACAGTGTCAAGCAAGCACGTCCTCTTTGTACAAATGACAAAAGGTGAGTGCATTACAAGGAAAATGTTTCAAAGTAGAAATGAAAATGCCACTGTTTTGCTTCTAAATACAGACGCCCAAAGACTTATATGAAAAGTATAATTTATTTTCAGGAGAGCAAATTTAAAAATAACAAACTGTGATGATTCATTTCTCTATCAGACTTGAAATTTCGGTACAAACTTGCAATTATATTTTTTAATTTATTTTTTGAGGAGGCACAGTTTTTACAGTTGAGGAACTGGCTTTTTAATGTTCTCCAAGGGTACTATCACTATCCCAAAATGTTAGCAAGGTAGCTCTTCCAAGCAAGCCTTTTTTTTTTTTTTTTTAAACTCAGAAGACAGCGCTGCTGCGAAAATGGATGTTGTAGGCATTTTAGAAGTCATTTTAGTCCCACTGGAAATCATCTTGGAGGGTCAGAATGTCCCACGGAGCGCCGCAAGGATCGATATTCAACCCTCTTTATCTTCCATTTGAACTGCTGGTGACCGTGTGGAATATTGCTTTCGGGGATGACTTTCAAGCTGAGCTCTGTCACTATGACTATCTGCAGCCTTCAGTGCACATTGATAAAACCAAACAGCTGACTTTGCCTGACATGCAGAGGATTGTGACAGACTGATTATGTGATATATCAAAATAATTCATCTAAGAATCTATTTGGTAAAGTCTTGATACTCGTAGTAATGTAAAAAAAATCATTCTTAACTATTTCAAAAAACCTTGACCACATGAATATTGAGTAGGTTTTAGCACAAGAACATCAATCGCGATAATCTTTTCGGGACATTCCGATAATCGGGCCTTTGCTGCCTTTCAGCGGATGAGGGGAACCAGGCTCAAATTGGACCAGATTATTGGTACACTGCCTAAGACCCTAATGGCATGTGTTCAATGGCTAAACACTAAATTCAATTAAAAAATTTAACTTTTTGCCAAACTAAGAAGATAATACTAACATGTTGTTATAAACACACAGTCTAATTGAGCCTTATTTATTTTATTTTATTTTTTATTTCTGGGCCTTCATTAACATGGCCGCCCTCAAGCGTGACCAGTTAAAGCCCGAAAAAGTCAAATCCGCCTGGGGCCAGCATCCGAGGTGAAACACATTGTGTTGGAAAGAAAAAGCAGGGCAAAAAAACCCCAAAACATTCCAAGCAGTCATGTAGGAAATTAAATGTTTAGCTGCCATTTAAAAACGGTAACACCGTGGCTG
Source organism: Filicampus tigris (assembly GCF_054856515.1). Taxonomy (NCBI): domain Eukaryota; kingdom Metazoa; phylum Chordata; class Actinopteri; order Syngnathiformes; family Syngnathidae; genus Filicampus; species Filicampus tigris. The sequence goes on along the minus strand of NC_141233.1, from coordinate 12,607,329 downwards.
CTTCCTGACATTGAATCATAGTCATATCAACATTTTTTTTTTTTATTAGAAGCCATTTAACATAGTGAAGTCCCTTTGTTGTATTGAACTCCAAATTGATAAATACTTTATGTAATGTGAAAATTACAACACATTAGTGATCATCCACAAAGCGAGTACGACACTAGAACGTCCGTGAGTCGCACTTTAAGCACACTCGAGTCTCTTCACACTTTATTTGCTCTTTGTATGCCTTTTTTACTTCAGAAAAGTGCTATTACGAGTAATAATTGATTTTTCTCAAATTGACGCCCTGACTGATGAATGGGAAGTTTGAATCTGCTAGTTATTTGAAGTCCTAACTGCCTGAATTATTCAAATCCCCGCCCACTGATGACAAATGTCTCCCTGAATAATTTAACTTGACAATTTCGCCACAGTCTTCTTGATTGGCCTTTTAATCCGGTGCCTTCAACTCATATCACACGTTGGGTTTTTTTTTCAGGCAATAATTGGAGAGCCAATTCAGAGTTGCTTTGAATTACCGGCTGCTAAACCCGATCAGCAAATGTGAGTCATCAGGCGTTTTCAGGGGGATAAGATAATAGCTCTATTTAGTTCTTTTTTCTAATAAGCTCAGTAGTTGCAGCAGTTATCAGCCATTTATAGTATGGCGTAGCCGTACTCTTTAAATAATGCTACTTCTAGAAAATACATGTAACAACAAACAATTTAAGGTGGCTATATATTTCCTGACAGAGTAATTGATGAGACCAAATATTGACTGGTTGGACTTGCACAATAGGTCTAAGTGCTCAATTAGATTTTTTTTCTGTCTATTTACACGTTTTGCGTGACCCATATCCAACACTACTGTGATTATAGTAACTGAACACCGAACACAAAATGCGCCACACAACACGAATCTAAACAACTACACTTGTCAACATCAGGCAGCGATAACATGGAAATACTCCACTGGAAGCATATTATGTCTGCCCGGGGGCAGTATAATAGAGATGCAGATATAACTGGAGCCGGTCATAGTTCCTCACTAAGCTGCAGTAATAGTCGGCGTTATTTGCAGAGGATAAAGAATATATGCCTATGAGTATTTTTATATCGCTCTACATGGAATGTTTCACTGCTTGTGTTCAAATATCTGTGTCTTAAAGTAATGACTGTAGGCTTCAACTGAGAGTGGCAATAAATAGATTGAAGGCTCTCCAAGTGTTTACTATTTGTCAAACTGCTGCTTGTGAAGGGAGTTGAGTTTACTGTTACCATACAGTGCTTGCAAATTAAAGCAAAAAACAAAAAACAAAAAAAAACCAAAGATGATTGACGGATTGTATCTCAAGACACCACTGCATTTCATGATCGGTTACACTGTGCCACAAATGAGCATTGCCTCCATCAATTTCACATTCCTTTAATTCATTTAAAAGGCAGCAACAAGGACAATTAATGAACTTTGTTCCCTCATTTTCGCCCATTATAAGCAAGCAATTCCATCCAATCTCAAATTGTGTCTCTTCACACTGTGCAGCTCCCGTCTAATTGTGCAGTAGGAATGTTATAAATGGGGGTGGGGTGGGCGGGGGAGTCGTATGCACAAGGCACAAAAAGGGAATAAGCCTCTCCAATGCTGCCACTGTCTCCATCCCTTTTAACGCTAGTTTCTGCGTCAGCCCAAAAGCAGCCTGCATCATTGCAGGATGCCATCCAAACCGCCGCAGGGGGTGCGTGCTTCCTGAAAAATGAGCCATCATAATGAGGTATCTCCTACAGTGATTTGTAATAGGACAGCTTATCAAGCTGATTTGGCAGAGGATATCACGGTGTAATTGTTGTAGGTAAGGCTTGCACTTGCAGAACCATACTGAGGCCAGGAGGGGGGCGCACAGCACAAGTCATTCATTTGTTGCTGTTAAAGCAGGTGCTGGGTATAGGACAGAGTTCCGTCTAGTTCATTGTATGCTGTCCGTAATCTTGAAACGGTGGCACCCCTGAGGAATTTGTCATACTGACAAATCACACAAAACCTCCCCTTTGCCAACAGCAAGAATTATGATGGTAACAGACTCAGGGTTAGATGCCTCAATCCTCAGGTAAGCACCTTCCAGAGCCGGCCATAACATACTACGCGGTGTCCGCCTCAGTTCCAGGTGTGCCAAGTCGATATTGTGTGCCAAGTCGATATTGATTCCCCACAAGTTGCACTTTGTATTAGTGGTAGCGCTCTAGAATGGCTTGGATCCTATTTGGCAGGCAGGCCTTTTTGTGTTAGCCTTGGTTGATCAGAGTCCCACTCTATCCACTGTCGTCCGGTGTTCCACAGGGTTCAATTTTGGGGCCCCTGCTGCTCACTGTATTTGCTGCCCCGGGGTTCCATCTTAAGAGAACATGGTACTTTCTTTCACTGCGATGCGAATGCCAGTTGGATCTATGTCGCGAAGGACGCTTTCATCTTAAGGCAGACTTTTGTCCTGCCTGGAGGAAATCAAAGCCTGGATGGCACTAAACTTCTTGAGATTCAACGGAAATAACCAGAAGTTATGGCGTGTGGTCCCAGTGACACTTCTACATCTCAGCCTTTTGCCTTGTGCCCCTTGACGTCTTATCTAAATCTAACAGTCTTGAAGTTGGGTTTCAAAATGGCCAGTGATTTTAAATTGGATCAGCAACTTGGTGTTGTTATTAAATCCAGCTATTTCTTTATGTTAGGCTAAAGTGAATTCTCTCCTTTCACAACAGCAGTTAGAAACAATAATCGATGCCTTTGTTACATTTCGGCTAGAATATTATAAAGCAGTCAGTCAGCCAGTCCTCCTCAAGCATCTCCAGTTGGTCCCAAAATGCTGCTGCTCGCCTCCGAGCCAGTAGGAGGGAGTATCTCCCTTCACTGGCTCCCTGTACATTTTAGAGTTCATTTGGTGGCCCCTTCCTTTGAAATGACCTCCCATTAAACATTAGGCAAGCCCCATCTCTATATGTCTTTAAAATTCGTCTTAAAACACATTTTTATTCTTTGGCTTTCAAATCATAATGAGAGTCTGCATTGTTTGCGTTTTACTGTGTTTATTATTTTTAAGTGATTAATTTGTTTTAACTGTCTTTGTTTTTTACATGTCAGAGTTTGACTTCATGTAAATAAAGCTGAGTTGAGTTGAGTAGCTGCAGCTGGCCATTTTCTTTTTGGTCTTCAGTCTGCTCTTGGATAAAAACAGTCTCCTAAAAGTCGAAAAGGAAACACAGGGGATCCTTGTTCTGCTCCACTACTGCCATTTGTTATCGTGTCTTATTCTGACCGATCTATGGGGTATTTCAAGATTTGAAGAGGAAAGCCGACCGCCCCACACTGAGGTGTGTGGAAGCGTAAGAAACTGACCGCCAAATCAGGAATCCTTGTTTATTTTCAAGAATGACGACGGTGCCAGTCAACCAGGCAAGAGGGTTGGATGCTTCCATCCTTTGTTAAGCGCCTTGCAGAGGCAGCCATGACATTTAATTGGCAGCTGATCTTCAGTGCAGAAAGAGCTTTCCAAAAAATAATCCTGGGTTTACGGCTACCCTGCTGTATAAATATGGCCTTCCCCAAAATGCAGTTGTTGACCTGTTCATTAGATTTCATGAATTTTAACATTGTCTGTCTGAGTGGGTGTTCATATCACTGGGGGATAGAGTGCGAGATGACATGTTGTCACAAGTTGAAGTGCAAGAAGGGAGCCCGGGTCGACAAAGACTCGCAGGCGGTTTGCAGAGAGCTTCGCTCCCAGGAGCACTCGAAGGTCTCGCTCATGAATATGAATGACGCCTTGCCTCCCACGGGAGAGAGCCGCTGTGTCAGACATGCAAACAACGAATGCAGCATTGGCACATTTCCGCAGACGGATGAGCAGCCAGCCGTGACACCGCAGTCTCCAGCACAGGTGATTGAGTCCACGTTTTCACACCCAAATGTAGCCGGCTTCAATGATAAACAGAGGGGACGTGGCCAACAGTGCCTGAAATAGATACACAGATCCATTACGGAGAAGCTCAACCCTTTCTGTTTATGGATCATTACTAAGCCATACCGCTCAGGGTATAATGACTTGTGACAAAACCACTCTACTAAGAGGTACTGCTTTCATATCCTTGTCTAGGGATAGGCATTCAAGTAATCAGTTTCATCCATACATTTTCTGTAACGCTTGTCTTCATTAGGGTAAGCGAGGAAGTGGAGCCAATCCCGTCTGACCTAAGAGGCCGAGTACACTAATTACACTTGCCTTCATACCTATGGGCAATTCAGAATCATCAATTAACCTAAGGCCTGGCATACACCGCGAGACGCGGCCGAATCCGACGGCAATGGACTGATGAAATTTCACTGCATCACCTTTATTAAATCATAAAAACAGCGTGATGATCAAGGAAGCAGCAGGCTGCCACAAAGAGAGGAAGTGATTGAGAATAGTTAGCTTGCTAGCTCGCTCGCTAGTATAAAATCTATTCAGAAACGTGTAGTTTGTGTGTGTGTAAACTCGTGGACATTTCATATTGGCTGCGACGGAATATTGCGATGACTTCAAATCAAAATTTTGAATCACTGCAAAACCAGTGGACAATATTGACCAGTTGTGTAAAGAAGTTGCCAAAACCCGTGTCTTGCAAACGTTCACTTGAGTTCGGCTGACTGCAGACTTAACAGGCTTACTTCTTAGAATGTAAGAGGGAACCAAAATATCCAAACATCTAATAGCTAATTGCACATGTCAATGTAACCAAATAACACAGAAACCATTTCTCATTTGGTGTTCTTGCCTATTCTTACGTCCTTGTGAAACATCATCAGCAATGACCCAGGTACTGCTCCAATTGAAATAAACAAGAATGCACAGAATAGCCCTATTTTGTTCTTGTCAACTAGCTTAAATCAAGCATGCATCAGTTGGATACTTGTAAGGGCTTGGCTAGGAAAATATCTCCAGATGCATTTAGTGCTGTTGTCATGTAAATAGGTCAGAGTCGGTACACAGCCGCTCCAATTTACAGGGACTCTCGTTCTTAGTAAGAAAGTTCTCACGTATGCTCTTAGGAAGGCGAGTTCACTACTTTACTCTGCGTTCTTCATCCTCATTAAGGCTGTGGGAAAGCTGGAGTCTGTCCTACCTGACTTGATTCTGGACTGGTCAATCGCAACTAGTCAAACTAGTCAAAACCAACTAGTCAATCACAGGGCTTGTCTCACATATCATAGTGAATATTCCACGCCTAAGGTACCGATGTTGACGTAGCTAACTTTTCCAGTGTGGGAAACTTCAATCAATCCATTGACTTTGCAGCATTTGTTTGTTTAAAACAAAAAAGTAAATAAGGTGAATCTTATGTGCAACAATTAGTTTTCTGCATTGAAACCTTCCTTAAGAAACAGCAGTGGTCTTCGAAATGGCCAAGTAATAAAGTTTCAATCTCAACCAGTTTAGCAATCAAACAAGTTGAGCATGAAGTAAGTAAATTGTACAGTTCCCATCAAGTAAATTAAGAAAGCCCTGGGGTGCGATTGTGCAGATTATACCGAGATGGGAAGAAATGGACTCCTACTGTAGTCTGGCATGGACGTAATTGAGAATGTCTGCTGGGCGCATATTGTACCTGTAAAACTGGAGTTCAATTCACAATGTGAGACTACACTGAATGAGCAATGTAAAATAATGACTTGCCTGAATACTGTAAAAACATTCATAAGCACATTGAAAAAGACCAGAGTCGCATACAACATGCTGTACATAAAAGAAAAATCCGACATACGAAACAATGGTGCTGGACGCCTGGCTGGTTATCGGATCAGTGACCAGCCTTCTTGAGTTGAAACGAAAAGATTCATTTTGTCGCCACCGCATGTCATAAGGATATTTATCCGTGGGTGGCATTGTTCTCTCGTCGCTCAGATCCTCTCTGTCTCTTCATCCACTCTTGAAAATAATATGAAAGCTCCTGGCATTTGTATGTGCTTCCTGCTTTGAAGGGGCCTTCTTTATATTTTGGGACCAAAACACAAATATCTGTATGTGCTCCATAGAACATTGGTTTATAAATCTGAATAATACAGAAAGAGTGCTTCAAACCACATTATTTCTTTGCTCAGGCGTCATTTTTGTCTGATATGCGCCCGTACAACTCTGAGAACGCCCCATCTATTCAGATCATGGATGCCTAGCATGGTCCGGCCTGATGAGTACTTAAATGGGAGAGCAATTGGAAATACCAGGTAACATGAGCTCACCGAACCTCTGCAAAGTGCAAGACAGCCCTCCGGATAAACACGGAGGGTTGGAGTCAGGAAGGGCATCCGCCATAAAAACCTTTGCCAAAAGTTAATCCAAAAACTCTAAAGAAAGAAAAAGCTGGGAAGAAGAATTTCGGTTCTGTCCAGCAAATGGAGACATCTGACAGGTCTGACCAAAAAGCTTTTATATGTTGTTACTTATGGCCTGTCAGCTATGTTCAAGTAAGAGACAACCTAGGGCAAAAAAATGGTGGAGGTACTTTGTCAAAAAAAAGGCAACAGTCCCTTAAGGGAAGTTGCTTGTTGTAAAACTAGACTTCTCTTGTCACGGACCGTGCCTCGGGCAAAGGCTGGAGGATAAACCGTAATGTCTGGAGTACTGGGGGGGGAATGATGCTGGTCTTCAAGACTTCTTGAATCTGTAACAGGTAGATCTGTTATGGGTAGTCCGGCCAACGAGGTAACTGATAGACCAGACAATACTGTGATTCCTGGCAAGGTAATTGGTAGATCGGGCAAGTCAATAATTTCATCGATGTAATTGGTAGACTGGTTAATACGGAAATGCCCAACCTAGTTTCAGTTATCATGCATCATTTCGGTAAGTGACGGATAAAGAGATGGCATGTTTGGGATCTCGTTTTTCTTGAACGTTATGGATGAAGCACATCAAACCCTAGCCTCCAGCCCGAAACATTATTTTGTCAATTCAATGGCGTTTCAGTCATGAGCCAAAAGTACTTTCTAGTTAGAGTAATCGCAGAAGGAAAGTGCATTTTGTGTGAGAAAGTGTTGAATTACACGTTGGGCTTTTATGACATGCCATGTATAAAAATTCCCTGAATAGGGTAGTCAATCTTGGCCAACGCCAAGTATCAAGACATCAAATTTACATAATTATAAAGAGGAAATGCTTATTTGAAAAGAGGCAGTGTTAGACTATTGAAAAGGCTTGTGTGAAAAGTAATACATTCTGATGTTCACTGAATATGACTGAGACAACAGGAAAAAAAATGGATGTGTTTGAAAAGTTGGGCCTAGAACTTTAGTTGAAATAACATAAGTGCCGGGATGTGTATTTGCATAACTGCAGAAACTATCAGGTGTCTATTTAGTGTGACCGTAGCTGCATCTATTAGTCAAAAATCAATTCCACCCACTCTACATGAATTAATCAATGAGGTCCTATGTCTATATATAAAACGGGGAGGTTGTTCATTAAATAGTATATCGTAACAATTTTTTCCTCACTTTCTTATGGTGAAATGGTACACTAGTGATTGTACAAACTAGTCAACAACTACTACTAAATGACTAGTCGCTAATCATTAGCATCACTAAGTCCACTCATTTATTTTGATTGAACCCCCCCCCCTAGCAAATTGTAAAAAGAAAAAAAGCACATTTATTTAGCAACAAGGATTCATAAAGCATTGAATAGCTGAATTCCCGCCCTTTTTGACTTCAGCTAATAAAATTGAATATCTGTTATTGCTGCATGGCCGCTTACTGGACAAACGGCCGCAGGCGTCGTGATCTCATCCATCTGATTAAATTCCAATTCGTGCATCTGTGCGGTGTCCCGCTGATGGACTATTTTCTTTTCTGTATTTACATATAGGAAGAGGCTCCACTCGATAGCAAACCATCCCGCTAATGTGATTCTCGCAGTGTGTCGCCGCCACGTTGGACATGTCGGTCTGATTCAACAAATTGACGAATGTTTGGACACGCACTAATCTGCGGCGGGAAAAATAACGCACTCCTTTTTGCGGACTGGAGCCGCTGTGTTCCGATGATGAATTATTGATCGAGTCTTTTTACACTTGTGCGTGATAAAGAACATGATGTCAAACTGGCCAAATGATGATTGAGGAGCCATTTCCTGCCCAGTGTTATCTGCTATTCAATTGCATTGTGGGAAGAATAGCAATAGTACTAATTTGGATGCCCTTAAGAAACTACACACAATATTAGCTACATTTGCTAATGAGATCCAATACCAAAGCTGCTACAAATAAATGTGATTGACACTGTTGTAGATTATCAAGGCTCCAAATAATAATTTTTTTCTAAGCGTAGCGGATCTTATTTGGATTAAACTAGCAAGTGTGTTTTATATAGGGAAGGCAAGAGGAATAGTCACAGCGATACAACGGCCTAGCTCAAGTCACCTATCTAATTATGGGTGCCAAAGGAGCCTAATCCAACACTGAGTGGTCGAGAACTGCGATCCACGCAATGTAAAACGGTTAATAATAGTGGTAATAATAACACATTTGCATTGACCGTGAACAACTAGAACTCAGTCAACCGAAGCAAATTCTATGTTTATATTTATACCTTCGTACCACCTTTCTCCTTAGTAAAGCAGTCACATTATGAGAGTAGGAAGCAGCCACGGACTAAATCAGATTCCGTCAGCACAGGTTCAGTACGGCGGAAGCGGAGCGTCTCAAAATAAACTCGGTGTGATTATTAGAAGGGATTTACGCGGCTGCCGAAGGTGTCGCGCATACGTTTTCCGGCGTAAACCGCAACCTTGGGCTCACGGTGTATTTTCGAGTTTTAACAAAGCAGTTGCTTGGCAAAGAGCCGATGACGCGCGTATGTTTTCGCCACGCAGTGCTTACACACATCTGAGGAGCAGCTCGGCGGCGTGGGAGGGTGCGGTATGCGAGTAGCCGTGCTTTTTCGGTGGGGAAGGTTCGCGGTAAATTCCGGAATGCCCGGTTGAGCGGTTGACGCAGGGCGCAGTGCTAACGAAGAAATCTTCCAAGATGTCTGACAGGAGTCTGAAAAGTTGCAGAGTCTACTTAATAGGATGGAGCCATTTTTGATAACATGAGTGAGGTGTTTAAATTGGTCCCCGATGTCTTACTGTAATCCCTTTCACACCAGCCGTCAAAACTGTAGATTCCCTTGCTTTTTTCTAGTGTCTGCATGGAATAAGGATGGTGCTGCCAAGGTCTTTTTTTTTATTAATATCACAGAAATCTGGCATTTGATCAGGGGTGTGTAGACTTTTTTTATTCACTCTGTTATAAAATTGTCGACAGAGATCCCCAAGAGGAAGTTACCGCTGCCTGTCTATGAATATGAATATCTCAACATGTAGACAGACAATATCAGTTGCATATCTTTGGTGTCAAGTCCCTCTAGATCAATAATAGGGCGTCGTAGTTGTTGCAAAGTGTGTCTTGTGATGGCGGTTTCGCCCACCTCGCCCTGCAAAGCTATAAACTGGTTGCCGTCATGTAAACATAAAACATCCTCCGTCGTCCAAGGACCAATGACTGCTAGCGCAATCGGTTCAACATCTAGTCGCTGTACGACACGTCTCGCTTATTTACACACAAAAAAAATGCACCGCGAGGCATCTACCAGCTTCGCCGTGATAAAGGTGCCGACGCTACATTCCTGCGGCGAACGCCGGCGTCGCCTGGGTGAATATACAGTACATGGCAACTCTCCGACCCCGGGTTTTATCTCCTACGCAGGTTTTTAAAACAGAAGAAGCTGTAACATGGGGATGAATTATTGGGAAACCACGCCCACCCAAGCTCCTCAATGGCTCTCTCAGGCACTCTTCCACAAAGCGCCATCTGGCTTTCTGCTTCTTTAGCTATCCCCTGTTCTATGTCCATCAAGCTATGAGTCAATGTAAACCCTTCATGGGTCAATATGTGACAGTCAAAGTTGCTAATTTTGACAGAAAAAAGTATTTATGCCTCAGCCTGAGCTAGTAACTTTGCATTACATACAAGAAGGAATGCATCGATTGATTAATTATTAGAAGGACGTTGTTCATGTAAAACACTGCGGATTAGCGAAAATCTAAGCAATGTTGAGGACACCTAAAATAAATACACAAAGGCTAACCAAAACACAACAAAAATGTATTGAAAGGAGAATAATAAACGCAGTGATTCCAAGAGATTCTAAAGTCTTGGTTCTCGGGCCATCATGAATCAATTGAGTCCAGTCCCCTGCCAAGATTTAACATTTGTCACCTGTCACCAATTGAAAAAAAAAATTAAACGACATGTCATCGGTTTTGAACTGCGTAGCAGTCCGATTTTTTTTTTTTTTTAAAGTTTGGAATGAAAACTGCATATTTTTTAGCTTTAGTTATCTGACGCTAACAGTTAGCATTAGTTAATATTGATGAAATATCTCATTAGAGCGCGGAATGTCATAATTTGCATAATTTACGAGCCTGCGAGTTGCAAGCCATCTCTTGGCCAATGGAATCAAGTCAAGGTAACAACGGTGGTGAGTTGTTACAAAACTATAGCCAGGTAGTCGCATATAAGCAAACCAATAGAACGGACTGATATAACGTCCTTTGCAGAGGTAATAATGATACATAATAATAATAATAATGATGTAGCCAAGCGAGATAAAATATTGCTCAATACAGACGTGGAGGAAAAAGCCATAAAGCATCTTGATTACGACCCTGTTCTGTGGCGGCGTCAATACCATCATACACTCATCAACAAGCTCCAATCCAGGCACATCCCGTCAGTGTGTTCCTCGCTTTCCCGCAGCTGAATTGCTAATCAAACAATCGGGCGTATTATCCGGTTTTGTTTGTCACAATGAGATCAAATTCAATTACAGGCCAAAGACACATGAGCAAGGCGGAAGGAGGAGAAAACAAACTGATTAGCAGACTAAATAATCGTGCGCTATCAGAGTGCCATTAGCTGGGCCGAAAGTGTGCATATTAAGCGATTAGCGCTCATTGGAAAAAGCCCAAAGTTGGGAGGGGTGAGTGGGGGGGGATCCCTTCAACATGTTGTGGTGAAGGGCTCTCGCAATTCATCGAAAGTGTCTCGTTCATAGGCAGGCACACTTTCTCAGAGTCGGTTGAGGAACTTGCGTAATTGACGGATATGAGCCAGGAGAGTTCGAGAGGTTACACAAGTCTCAAATTGCAAAAAAAAAAAAAAACGGGACACTATTAGGATTGGATTTCTAATGACTGTGTGAATTTTATATCAATTTTTTTAATTCGCTTTAATTTTTTTTTTTTTTTCCATTGCATTTCATTGAAAACGTCATTTTTTGAAAATGATTATTGTGATGATTATTCTTGCAGTCAGCATTTAAAAAAATAGTTAGCATTTAATTTTGTTTAATATTCTTCTATTTAGTGTTTTTATTTTATTTTGAGTGTATTTTAGCTCCTTTAGATTACTGAGGTATCTGATGAAATAGATGATCTTAATGAAAATATATATTTGTTTGTAAACAACCCTAACGAAATAGACTAAGTCCAACTAACGGACGATTTTTTTGAAAAAAAAAAAGTTTTCTCTCTGTTAGCATACAGTAAATGCTCTGTGCAGGCTCGGCTGATTGGACAACTAGCCTCATACCCGACCAGGCAGAGCTAAGTTGGTCACTGTGGTACGGAGTCCATCTGAACTTTTCTTGTTGTCAACCTTTCTTCTTTTGAAGAAGGGCTAATTTTGTTTTTCAGCCGAAGTCTACGGTGCAGACTTATTGGACCGCAAGCATCAGGCCCGTCTGTCAGTGTTTACAGAGTATGACTGAAGTCTTTTTGGCTTCTGCTTTGGCTGGGAGACAGCAGCTGTCATCCCCGATTGTTATGAAGATGAAATAGTTTCATGCCATTCCACAATAGTACCCTATTTAGGCCTCATACCTGTCTAGGTAGCGCTAAGTCTATTAGCATTCACGCAAGACGAGCTTCTGATAGGAAAAAAATCTGCTATTGTTTTGAGGAAACAATACTTTGGTGACTTCCAATGGTACCCTGTCTTTTTAAGTCTCATACCCATCTAGGCAGGGCTAAGCCTGCCAGTGTTGACATAGAACAACTAAAACAGTCTTGGCTTCTCAGTTGTTTTTGACAAAAGGAACCATTTTATGTTTTTCAGTGAAGTTGATTGGATCATACCCGTCTGTCAGTGTTCACGTAGCGCAACTAAAGGCTTCTTTTTCTTTCTCTCTCAATTGTATTGAAGGAGGACTACTTTTTCCGCAACTGCACCCTGTTTAGGCTGACCGCAACCCGTATATAGCCGTCAGTTCAAGCGAGGCTGCAGGTGTCAGCGCCGCTCAAACGCATCCCTCCGATGTGACGTCGTCATGGCAACATGCCGGGCCGCGCATCAGACAACGCGTGCGCCATAAAAGTGATGTACAACCGCAAGGGCGCAGATTGCAAAACGGATACGCCATACTTCCCCAAAAAGGAAAACGGCAGGGCCGCAGCGGCGGATCGCAGGAACGGCGGAGATGATTTAAATGGTGATTAAAAAGAGCGGCACCGTATCATTTGTCATCGTCTTGCGTACAAAGATGTGTTTGTTTTGGCAAGGAAAAATACAGCCTCTCCACTTCATCTTTCTGGACAAACATGCCGGCACGTAGATATCTGAAAATGCTTCAGCAGATGGAAGAACAGATGCGCGACGGAACTACATCGAAGATGAGACCCAAACAAATTTGACTTGTTTTCGGTATTACATTCTCATTTCCAACAATATTTTTCTGTCGCTTCTTTATATGAAAAACAAACTGCATTTTCTGCTGATCTTTTAAAACTATTATTAATATGTTATGTTAAGATGTTATTAATACATCTTTTGTCACCTGCCTTATTTCCGAAACTGCAATCATTTCAGAACTGGCCAACTGGAGGCAGTATAATACATACAGTACATATGAGAATACATGGAAACGGTCACAAACTACTCAGTAGACTTCAGTGAGTTTTTGTAGAGGATAAAGAATACATGCTTTTGTAATGTCATATTGGACTCGTCAACTGGTGTCCCTAAACATTTTTTTCTACCACATCAGGTTTTTGTGATGTTTTCAGTTTTGGTTTTTAAGTTTGGCCCATTAAAGCTTGCGTAATACAGTTGCTTTATTTATTTATTTTTTTTAACCATGTGGTGTAATTTATAGTTATTGTGTTTAGGAAAAATAATACACTTGTTGCTGAACCTAAATCTTAATTCATAAATATTACAAAATATATTACTATATTACAAATTATATTATTGTTATTATTATGAAATCCTGAAAACATGGACAGATTCGGAATCAGCGCAAAAAAAATATCACAAAAACGTAACTTGCATCTCTGATTAAAAAAATGTAGTAAACATTTGTTGACCAATGTTATCTGTCTACATGTGTTGCCCAGCCTTTTGTGTTCAAATATCTCCTATTCCGCTTGATTATCAAACCTTGACACAGATGCTATTTATTAACCCATTTATGTTATTTTACATTGTTTGTTAGCATTAAGCTAAATTGCTTTTTCTAAGACAAACTACAGTATGTGGTTGTTTGAAACACGCAAGGCGCAATTCTCTTTTGTTGTGAAGTCGCTTTTTGAAAAAAATGTTTACTATTTGCCAAACTGCTGCTTATACCTCAGATTATCAGAGCTCGTAAATCGGGTCACTTCTATCTCAATGCACCACTGTGCTTGGAGATGCGTCTGCTGCATGCGCCATATGCACAGATCAGCTCCACTAACAAGACTGCCCCTCCAAACAGGCTCATTTCATCAAGTATAGAAAAATGAGTTGAAAACTGTTCTTCAATTCTTGATCTTTGGGGTATTTTCACCTGAAATTGTGGAGGGGAAAAAAAACACTTTTTGCCTCTTTGACTCTCTTTGGTCCATGCGGACTGAATCAAATTCCCATTGACTTGTAGTGAACAAAGAACGGTGTTGAATGAAATGTGCGCGCAAAGGCAACTTTGCGTTACGTAACGTCTCCTTGCAACATGAAACTGAATACGGCAAAAGCAACTGCTCAGCTTCTTAGAACAATATGAACCCGTTTTACGCTTGACAAAATTCAAATCAAAACGACCCGGGTGAGTGATGAATTGGATTGAGGTTTTTTTTTTTTTTTTTTTGGTATCCATTTCCCTCCTGTGCCTCTTGCCAGGGAATGCCACGTTCCATCTCCAGACTGCTAATCCAAGATTGGGCTTTCTCCAGCACATTTTGCTTATGCAAACGGCGCATAGCTGAATGATGAGCGCCACGGCTCGGGCTGGAGGCTTTTGACCGTAAACCGCACTCCCTCGACAGCTCCTTTCCCCTTATTTCTTATCCTTTCCCTCTACGGCTGGAAAAGTCAACAGTGGACAAAAGGAAAAAGGGAAGATAAGGAATTTGCAGCTATCGACTGCTCGGGAGGCGACATTCGAGTCTTTCATTGCTTGTCACGAAAGCAAATAACTGTGGAAAAAACAAGTCAAAATAGCATTTGCAGGCTAAAGAGCTCCTCATTGTTCGTGTCACGATTTCCCTCACAGCGATTCAGTTTTCGCAAGGACAACAGCGCTGTTGCCAGTCATTTCCTGAGAGCTCATTCAGAAAATATTGGGATTGGAGCCGTGGATAATCACTGTGGGAGCACGCCAGGTTGTGTAATAAAAACAAAACAAAACAACAACAACAACAACAACAAAAACGGAAGTCATTTTTGAGTTCCCTGACAATGAATTAACGTCCAAATGGGAAGAAGTGGTAAAGAATGCACTTGTTGTCAGGATGGATGTCACGGCGACCCACGGTCGGTGCCAGTCGGAAGGGGGGAAGGGCGGGGGGGCTGCTGAGTCAGCATTCCCACTGCAGCCTCGGTAATAGCCGTTAAGGAGAAATACAGTTTGCCGTCTTGCGCGATGACGTAGCACTTTTTGCGGTCTGCAGCACCAACCATCAAAGGTAGAAAAATGTACAAGCATGCGGAGACGAGAGGCTATCAAAACAAATAATCAGCAGGGAGGGGAGGCGTGATACGTACTAAAGCTGACAAGACAGAGTCAATAAGATTTTAGTGCACTTTATTGTTCAGGATCCAACTTTCTTGGAATTTTCCACCATTTGACTATTTTTTGTTTTAAAAGGTACTGCAGCAAACTTTGCTTGTTTCCCATTACTTTTCTTCTCTTATCTTCCCGCTTTAGTTCCTGCTTGATCATGTTTTATTCATTTTTAGTCATCATCAAGTTGAATGTTTGTTTATGTTCTTTGTTTTCTTTTGTTTGTGTGACAATGATGAAATCCCTCACAACAAATGTGGCCTCTTTTCCCCTTTTATTTTTAGTTTGGTTTTTAATGTAGTTGTTTTTTATTCAAAATGAATGGGCAAATTGTTGTGTTTTTAAAAATCATTTGTTTAGTGTTACATTTTTAATTAAGTAGTTTTCATACTGTTTAGATTTTTTAAATTCAAATTGAAAATGTAAAAAAAAAAAAAAAAAAAGCCTATTCTTTCGTTTCCCTTTTTGTGTTTGGCTTCAATTTACTTATTTTTATATAAAAAGAAGTAGCTAATCAATTAAAAAAACATTATGTTTTCAGTTTTTCTGTTGAACTAAAACTAGCAAAAAACAACCACTTTTTTGTCTTATGTTGTAATGTGTTCATTTGTGAAAAAAACATTGGCCAAGACAAGAAAAATAAATAAATAAATAAATAAAAAATGTGGATTTTTGAAAAGAAAATTGTCCGGCCGATTTCTTTTCAATCACATCAGGTTTTTGAGAATTTTCCATTTTTTGGTATTTAAGTTTGAGCTCTAAAAGCTTGCGCGATACAAATTTTACCACGCATTGTAATTTAGAGCTATGACATTTCAGAAAAAAACTCCACCTTTTGCTGAAACTTGCACTTAATGCACAAATATTACTAAATATATTACCACATTATAATATCGTTATTATTACGAACACCTGATGTACTAGCGGGAAAAAACAAGGGCAGAATCGGAATCCGCCCCAAAAAAAATCTACAAATATTTACTTGGCATCTTTGATTACAAAAAATTGTAAAAACGTGTTAACCAGTCTAATTGCTTTGACTGGAAGAAAACTCTATTAATCAGTTTTAATGAAACATTTGCTGGTAAGTCCGCCACTGGTGGAGGGGCTGGTCCCGACCAAGACAAACACGGAAGGAGGCAAAGAGTGACCGCGAACCCTTGATGGACTCGTGCAAATAAACGGGCGACCAGCAGGAAACAAAGCCGATCTCGCCCACTATGAAAAATAAACGCCACTGGGTGAAAGGCACACAAATGCAACACACCGCAACATTTCCCAGCCTCTTTTCACAGGAGCTTTTTTTTTTCCCCCCCACTTCAATTTTCTTCTGCATGTTTCTAATTAAAGCGATCTGTTATTGTAATACGCCAGCGTAAAGGCCTCAGATGGAGACAAAGATCTGCCAGGGGTGTATTTTAACAGATGCTTATACGGATTCCTGTATTGCCTTTCGGCGGATTTGGGAAATATAAAAGTGGAGCCTGGGGAAATCGGTTTCATCCAGGAGGACAGACGAGTGGGAAAGACTTTAATATTTGTCCATTCATATCATGACTTGCGGGGATACGTTTATGGTTTCATGGTGAACGTTTTGTAGTGATGCGTGTGGCCAAAAGTGTGGCATTGCCAACCCTTTTTGATGCAACCTGTTCGCATGAGCGGGGATTAGCCTATTTTAAATGAATAAAGGAAATTAGATTCAGTCGTTGGTTTTGTAAAATGTCCGAAAATGAGCAAAGTGTTGATAATTGTTTTCCAAAGTAAAACCAAATGTTTTATTTTGATTCAAACCAATCATCATCAGTCTGCTACCATGGAGGATAACAGAAATCAGAGAATATATTCCATTGAGAAGATGACATTTTCAACGAAAAACGTTATCCAAACGATTAAACGATGTTCCAAAAATAATTATTGATTATTTCAATAATCAATTAGTTGTCAATTAATTGTTGCATCTGCACCTGATTAGTCTTCCCGAGGAGCGACAGTTTACAAATTTAAGAATTTAACATTTTCACGGTAATGACTAACAATTTTTTTTTTTTTTTGTATTCCCTTAAAACATTGCTTGTACAGTTAATGGTTTCATGATCCTTCATTTTAGGAGCAAGGATAAAGTGAGACCTTGAAAGGAAGGGAGGAGTATTTAAAAAAAAACAAAAAACAAGCGAGATAATCTTCCTTTCTATTGGCTTGATGAACACAATGCATGTGCTGTAGCAACCGGCGTCCGGCATTTTTTTCCCACGGCAAGCTCATCAAGCCAACATAAGAGGAGCACATTTTTTTTTTTTCTCCGTTGTCAGCAAATGCCAGCATGTATTTGCATCGGCGCGCTGCCTCTGAATAGACAGCGAGGCTTCTTCTTGGGTTTCCGCCGGGCGCCAATGAAATGGCCTTACCATAAATGGCTCCTCATCCTCATGCACCCAAAGTGCTAATTAAGCCACCGTTTGAAAAATCCCATTAACGTGACATACAGTGCGGAACCCGCGCTCACTGCTCACTTTGGCACTTTGTGGTGAATGGGGTCGCGGATTCACACACACTCAGCGGGCTGGTACGCTACATTCAGATACAATTTACACAGCTGGTTCTAGGATGTTGATTTGTTCGGATTGAGGGGCGCATTTCCCCTAGAGGAAGTCATGCAAATTTCTATTCCAAAGTGAATTTGGCAACGTCATAAAAAAATGGGCTAACTATTGTAGTTTCAGATTTTAACACACGCGAATCTTGGGGCGATATTCCAGCAAATTGAAATCACTAAATGCCCTGATACTGAAGCCGACCTCTTTCATATATATCCAACTTCCATATATTCAACCAACAGTCTATACCTATAGACAAACAACTTTACTGAAGTCTGTACATAATTTGTTTTCAACTATACTTCAGTAACTTCGACAGAAAGTTACGCCGACCTCTAGATTTTGGATCCATTGACCTTGACCTAAAATTCACTCAACATTCCATAGACTAACATCGTTATGATAATCTCATCCTCAGCAAACTCTACAAATCAATATCGACGTATACTTCAGTAAATTCAAGCAAAACTGAATCGATGAACGTTCTTACTGACCAATGAAATGTGGACGAATACATTAACACATGCCGATCTCAACCTTAGACAAACATTCTTAGATCTATACTTCTGAAAATTCAAACAAAAGTCAATCAACGACTAACCTAACTAATGAATTTTAGACCTTAACACCCGCCTATTAAAACCAACATTCCAAAGATTAAACATTGGCCAAATCGTCTGGATTAATTTTACGGCGCTATTCTTCAGTAAACTCAACCAGACAAACATCAAAGTTTCTTCTGCAAATACAAACAATTCCCTAGACATTTATACTTATATTTATGGATTTTGCCAATATGGACTTATACTTCAGTAAATTCCACATTAGTAGAACTCTCTGAATATCTTTACTAGCCCTACACATCAGTGACTTGAACAAAAACTTGCATTTCATTTTTTGTCGACAGCGTCAAACCGCTAATGAGTCTACTTGATGATCATTAGTCAGTCCAGCGTTGGCGTTTGTTTCGGCTCTTCTATTTGCATAAACAACAGGAGGGCAAATCAGGAACATCTTTCACCGTACGCTAGCCTCAACCTCGGTAACCTGCGGCAGCTGCGAGGGTCGACATTCCAAGATAGAGGAATCGGTCCTCCCCCTGCAGCGGAAACTCCATTTCTGCCTCTTGTATCCACAATATAATTCAAGACCGGAGAGGTCTTGTGTGCTTAGCTGATAACATCCTCTGTCGTTTCCGTGCTGGAGGTTTCACTACATCTTATTAGCCGCCGCTGAGAAAGATGAATGCGCCGCTGTCCCTGGTTTCCTCTGCGGTGGAGCCAAGCTCCCTAAAAAATAAATAGCGTACCTGCAAGCGCTTATTAGAGTCAGCAAACGGTATTACTTTGCCGTTCCAAGCAAGGGATACATGAATGTGAACTCGACTTCGGGTTGGTTGTAAGATTTACCGCTTCAATGACGGTTGCTACTGAATTCATGCATGTGCCGCGCTAATCCGTCCAGGCGTCCTTGACTCCCTTTAAAAGGCGCTATATAAACCTAAGTTATTAGTGTGGTGAGATGACTCGTTTTGGAAGCGCTGTTGATTATTATTTTTTCTTCTCACGAATGGACGGTCTCATTAAAATCCACCCAATGTTTCTACTGGCTTTACCGATCAACGGGACGTTCGGAAGACATCACGACGTGGCGCACGGAAAAGAACAGGAAATTGGCCATTTTAGTTTGAAGTGGCCATTTTGGGCCAAGGTTCATACCTTGAGGAGCTCCTAGTAGGGAATTTTCCCAAATGAGCCCCAACCAGAACCAGATATTGGTGACGTCATCTAATGTGGAGAGATCGCCTGCCATACATGATATTTTTTACGCAGTCGCTGACCTGAAAAGGGCCGGGATCAAAAATGTCATTCCTCCCATCACAAAGTGCAATTTAAAGCCATTTCAGACACTCAGATGTGCCCGGCTTCAAGTTTGAAAGGTTTTAGGGCACGTACCATTTCTGGGTAACCACAGACCTGGAAACTGGCTG
Source organism: Filicampus tigris (assembly GCF_054856515.1). Classification (NCBI taxonomy): domain Eukaryota; kingdom Metazoa; phylum Chordata; class Actinopteri; order Syngnathiformes; family Syngnathidae; genus Filicampus; species Filicampus tigris. Next base: position 12,587,657 of record NC_141233.1, on the reverse strand, counting down.
GACTTTAAAAAATGGCAACAAAAAAAAAATGGTGATTTAAGGTTGAGGTCCTCAATGTTTTCCAGCTTTGGGTTTGGAACGTTTTAGGGACTGAATAAGAGCCAGCTATCTTAGACAGAGGTGGGTGCTGCAAAACATTTTTTTTTTAATCATGCCTATGCCATCAAATGTGAAAAACGGGAATGTGAGGACCTGCTGGTCGCATCTCACAGCTTCAATTAGTACATTTATTTTTAGGCCTTGAAAGTAACTGTCAAGCTCCTGACATTTCAAGAATCATTCCAAAGTGCCCTAAAACTTTCCAAACCCAAAGCCGCACCTCAGCCCCAGATCACACTTTTGAGAGAGGATAATTTTCTGCCATTATTATTTTTTTTTTTAAACGTTCGGCCATTTTTCACGTCAGAAATAGAACAGACGCCGTCCTAAACCCTTCCAAACTTGAAGCAGGGGACAGCTGAACACCTGAAAATACCCTTAGATGGCACTTTTGATGAGGTCAGCAGCAGCTGTGTACAGCAGCCATTACCACATAACAAATCATGCTGGAGGTCCAAAACCTTTCAAACTAGAAAAGGGGCACCACTGAGCAGCCGAAAATGGCATCAAATCCTTTACCCTTTCAAGTCAATTTTCCGTTGTGTTTTTATTTTGGCTTCTGTTTTCTCTGTCATTTTCTCAGTTTTAATCTCAACGGGTACACCTCCGAGAACAAACTCACCGAGGTGATGTTTAGTGTCTTTGTTTTCGCCATCAAATGTGTCGATTTGAATCTCAATATTCAAAAAAACCAAAATGACTGAGGCCGTGGTAATATATCACTTCCCGGGTTTGCTCCGAGTCTACAATTCAACGTTGATTACCTTCTCAATTAAACTGTTCCAAGCTTTTTTTTCTTTTTCTTTTTTTTTTTTTTGCAGCAGCAGAAACTGAAAATGCAGTTGCACTAATTACCTAAGTGGCTACGACCGCTTACCAATGCGACCATCCCGTCTCCAGGCTGTCTCTAATGGAGGGAGATTGATTGCTTGTTCCATATTCTCAAAGAAAACAATAAAATTGCGTGAGAGGTGGAGCCCGGTCGATACGGCGCACATTTGTTTGCTTTGACAGCCTCGGGTATTGACGTGGTGTAGTAATTACTGCTAATTCAGAGTAGGTGGGTATGCGATATCGATGTTTACTCAACTGTGCAACTAACGGTTAACGGACTTCTTTACCTGCGAGTCACGACTCCAAAGTGACTTCAATACACATCTACATCCGTGGAATGGAAATTTAGCAGAACAGGCTGGGATCAGATCAAGTCTGAATCGGATGTGAATCCCCCCCCCCCCCCCCCCCCCGTATGGAAATCGTCGCAAATGAGCCAGTACGGTGACAAGCAGACACAACCGTCGGTCTTAAGACGTCGAATTTCGTAGCTGTACAATTCCATCATTTATTTTAGCGTCATATTATTATAATGGGAATGTGTACAGGTAAATGTGACACTTCAGGAAGATTTCAACACCCGGCGTGGACGCCGATGATCACTTCCTCTTAAATAAAGTGACGCAATTAGCATTGGATGTGCTCCGACAGGCTAGATGTACACTTGCCCCTCTACACAATTTCATTTGCCAAATGGACTGTGTCCAGCTGAAGCGCCCTGTCTGGAACTAATGGCTGATAGTGACCCACTTAAGAGCTCCTTTGCCAGCCAACAGCAGCTCGGAGGGTGGGGGGGGAAAAGCTTTTAATGTTCTACATATTTCCATCAGGGGGATGCGCGTGACACCACAGGAGGGAGCATCGACGTGTTGCAATCGTGCATGGCACTGGGAAATGTTCTGCGTAGAAAAGTGAAACGAGTAAAGGTCAGGAAAGTGTGAGTGGCGTAATGTTTTTTTTTTTTTGGGGGGGGGGGTTAACTTTTGACCTATACTTGAGCAAATACCACCAAAATTCAATTGGGTGCTGATTGATTCAGGTCTGACTTTCAGCTGTCATATCAAATAAAATCATTAAAGCAGCCTTTTACCAGCTGAAAAACCAGGAAAAGCTTATCCTCGCTTTTAGTCCCAATAGATTTGATTAATTGTGTGTGTGTATATGTATACATATGTGTATATATTAAGAATTAAGAATTACGATTGACTACCCTTAATGTTCTCCAAGCAGATCCGGGTAGAAAAATCCCTCCCACACCACAGGATAATCCCTCAGGATAATCATTTGGAGACTGCCTTAAAATCAGCCTGATTATCGGTATGTGTGCACATGTCAAGAGTGGCTAATATCTCTGACTCCAAAGTTGGACCAGTTCACCCACTAATAGGCGCCGAGCTGGACGGGGCTGCAAATTAAACTCAAAGGAAAAGGTCTTGATGGACACCTACCGGACATCACCAAGTCATCATCCCCTCGTAAAAACAGAAGTCGGTCTCTTAACGCGCAGCTTGGCAAGTGTCCAGTCTGACTCAGTGAGGAGCTGCAGACAGTTTATGAGCAACATCTGTTGCATGCTGTCTTTCATACGAAGTCCAGCTGACCTTCATCCAACCTCCCCTTGCACAACCGAGATGACTGATATCCCTCGGACACATTAACCAATGAATAATGTTGCACCGGTGAATAGACCGTATCGCTTTTGATTCGATCAGGCGGCGGTTTAACCCCCGTCTCCGGCTCTTATTTTTATCTCAGGCAAAAAAGAAGAACAACAACAACCCTTGAAGTGTGATGAAGTCGATCGGGTTGATAGATTTGCAGAAATATGGTTTCCCGGCGTTTCCTTTGAGTCTTTTTTTTTTTTTTGTCACAGATATGCAGTCGGTATTTAATAGCAAGGGTAGCAGGACGTTACCATGACAACCAAACCACAATGTGTGACTAGGTATCAAAGGCGCGCATTTGTTGTGAATACATCGGATTCCTCTTTTTGCCGCAAATACCCAAGTGTTACGTTAGTCGATAATCGATAAAGATCTGCATAAATGCTCGGCTCGCAAGAACATCAAATCCCTCGACAATGGACTGTGTGCAAACAAAAGCCTCCAATCATAGTAATTAGTCATGCACTTTTAATTGTGTGTTTTTCAATGATGACTTATGCGCCGTTTATACACGTCTCCAATTATCATCACCTCAAATGCGCTTTGCCCCTGCACTCGATTAAAAGAGTGGCGCTTAAACAAAACATATCATCAGGTGTAATGCTTCAGAAGCCTTAATAAGGTTGCTCTGTTCAAAAAAAAAAAATCAATACGTGTCCTCAATTCAAATCAACCAGACTGCCGCTAAAGGTCAGAAAAAAGAACATATTACAGAAAGCGGGCTGGATATTAACAGAAGCTAAATTATGACAGCATGGGCTCTAGTTTTGTTGAATTATCCTGTCCTCTAAAAGAGCATAGGATTCAATTTTCTGCCTGGGCTCCAAAATGACATCCGAGCAGAGCCGATGTCCTTCTGCTTAACAGAGCGACACATTGCGTCAAGTCGGTGAGTGAAGCAGAAGTCATTGTTAATGTTTTTCTTTTCTATTTTTTTATTTATTTATTTATTTATTTTTTTTCAAAACTGCAATGCATCAGGATTGCACTCTGAGAAGAGAGAATTTCACAGCTCGGTTTTGGAAAAAGTGCAAACATCGGCGCCGATCGATGCGGGCCATGATCGAGTTCCGCTTCGCAACCAATAATAAACCCCTTTTTACGACGGTGAGTGAGTGTGTGTGTTAGAAACCAGGACAAAATCACTTGAGCTAGAATCAACGGCGCCTCCATTTTGCTTCAGTTCCTTCAAAGTTCACTTGATCAACAATCGAATCAGGGCGCTAACGAAATTTAGCATGACTCAGTCCAATCCTGCTAACAAGCCAACACACCTCATTTTTGCGCTCTATATTATTTGATGATCCATTTGACAAAATGTTGATTAATGTGTTTGCGGTTTTTGCACAGCATCACACAGTGAGTTGTTTCTCTCTAAATAAGGTAACACAAAACATCTCAGCGTGCTACAGTGCAGTTTAACACCACTGCAGATTAAGTCCATAAAAGACCACCGAAGCAGCCCGGCAGGTCGGTGACTCAGCTAAATGCCTCTCAGTCCATTTTTTTTTTTTTACAGACACCAACGGCTTATGAAATTGGTCTCATATGGCGGCTTGCAATGAACGGATCCAAGGTCGGGAGGCGGAAAGCAAATCGGTTCATCTGATCTATGTCGCTTTGAGGCTACGTGCATCATACGTCGCCATTCGTCAGGCGTACACCTTCCCCCGTATATTCCAATAATGGTTTTATACATCCTCCGATCATGCTCCAAGTCCAAACTTAAACCGCGAGGACTGTCGTCTCTGAAGTGCAGTTCACGGAGATATGTTAGACCAACCCCCAATGTACATAAAGATTACGCCATAGCAGTTCTAAACACCAAAGCCACTTTCAGTTTCTGTGATGGTTGTCACGGCCATATGTATGCAGACGCTTTTTAACCCAAGTGATGTTGAACAACACATCCGAGCACTCACTGGAATTGAAAGAGGCAGCATGATACTGATTGAAGAATAGACTTGAAAAATATATACAGAATGCCGGTTGCATTCTTCTGCCCTGTCACTGCGCATCGCCGGCATAGCTGGATGAGCGAAAATATTTGTGTCACATCACACCGGTGAGGAAAGTGTGAAACGTTCCATCCGAATGAGGAGAAGTGCTTTAGAAAATGGATCGAAGTCACGACATGATGCTGGGAGGTCATGTCATTTTTTGGGGTGTCATACATTTGTTTGGCACGGTAGGCGCTCAATTCAGAGTCTGCTCCGTATTTGAAAGATCGGATCCCAAATTGAAAGTACATTCAGTGGAAGGAAACACTCAATTAGCACATACCGGGAGAGGCCTGCAAAATTACAAGGAATTTGTGGTGCAACCTCGATAATGAGACACCTAAAAAGTCTGCCATTGCATTTATGGCATAATGGTAAAGTTTTAATAAAAACAAAAACAAAAAAAAAAGCATGAAAACAACGCAGCAGGCCGTGGTTATTTTCAGCACTGAAATGTTGCCCCCCGTGGCTCTGCAAACTTCATCTTTTCAGCACTTGCGTCACTTTCTGGTTATTTCCTACCACCTGCAGGTGTCCAAAGAGCGCGGCGGTCGACATTAGCTTTGTTAAACATCTATTTTCCAAGCAGAGCACAGCACAGGTTGCAAGGCTGAACAAGCAGTGAATGCAATCTGCCGCCGCTGTTTTGGTGCTTTTGAGAAAACGATGGAAAGGGAAGTGGGCCGACTGCATGTCCTGCCGCCAATCCGTCTGAGAACCGGCGAGGTGTCAGGAGGGAAACCAGGTACGAAATTGCTTGCGGGGTGCGGTGAAATTTCACATCCCGGACAGAAGTTGTGCCCCACAAGGATGTTTGCGCGTCCTCAATTTGTGTCATTTTTCTTCCCACTGATGTTCAACGAGAATGGAGTAAAAGGGACAAATCCAGACTAAATCTGAGAAGTAAAATGGGGTCCAAACGTGCTGGTAATCGGGCTGGATTTTGAGCCGTTTTAACACAGTCGTTAGGAGTATTTTATCTTTCCTGATGTTATGGGAAAATGGTCATTGCGGACAATGTTAAACCTCAATATTTACGGCAATCCAACATTTAAACACTAATCACAGCAATTAACTCAACAAAGTTGATTACTAATGTAAACATGTAAATATCATGTTTGTGAAGACCTATTACATTGAAAACTGATAGCTTACCAGCTAACGTAATCTACTAGAGCGCGATGAATTACAAAACGTTTTGTGTGTGCAGCTCGGATAAAAACAGTAAAATAACACACGGACAACCAAACACTAAAAAACAGTGCTAACGTTGTTAACTTGTGGTATTGTATAAAAAAGAAAACAGTGAACTTAATTGTGGTCAAATTGAGGAAAACTGACCCCAAAATGGTGGTCATATTTATCATTTTTGAAAAATATGTTTGCTTATGTTGTCTCTGCTTTTAAGATCCGGGACTAGCGGGTCTTTTAGAAACATCAAGCGACATGACTTAATCCCCTCATGAACGAAACTCACAGCAGAGTTATCACGACTGAATTATGACAAGCAAGAGAGGGAATGTCAGTTTCGAAAGCAAACCTTATCTGGATTTTAAGTAGACATGTTTGATTTGTTTGCTGCCGGATCAACGTCTCGACCAACTCACGTTTACGTCAACGAATAATAGCTAGGGAGCATTCTCCATCAACCCCGGGTACTGTGTATATGTATGTACTGTGTGTGTGTGTATATATATATATATATATATATATATATATATATATATATATATATATATATATATATGTGACTATATCACGGTTAACTACACAGGTATTGAAACGCTTGGATATCAAGTCCCAACTCCCCCGTTGATGGATTGTTTTGGTTCACCGTTGTCCTGCCAGATGCTCCGGTGAGGTGAGCTGCTGCGACAATATGACGCCGTTCGTCATCTCTTACACACATGCACACACACGCACACAGAAAGACGAATGATCCCTGTAAATGTCGCAAGAGCAGATCTGCCCGTTTCCTTGGCGATGACGACACTGTACATGGAGAATGACAATATGGCTGCGGATATCGGGGAGCAGTGGCACTTCTCTTCAGAAACATCGATGACATCACTCGCGAGGCACTTTGAGTCGCTAAAAAGCCACATCCATAGGCAGATTAACAGGGATTCACCTAAAATAGATTGAAAGACTCTTCCTACAGGATGAAGTGCCACGCATAATTCAACAGATACTGGTTTTTTTTTTGATATTCAAACACTCTCTGCCCAATCTGGTAAACTAAATTAATTTATACAACGAAGTGAGTCAAACCACGGATGTTCTTTGAGTTATTATGAGCTTGTTTTCGAGGAAAATAGTGAACATGGTAAATGCTCCACCAACTTAACTCCAAACAGGCTCAAATAACCAAATATTAAAGCTTTTCTGAATTGCACAGGCAAAAAATATCAATTTTACGCCTTGAGAAACCGTTTTTAGACGTAGAGTTAGTTCTCAAGCATTTTTCTACGCACACAACATTTGACGGAGCAACACATAAAACTACAAACTTTGTTATGCGTGCATAAATACCAGACGGTCCCGTGGGACGGAAATATAAATGCAAAAGTTTGAACAAGCAAAAACATGCTTGACGTTGAGGGCCAATTTTAGCGCATTTATCTACCATCAGTCGCGTTGAGGCCACGCACCAGCTAGAAGGTCATTGTCAAACCTCACGAGCGATATCAAACGGCAGCCAGAATGCGACGCAAACTAACTGTCGCCTCAGATCCGAGCTGTGAAAGCTGTGAACTCCATCTCACCACAAACCAAACGAGGCGCAACAAACGAGTGAGGGGGGCGTGGGGAGAAAAAAAAAAACAAAACACACAAAAAAAAAGGTTTATGCGCTTTTCCCTGTGCGCCTCAAACCATCCCTTTTATTAAAGCATTGTTGCAGCTTGGCACCAAAATGCGCGTCTGATCCAAAACTCGCCCGGAGAGAGGAAGTGAGGGACAGGGAAGTGAAGAGGCGGAAAAGTAAGTGCAGAGAAAGAACACAGAAAAAGTCAAAGGCAAAAGGAGTGCTCATTAAAGCGTTCCCTGAGCTTTAATAACATAGCACACTTCACAAACACAATGGACGAGGAATATGGCAGCTAGCCAGTCACCAGCTAGCGCGAGAAGCTAACGTAGCAAGCTGTGAGGTACAACTGCGACGCGAATCAACTTTGTAATCACGCTTTTGTCATTCGAAGTAAAGATTGAATGTTTAATTTTATCAGTTAAACGGAGTAAAGTAGTTTTAATATTAGTACTTAATGTTTTTAAAATGTACCCTTAATGAAGGTTTTATGATGGCAAAAGTCCCTAACCCCTCAACCCACCAACCAACTAATCCCAAACCCAAAGTCTTAATTTAGCAAAGATGAACATCTAAATTTTGAATCGTAGCTGAATAATGATAACGTGACGTAATGTTAAGTGATTTGCCCGGTATAGTTGAAAGCTAAAAATCGATAAAGGCCCAAGCAAACGCAAATGTTATATTTTGGATTCTTATCTGAGTACACAACTCTTACATAATGAAATCATATTTTACTACGCATCTGAATTGGTAACCAATTTTATTTACTGTAAACGGTCAATTGGATTTTATGCTGTTACTGTCTTTATGGGGGCTGATGCGCTTAGACTCAGGTGTCAACAAGTAGCCACCTAAAAGCCCCCTACTGAGTCGTGGCACCAAAGCACTGGCCTCAGAGTAGAGAGGGCGGGGCTAGCAGTGACACCACCCTTCCAAGTAGCACCTTTGGAGAAAATGTTGCCCTCGGCGACCACACACGGTGCACGTACCAAAAACCACCAACTCAAAACAAACTTGTTTCAGCGATATTGGAAAAATAACGTAAAAAGTGTGTAATAAATCTAGAGCCTTGGTGTATTTTGATATGTTATTACAACACCTGGGAACTGTCCATAAAATACAAAGTGCATCATATGCATCTACTTTAAAATTAAATTTGTTTTAGACGCGTATTGGATTTATTTGAAAGTGCTATGTTTTCATTCCCATACATAAATGACTAAAAATAACACATAATAAGTCTGTTTTTTTTTGGTTTTTTTTCATTGTGTTGTTATATGAAGTTTGATATTCAATATTCTAGTGTGATATGCCATTGTGTCTTCTGCTGCATATTTATGACGGGGGCCACTGCATCGCGGCTGATATGGAAATGCGTGAGAGAGCAGCTAGCGGAGGACAGGTAGGGGTTATTCGCACACATCGCCGTCAAACATCAAAACACTCACTGACCTTTTCGAGAGCTCAAGACGGAATTTTTTTTTTTTTTTGGGCCGGTTTTCATCTGCATGCCAAATTCAACCTTGCAACAAAGACAGCTATCCACTGAACCGCAGGCTGCGTCAATAAAACCTCGATGAAAAAAAGGCGGTTGTATGCAAAAAAAAAAAAAAAAACCTGTTTAGATTTATTGAAGATTCATGAGGGGGGATCAACTCTCCCCGATTACTTACATTACCTCATGCGAGAAGCAATGACAAACAAAGCATCGCCTTCGCTGCTACTTTACACTGTAAATCACCGCAGATTTCCCTCCACAAAGCTTAATTTATTCTGCTTCCCAGCCAAAAATCATTCCCAAGGAGGGCAACAAATCCCCCCATACTCACTCGGTGAATAGATTCCTTCTCGCGGTTGTGTCATCAATTTTTCAAGGGCACATAAACACGTTCTAATCTTTGCATTGTAATAGTTTTCGCTTCAAAAGAAAGAACAGTGGAGACAACCGATTTTCATGGATTTTGCATTGCGACACCATGCCGTTCGTTACTCAGGCCAAAGAAAGCTCAGAATTCCATAGCCTTTCGTCAATTCGAGCTAGTAAACATCGGTTTGGATTAGCTGACAACAAACGTGGGCAAGGTAAACTAATACCAATTTTTCACAAATTAGCAGATTTAAACATGAGACCCCAGACGACGAATAACAAATAAATGAAATGCAGAGTGTACCGCGTGTTATCTAGGCCGTAGACAACAGTGTAGGGTTTGTGTGTACCCAGTTTTAGGAAAACAAGATCTGTAAAAAAAACAAAAAAAAAAAGATCATAAGTTATTTTGCATTACCTTTACACAACAAAATAAATAAAAACGGATTTCTTCTTTGCATTTGTATCCAAGGCCACACGGAACAGCAAAAAGTGACTGAAATTGCTACGATAGACATTTTTGGCCACTAGTTGGCGACATTACTTTGACACTCCAACCCCAAGACGACGCCATCTTTTTCAAAGCCTTGGTTGGCGTATAGATGAGTTTCAGTGTATGTGTGTTCAAAATGAGACGGATCAATTAACATCAGTGAAAATTCTGTAATATGCATGCCTGGCCACTAGTTGGCGATGTTCATTCGACAAGTGAGTTAACATGACAACAATTTTGGCAAACATGGGAGTGCTCATACAATTCGATTTGTCTTGAGACATGGTGAAGCAGCGTGTGGTTCATTACTTGAGACTATTCTATAGTATCTAGCATTAGGAAATATTGCTGCAACAAGCACAATCTCTACTACCGTCCTATGTTCAATTTATGTGACCAGAGCAAAACCAAACCAAATTATTAGCCCGTTTTCCCACTATTTTTAGCGGGTAACGCTGTCTCTCTTAAAAAACACCAACTTTGAGACCCGGTGCTATTAAGCGCCGAGCGGACTCACACAACAATCCTCTCCTCTGGTGCGCAACGACGGGTGTTCAGTTGAGTCGGCAGCTCGCGTGTGAGGCCAATGCGCTCAAGCCCCCAGGTGGAGATCAACGATTGGATGCCTTCCTCTACTAATGACCGTGTGGCATGTCAAACAGCTGTTGAAAATACTTCTTTATGACAAGCACATTAAGATTAGCAGAAATAGGTGCGCCTGTTGATTTTTCATGGCTTGAAATGTCTGTGGCAGCGCAGTGAAATAGTGGTTAGCACAGCTGCCTCAGTCCCTCATGATATCCTGAATATCTATTTAAAATATATATGCGCGGTTGGAGATGGAATGTAATATGTCAAATGCCGCACACATTTCCCTCCAAGCCACCTCCGACATCTGTAAAACAAATATCTCAGCACGACGCCAGCAGACAGCGGCAGAGGGAGATCATACGTGTCCATGTCAAACACAATCAAAAAAGTATTGTTCTTGCCAGCGCACCGGAGATGGGAAGTGATATATCTGAATTTCCTCTAACTTAGCCTGCCACAAGGCGAGGACTTTGCTTCCGCTTCATTTACTGCGATGGCATGCTTGTAAAAAAAATAAATAAACAAAAAAAGCTACTGCAGTACAATAGAGTTGCGTGTATGATTTATGTATCAGGGGTGGAGGACGGACGAGGAGAATGCAATAAGCCGTTCGGATTATTACACCAGCGACGGTGGCCTTGGCCCCGCGCACACCAACGAACTGCTCGACCGGAGACAATGAATCCTCTGCCACGGAAGAAGAAGGACCTAACCTGAATTTCAATCTAACCTTGTGAGAGTTGGAAAAAGGAGGACAAACAAGTGGGTCGCGCCAGGCCATGTACGTACTTATATTTATAACTCCAACACATTGAAATGTAACCTTGAATAAAAGTCTGTTTTAACGAAGGATATATCTCTTATCTTTTTATGCCCTTGTGTCCGTTTGAACTTTCTTCAACTCGAGGTCGTGAATCCAAATGATTGTGAGAGCTGCAGCCTTATCCTGGCAACGACTGCGGTCAATTTGGTTTGCCAAAAATGACACGAATACTAGAAATGAAATAGTCAATGCATACTTCGGATGGTACTTCTAAATCAGAATGGCATAGGTTCGGCTCAGGGTTCCAATTTCTACTTGAGCCTTACTGTAAACCTTGCATTTCAGGTTAATTGCAGACTCGAAATTGCGTTAATGTGAATAGTTGTTTGTTATGTGCCCTACGATTGTCTGACGATCAGTCCAGGGTCTACCCAGCCTCTTGCCCAAAGTCAGACGGGATCGTCTCTGGCTTACCCGTGACCCAAATGAGGACAAGTGCTATCAAAAATGGATGGTATCTAACCAGTCAGCAGTTAACTGGACACGCTAACGAAGCTGTTTGTATCAGTCACAGCTCCTTTGGGCAAACGGCAAAAAGAGGTGGACGCAAATGCACAAAACCAATCACAGAAGATCCAAATTGAAGCACTTTGTTCACGAGAATATGGTTGGTACCAGTTGAAACTTTGCAAAAAAACACCATGAAAACACATTTCTAGTCCAAACTGCCAAACTTGAATTGGATCAAAACATACCGCACATTTTTAACACTATTTTTAGACCCTTACTGAAGTCAACCCGTTTTGAGGGCTTAGTGCTGTCTCATGCAAAAGCGGCTGCTCACCCCGCCCACCTCCTGTACCCAGCGTCTACATGAGCAACCCTTCTCAACCAACTAATTCAAGAAAGAAGTACTTGGAGACAGCCAGAACTCGGTTCCTCTCTATTTCGAGTCGTGGAGAAGGGCCACAAAAAGTCCAAGGAAAACACTGGCCGACATGGTCAAGTGAGACTCGCCGTTCACACTCCACAAAGTGCACTCGGAGAGCATATTTTACATGTAACTGGAACTCCATTTTCCAAATATATGATTTGAAAAGTTCTCTTACCTTTATACATGATGGAGAGGAGGGCCAGTATAGAAGCAGCACATGGAAAAAAAGGGGAGGAGAAATGCATTAGTGAAATTGTGATCCTCGTCAGCGAGACATACGGCTGCGAAAGAACTGTAATCGCGTTCACTCGGCTACACAGATGTACTTTAAATGACAGAGTAGCCAAAGCAGTAAGTGGTAGCGCCCGGTTAGCCGTTCACTTAGGCCAATGGCTCCCCGGAGATGAGGTGGAAAACTTGACCGTGATCTTACGCGGCAGAAAGCAAATGTTTTTCAGAGCATCCATAAGGCACATTTGCGGTGAGACCGAATAAACCCAATACGACACGTAAGGAACAGATCCGTGACAGGCGCTTGATGAAGAGCTTTTCGGTTTTTCATGAACTGCCGCTGTGTTTACTGGCGACTGATTTCCTTTAGCCTTTGGGTGCCGCGCCAGGTGGAGTCATTAATCACGATTAAGCAAGCAATAACGCCAGTGGATCGCTTGTGAAACGCCTCGCATGTCCCATAGCTCCTGTAGCTCAGGCTGGAGGGGTACTGACCTTTTCCTTGAGTTACTGTTGCTAAGTACGTCAAGGATTCAGAGGCGACATGACATTCACGCTGGCAAAAATATCCTTTGTTTTTTTGTTTGGCGGAATACAAGGTTACCCTCACCATAATCAAAGTCATATGAGGACTATAGAGGATAGGTGGACTTTCTACCCCTTTCAGAAATCGGCCTGTTTTTCCTGCCGCTCAAGTGATTAGCATCAAATCACAGCCACTTACATTCCCACTGTGCATTTTCCAAAGGCGCACTTGACGCCTTTTGAAGCATTTTTCTTAACGTCTACAAGTTACATTCAATATGTACGTTGCACGTTCATTCAAAGTGAGCTCGGATTGCTCTTGTAAGTCTCCGCATATTGCCTTTTCCCAAGTACACTCCGGGGCACTTTTGTTTACGATTGACCGTCAATCAAGTACTGTATATTCGACTTACAAGAAACCGTTTTGCCGTAATTTCTATTCTTGTTTGTGCCCTCTGAGGACTTTCTTTCGTTAGACTTCATTCAGCATTGCAACGGGACCGCATGTCGGTCGACACTCGTCCCGATGCTCACGCGCAGCTCATAACCGAGCCAACCCACTAGGTCACACCCGTTAATGGCACACAACACACAAATACTACAGTACGTACAGGAATAATTTTTATCCGGTTGTCAATATTCGCGTGTGAGATCACAGTTACAGTTAGTGAAGCCGAATAATCAGCGCTAATCAAGCTCCAGTGCCGAATGCGGTCGAGTAGAACTGGTCACTATAGCGTTGTAATTGCATCAGTGACTTCCTGGGGAAAGGAAGGTTTGGAAGTAGGGGGTATTTCACTTCAATTTACATTTTACTACCAAAACTGTCAAATGCAAATGAGTTTGCATCTTCATATATTCTATCCGTCCATCTTTCCATCTACAAAGACTTTGCCAATAACTCTTCAAAGGCCCTCTACGAATCCCTTGGGTGTTTGGTCAAGTTCTGACCTTGTGGAATTGACTGTTGAGACTTTGGTGCAGCCAAGTGCAAGTTGCAGGGCTACAAGAAAGTGCCAAAATGTCCCTAAAAACGTCTGCTTCAACGCAAAATCGCAAACTTCCTGTGTCTTTTCGGGAGTGGGTTGATTAAACTTTTTTGTGGGTTGGCTCATGACAAACTTTTTTCACCAAATTTCAGCTGGCAAAGTGAATTCCCATCAACCAAACCAACCAGATTTCCAACTGAAAAGAGATTCCATGAAACACTATTCCATGGACAAAGGGTCAAACCATTTGCTATCTTTTACCCGCACTATTTATACAAAACAAATCTGTTTTGACAGAACAGGCAAGCTTACGTTTAAAAGCTTAGCGAGGGTCTAGTGTGAACAAAAGCTTGGAAAGCAAGGCACAATCACACGCTTGATGAGCTACAAACCAAACTTATCTGGAGTGTACGGCGAATGAACAAAAACAACGGGCACCGAGCCCCCCCCCCCCCCCCCCCCCCACATAAAGCAAAGTTGTCTTTATTCACGTCTAACCTGAACTTATCGCCCTCATCTGTTGTTTCTGCGGGGCGGAATGCGCCAAGCGAACAGTTTAATATCCTCCCTACTGCAAATATTTCCCCCCGCGATGACTGCACCTTTGAAGCGGCTTGCGGATTTTGCAAGCTCTTCTTTTTGCGGCGGGTTGGCGTTCAGTGGCACTTGGCAGACGAACGGAGAAAATCAAAAACTGCTCCCCCGCGGATTTTTGGGAATAAGACGAGGAATGCGGGGCGAGGTACCGAGGGTTCACCGGCTCAATTGTAGCCTTTTAACATCAAAGTCATCCTTGGTTGTTGGGGATTTACATGAGCTTAGCACGGGCCAGATATGGAACGCATTTAATGGAAACCTGGTGATACTGTGAATGAAAACAAGTACCGGTAGTTAAATTGGAACAACCCTAGAGTAAGCCTTCAGGTGCTATGATCCCCTGTACTCGCACTAAATACAGAAGATTTAAAACACGTGGACTTTATAGTCTTTTTACGCTAATAGTTAATAAATGCCAATTTTTTGTTTGACTTTTAAGCCAGGGTAGCCAAAGCAGTGGTGTCAAACATAGGGTCCGCGGGCCAGAATCGGCCAGTCGTGGAGTCCAATCTGGCCCGTGAGGACAGAACACAAATGGCAGTTTTTCATTCAAATGAACCGTTGTTGCTAATTTTGGACACAGGAGGGCACAGTTAAATGACATTGTGAAGGGTTCGGCGTTATTTGGCTGTTACTTTACGCAAAGTTTTTGCGCTCATTTTTGTTAAGAAATTTCTCCTTGGATAAGATCATAATAAATGAGATAATGAATAGATAAATAAATTACTCGCACCCCAAAAAAAAAGGAGGAAATATTTTGTTTTTTTCGTTATTTTCATCTTATATTGCCACACACAGACTGGTCCGGCCCGCTTCAGATCAAATTTAGGTAAAAGTGACCCCTGATCATCCCAACAAATCTCTCTCTTTCTCTCTCTCTCACGTCAACTTAATCAGCCATTAAGCAGGGAGAAGTCGACTGTATACAAACAACATCAATTCCACAGAGCGGACGCCGCGACCGGCGGCATCGTGACTCGGCCATCCACAACGGCCTTGTCGGCAAAGATGGATCGGGCGCGGGTTGACGCCATGACAGCTCGTCATTGCTCATTGCGCACGTTGGGCGGAATTATCGGGAGGAGGTTTGTCTCTTGCTCCCCGGCCCGGCATCTCCTCTCAAAGCGAAAGATAAAGCGAGGCACAGGACAACGTCCAAACGATGTTTGATGGAAAACTTTGGCCTGCTCCGATACTACTAGTGAAGCGCTAAATGTTATTGAGTAGACCATTCCGACTAGTACTACAAGTTGTCAACCAGTGCACAGTTTGCACTAAAAATTGTTACTCAAACAAACTCTCATGGTTAGGAAACGATTTACGAGGGGGGACTGATTGACGTCTGGGACTGATTATTTCCACTGTTGTCGATTACAAAACGTTTTTTTTCTCCAATGTTTTTACCTCTCATTAGTTGAATTAGCCAACTTGTGGTTTTAATGAGTTTTATTGATATCACAGGATTAATAGATGTGGGTTCAGGCTCAAGTGGGAAGTTTGAGGCTTGAATCTCGTAAGATATATTTTTTTTCTCATAACAGTGGATCCCGAATAGCAAATATCCCTGTATACATGGAGACGGTCACAACACCTCAGTCAGCCGCAGTAATATTTGTTGTTTTGCTGCTTGTTATGAAGTGAGGAAGTATACAAGTCAGGTCACTCGTCTCGCGAGGCACCGCTGTAATTTTTTGTATGTGTGGGGAATTTTGAAAATGACTGGATAAATTGACTCGTAATATTCCGACTTCATTTTTATAACACCGATCTCTGGTGTGTTACTATAAAGTAAGACTCTCGACTCGCCGGCTGCAGCCATCTGTTTCTGCTTAAATCCAGAATCTTTTTGTCTTTGTCTTTATTTTTAGACGGCTTAGAGCTGAACCTTGGAGGAATTTGTTACGGTCCACTTTTGGAGAGAAATGAGTCACATCCACTAGAATTGCTTACAAAGACAAAAACAAATGTGCGCACTGGTGTTGTGTGGTCTTCTTGCTTTCGGACTTTAAGAGTAAAACTGCTTTCACAGCCTTTTTCTCATGCCCCACGGTGTATCCTATTGACACGTTAGCCACTTTTTTGTGCCTGTATACAAAACAGCTGGCTAACAACCATTGTAAAGCCATTAGCGTCGACACCGGTGCACACTTGGCTAATTTTGGGATAAACTATGTGCATCAGTGATTATTCCTATGTTGAGCCAAGTGGAAGCAAAAGACGTTGCAATAAGATAACAAAAACAAAAAACAAACAAGAATTAAGTATGAGTTTTATGAGGCAAAAGTATTTTTGCAAAAATACATATTTTTTCTACTTTTAAAAGAAAAAGTTGTATTTACAAGAAATAGAATAATAGGAGTAAAGACACAGGGGGGCAGAAAAGTATTTTTATGAGAAAAGATGTTTAGAAGAAAAAACATTTTACAAGAAAAAAGTTGTATTTTGATTGTAAAAACCCCAATTTTTACCTAAAAAAAAAAATCAGATTCATCAGTACAAAGTCATTTCAACAAGGGAAAGAAAATAAATTGTCGAAAAATGTGTTGTGGGGGGAAATAGTTAAACTGCTGTCTAAGGTCACTCCCAGTTGAACATAAAAAGATTACACATTGTGTAGCCTATTAAAACAATCTACTTTTTTTTGAAGAATGCCCCTGCTAGCTTACACATCATGGAAAAACCAGCGATGGGCTAACGATTAGCGTTTTTAGCCGCTGTGCCATAACCCTTTAAGCAACAGATATTTGAACACAGCGATGGAGCAACACATAGACAGACATTACCACAATACTCACTGGCATGTATTCTTTATCCTCTGCAAAAAACAACTAATATTATTACCGCTTGTTCCTTACGCATTTCCATACATTTAAGAATGTTCCTCAAAACACTACTTGAACAGTTTTGTGTTGGCGACAGATTCATTTCTAGCACTTCTTACACGATGTGCATAGAGATGGGAAAAACATTTCGAGTGGGCTTCTCATATCCCTCTTTTGTATGAGAGACACCACTACACACATTGTTAGTAAATCATTCCATTTGTCTAACACACACACACACACACACACACACACGCACACACACACGCCCACACTTGATGCAAAAGGTCACTGAACAACCAATTAGTGTTGACATTTCCCTGTATGATTGTTGATGTCGGATAACAAGCAGTCCACTGGGCCTAAACCAAAGTAAAACTACTCACATTTTGAAGACGCCTTTAATGGGGGGAAGATTTTTGGTTGGAGGGATATTGTCACCTAGTGGCATTTAATAAATGCAGTAGTACCTTGACTTACACGTGCCCCAACTTACGAGTGTTGGGAGTCAACGTGCGGGTGACTTTTTTTTTTTTTGCTTTGCCTTGCAAGCAACATTTTTTACAAGTCAGCCATTCCACCATGACAGCGGTGATGAACTGGCCGGTGCTAGCTCTTTTACAATTGGCAAAATCTGTAAAATACATTAACAAACTACAATAAAAATTCAAAAATGGGAAAAAAATTTTTTTTTAAAAGTGGCTGATTTTGCCAAATGTTCTCTATGTTGTAAAGTTTAACAAATACTAAAAGACAAAGAATTGGAAAACAGTCAAATGTTCTGCCTGTAGGTCATATATATATTTTTTTATTTTTTTTATTTTTATTTTTTTTTAAATTAAACTTCTTATTAATCTAAATTAAAAAAATATTGTTGAGTGTTGTTTTTGAATGAATGAACAACAAGAACCGGCACAAATCCTGCATAAGGGCTAATTTAGCTCTGAAATAGAAGACAAAAGGAGGAGCAAAGTAACACAAATGGATTGTCTTTTGAAAGGCAGCCGTAGACGTAGCGGATATATACGTTACGTCGCCGATTCTTCCCACCTCCTGCGAAAGGGAGATAAATTACCCGCGAGAGGAAAACGCCACAGAGGATGAAAGTAAAATGGTGTATTTGTAGCACTGCCGGGCACGCTTATCCTCGGGGATGTTTCCCTTTTTGAAGGAAAAAGGTCTTTTTCCTCGGGATTTGTACTCTTTTCGCTCGTTGGGCAGAAGGAAGTTGAGGATATTTGGCTGTTGCAAATGAATCCACTCCGGCTAAAACTTAGGGATTTGTTTTTTCTTTTTAAGCATTTAAACAGGCGTAGCTGGGTTGGCCTTCTCATGTCTTTTATTAGTTTATTAAATGAGCATTTAATTCATAGTTGCACTTTTTTTTAACGTCTTCTGTGACATCCTTTTTTCAAAAACAGTATCATCTTGTCTGGCTGAAATTAGCATGTTTTTCCAGGCCGGTGAGGGACTGTAGACCCCATCTTTGGTTACCATGACTACAGCGGCATACAGCCAAGAGTGTGAACAAAAAAAGTGACCGAACATGCTGTAATGTGGATTCCAGGCCACAAGTTGGTGACATAATTGCTTTTTGCCCGGTGGCCTTTTCTATACACTTCTGTCACTAAACTCTCATTAAGAAAGGCAGGATTTGACCTGGAAATTGAACACAAAAAAAATATGTCCTCATCTACTGTCCGCAAACAGACAACAAATGATTGAGCACATTACTCACCCGGAGGCGAGAACGCTATTGATTTATGTATCGATCGGCCCGATCATTGCACACAATGTGGCTTTGCATTATCTTTTCTCTACATTTGGTGAGCGTTGTGCATGTCAGAGATTCAGCTTTTCCTTCACTTGTTAAATGTTCAGTCAAGATTCTACCAAACCGTTTTATATTCATATAGTCACGCAGACCCCCTGAAGTTTTCATGCAGAAAACGTATATGCTGCTTATAGAGCAGCCACTTTCAACTTTTTAAGAAACAACAGTTTCACAAATAAACATAGCCACGGCACAAGTGTTAAATATGAAACACAAACAGAACCAGCAATCCCAAACCCATGCGAGGGATGCTCGCCATGATTTATTTGCGAGACGTTCCAAAAAGGCCAAAGGCCGGATGACAATTGCCTCCATTGTCTTGCCAATGAAATAAGCGAGACTATTGTGGCGCTTTCCCAGAGATGGTCGGCGCCCTTCAGGGCTGCGCCAGGTTTACGAACTGACCCCCGAACAACCTCTGACGCCGCGGACTCACAGGGAGATTTTTTTTTTTTTTTTTTTTTTTTTTTTTTTTTTTTGGGGGGAGGAACACGGGAGCCTCCTCTTTCTGTGGCAGCCAGACAAAAGTGAATGAGCGGGAAGACATGGGAAGCGCTGCTGGAAAGCAGTCCGTCGGTGACAACGAGGTTAATGTGTGACAGTCAGCCGTGGGAATTTAGAGGGGAGGCTTGGGTGCCTCCATTTGTTATCGTTCCATAACGCTGCTGTGGAAGGAAGCCGTAAGAACGTTCTGGAGGTGCCTTTAAGATGGAAAATATTCACTTGGATGAATCCACAACAAACAACAGTCTTTCTTAAACCCCACCGCTGAATAATCGATCAGAGACATCCGATAATCGGGTCTTGAACGCCTCTGATCGGGAGGGGTGACAAAGGTTTAAATTCGCCCCGATTACCGGTATGTGAGTACCCCATTTAAGACTGTTGTACCAAGCTCTTTAAAATAGAAATGATGTATGTGATACTGTAAATGGAAATCAGTAATAGCTGTTTCTAATCTAACAGTTTGATGCAGATTTTGCGATAAATACGCCTCAAAAGTCACACCCCTGACCCTAGGATCATCTTTTCAGGCATCGGATAAGCTGATCTTTACTGGGTTTGATTGTAAAGAGGGAAAATGTGCTGAATTTTGGCCCATTATCAATACGGTTAAGGTGAGCA
Organism: Filicampus tigris; assembly: GCF_054856515.1. NCBI lineage: Eukaryota > Metazoa > Chordata > Actinopteri > Syngnathiformes > Syngnathidae > Filicampus > Filicampus tigris. Next base: position 12,567,480 of record NC_141233.1, on the reverse strand, counting down.
GCTCATTTACATGTGACGGAACCACCCCCACAAAACTGCAGTTGTTTCAAGATAAGCTTGCTGTAATTCTTTCACCGTTGTGCATTTTCACCAGGGAATCTCGGGCGGCTTTTATTAAGGGACCTGGGAATGGTTTCGAATTGCAAAAACCAAACAGGTGACTTAAGTCTGCTACTTGTATGAATCTGTCGGTAATGAGCGCATGGCTGGCCAGATGACACAAGCATGCGGAGTCTACTGCATTTCCAGAGGCGCAGACATATTTTTCAATCCGGCGACGTTGTCATCTGTTCAAGTCGTCAGCGTATGAACTCCCTCATGCTTTTCATCCCAAACCACGAGGTCTGGCGCACCGATGACATCGTTCAAGTTCCCCTTGGGAAGTGGAGGGCGGAGAAAAACGGCAAAAAAAAAAAAAAAATGAAAATAACAGCCAGGATCACAAACGAGTGTTTTAAAGCTGACCAAGGTCGGGAGCGCCGCTGGAGATGACGGTGTCCAAACGGCAGGGGTGTATACATCAAAGTAGGTGGTTGGAGGCGGGTCGTGGGGGTCCCTAATCTTTTTGATCGAGTGGAGATGCTTGTGAGAGAGTGGTCACAGCTGGTTTGGATATGAGCGAGCCGGCCAAAGCCGCAACACAGAAGCAGAGCGACGGCATTTGCAACACACAGCCATGCGCTCCTTGCTGGATTTGGACCAAAAAGCTCAAATACCTTCATCTTGAATGGAAATAATGACATTCTGCACTCAAAAGCCCATCAATTACTATTTTTATTTTTTTTTTTTGCAACTTTATACATTTTCAGCTATATATTAAAAAAAACAGAAAACGCGCCAACCAACGGAGCTACTCTTAATCCTAACCTATAAAATCACAAAAATTATGCATGATGAATCTGATATCGTTTATTGTAATACAGATTAATTTAATGCTTGTGTTTAGGGCTGCAACAAATGATTATTTTAATAATCGATTAATCTGTCCATTAATCAATGAATTGGACGTCTTTTAATATCCATCCCTTTATTCAAAGGGCATCACTTTCGAATTGACACTGCAGAAAATGCGCAAACATAAATTAATTATGATGCGGTTCCTGGTTGATGATTGTTTTCCAAAGTAAAAGTAGATGTTTGCAAATGTTTTGGAAAAAAAAGAAACTCATTCTGCCTTCATGGAGACCTACAGAACTCTGACAATATTTACTGTTAAGAATTTAAATTTAAAATATTTGGACAATTTTAGATTTACCAAGGTCTTTAAACAATTCAACGATTATCGAAAATATTTACTGACTAAACTGTTAATTGCTTGGTTGTTGATTCATCGTTGCAGCTCTACTTCTTTTTGTTGAAAAAAATACAAGGGAAGAAGACCTTGAAAAAAGTAATCGCAAATGAAAAACGGAATCGCAATATCGAGGAGGACAAAAACAAAATCGCAAAATCATTCATACCTTTGTTTCATTCATTCACTCATTGACTATATTCAGACTTCTACAAAAGATGGTGTCAGAAGTGGGATGCAAATGAATACAAGTTTTTATGACAGCGACATTTGCGACTATTTTGATGTATATTATTACTGAACTGCAAATAGTAAAGCCACTTTGGTAATTTAATTCGTCAACGATGTGATGTAGTTAACACTAGTAATATTCTTAATGCTAATATAATTCCCCAAATGAATTGTTGGGAATCATTGCTTGCCCCAGTTAACCTTTCCCAAGAATTAGACATTATTCATCATGGTTTTCCACAGTGCATATCCCAACTGGAACAAAAAGCTGAAAGAGCAGCGTTACGGTCTCGAAAACGTGCTAAGTACATGTGCTCGTTTGTGCGGATGTGACAAAAACATCCTTAACCTTGCAAGATCACCATAACAGTTCGTTGGCATGGTAATGTCACTTTTCACTGCGACTCACACAATATCATTCTGCTTCAAATTTCTTCAGACAGTGAATGCGGTGGACTTTGGCTACTTGGACTCTGCGTCTATTCTTGGAGAAAAAAAAAACCCCTCTGGTAAAGACGATGGAAAATCTTGACAAAAACGCTTAACAGATGTTTGGACCTACATTTCATGTGCCAATAGCATATATGAAGAGAGGAACAATTTATACAGCTGCAAGGCAAATGGGACCGTTTGCAATTGCATGTTTTTAATAAAATAAAATCCAACTTAATCTTGTCTGGGTTGAGGGTACTACCGCTCAGACTGCGATGACAAATGGGTGTCAGAAAAGGGACGAATAACCTTTACTTGTTTCTCAAGCCAGTTTTTTATCTCCTGGGATAAATTCCGTTTGTGTTCTCCTGCTTTCTGGGCCAAACTGTGACAAAACTGTTGTTATCTTCAAAGTGATGCTAATCATGTAAACGAAAAAAACATCAAAAAAAGGTTAGATTTCATCTAGTCGGGATATAATTATGCGCAGTGCCGTCCATATGCTGACCAATAATCTTAATGGCTCGAGGAAACTAGTTCACTTAATATAATTTGGTGTTGACCTCGGCGAGACCCGTCCTTGACCCGGTTCAGACCCATGTGCTCTTCCCTGAGGCCCCTCCCTGCCCTAAGAGCGCCTTAAATCCATTGGGAGGGATTGAGCACCGGATCCACACAATGCGTCTCAGGTTCATATGCTCAAGGGGCCTCATAAATTAAAGCGGGGGGGGGGGGGCATCATCGACCATAAAAACAGCAGCCCGGCCTCTTTAAACAGAGTGCGGCTGATGCAGCTCTGCTACCAACTGCCATATATGGTCGTGATTCCCCCTCTGTCCAAACAACAATACCAAAGTACACCTGGAGGCTAAATGTGCCTTTTAGCGCGGCGTGAAAGCAGGACCGCCACGGAATCAATCTGAAACACATTTACAGGGGGATCCGACCATTGTCATACATGACGCATGCAGTCGGCGGCGGTAAGCAAATTACCGCGTTACCGAAGCCGCGGGCCAGCAGCTCTGATGGACCTCTAGAATTCAGTTATTGGGGATTTTTTCCCCCCCCCCCCCTTCTTTTTCCGCGCTTGCTCGCTAGATTCGGTTACATCGCAATAAGAGCAAATGTGTCCACCAGCTGCTAGCTTATGCGGACGCGAGCACAAAGACGCCAAGCAGTGCGCAGCTGTCTGGACAAAAGCAGGCAAGGGACGTTTCCATGCATGCGGACTGCATTGAGGGAACCCTTGGTATGACCGCTCTTTGTCTTGGGGAGAAAATGCACACAAAAAAGCTAATCCAAGTGAACAGTTTCATGCGGTTCAAAGTCCACATTGATGAAAGATGAAGGTTTGCACATGACCACCCCAAGTCGATGATAAAAACTCTGGTTAAGAGTGTTTATCGGTCCAGTAGAATCAGGTTCAAATCCAGGTTGAAGGTACTACAAAAGAGGCGTTGCTAATGGTAGCGAGTCTTTCCACCCAGTAGACTTGAGTCCAGATTCAAATTCTCCTCAGACTTCTATACTAGTCTGTGTCAAGGGTACTACCACTCAGACATCAGGGTCAGAATTACCATGGTAATTAACTGTCACATAGTTTTCCAACCCAATAGAACTATCTTACAGTTAGTACTACCCAATAGAGGATTAAATCCAGATTGACATACTGCTCCTCATGCTTCAGTGATCAATGAGGTTGCGCATGCCATTTCTCAGATTCCGGCGATGCTGTCGGGAGTGCGGTTAGTTGTTTTTCAACCCAATAAACCCCGCTTGATGTTCAACACCTCAGTCTCATGGGATAGTAAGTTAAGTGGTTTTCGACCCATGAAACACAGGTGAAAAGCCAGGCTACAAATCAGAACTCAAATAATACTGTATATTTTTGTCAGCACCGCACGGTTACAGGTTGGAATCCAGGAATGCGAGACCGGTCACTGGAGGGAGCGTAGACTGCTTTCTGAACTGTGTCAAGGTGTCCTTCAGCAAGGCACTCAACTATTAAAGTGCTGAGGGGCGCCACATCAGCCGGCTTGAGCAACGTGAGTAAGTATTAAAATGTAACCTTACTCTGCAACATATGTTTCCAAGCTCCCTTGTGTACGGAGGTGGGGGGGGGGTCGAGGATGTAGAGGTGTGTGAACAACAACACCGCACATGAAAGAGAATAGCAAAAACCCCCCCGGTTCAGTGACGACTAAGCGGCTAACCCAAAAACAGCAAGCCTCCCCTCCGGCAGTGAGCTGCAACTGTAGAACGCCGTGTTCGCTCTTGACCGCCAAAAGTGTAAAAAATAATAATGAGGAGAGTTGGGGGAGGTGGGTGGTGGCGCAAATCTATTTTTGTATAGATGAGCTGCATATGTTGAGCAGAGGCACAGCATGGAGACTAGCGAGGGATGATCTCCACTCACTGCATGGTCAATAAACGGTGACTCGACTTACAAGCCTGCGAGGCCAATTTGATTTTGTGTTCCAACTCAATTATCCACATGTCGTCCTCACAGCCATTTTGATCCCATTAGTCCTCGGCTAAGAAGCCCGTCTCGCTTTATCCCGCGCCTACTTGTTTCCATCACAAAGGAGAGAGTTACCGTGGAGATCACAGAGATCAGTGGCTTGAAAAGCAAGATTTTAAAAGCAATAGGAAAGCCTACTTGGGTATTGATCTTAAAGCACAGATATTGCGGTCAACTCAATGTCAAGGATCCAAAAGATGCTCGGAAAAATTTGTACCAATAAAATTAATTGCATAAATTAATTTGATGTTAAGAAAATTAGCATGTAGCTGCCAGTCATTCGCAACTATCCCCAATAGCTAAAGAGTTCACTGCCACCACGAAGCGCTAGTCTCTCAAGTTTGTCCTTTCAAATCGAATCAAAATATCAGCCCAACAAAGTTTCATATTTTGAAAACCTCTTAGGTCTGGTCGCGATCTCAGACACCACAGTGGTATCATCAAAACACAAGCTGAGCTACATTGGGTTTTGCTGGATGTACAGATTCACATTAGCTAGCACTTTTTGCGACTGTTTAAGAGCACATAATCGATTGAAAGGTGTGGAGATTATCAGGTATATCATTCCCACAAATTCCTCAAGAGATGCTCAACTGATTAACTTTTATTCCTGAAGTTGTTTTTGACACATATCTCAATATCAGTTCTTGGGTTTTCCTTTACTTAGTCATTCTGGTGATTCCTAATACATTTTAACAAATGGCGATTTCAGCTAAAATTCCAGCTAAGCGAATGCAGCCTATCAGCTCGCTTGCGTCGTTGAGGAGATTGTGTTACCAGGCTGTCAGGAGCGCTACTGATAGCCTGCGCCATATGGCGCATCCAGGCACATGTCGGCAAAAATCAATGCGAAGCATCTTAGCCTGCATCTTGGGAGAGCGATGGGGCGCGAGAGGCAGCGGGACGGGTAGTAGAAGTGGGTCCCGCCCACATCCATCACAGCCAGCCCGGTGTCTGCATCTAATCAGATTTCCGCTGAGCGCCCCGCCAAAACTTGATTAAAGACTGAACTATTGGCGTTTTACTAGCTTTCCGCGCCACTTAACCAGCCTCTCACCACCTGCCCTCGTAAAAGTATCCCCCACCATCCCTTGCTATAATGTTTATTTATGTGTTTACAGGCTGTGAGCCATTAAGGAAGCCCAATCTCTCTCCCGCTTCCTCTCTCGACCCAACAATTTCTATTCCACAAACAGGTATGGCCTCAGGAAAAAGAGGCGGGAGGGGATGTCAAAAGCCTGTTCTGAGCTTCCATTCATCTGCTTTTCCCTTCTTGTTCTTCTGTCCGCCTCCATTAATATATTGACCCATCATATTCTCGGCATCGATCGAGCGCTTCAAAAAGAGAGCATCATACATTACGGTGCCTTTCAAGGCTGTCGTATTGGGACTCCTTCCTACTATCTGCTCAAAATTAAATTGCCCATAGAGATCAACTACAGTTGGAAACAATCCTTCCCAAATACAAGTGGTTGCCATTCTAAAACCTGGATTAAACCTACAGACAGTGACATTCTTAATAAAACGGTTCCATGAAGTGTAACATAACATTTGAGGGAAATCCGAATCGTAGCAACAACAGCTGTGGTGCCGCATGTGTGACTTTAAGGGCCGCGGCTTCATGAGTGACGTCAGGAACAAATTAGCACCTCGTATCCCATTTTTAATTCAATTCATTGTGGGTTCACTCCGGCAAGAACTCACAGCACAAATTTAAGTGAAGAGAAAAGTGCGAGCTATTAGCTGTCGAGAGAAGACCAAAGGCGAGACATTGCAGTTTATTGTGTGTAATGCGGTGTATCTGTCGGACTGTTATAATAACGATGACGTTCATTCCGCCGCATGAGCAGATGGCAGGTAATCAGCGCTTCATCGTGCCATTAAATGAAGCGAGGAAAGCCAAAGCGAACCTCATCTTGTCCGCCTCTCTGTGTGGAACAGCTGCAAGCGGCTTTAAAAAGGCCAAAAAACCGATGGTCCATCCTCAAACTGGACCGTGACAACTGATCTCCAATTAAACATGGCTGGACACAAATACTACAGTCTTATTTATGCATGGTACCTACTCGAATCTGATTTAAATTGGCACCAACAAGTGATATTTCCAGTACCTGGTCAATGGGTGTTCATAATGTTTCGAGTTGATAGCAGATCACAACATCACCAGCTACTGGCCTCTCATTGGGAATACAATTGACAATGCTAAACATGGATGCTAACCTTAGCCTACTTTCTGTTACCGCATTTGCGTTCCACAGACTTCACTTTGCTGCCATGTGATGTTTTATGGCTGTCCTCTGTCTCTACTTGAATCACATTTATTGACAGGGAAAACCTTGTTTCACGCTATGCTGGAGATACTAGAATTTTCGGTTTAAGGCTAACGCTTTAACGCTAGCTACCAAATTCAAGCATTGTATTTGTAAAATGGCTGATTTTGCTTTTGGTGACGGCTTAACTACTCGTAGGTAACACGCACAATTAAAAGTCAAATTTTATCTTCATTTTGAGATTTTATGTTGCGAGGTGGGAAACCTCTTAAGGCTGCATTGTCGTTAGCTTTAGCCCTCGTTTGTTTTACTGTTCCATTGTTAACACCGGTACTATTTTACTGAGTAGCTTTGTAGTTAGCTTCTGACAGCTTTCAATTTCTAGAATGTTTTGTCCATATCCACAGACTCCCAGGAATCAGACGGAAATAGGGATGAAATAAACAGCAAGTTTCGGCTTTGTTCCTAACCGCATACGTATGTAACATAGCATGTTAATGACCCTTTAATGCGAGCCCACGCTGTGACACTCGATGAAAGGAAGTGACTAGAAGATGCATTTAGGCAAAGCTGACTGATTTAAGAAGTTACAAAAAAATCACGAGTGGTTATAAGGAAAATAATCACAGCCAGCGACGTGTGAAGAATTGCTTCGTACATCGGCGAAATGAGGTTGCGGCCTCGCCTGCAATAATATCCGTCCATCACAATGAATCATTGAACGTGACCCCATCCTAAGTAGAGTACAATTATTTATAACCTTCACTCATCTGCCTGCCGTTGTTACTTACTCCAAAAGTGAACCTTCTTGAAGCCAACGTCAGTGTGATGGCATTAATGCTCCCTGAAAGCGGAATAAGATCTCCCTTCTTCCACACTAATGAAGACGAGCAGAGGATTGTGGCCTTTCTTGGCGCCGAGAACAAAGCGAAAGGAACCTCAGTCGGCTCCTGGCAGCCTGATTCTTTTATTATTATTTTTTTCCTTGCTGAAGGCCAAGAGGGCGCACGATAAAAACAGGGAGAGGCACCCCCAGTGCCCCCGCAAGGACGGCCCAAGCTAAATGAGCTGACAATGTACATTTGCATTGTTTGGATGCTTTGTGGTTTGAAGTCACAATTGTGAGACAAGGAAGAGAGTCATTATATATGTTGGGGTTTTTTTTGCAATTTTAAACAGTTTACATTCTTAATGTCTGTGACATGTTTTAGATCAAAATCTTCCATGGCTCAACTATGTTAGATTTTCATTCTTAAATCTGAACCACCGAGCAGAGCGTTGACTGGTCAAAAGAGGGCCCGAGGTCACCACCCCACCACTGCAGTAATTACATAAAACCGTTTTTTTTTTTTGAATATATACATTTTGTTTTTTAGTTTAAAGCGAACCCAAACCCTCGGCATAATTTTTATTTTTTTTATAATTGCTTCATGGACGTCGGACATCTGCTGCTGATGGGCCGTCCGACAGCAACAAATGCGGTAAACACAAAAGTTGCCAAACATTGGTTCTGGGTGTCGCAGACATGGTTTTAAAATGATTAATTATGGTATGAAGGCACAAATGTTTGTCTTGACCAATTATTAGCCTTTTTTTTTTCCCAGCCCTAATATTATGTATCTATTTTTAGATGAGCAGGATAATAAGTGATGCACTTTTTAAAAGGGACATGTGCAGAAGCTCCTCCTCAGTGCAATAGATAGGGCCAAGGTGGGGTGCTATATTCCAGCAACCTGAATTCATTTGACTTTTGAGGTGGAGAGAGAGACAGAGATCGAGAGAGATAGAAAGAGATATATAGAAAGAGATATAGAGATATAGAGCGATACCGTATTGTCTTGCCGTAGGATGCTGCTGCTGCTGCTATGTATATGGGCACTTACTGCAGATTCACTCAGGATACTCCTGCATCAAATCCCCAATGGTGTCTTCCACTAATATTATCCAGCGTAGCTGATGATAAAAGCATTTCCTTGATGTTTAATAATTCACCGCATCATGTCATGTGGTGAGAGGTACAATAAAGCGCACTCTGCGCACTGTTCTCTCCAGATTAAAAAAAAATAAAAAAATAAAAAGAATTAAAAAAAATAAATAAATAAAAAAAACACACCCCACGCTCATCCTCCCCTTCATCCTCCTCACCGAGAAGCAATCGCATACGAGATTTCTGTTTGTCAGCCCCCCTGGCAGATGTTTTCCATTAGCCAGATATTCGCCTCCACACAATTAAAGTCGACACCCACGCTCGGAGGGCCCGAGATGCTACGGCGCTTCTCGTCAGCCGTGTTGCCAGATCGGAAATACTGAAGCGTCAAAATGATTCAAAGACAATTCATGATTAATTTTTTTTTTGTTTGTTGTTAAAACAACAATACACTTTTCCTTTATTGTTGATCAATCAGTTTAGCTTAATGACAAACAATGCAAAACGGCATAGACTGTACAAACAGCATCGGTGTAGTGGTCTTCTAACCGTTTAAGAAATGGATATTTCAACAGAAACTGTTGTGGCTTATGAGCATTAAAGGCTTATAGCTCAATTGAGAATCGGCCAGAGAGGAGCCCAGGTTTAGCCTGGGTTGTTAGTGGAAGCTCCGGAGAGTCTTCACTGCATGAACACATGCACTTTTTCACATTTACTGTATAATCTCTGGTAGCGAGCCATATGCTGCTTCACCGGTATAAAGTTTCCGATTATGAACTACGTTGCTCACCAAAACAGCAGCACCCCCCCAAAGTATGTAAATGCAGATGAACTAAAGTGCAGACGTTTACCACACAAGCGTCCCAATCGGCAGGTGGTCGCTAAGTAATGTTGTGTATTGCGGGGAACGACTATTTGTTCCGCCGAGTGCTACTGGGACTACCAATAACACTTCATTAAAAATAAAAAAATAAATACATCTCCACCCTTAGCTTTAATGAGTGAGCTTACAAAAGCTTGCAGTCATCACTCATTCCGACGCCACAAACAACTCCTTGAGGAGTCGCTACCTTCACAATTCGTGCATGTTTTATTTTCTTCCCCATCCGCCCCCGAGGCAGATGTTCCGCAGACAAGTTCGGCACTTGACTGCACTCGAGGCGCTTCTTCCCCAGAAGCAAGCCACGCCACATGAATGGAGCCACAAGCTCGAGTCGTCTTAACTTTTCATAAGAACCCGCCAGCCGCTGGAAAAAAAAAGAAAAAAAAAAAAAAGAAAAGATTTTGACGCTCTAGAGTGGAGATGTTTGTCTGCCCTCATATCAATCAGCCGTACAGAAACATTCCGTGCACTTCGACACTGTGTGACTAGACTAAGTCAAACATTGTTCTTGGCTCCTATAAACCATTCCCCGACCTTATATCCTACATTTTTCAATTTCCAGACATCATGTTCCATTCCATAAATTGGATTGAATTCCCGCCCTGGCTTGCTGATTGAAGCTTTTAAAGCAGCTGATGCACAACGACAAACTGGCATGGTTGTCTGTGTAATCACCTGTTGCTAACCAAAACAGCAGCACCTAAAGTGTCTCTTAGATGATTTAGAGTGAGAGTCTTACAGCGCATCGTGAGCGACTTCCAAGATGTGTTGTGCGGAACGGCGTCTACAAAGCTTTGCCTTAATGAAGTCTATTTAGCGCAATGCTAACAGACAATGCAAAACACCATAGGCAGGCTAACGAATCAGTGTCAGAAGCGTGAAACAGGTATTTGAACACAAATGGTAGAAAGAGAATATAACAATACTCATGGGTATATATTCTTTATCCTCTGTGAGAAAGGAATGGCATTACTGCAGCTTTCTGGCAAGTGACCATTTCCAAGTACCGCCCTCAGGTGGCCAAAGTGTGCACACCAGAAGGAGCAGCACAATGTCCAAAGAATTGAAATTCAGCAACGGTGTGTGTTGTCTGTCCTTTTGTTACATTTCTTTTCATTTTGTGTTAAACGCCACAGTCACTAGACTGAAATCATTACATTCCGCTTTCGTTTGAAATGTTAAACCCGCCAACCCACTCATTAAAAAAGAAAAACTCTTGTATAAATAAAGCCAAGGGCTAATCTTGCTTCTGTTCTTTTTCCACTTACTTATCATACGTGCCCGTTAATCATATTTTGTGATCCGTGCAGTGCCTCTGTCCTGCCGCACACAGGAAAATGAGTTTCTTTTTCTCTCTGTATGATTACAACAAGCAGATTAGTTGCAGAAAAAGACTATATTTATCCACCTGCGGCCTTTGCAATGAAATATTCAACCAAGGTCATCTCTGGCTGAGAAACAGAGTTTTTTCATCATCAAAAGGTTACATAAGATTTATTCTCTATTCTTTACAAAAAAAAAAAAAAAAAAACGAGGCCGCTCGCCATTGTTCACAATATAGCACTTTGGCATTCCAACAGTCACCCAATTTGGAATTGGACCACAATTTTCAGACTGAAAATTATGCCAGGCCTAAATACCCTTTACAAAGTTGTTCTGATCAAATTTGAAAAGTCGTTCGAATGTAATACTTCCCCGCTGTTGTTGTTAGTAATTATCATGTGTTTGCCATCTTAAAATATGATTGAAAGGTGGCTTTGAGCATCACATAATTTTTTTCTAAAGTTAATGAATGCCTTTATTTGGGAAAATAACATTTAAAGACAACATGGTTATTGATTTGACCTGTTTGGAGTGGTTAACTTTCGCATTAAAACAGTTCAAATAATAAAATGGTTCCCAAGAAATTCCAGCAACAATGTTGTTGTTTACCTTTATCATGTCTGTTGTGGCATATGTAGGAACTGAAAGGCAGAATTAAGCATTACGTGCAAGTTTTTTTTTTTCCAATCATTCACAGCTCGAGGGTGAGCAAAAATAGTTTGGGGTGCCGAGTAAACAATTTCATTGCTCACTTTCCGCCAGGTTCACAGATTGGACTGAACTCCAACCGCGGTAGGATGGTGGGCTGTGCGGACCCCCCTCCCGCCTTAGCACCTCAGGCTTTCCACCTTGAGAATGAATCTCGTGATTGATATGTTGCGCCTCACAGCCATACATCCGTTTAGGGCCTCCACGGCTGGTTATCACGCAGCGCCAATAATGCACATATATGTCCTGAGAAAATTGGGTAATAATAGAAGTTGGACACTGTCAATAATTCAAGACAATAAGATGTCTTATTTTATCTTGTGTAACTTTAGGGAGGGCATTTATGGTCGTCTAACTTGTCTTCTGTCGACTGAAAATGACATCACAACTGCTCACAACGACCAATCACGGCTCAGATTCAGAAAACAGGTCAGCCGTGATTGGTCGTTGTGAGCGGTTGTGAAGACAAAATGGCCGCCCCTAGAGATGGCTAAAAACGAGTGCATTTTGCTGCTTAATTTATATTCCGCAAATGCAAAATTAATCAGAATGCCGTGTTTCAACTAGTGGGCCTGCTGGGAACATATTCTTGAAAAAAAAAAAAATGTTTGCGTTGACTTCCGCTTTAAACCTGCACACAGCACAACACACAAATTCATGAATAACTACTTTTGAAATCAGAGGCCAGTAAAAATGCTTTGTTCACATATGATAACATTTATTCTAAAAGGAGGATTGGCAGCAAAAAATGCTTGCCCCCGACGTTTTTAAAAGTGAAAGCAATTTTGGCATTTTAGCAAGAAACAGTCGATGCACACAATTTGCCTTCGTGGGCTACTACATACATATTTGGGGGGCAGTTCTGGCCCCCGGGCCTCAAGTGTGACACCTGTACGACTTATTTGACTTCTTTGAAGGCTTTCTTGCAGTTGATGCAACGTTTGGTGGCTACAAACGAAAAGCAGTCCATTAAAAAGGACACATCTCAAACAGACCATGAACATTGTATTAATCATCCCACTACTGGCTTCTAATGGCAGAATGCCAAACTGTGTAGCTGCAAGTGTTTCAATACAACCGCTTCCCTAAATTGTTTTATCTCCATGAGTCTTTATTCTTTCATTGTTTGATGCGCTTCCTGAAAAGAAAGTGCCAACCCTGCGCCAGCGGCCTGTGTGATTACGACGACAGCGTTTGGCAGCTGGCGCTCGTCGCCCAGTGGACAGGTCGCCAAAGCAGCGGAGGGAAGGATTACCTTGATCAAGGAAAAACCTTCCATGCGTTTGCTCTAATTTAATCAATCAGAAGTACTCCCAAAAAATTTTTAAAGCCAAAAAAAAAAAAAAAAAAAAAAACACCCTGGAAATAATATCGAGGACAAGATGAACCAACAAAGGTAGACGCGATGTTCGCTGTCAAAATCAAGGCTTATGTTGAAGATTAGAGATGGCTGAAAAACAAAGAGGAATATTATTTGGTTTTAAGCGGATATATTTGTAATTTGTAAAACAAGGATACATAAAGCCAAGGCTGCGATTTAACAAAAGTGAAAAAACAATTGTGGACTGCTGTATACAGTAGTAAACCATTTTTATTCTAGGGTCCATTGAGAAAGAAAACGAAAAATAGCCCTTAAAAAATAAAAAAACGTTTGTGGAGCGTTTGTCCTTCCGTTTGTTAGTTGGTAGGCTACTTTTTGGTCTACGGAGGATAAGACAGGACTAACATTTTCATTGGTGTGGGCAGACATTTCCATTGAAAATGGTAACCGAGAAAATGAATTGAAGGAACAAAGAGAAAAAAAAAATTGTTGAGCGCTGTATTTGTCCTTCAGTTTGTTAGTTAGCAAACTACTTCCTGGTTCACAAAGGATGGCGTCACAATGACAGGACTGTACCATTTTCCTTTGGTGGTGTGGGTGACATTTCCACACGGAACAGAACCGAGAAAACACATTTTGATAATAAAAAGTAAAAGCGATCATGAAAAGATACTTTTTATTTATTTCCTCATTTGTGTCAAAGTAGGCCAAAGGACAATGTAAGATACCATTTTTTTATGGGAGGGGGTAACGGTGCCATTGACACTAAAACAAGAAAAAGAGAAACCAATTACACTAAGTGGGAGGGAAAAATGATTGGATAACTCCTCAGCCAATTGTGTACTGGTATGTGTGTTATTATCATTATTTTTAACGTGCTCTAAATAAGAAGTGGTTATATGACACTCCGTGGCCTCAAATTCAACTCAGTTTAGGTGACATTTCCTTTATTTTTAGACCGAGGCACCTCAGTGATGAAGTGCAATTTCACATGATAAACAGCATCAACCCACGCAGATTTTTTGTAATCTTGTTACCACTGTTTTTTTTTTCCCTTTTTTTTTTTTCTTCCCCTTCTCCTTCTTTTTTAAGCGCTGTCGAACCAAACGCCGCTGCACTGGAATTGCTTTGATCCAATTCTCCCAAAATGAAACCCTATAAATCACGTAGGCATTAGGCCCGCAACGCTACCAGTATGACGAGGAGGTGAGGGGGAAATCGTACATTCCAGAGGCCCGCTAGTTAGAAAAATCTCCTGCATAATTTACATGAACTTGAAAGGGAAATCAAAAAAGGGTCATTTTTCAGTTTTTCCCAGGCAAAAATATCCTTTATGTGGTCCCGCGAGCTGAGCATGATAAATTCCGGCCTGACATTCTGACTGACCACGTAGGCACTTGATACTCCCCGTACCTGAGACCCCCAAACCCTGGGACGGGTGAGCTTAGCGGGTTGATAGGAGGGGGAGGGGAGGCGAGTGCACAGTGGCGGACAGCCGGCAGCAGGCCAAAAAAAAAAAAAAAAAAAAAAAAAACAGAAGAAGAAAGCAAGTAGGTGGCGTGTGGCTTGGACGGCATCCAAAAAGGCCTCTGCAGCTTAATGGCAACCAGATTTGGGAATTGAAAACAAAAAAGCGAGTAAGCTTGTAAAATTTATGAGGTCCTAAGAAGGTGAGAGTGTGACTGAGTGTGTTTATTACGTGCAACACTGTCGCAAGGAGGTCATTAAGGGAGATACGACCCCGTGCTAGCTGTCACGTTTTATTTACTCGCGTTGTGAAAAGATATGACTGCCTTGCGCACACATTGCGCATACTGCACAGTCGACTTGGGGTCAGCCTGTTAGCATGTCGCTCAGCTATTTTCGGGAAAACTCGCCTATGTGTATTTTGCTTCCTAGCGAGCCACAAAATGTAAAGCATTCAAAAAAACTAAGAGTTGACCATTTTTTGCCAAGCCGGAGTCGGTTAGTCGATGACCTCATTGATGTTGACGATTTGAATGCGTTTCCAAAAATGAGCACTGAATGCCATCCATATTTGTCAGTTATTCTATGAGGGAGGAAACGTGTCAGAACCTCCGCAAAACGGGCGCAGGTGTCACACATTTTAAGCTTTTAGCAACTGTAATAAGCGCACGAAACACGAAGCCCACCAATATGAAACGTTGACCTGTGTTCTGCTCGCAAAACAAAACCACTAGATCTGACAACCCAATGGGAAATCATTTGCCATGGCAACAAACGGACCGCGGGAGCATCTCTTAGGCGTAATGAAAGTCAATATGTGCAAACTCATCTGTGTTTTCGCTAATGAACTCCTCAAGTGCCGAATGCCGTCCTAGCAGTAGTCTTCAGGTCGATCCACTGCGCTGTGGCAGATAAAGTTAATCGCATGCCTGCTAAGCAAACCCGAACAAGACAACAAAACCAACATTGTGTTCTAAAGCACTTGGTGGCCCGCAAAATAATTTACAAAAAAATGATAGTTGTATCATTTTAAAAAGCGCTTGCAAAACAAACTCCCTACCTTAGCATTCCGGCCGGTTAAAAGTTCAGAATTTGACGTCACTGCATGCGGAAATAAAAGTAAAAGATGAATAAGATTAAATAAAATCTCTCTCAAGAACAAAAGACGTATTTGTTCAAGAATATAGTACTGGTTTTTTTTCTGTTGCTGTTTTTGTTAGAGAATACTGTAAAAGTGTCCTTTCCAGAATAAAAGGTCTACTATTATAAGAATAAATCTGTATTCTTTACAATATGGCAGTCTTCACACGTTACACTTTAATTTCATAATATATGACTTTATCTTTGACACATACAGTTTATTTTTCTCAAAAATAGACAACTTTTTAATTCTTACGGCAATTACTGGCACACAAGGTGGTTACAGTCGATATAAAAAGTCTACACACCCCTGTTCAGTGTTGGAATAAAAGCTTCAGGCTCCCGCTTGAAGAAAAAAAAAAAAGTCAGAAAAGCCTACTAAAACATTTGAACTTCATTCGGGGTTACTAAAAAGCACTTTAAATAGTGGCTGATGTGTGCTGACTCAAAAAAAAAATGTTTTAAGATGTGTAAATTGGCTCAGGTCTTTGCTGTGGTGGTTTTTGCTGTCGATGTAGCGTTCCATTTTGTAAGTTTTCCATTTTCAGTTTGTCCAAGTTTTTTAAAGCGTATTCTCCAATGGCTCATTGCGCCATTTTATTTGCTTGATGAAAGCGTTCTGAGGAAGCAAATATTTTAAAATTTGTGACAGGTCTTCAGGGTTTGGTGGGGGTCTCTGTGCTGATGATTTGTCTTGTGAAATGTCCTACAGGAGACCCTCAAGACTAGCAAAAATATATTTGCAGCCCTCCAAAAGCCTGGTAAGGAATCTTCCAGGGATTATGAATATCCGCAGGAAAGCTAACAAGGGGTACCTTCCAGACAACTTGAGTGGGCCAAAGTAGCCCCACAAGGTGTTTTTAGCGTATTTTTGTAAGACTTTTTTGCGGATAAGTACTCACCTGTCGAGAAGAATGAGAGGAGAATCCACCGGAAAGAAAAGAAAGAGAGAGAAAGGACAAATTAGTTCAAAAGTAAATGATCACGTCTCATAGAAAACAATCAAAACCACATTAAAGACTCCTCTCGGACGACCTTTAAACTAAATCTAAAACGTATCGCTCTTCAGCGCTGTTTACCCTCGACGAGGCAGATCATGTTTGCATATAATGTCAACAAAGGGCACGATGGTTGGAATATTAAAAAGGTGGCACTAGTTTAAAAAAAAAAAAAAAAAGCAGCTTGATAAGGTTGAGCCGTCGCTTAAATCCACCGCACCATTGTTTGCTGTTTTTTTTTTATTTTTTTTTAATTTGAGTCGGCTTAACGGATTAGCGCATGTCTCGGGTTACATCGCAACCTTTCGTCGGATAGATAGCGCTATAATCGCCGGCGAGATACGGCGGATTCATTTGCATGCCGGCGCTCCGTTGCGTCTTTGCGGCACCGTTTAAAAGGTCAGTGTTCCTCCGTGGCCCTGAATGAAAACGGTACAAATGAGTGGAGAAAAGGGGTCACACTTGGACACTAATCCTCGACGCGATGCTAAGCAGTTGTTTGAATGAAGTGCTTAGCTGGCATTCAACCAAAAGTGGGGAAATTTGGAGCGCGATTTCAGCGAAATTTTAAATGAAGTAAACTAAGCAAAAGCCAGCGTTCCAAATCATTATGGAGAAAAAAATAATACAATTTGGCAACATGGTAAAGTACTGGTTACCGTAGTAACACATTACTCCAAAATGTGAACATTTTCTAGCGAGACTAGCAGTCAAGTAATAAGACTACAGTTATTCAAAGTCACCATACATTACTATGCTGTATATAATTACGTCAATTTGATGTCTGGATTTCTAAGGCTTGCACCTTTCATCAGTAAAGGCAATATAAATTACTCGCCACAAGAGGTGCAACAGTGAGTGACAAGACTCAAAAAACACAACACGCATTTTTTCGCCACGGTGAGCCATTATATTAGACCATCATTATTATTGGGAAAACCTTATGAAAGATTTGGAATCAATGCAGAAAAAATAATCTAGAAAATGTACATGCATCTCTGAATTTAAAAAAAAAAATGGGAAAAGTCTGTTGACCAGTTATTTGTTTTTTTTTTAACTCATTCACTGCCAGACATTTTCAGCACCTCTTTTACCCTAAAGTTTGAAAAGACAAATACATTTGTCAATGGCAGTGAATGAGTTAAAATGGTCGTTAGTTGCACCTGCAATTTGTTGGCGACCATTTCCCAATGCACTCACTTTCCCTTGCCAAAAGAAGTCAAGATCCAGCTCGCCTGAAACCTTAAACAGGGCAAGTGGTATAGAAAATGGGTGACTGGAAAATCTGAAAGTCAATCAGTGCCACGGAACACACTGTGTTCCATTTTGTAAGTTGCACCGCATTAGCACAATTTCAGCTTCTCAATGTTTTTTTGACAAGAAAAATACGATAAGACGGAGTCAAGCGGGTTCTTGAGCGGCTCACAAGGCCACTTTATTCAGTCTGATAAAAGTGGCGGGAAAGTAGCAAACGTGGAGGTCAAATTATTAATCTAGTTACGCTCCCACAGTGGTAATCACCTCAAGCCTCACGGGTGCTCAAGCAAACGAGGTCAGGTGAAGGGAAGGGAAAAGTGTGGAGGAGAAAGTAGTGTTGAAGAAGCAAGGTCTGGGCGGGAAAAAGGGTATAAAAGTATACAAATCAGGCGGGCGACACGTTCATCTTCTGAAGCGCCGTCAGTGGCATTCGCAGCACGAGCCAGTTGTGCTCTTTTGTAAAAAATGTTTTCTTCCTATGAACCCCTGTTGCTTCCACACCAGGGGGAACGCCTTTTGGCTCGGTCGCCATGTTGGCGCCGCGGTGGTATCCAAACTGGCTGGGCGGGAGATAACCAGCTTAAGTCACTGTGAAAAGTAAGGAGACTGTCAACTTTGTCAACAAAAGGGTCTTGGCACCAAATGCCTAAAAGTCAGGGTGGTGCGACGATTTATTCAAGCAATGTTTCCACTTTCCACCAAGCGGTACAGCTCAGTTTGCTAGGGTCGAGTTGGGTAAATCCAGCAGGATGGCAATGGCTACGTCAGAGACGGAAACAGTAAAACATCCAAGCAGCATAAGATCAACACGTCGCTGTGAGGCGCTAACATTCCATTGTCAACACAGACCACCATACACGAAAGGTGTCATACCAACTGTGAACAACAGAAAGGGCAAAAAACGTGAGGCACTCACAACCAAACCGAAACATGCTGCTTGGTGGAAATTCCAAGATGAATTCCCCCAAATGTCGTAGGATTTCTGACAAAATTGTCCCGATGTCCATACATTTCAAACAGTTTTGGGGTTTGGGTTATCGTATGTGACGTGACGAGCACTGAGCGTAGCCGCTGTGTTAGCTAGCTGGCTTCCATATGTTTGTCACTTGTGAGGTCTTAACATGGTGGCAGTTTGGACTCTGGAACTGATTATTTCAACTATAATTGATTCCATTAAATCAAAGTTCACAAAACAGATTATGTATAAATAAATCCATAAATATTGGTCACTTATTTGTGGATTTCAGTCGTGTATCGTGGGAGTGTGGGGAAAAATTCTCAATATCTAAAGACACAGCCCCAGAAAAATAACAACAGCAAACTCACAGGACAACTGGCACTGTTCCAAGTGTAGCGGTCCATCTAATTCAACCTAAACATGCTTATACAAGGCCTGACACGGGGTACAAACACAATCACAAAGGCCTAAGACGTCAGTGGTACATCAGGGGGGAAAAAAAGTCGGAACATGTTGCTAAAAAAAAAAAACAGACCTACTTGGCGTCTTTGTACTCTTATGACTCAGATTGGATGAATCTTTTTAAAAAAAAAGAAAAGAAGACACCCCCTAAGCCTGACGTCTAACAGTCGACCGCCGGGAGAGCAAAACGGCCGTATCAAAGAGGTGCTAAGCAGACTGGAGCCTTCATCAAAAATAGATGCGTCTCGACAGTGAACAGACAGCCTTAAAACGCCTGTTTATTAAATACTCTCAGTCAAAGAAACAGGAGACACCTCTAGAGTCTTTTCTGCTTATGCCAGTTTGCTTTTTCTATGGTAATTTGGGTCCAAACTCCCAACTGCACCACTTTTGCGGTGTTCAAACTTCAAGAACACCGCAAACGCAAAGTTCTCCATTGTCTCCGTTGGTCAGTAGAACCCCGCTGACAAATACAACATACTGTATATCCATTACAACAATCTGTCTGTCTTTATACTGCCCCCAGCTGGCAGCACGGGAATGTTGCCCATTGATGCAAAATATACAAGGTAAAAATACTCAAGAATAAGCAAGTTAGAGGAGCTGATAGGATTGTATCATAAATCTGCTTGTATAGCCTTAAGTAATGTCCAACTGTTGTCCACATCTCCTGTGGAATAAGAGTTAATCCATTCGTTTTTAACCATCTCTGGGGGCGGCCATTTTGTCACTTCTGTCGACTGAAAATGACATCACAACTGCTCACCGACGACCAATCGCGGTTCAGTTTCAGAAAACAGGTCAGCTGTGATTGGTCGCTGTGAGCAGTTGTGATGTCATTTTCAGTCGACAAAATGGCCGCGCCCATAGATGGCTAAAAACGGGTGCATTTTGCTGCTTAACTTATACTCCACAAACGAATGCCACAATCAGAATGCCGTGTTTCAAATAGTGGGCCTGCTGGGAACATATTCTTGAGAAAAATATGTTTGGGTTGACTTCCGCTTGAAGTATTTACATGTGTATATTTGCCATACACAATGCTGCTGACTACTTGGCACATACTGGATGATTCTATTTTGTATATTTCATCTCTCGTCAGGGTTGCTCTATACATCAACGGTCACGTTTGCGCCGCTAAACCAGTTTAAACCCACTCGGAAGCCAGTGCCCTTGTGGGGATTATGGAAAATGCAATTATTTTTTATCAATATGACAGCATAATCAACTCATACCTCAGCAATCTCATTACGCCCCCGTCTCCGAGATGCCTAATCGGAATCTCTATTATCTCTTCCCTTGTCTTTTGTCCTGTTTGTCGGCGGATTCAATTCTAATGTCATTAGCGGCTTTTATGCAGGCAATGACCCTTGTGTCTTCCGATAAATGATTGGAGGATTTTTGCACACGCCCACAAAAGGCCCCGCCGACAACTGTTTCCAGCCGTTGCCGCGTCCCCTCGGAAACGTGCTCATTCATCGGGCGAGTCGTCATCTGTGATTGGAAAACATCAACGCCCAAAACAAATTAAATTGTGTTGACCCGCTTTTCCATCTGGAACATTTGTGAAATTACTAATTTGACAAATTGAATGAGTAACAACGAGGGATGTTTGTTATTCCCCTAAGTAATTGGTTTTTGGTCACATATGGAATTGTTTTACAAGCAAACCAAATGCATTGCTAAGAACATTGAATAAGACTTTTTTTTTTTTATTGCATGCATCTATTACAGCCTATTCCAAGACTTTTTACAACGGGAAAGCTGTCAAATGCGAAACATCCGAAACGGTTGCAAAAGCTAGTCTGGACGCCAAACCTTGCTATTCATGAGAGAACGCTCTCCTCACAATGTTTGTTGGGACGCACTTTGGTTCGCTCGGAATTTCTAAAGAAACCAAACCAACGGGAGAAACGGACCAAGAGCGATCAGGTGTGAAATCAACTCATGAATGCAAAAGACATCCACTTTCACCCCAAAAATTTCCGAGCATTGCTGAGGAAGTCCCTCGTGTTTCAACAGTTAACCCGATGAACCCAATAAAATACTTGGAACCTTGTTCCCGGATCTTGCCATTCATCAAAGACGGTTCTTTTATTGTGACGCATTTTGGTTTCCTTGGAGTTCCCGGGGGGAGAAATAGACCAAGAACTATCGAGGTAAAAGTACGCTAATAACGCATAAAGGCACCAATAGAAGTGAAAGTGAAAAGGCCGCTCAAGTCAAATCAAAAAAGAAGAGGCCTGCGTGATTTCAGAGGCAAGACAAACATATTGTCCGTCAATGCCACTTTAAGATACCCCGACCTGCGCTCCTTCCGCCCCCGCAAACTTGAAACGTATCCCTGCGGGCGTGAGACAGGAAATGGTTGTGATTCTCATCAGTGACCTGTCAGGAGCCGGTGAGTGATGGCTTTCCCCCACCAAAAAAAAAAGAAAGAAAAAAATCCAACATTTAATAACATTTCCACGATGCCTGTCACATTGGACGGCATGTCGCACCAACGAGGCTGACGTCTTATACATCAAGTTGAACTTTGAGCAGCAACGGCAGCAACGCGAGGAAAGCTGCGGGGCGGCCAACGATCCAGCTCATCTAAACACATTTCTCAAAAAGTTCTTCTGCCTTTCAAATCAACGAAGGAAAACAAGCAACCAGTGTGAATTCATCCGAGGCGGCTCCAATCCATTCACACGTCTTTAGCAATATTATCTTTTCCGACAGATCTCCCGCGAAACATTTCACTTGATGCTCACCGAATTTACTTATCTACTAAATTTGCAGAAGCCTTCAAATCATCCATTGACAAGATTGGCGTCTCTAATCCCATGGTCCAGCTAGGCCGCCCGAAGCCTCGCAATCTCCGTCCATCTGCTCCACGCCAGCGTTGGCTCGGCTCCCTCGTCTTATCGCGCCAAAACTATCCGCCGCCTTCCACCTCATAGGCGGACTTAATCAGAACATCGCTTTCTTTCCATTAGCTGGCAGCTAAACAGACGGCTTTGATGACAAATGCAACCCTCCAGGATTCATCCAACACCCAAAAAACGCATGCTGGCATTGATTGAAAGAGGGCGGCGGAGTGATATCAAGCCCAGACAATAATGAGAGTTGGGTTTTTTTTCATCATTCCTGAAAGGAGAACTGACATAATATCCCCGCCCTGACGTTGTCTTGCTTTGACACAGTAGTCTTCAACTCACATCAAAAACCAAGAACTTCTTCTGTTTTTTTTCGGGGCGGGGGGGGGCGTTTTGTACAAAAGCATGCATTCCGGCGACGACATCGGCACTTAAAACGCGTCTCCAGTAGCCGAAGCTAGTAATTACCGCGACCTCTCGGCACACTCCTTCAGGAGCGGGAAAACTCAGCTACAGTAGGAGAGCAGCTTAAAACGTGAGATCACGTCCTCCTTTTGTCTCAATTGCTCACAGATGTTGCTGGGCTCACGTCCAACATGGTGTAAATAAATACTGTATAGGAGGGCCTTCTGGACTCAAACCGGTAAATCGGAAACATACTACTGGATGGTCGACAGATCCCGAAAGTCCTGAAGTGGGCCAAAGAAAACGCAAACCGTTTCGAGTTCAAAATTGCACAATAAGCTATCGCAGCTGGCAGAGAGCGAGGGAACCCGCGTCGCCGCAACGCGCGGCGGCAAATTAATGAGCAGCGGGAGATAAGTCTCCTCAAATGAAATGTTCAGTCTGGTGTCGGGTTCCGGTTTGATCCGTGACATCTGCTCCGAATCAGCCGCTAAAAGCAGACGAGGGTTTCCTCAAAAGACTCGCCGGAACGAGCCTCGACATCCCCCCGGCAAAGTGACGATAAACACGACGCTTCAAAAGAGCGGGAGGTCCAGACTCACTTATGATTTCATACAATTTTTTAAAATTCTTTGCTGTCTTTTTCCATCCGGCTGCTAAATCGCACCGTCACGGAATGAGGCCATTTTCCAGCATGCGCAGTCGAATCAGGTGGCCCACACAGCCTGGAAAAAATAACGGAATCGTTCCATGTATTTTCCTCTGTCCCCACTCTGTGAAAATGTCTTTGGCGCTTTCATTTTTTTTTTTTTTTTATTGTTTTTATCAATTTGTTACCCAATGAAGGTTGGCGATTTTCAAGATCTGGATGTTGGAGCCGTCTCAACCTGCTTTTTCCAGCTGATAGCTGCAAATTGGCACGGGGCCATAATAACCCCCTTGGTAGAAGCCTGGCCCTGATTAATTAGTGCCAAGGAAGATGGAGGGAAAAAAAAACATATCTGGAGCTTAGTTTCCCTGTAATCTCTTTTCTCCAGAGGCCGTGTGACCGGAGCTTGACCAAGCCAAAGACAATGACGATGGCTCCAGACCGTAGATCGACTCTTTTAGTCCAATCCAGACGGGTTTTTTTTTTTTTTTTTTTTTTTTGATCCTCTAGCAGCAGAATTAACTATTAAAAAGGTGATGAGACATCTCCTGATGTTTTAGTCAAATCAATGTTGAGTGTTTTTATTTTTGGACAAACCCCAAGAGAGCCTTAAGATTTGTTTGACCAATCATATGTTTGTCTCCCACAATCTTTTAATAATGTCCCCGCGCATCTTGTTCGCACTTTTTTTTTTCTTTTTTTCTCCTCAGTCCTTTTACGGCAACGTCGAAATGACAGACAGGGAATAAAAATACAACAAAGTGTGACAAGTAGGAAAAACAACGGGAGAAGGGACCAGCGCTGAAACAAAGCAGGAGCAGTATTCATTCTGACAAGCGCAGATTTGTTGCGTTGCTAACGGTATCACTGAAACATCAAAACGCAGTCTGTGAATAGAAAAGTTGCCACTTTCCGTTAAATAACTCGCCAAACAGTTGGCATTATTCCCTGGAGACCTGGCGCACAGAGGCTCGGGAACGTTGTGTTCAGGTGCCAGGTCGCGCAACAAAAGATGCCGGCTAGTTTACGGGTCGCATCGACCCAAAGCGGTCGTAAAAAAAAAAAAAAATGATGAGGTATTGGACGTTTTGATGAGGTGGTGCTATGATTCATTAGGTTGCAAGAGTAGCTTCAAATGAAAAGAAATGTTCGCTAAATTTGACACACCAAAGAGAAAACTGTTGTGAGCCTCCGGTGGCTGGAATACGAATATCCCGCCAGGTCAACACGGGGCTTTTTGAGACTGCCACAAGGAGGCGCTCTAAAGCAGTCATGCCAGAATGAAGCACCTGTTCGCATTTCATGTCTGCATTTTTGTCCTCGCCCTCACTCTTCCACCTTCTCTCTCTCTGACGTGTGAAAACTCATGGCTGACAACGAGGCGTTCTAAAGTGGCCACGCTAGCCCAAAGCCCTGGTCCACATGCTGCCTGTCAAGTCTGTCTTTGTTCATTCCCCCCGCCTATTTAGAAACAAATCTCAGAATTTCATTTCCAGGATCTTTAAAGTTCAAACGGCGAATTAAATGATGATTAGCGATGAAATGAGAAAATATCTCCAAGACATTTTTGACAATGGTGTGCTTCAAGTCGGAAGTTCAAACCTGGCTCGCTTTTGTACATCGGCGCCCGAGAGCGCACAAAGTGCGACAAGTGCAGGTGGAAGGCGTAATGATGATTAAATGCTCCTAAGCGGGTTGGGAGACCAGCTCAGCATCATGGCGCCACGGTTTGTTGATGCAAACAGGCAGGTCATCATGTTTTCACTTAGCCGCCGTCCCAGCAGAGAGAGGCGGGATGAACCTCATAACGAGCTGGCCGCGCCCCACCGCGCGCTTTCTTTCGGGGCTTCAATTGTCAGATGGAAATAGACGAGAGAAATTCGAGGAATATTTGCTGAAATATTTGTACATTGTCAGAATTATCTAGTTTTCAGTATCAACGTTGTGCTTTTGTACAGTGTTGATGGTCCATTCATCACACCTATGGACAATTTACAGCCTTAATGTAACTTAAGAAACATGTTTTTGGAATGTGGGAGGAAAAGGAAGAAGGGGAGAATCCATTTGCATATTTTTGGGGGCAGAATACGCAACAAAGCTTAACTTCCGAAGTTACTTCTGTACTCTAAAACTTAAGCTCACAGTGATTATCTGGCACTTGACCACCCTCTGACCTCCTCCCTTTCTTCGGCGTCCTCACTCCTGAGCCACACGGTGTCAGTTGAGGATGCGCATTCCCGTCAGTCGCCGGCGAAATAAAGCTCGGCCCAAGGCGGCCGCCGCGCAGTGGTGGCAATTTGGCTTTTGGCAAAGTCACGACCCGCACGGCTTTTTAGGCCGCGGTGTTCCCGTGATGGATCGGGGTCGGATTCTCCGAGGGGGAGCACACGGAATACCGGGGGGAGAGGAGTCATGGAACATTCCAGGGTGAGATGGGTTGGCAGAGATTAAACGGCACCTTAAACGACCCGCGAGGAGAGAGAGGTCCGAAGTCTGGCCGAGGGACGTTTGCTACGTGTTTCTTTTTGAACTGTTCCACCACATATCGTAATAACAATTAAAAAAAAATAAAAAATACATATACCAAAATAAAACTAAATAAAATTAAACACCACACACATGAAAAAGTTACTTAAAACATTTACATTTTAAAAAATTAAAATAAAAATGAAAAATCGGTTGAAGCTACTTTGTCTCGAATTTCGAATTGCCACCTTAACAGTACTACCGACATCAAACTTATTGAATCGTACCCTCTCGAACTGAGTCGTACCATATCGAATCATCACGAGTGTGATGATTGTCGATTTACTAAAAAAAATAGATAATCTTGAAAAATGGAGCTTTGTTTTTAAAAATCAAAAACAAAAATGGAAAAAAAAGTTAATTGTTGAAAGAGATCACATTATTTAAAACATAAATATTTTTATTGTACATTTTTTTTTTATTTAAAATTTCAAATATGATACCACGAAAATAATAAAAATAGTAAATTAAAAAAGTTTAATAGTTTAAAAATATGTCTATGAATAAGTTAGTAAGTTTAGAAATAAGACATTTAATAATACTAATCGTGTCATGAAATTTTATGTTACAAGCTACAATGCTTTATTTTGTCCAAAAAATAATAAATTCCCCCTAAAGTTAATATTGAAATATTGTGAATTCTGTATTTTAAACTGCAAATAAATATGAATACTGCAAGATAGAGTGTTTTCTTATAGTGCAATTTCTTCCATCCATTTTTCTGTATTATGTGGCTCCCGGTGAAAAAAAGTTGTGACATCCCTGCACTAGGCTTTTGCAGTTCCATTTGCCGTTTCTCAATTACCAAACCGGTGAAGTTACTATTGGCACAATCAATCCCGAGACTCAGCGACTACCTTGACAGTCGGCGGCAGATGTCTGCGATAACGCAGACGGATGAAAAGCAACGTCTAATCAAGTCGGCCCTGTCCCAGCATCTCCTTGCAAGAAAATCTTTCCCCGCATCAAACCACCTGTTCAAGCGGCGCAAATCCATCCAATTTTTATGAACAAGCTTAAACGAAAGCCCCCCCCCTCCACCCCACATACAGACACGCAATTCCCCAAGTGCAAATCTCTCAAACAGCCGATTGTCAGTATGTAAAAAAAAAAAAAAAAAAATGCCAATCTTGAATGGCGCCAGCGTTCGCGGCTGAAAATAAACGTGTTGAATGCGTCCCTGAAAAGCGTCCATTCATCAGTGGCTGCCACTTGCAGAGCCTCCGTCGACACTCCTTCGCGTGAGGAACAATGACGCTACTCCATCCCAAGTCTTGGGGGTTTTATCTCCGGCGACAGGCGCATTTCCTCCACTGATACATCGGTAAAATCACTTATATAGCGCGGGAAACAAAAACCAGCTTTTCTCTAGGAAGAAATGACATTCTTTCATATTCTACTCATTCAACACCTTGTTTAAGCTAAAGGAGCGGAAATAATGTATGGAATAGGAGCACACCTTTGTTTCGATGTGGAACCTGTTCAGGCGGCAAAATGGTTGGGCCTGAATCCCAGCCGGTTGTTTCACGAAGTGACTTGACTCCACATGCTTGACAAAATGTTTTTATACCACATGTTTTAATAAGTGGGACAACAAAAGGTCCAGGTCAGAAAACAACAACAAACGAAGCACGTCTTGTTTTGATGTACAACCTGTTCAGATGGAAAACTAGTTGGGCCTGATTTGAACACAAGCTGAATATGTAGCTTGGAGTTGGAGCTGGGACAAACATTGAATCAATAAACTTACACATAATTGAGAAGCATCAGAGCCCTAAACAAATACTACTTTGATGTGCAACCCGTTCAGGTGACAAACTAGAGTAGTCTGAGTTTAAGATGTGCTCACTTCATAGCTTGATGTTGACTTGAACAGTAAATCAATACAGCATAACTACAATTTTTTTTTTTTTAAACAAATCAGAATCCAAGACGAACAGAATACTGCGTCTGCAGTCTACAAACAGTTCAGCCGTGAAGCGCATTCCATTTCTCCGCCATTGTTCCCGGTTCATCCCTGATCACCAATCATATCTTTGGCACCCTCGTGATGACCTTCTCATAAAAATAACTGCCGCAGAGCAACACTCGGCCAAATGAACGCCACCCATCTAACGTTGAAAGAAGAGCAGCCGGCATGGAGCCGAATGTTTGACTCCCAGCGCGTTATTACAGCAACAGTTGGCGCGGAGCGGACAGCTTCTAATGGAGGGCCGTCTGGTGCGGGGACCCCACGGAACAACTGTTTATATCACGGAATGAACTGTGGACGCACTCAAGGGGGCGGAGGGGTCCGGTGTGTGTTAGCCTCACCACCAGAACAAATATACCCAGGGTGCATTCCACGGTGAAATGGAAACCCTCGCCACCTCGACTGACACGTTGACGAGCGCTCACAACGTTGCCCTATTGCCATTGTGAGGACCTACGGCTGCCACGCTGCTCTCTCGCAGTTAACAATGTTGAAATGTTCTTTCTCATAACCGATTAATCAGGGGAGTCAGAAAAATATAGCTATATTTAATGAATTTCACCTGTCAGCCGATTAATCGGTTGGGCCCGATGACAACGTATTGTAAAACAGTGCAATATTCTGCCTTAACCTCATATCTTGATTGTTGTAAGCTTTCAGGGACCAAAAAACATGTTATTGTATTAATTATGGTTTTTTTTTAAGAAATTGGCCGATTAATCGGTTATCGGAATTTGATAAATAATTCGGGTGCGAGTCTGATGACAGCAACGTTTATTTCGGACTTGGGAACACATTAACCCAAATATAAATGATCTCAGTAGGAATTCTGTTTTGACAGTCCATCACACTTCCACTTTCCCCTCCCTGTTGCATCCAAAGGCCAGACCAATTTAAGCCTTTTTTTAAACTTAACAGATTCCCAGTGTTTAACCGAGCGCAGTGTTGAATTGAAAAGAAGGCTTCTGGCCCGGAGTTCTGTTTGAATTAGTGCCTAAGAAAAAAAGGCACAGAGACTCAACACACACACACACACACACACACACCCCCACACACACACACACACACACATACACATACACATAGAATTTTTTTGTTATCTTCCGCTGTGCAAAATTAGCCATTTGCTCATTCAGAGCTCGCTGCGAGAAAAGCAATCTTTTCAGGGAGCCTGCCAGCTTTCCCTGAAAAAAAAAAAAAAAAAGAAGGCGGCACATCTGCTTTCGTTGCGTCTTTAACGAAGGATTTTCAACGGATGATGTTTCTCCAAATGTATTTTTAATGGGGAAAAGGTGCGACGCCGATCCCGTTCTGGTTCACCGGACTGTCTCACCTCCACAAATGAGCGTGACAGCACGCAGGGGGCAGCGAGGCCCGCTAGTGCCGACCATCGCTCACATAGAGTGAACACGGCAAGGCTAGAAGAGGACGTCCCGAATGATGATCAATCACGGCTTCCCTTTAGCTGTAGATAATGGGAACGGGCGAGCTGGAACATTCGCTCAGTGAGTCCAGAAAAAAAAAAAAAAAAAAAAACTTGGCAGCGGTGCAATCATCTGGCCATAAACTTGACGAAAATAGACGCGGGAATCACAGCTTCCAAAAGTGGCAATTCCACTCTGAGGTTTCAGCCTGTTCGCACAGACACTTTGCACAATTCTGTACTTCTGTAAAAAAAAAAAAAAAAAAAAAAAAAAAAAAAAACACCATGAGAAGACAATGAATGAAAAAAATGTTTTTTTTTGTTTTTTTGCAATGACACGGATAAATGATAGTAGAATCTCGAAGGTCTGACAAAGTGGTTCTCCAACGTTTTACGCAAAGTATAACCTCACAGCTCTGCAAGTACCATCATAATGACAAACATTCAAATACAGTTGTGCAGGCCCAAGTGTTAATTTAAAACGAGGCAGTGGTTATATCCAATATTATTGTTAGCCACTGTGACATTCCGCAGTTTCAACACAATACAGTGGTGCCTTCACTCTATGAGTGACCCAACTTAGACATTTCTCAAGATATTTTAGCAAATACAATTAGACTTCACGCTGTTGGTTGCCACGCCCAATTGAAGTTTACTGTCCAACTCAACATAAAACAATGACAATTAAACTTTTTTTCTTCTTTTAAACATCCACATAGGTAAACATTTAAGTCCACTAGCTTAATGCTAACCCATAATGGGAAAGACAATAGACGGGTTAATAAATAGCATCTATGTGACGGTGTCACAAACCTTTAACGGGGGAGACTGGAACGGATTAATGGCATTTCTATTCATTTCAATGTGAAAAGACAATTTGAGATACAAATGTTTTGAGTCGCAAGCATGGTCACGAATAAATCTGACTCCTATATCAAGGCAGCACTGTAATGTCCAAGCCAAACGATTGAACGAAAAAGAAAGCCACCAAAAGGTAAGCACGGCTGCAGGGTTGGTGGATGTGCATATTTGCTCCGAGCGGTAGCGTCTGATACGGCGCAATTATTGCGCCCCACCAAAATCTTAACGGCTTGCTTACAGACACATTTTCGGAAATATGTTTGCTAAACGTGTACTTTCACACTTGGTTCAAAAGGCACTCCAGAGACTCCACTATTTGTAAACAAGCAATTAAAAAGCTAATTTTCTGTATTTATGTAAAATTAAAATCGGAATCTCACAATGAAAATCACCTGCGCGGATGTAGGGGTGTTGTTAAAAATCAGCTTTGCAAAATCTCTGGCGTGTCATTTTGAGGTCTCGCATCAGCTTCGGTTTCACGTCTCTGTGGAGGAGAGAGACCACTTGCGGGGCGCACGCTATCTTATTAGGCTGATTGTCAGGGCTCACAGCAAAATACACAAAAATGAGGGGTATTGCTAAGGGGGGCTTGCACATGACTGTCACACGCCCACAGGCTACACACAGGAATATGCAGAGATAAACAAAAAAAAAAAAAAGGCTAGGAAGTGGGAGCTCACACTAAAAACGTGCAATAATTAAATGAACTTGCACTGACATGAAATATCCATCATGGCTGACGGAAGCGTGATTGATGTGGATGCACACACGCTTCCCCTACACGCACCCATTAGCGCCAAGCCGTCGGGCAGGCTGCCATTTTCTGAGCCTCACAGCGGTGTGATGGTGATTCGTCAGACTATTTCCTTTTTTTTTTACCCCCAACCTGTCTAGACTTTTCCATCCTCGCCACAGCAGCGTGGGATCGCGGATACTCCAGTGAACCCTTAATGAAGGAATGGAGCGTGGCCGGAGCATGACGCCGCACAGCCGGCGGAACCGACACCGGCGACACCGGGAGCGGGTCGACGGAGGCCGTGGAAAAACAAAAGTAAAAGAATTAAAGGGAGCAGAGAGCAAATGTTGAATTGACTAATTCCTATAAATAATAATAATAATAAAATGTGTGTTACATCTCAATTGATTGATTAAGCTCTTTGTATGTAGGGGAGGGGCCAAGTTTAGCCTGGGTAGTTAGTAGACGAGTCTTTTCCGTATGTGCACGTACTCAAGCACTTTTTCAAAATTAAATCATCGATGTTGTAAAATGAGTTTGACATGATAGTGTTTAGGGATGTTGATTTCTGGTACCTTTAGGATTTCTGTCATGTACGATCTTTCCCCAAGCACAACACACCCGTTTACGCAGATTGCAATATCATGCTCAGTTACTGCGGTACGTTCTGGGATCATTTAATTGTTTTATATTTACGGCGTATAAGTAGTTTTCATACACATTTTCACTGGAATTCTCACTTTACTACTGTGCTAGCATAGGCTAGTGCTACACTACGGTGTGTTCGGATGTACAAACAAATTCAGGTTGCGTCGAGTTAGCTGACTGTGGATTCACAAAACACCATTACTCATCGTCACGCAGAGTCATTCCATGTTACATCTGTCAACAGTTTTGTGAATGCTCTCTAACTCCGCCGTCGTCCAGAAAAATCAATGTACGCCGTTTTCGGAATACACAATATGTTCAACAGCTTTCAGCATTCCGGGCTGGCCATCACCTTTAGCCTCCCTTTGGCACCAATATGCCAGGCTGCATCATTGTCGCAGGTGAAGCCGAGCAGAAAACAGCGGCACCCCCTAACCCCCAAGCTCCCCCCGCCCCCTCCCACCACCCGCCGACCCCCGCCCTCCCGGTCCCACCGCGCGGGCTAGTTCTTCCCGCCTGCTCAGGGGACCGTCTGGGATGGCGATGTCGCCTGCGTCTGGCGCCACCTCCTTCAGCCAGAGAGCTTGTTGTGCCTCGTTATTTACGATTACTGCTTCATTCGACGGAAATATAGAGCAGCGCATCTGCGGCGTCGCTCCGAGGACGGGAGCGGCGTCCACTCCATCAATTCCGTCATCCCACCCCCTCTTCTCACGGCCGCTTCGCTAATTGGGTTTTGTTTATGAGTTGTGTGATCAACGGCGACGGCGTAATTGGTGCCATTGCCTACCCGAGTCCAATGGGGGGTGGGCTTGTCTATTTATCCGCTGTCAAATTCACTTTTGCCATAAAGTTTTCAATTCTGCGAACCGCACGCTGCGCTAATAATTTCGGCTTTCATTGTTCACCATTAGGAATGTCGGATTCTTGTGATGTCGGGCGTCTCTGCGGGTCAACGAGCCGACTCGTCAAGGGCTCGGCTTACGTTTGCTCACAGAGGCCCATTTGAGAGCTCCAGTGGATCAATACTTTAAACAGATCGACTGCAAATCTACAGTGACCGAGCACTCCGCTCGCAACGCCCCTCCCCCGCCCCCCACCCGACAGGCCTCAGCCTCCTGTTTCACATACTGGACTCAGCAGTGGGGAAGAAAATGGACTGAATGACTCCATGACTTCACCGAGCAATGCAACGCTGCTCAAATGCAGGGCAACGGCAATCCGTGCAACAAATAAACGCTTTAACCAAAAATTCTCCGAAATAAGTCGAAGGCCGTCGGGTGTTTCTCAAAGACAAGCCACTGCAAGACATTGATGCCTTACATCAGGGGTGTCAAACTCATTTTTGTCGCGGGCCACATCGTAGTTCTGATTTCACTCCGAGGGCCGTTACGACTGTGTAAATGTATGATCGTCTTATACACAACTAATTGATGGATCACTAGTTTTGAAATCAGAAGCCAGTAAAAAGTTTAACTATTTTTCAATGTGTTTTAAAGGAAGGATTTGGTAACAAATGCTTGAAATATCAAAGTCAATACGTGATTTGTCTTCGCGGGCCACATAAAATGATGTCGCGGGCCGGATCTGGCCCCCGGGCCTTGAGTTGGCCACCTGTGCCTTACATAGTTAATTTCTGGTCTGTTCACTGGAGTGCGCAGTCATTTTCTTCCCCGAAATCGTGTACAGCTGCGACACAACAAGCTTCTTTTATCAGTAAAAGTGCATTCATTTCCCTCCTAAATTGACAAACGACTTGTGTGAACGTTTGTCGGCAGTCTTACAGAAGTCAAAAGTAAGTCTCTGCGACTGATTAAGCAATGAAACAAAAGTCTCTTTCACAAAGCGTGACAGAGCCAGCATTTTCCCAGATTTTGGTGCTGCATTAACCGCACCGCGGGCCAGATCAGAGATTGACCAGCGGTGCAAAAATTGACACCCGGCAGTCTCTTATTGTCCAAAAATCAACCGTTGCTGCCCAGTCACAATTTCATCCGTCTGTATCTGATTACAAGGTGCTACGTTGCTGTGTAAAAGAGCACCCAGTTGGATAAAATTCGGATTGTTTCTTTACCCAATCGGATTTCAAATCCATCCTCACAGGGCCAGTAAACTGGCCCGCAATAGCTGCAGCATTTTTCCCTCTTCTGATTGGTTGGTCAGGGCGAGCCAAGTTCGACAAGCAATCAAGTCTGCGCACATTGATACAGTTAATAATCATTACACTGTTGAATATAATACATTATTTTGAAAAGGTTTTATGGTTTTGTCATGTTATTAGATAAATAGCTATTCCGAACCGCTCTAGATGATGTACGTGGCACACGTGTGCCGTTATGTTGCACTTTTGTACAGGATTTATCGTTTCCACGATTGCGATGTGATAGTGGCGGCACTAAAAGACGGATTAAGGCTAGTAAGTCCCCAAGTTCCATTTAGTACGAAGATTTTTGCAAGGCAGTGTATGTAGGTTAATGCAATCTCAATTTAGAGCAGATAAGGATGCCCAAAACGAGCCAGTGGCGGTGACATTTTTCTGGTGCCGCTGTAAACGCCAATGAGGTTTACGGCCTCCAAAGCCCGCGAACAAAAGCAGACAAAAGGAGGCACTGCAGCTAGTGGCGAGGAGAGTGATTAATGAGGCCACACCGGTCGAGAGCATCCTCCCCCCCTCCTCCCCGGCCCGACTCTGGAGTGCGCAAGCAAGTCTGCGACTAATGACTCCCGAGATGTCCTCTGATATACATTTCCTGAAAACACGACGGGCGGCTGCCTATCTCCCGCAAAGCCGCGGTGACACAGGTCGCAAGCAAATTTGACGTCGTCGACGGTTTTAAGAGGTGGATTAGAATAATACTCTGAAGGGATCCATATCCAAGATACTTCTGTATAAACATGTCAGCCGATAATTCGAGATAAGTATTTCCCAAATTCCATTCCCGGCTTTAATCTAATATCTCATATTAGTGTGCTTTGACACAGATTACTTATTAGCTCTATAACTTCAGAAAGGAACTAATTTGTCAGGGCATGCAGAACCTGCAAGGGCTCACGATAAACTTTTCAGGAAGTGGAACATTCTGGAATGCGAGAGGAAGTAAAATTTTTAGTTTGTATTTTTCCCAATCAAACGCTTGCCAAAATGGTTGAAAAGGTAATTTGGGACGCTGAGTATTATAGATGAGCATCAGTTTATCTCAACTAGTTTCCTGTCAGACGAAGACAAACAAAATGATGTCAGTGATAAAAAGTGGACCTCCGCAACATGATTAGATATCAGTAATATATACTGTACGTAAAATATTAATGTAAAAATGTCAATATATATGCCTATCACGTCTTTGACGAAGCAGCATGTGGTTCATTAGGCATGCTTATGTTGTAGGTGTTAGACCACAGGCGGCTCCACTGGATTGTGCTAATCAATATGCGGGTGGAGACGGCGTAAAGTCATGTGACTTGAGTCCCCGGCCTCTGACCAAATCTGTACATTAGGAGAAAAGGACATGACATCATCCAACGCAGCATCCCTCGTCCGTACAGACGGTAATCCCTCCAAAAAAATGTCTTCGGCCACAACGATGCAAAGATCCCTGTTCAAACAGACTTACCCCCGCGGACACCAAAATATGCACAGCTGCTGCCTGGTTGCCCAGAAACGGAATGTCATTGCAGAAATTCCCCCCCCCCCCACCCCCACCCCCATTCTACAAACAAGATAGTGTTACAGGAAGCAACCACCCCAACCTATAAGCAGTCGGCCCGCCACACGCTGCTGCACCTGACATCCCATTTTTCGGGCGCCTCTCACTTTTAATGAGATAAACTTGAAAATGGGCTGAATTGGATGGAAGGGTACACCGACTGACCTTTTCACCCCCCCCCCCCCCCCGAGAGGAAGACCTCACCATGATTGAGTTTTTTGTATCATTTTACAAATCGCCAGAGAAAACACTTGAAACCTTAAAATCACCTTATGGACTTGGGCTCATTTAGTTACGAGTCTCGCCAGGAAGCTTACCGGACCGAGTATTTTCCATCATCAGTAGCCCGGAGGATGAACACAAATTGGGTTTGGTAACTTTATACTTTAAAAGAAACCCTGATTGAACTTAACACACTTTTCCATCCCCCAAAGAGATATCTCTTTATTCCGTTTAACCTTGTTCAAAAGTCAGCCGGCGATTAAGAGAGACAAATGTCATTATGAAGTTCTTTCCCTGACTCGACTCATGCTGAGTGGTCACGACATAGGGTGCTTTAAACAGCATGCTAATGCATGTACGGTTGCTCTTGCCTACTAACCTGACAGGTATTTTTTTTCCCCCCCCCCCAATCTCTCTCCCTCCTCTCTGTCTCCAAGAGGCAGCCGGCATTTTAGGTCCCCCCTCGAGACACGAAAGCCATTGTCAAGTAAAAGGAGCCATATCCGCAAATGAACTAATTAAGCTGCTCCATGTCATCAAATAAATGGCACCCTGAGATTGTTCGCCGCCCCCTGCCGTAATGAGAAAGGACACAAGCATTAAAACAAAGGAAATGGCCAGGTAGGGTGGGAAGGATACGCTCAACAAAAAGGAGAACGAAAGGAGGCGGCACGAGAAGCTCCTCCGGACCAGTTCCCGCACTGGACAAGTGGACATGTTACATGTTTGAATGCAAAGCTTTGGCGAGGCTCATTAAAGTCCCCACACAAAGCGAGATGCGCTCCCTAATGAGCGGATGCTCTGGGGGGGAAAAAAAGAAGAAAAAAAAAAAGAGAGAGAGAGTTGTGTCCTTGGGAAGCTGGCCATGACAGACTCCACTGTATCCAAACGCGACCGACCTCATGCATGTCAGGACTAACAACCGGGGCCTTTTCTCACCAGCTTCTCCGTCTCACTGGACACGCCTCTGCTGTTCCAGTCGGAATTGGGAGCGATTCACCAGAGACACATCATTACAGGGTTAGAGATCGGGTTATGGGAAGGGGAAGGATAAGGGAATTGGTATTGGTAGGGTTGGCATAGGTTAGGCTTAGAGTAATGTTAGCTTAAACCTAATGAGAACAGATCCGTCTGTGTTTTATGCCTAAAAACTCCGGTACAGGACAATGTGAAACCAAATAAATGAGGGCAGCACCTGGAGAGGTATGTCAGTAATAGAAGCATGCTCAAAGTTTTACATGTTTCAGGGGTCAAAGCTTTTTTGATTGTGTTCCGGAAAAACAATATCTTCAGGCAAAGTAAATGCAAATGTTCTGCTTTTTTTTTTGTATCCCTTCTGATAAGTCTATAAAAGGCACATCCCACTGAATCATTTGCACTTTTCTTTTCTTTTGTTTTGAGAATCACACAGGCTGAGCAGTCTTGGTTGAATGTTACAAATTGAGTTAGTAAGCTAAAAGTGGAAATTGTTTTAAGCTGTTGCGGAAAGATGTTGTTATCTCATCTGAATTGTATGAATCCCTTTTGATTATCAGCTGATTGTATGCAGAATGCTGGAGCCAGAAACTCATACAGTGCTTTGGTGGGCACGGTACGGAGCCAAATGAACTCCGCTGCCATTCGAGGTGTAAAACAATCCAGCCTCAATCAAAATCAATCAACCTAAATGGCATAATCGTGAAAGACCTCCAGGACACAATCTGGCCGAGAGCCATCTTACTTTGTTAGTTCCAAAGCATTTTGGTCAGCCCGGATTTCCCTACTTGATTGAACCGCAAACAAGCCCCGCTGTAGCTTGTGATTCAAGTTGATCAGAGCCTTTGCAACCGCCTCCTCGGTCCCTTCGGGGTGTCACCCGAGGAAATGGGAGTGGGCCAAAGCCACGGGAGGTTACTATGGCACCGCTGCCAGCTTGGCAACGGAAAGCAGAGCCAAGCGGAATAACAGTGGGCTGTATCAGGCAAACATTTCACACAGTGATTGGAGAGTGAGCCAGGAGTTAAACCAGGATGAAAGTGCAACCAACGGCAAATAGTTCACAAAAGTACGGACAATGTTACGATTCCCACATTTTTGTTGTTGCATCCATTTGGAAGCTAGCAGGTCATTTCCTTGGTTATGATGGAGAATGTTTACACAAATCCTGCCATTTTGCTTTAGGACTGGACTGTTTGACTTTTTTAGACAGTAACCAAGTTGCAACTAAATTCAGAGCACCGACTCGTGAACTCGTGAATTTGGCCTTATATTGACAGAATTCTTAACGGTCTATTTAATCGATTATGATTCCCATCCCTGCTGCAACCTTAGATAGTGAAATGGAACATGCTCAATTTACAAACGCTAGCAATGACTTTATTCCACATGAACATATCATGTCAACACGTCTTTTATGCGCGGCAATAACAGCGCATGCAGAATTATCGCAACGTTCCCGAAACAAGCCGTCATTCTTGATTGATGGCGAGCCAATTCAGCCAAGCTACGTGCGCCGCAACCCTATTAAACTTTCAGCAGGGCAACAGATGCTCATGCATTTACATCAGCACTAGCGCAAAAAAGGCGTCTCTATATTTTAACAGAGGACCACCACCTCCTCTCTCGGTATTGCTGCAAATGACGAAAGCGATATGAGGAGGATGGCACAAATTAGGCGATGCACAGACGTAATGTAGCTGATAGCCCCGGGCATAAAGACGCTCAGCCCTTCACGACATGCTGCTGGAAAATGCATGAATTCAATCATGCATATTAATGAAACATCTTTCGGCGTATCACTCACGACAATTGGATTGAATTTTAGACAGGGTGGGTCCATAAAAACCAAATTTACGTCAATAAACAACTACAAAATAAGCTATTAGCATTTCGTACCGGCAACATTGTTTCCCTTAAAGTGTGTTTTGTCACACAAAGAGTACATCAAATGGAAAACGCAGGTTCATTGCAGACTAAATTGTCTATAGAAGTGATTGTGATGCTGGATTGTAGTTTTGCTTCGAGTAAAGATGGTGAAATTGCGGAATGCCCGAATACTGCTGAAGGCAATGACATTATTTGCCATGGTCTAAAAACAGCCAAAGGTTTTGGGATTCGACAACCTCTGTCCTGTAAGATGGGTAAAGACAAAACCAACCCCCCCAAAAAATAATAATCTTATCGCCTCCATTTTCATGTGCAGGCCTAATTCTGAACAGTCAACAGAGGAAAATAATTACCCAGCAAGAGAACAGTGGGCCAACACGGGCTTATTAAAACATCTCTCCGACTCACTATGCAGATAAAATGAGTCTGCCAGTCAAGAGAGCGGCCGGTCGTTCGACATCATTGCAATGCAAACCAGAAAGCGGCGTAGTTCAGCGTTGCATTGATGACGCAGGGCTTCAAAGGACTTTTGAACAAGTTTATGGGATTAAGAAAATAAGGAGAATCAATGCACTTAAAATAACATTACATAAATCAATTAGTGTCCCTGAGTGTCAGAGTTTAAAAACGTTGGACTGTACACGCTATTTGCCGGCTTTCCTCCTGAGAACAGAAAATGTTCCCGCTCCCTGCTTGATCCCAGAAAACAGCACGCGAGTGAAAGGGAAGCCGTAAATCCAGAGGTTGGAGCCTCTCCTCCTTGACGACACTCTGCATTGTGTCCTGACAACGCTGCCGCCCCTCCTTCTCCAACCCCGCCACCTTCATTCAACCTGGCCCAACTCACCCCTCCCCCTGCTCCTGGAGCTTTTCTTCCCCGGGCGGTATGTTCCATCCAGTGAAAGTCTAGTAAATGACAACCCATCAAACACGACACAACACATAACGGTAAGGACCCCGCGACTGCCGAGTCACATTCAGTAGAGAGGGGAAGGGGATGGCTCAACGCCATAAAGCGAGTTAGATCAGAAGACTGACAGTACAATAGCAACAATGATCTATTGGAAGCTCCATCCACCCATCTGTTTTCTTGCAGGATTCAGGCAAAACCTAGATCGGACAGCCGGTCAGTCCCTGGGCATGTGTAAAGACAGACAACCCATGTGGTCCCTTGAGTTGGAAGTGAACTCCCGCTGCCTGAAGGAAAGTTTGGCGAGTGAAACACGACAGAATCAGGAACACGTTGGATCCCCGACGTGGTTAATATTCCCCAAATGTCGTACGATTCTGAAACGTACCAGCATTTTCAGGGAAATGCGTTTTACACGCTTTTTGTGGTTTTACAAGGAGCGGAAAGACAAGGACATCCATTGGTGTCAATTGCTAAAGTTATCTGGGTTTGTTGTTTGCTGCTTGGAAGGTAATCGTTTGGAAATTGCGACAGCTTGAGCATTTGAAAGGAACATGTGCTGCATTTTATGTTTATTTCGACACCCTCAAGGCTGTATCGGATTACGTTAGAAAAAAAAATAACCAATAGTTCCTGAAGATTTGAAGATCAATTGAGCATCAGCCCTTGGAGGGCGGGTGTGGGGTTGAGCACTGGCAGTTGGTACCGCCTATAAATCTGACCTTTTCGGTCTGTGAGACTTGAAAATCAATAGGGTGGGTTCTTGCTGTAACACAGGACCATAAAGGAAAAGTTGAGGAAACATCAAGAAAAAAAAGGGGGGGGATCTGGAACTTTTACCAATTTGGATTCAGCTACCGTGTGTAGCAGACATGCTTTGAAACCAACTGCGTTCTTGCTAAAACGTCATCTTGTTTAAAGTCTAACAACTGGCTGAGAATTACAGCTACAGGGAGGCACCAAAACAGGTCAACAGAAGCGGTGGACATGATCAAGACCAAGTCCAAAGGCCTCATAATACATATGACTTTATTCAATCATAGGCAATCTAGTCAAATCTATGCGGAATCTTACAGTATGAAATCTTTTCAAGTCGGGTCCGTGTCTGCCATGTGCTCCCCATCACAGAGATGATGTTACCGCGCCAGCCACCTGCGACCAGCCAGGGACAACAACACATTTATTTCTATCAGCATTACCTCATCACCATGCATTTCCCTTACAGGCTTCTCATATTGGATGGTGGTGCCAACTAATTAGATGACGTCTGACATGACAGTTTGATCAAAAAGGTCCTCAGAGCCTGTCAAATAAATGTCTCCCAGCGCATTTTATCTTGTTCCCAGCGCATGGCGGGTTTCACATTAGTATGAGAATTGAATATCAAGCCACAGCACATGCTGAGACTGCACCTTTGCCTTCTTCGGCAACTCCTGAAGCGTTTTGTCCCAATTTCATAACTGACAAATATATCCAAATAGGAACCCCAGAAAAATTTGGACCGGACTGAAAATATCTGAAAATATTTTGACGGTGCGAGAGTGAGCAAAACATTTAGACTGAATAAGGAAAAAAACAGTAGACAAGGATCAGGAGAATAAAGAGGGATACAATTGAATAAAAACATGCATGCGAGGAGATCGAATCCAACGTGATGGTTAGTTTAAGAAGTGTCTGCCTATTTCTCCTTAGGCGAGGTCATAATTGCACACATGAGCAGGCAGTTATCGTCTGCCTCATGCAACTGGCGCCCTCCACCCCCCCGAATGCAGACATCTTGGCTTTGTCTCACAGATAAATGATAACACAATCAGAACAAGTCCTGCTATCTCATCTTTGCGCTAAAACAAAACATTTTATGAGGTTACATTGAACATAGAATACATCTCTGTCGATGAGTGTAAATACATAGCTTTGTCAAAGAAACATCGACTAAAACTTTTAGACGGTACTGAAAATATCCCACAAAAGTTTTTTTTTTACTTTTTTGAGTTCTGTCAAAATATCCCAAAATCTGATCTTCAGCCAAAATATGAGGAAGTACTCATTTGATTACTGATTGAACATTTTCAACAAAACTGAAAATGCATTCGACAAACCTTGTTTGACATTAAAATATCAAACATTGATCAAAACTTATGAAACTTCAGAAAATATCAGACCGAGGACAAAACCTTGACAATACTGAAAATCAAATTCAAACAGCATTAAAAAAAATATCATGGAATGTGACAGAAAAGGGTTTAATAATGCTGAAAATATTCACAACCGAGCAAAACTCTTGACACTATTGAAATCACCAGAATCAGAATGGGAAAAAAAATTCTAAGGTACTAACTAAAATGTATATTATTTTTCAATAGAGAAAATATTGGAGATAAGACCAATTTTAAAGACAGAAAAGATATCCAAGACTGAATTTATTAAACCGGACGATACTGAAATTAAGACTAAACTAACCATCCGGACAGTACTGGAAATAAACAACAAGCCTATATTGGAAATTTAAAGACTGCAACAAACTTTCTACTTGAGAACTTGCAAGATTTGATGAAACCAAAGTTTGTGCCACATGACCCCGTGTCTGTCTGGCCTTTGGCTTGCGTATACGGTTCAAAAAGACTGCCGGGCCACAGAGGATGCTCGCCACAAGAATGTGCTCACGTTGCCAATTCAGACAGTAAACAACCAGTCCTTGCAATACCGCATATGCTGCACATCTCGCAGCATTTTAATCACCCGGGGGGGGGGGTTACGTAGGGGGAGGGAGGAGTCTGCAACACAAAGGCTGTGGCATCTTAAGACCCGGGGGGTAATTTCAGACGGCGCCCACCCCGCCCCACGCCGGGATGAGCTAACACATCGTTGCTGGGCGTTACATCATGACGGTGAGTCAGAGCGCGGGGTCAGGAGAGAGTTAAGCGCACACGCCGCAAAGGTACAACAAGGAGATGGATTTCACGGCAAGAAAAGCGCAAACCAAACAGGCAGCTGCTCATCTCAGCGCCAAAGAGACAGTCCTGGACTTGATCTCTGCGCTGCGGTCGATAAATCATTAACTCGCGCTCGGGAGAAGTATGCTCGGTTTTGAAGGCGGCGAGGTCAGCTGAGTGGAAAACTGGACATTTGTTTTTGACATATAGGCCAAGGAACCAGTCTGAACTAAACTGGAGTGTATCTGGAAGAATGACTGATTTGGCAGTTGTTGATGGTTTAGCATTCTGTGTATTCTGTGGAACTTTTTTTTGTTCACAACAGAGGTAGTCTTGATTAAGTCAAAATTAGTTTGTTTCGAAACAAGCATGTTTTTGCGCAGATTACTTTTTTTAAAAAGCCATTAATTATAGTTAAAACTCACTTTTCCCCCAAATTAATTATTTAAAATGACTCCTTCAGAGATGTAATTAATTACCCGGGAAAGTAATTGTTGCATTACTTTTTCAAAAACCTTCAAAAATGTCATAGAA
This sequence comes from Filicampus tigris, assembly GCF_054856515.1. Taxonomy (NCBI): domain Eukaryota; kingdom Metazoa; phylum Chordata; class Actinopteri; order Syngnathiformes; family Syngnathidae; genus Filicampus; species Filicampus tigris. Next base: position 12,525,042 of record NC_141233.1, on the reverse strand, counting down.
TTCAGATTTTTCAGCAGGTTTCATAGGCCAATTACGTAGAGTAGAACAGCATGGGCAGGAAATTGATTATACTTCAATGGCATATTAAATCGCAATCGCAATATTGAGGAAAAAAATACCAATTTGTTTCCCAAAATCGTTCAGCCCTAGTGTATAAAGCAAGGCGATGCATCTATTGGACTGGAACAAGCTATATTATTTGTACAAACACTGCAAAATCTGAAATATTTCCACAGACACACAAAAAAGAACCTTTTGGGAAAATTCAGTACAAAGCCTCTCTAAAACTCATTTTACAGCGTTGCAAGTAGTCGTCGTGGAGACTGCGGTCGGCATAAGCGCCACACGATGGCTCGTATCCGGACTGTAAGTGGCGTTAATTGGCTGTTGGTTACCGAGCAAACTCACTAATTGAGCACGAGCGCAAAGCTTTTCTTCTAACCTGTATCCTTTGGGAGCAAGCAAAGCAAAACAAAGGCATTAATGGGGATTACTTGAGAAGATAATCTAAGACTCACAATGACGCTAGACACCATCTTGGGCTGAGATCACACACAAGCACACACACACACACACCCACGCCCACACACCACCCACACACACACACACACACACACACAAACCATAACGCTAATGGGTTGTTCCTACAACATTAAAGGGAGCTTGAAAGTCAGCATAATGTACAAATTTGTCAGAATTATAATTATTCACTGTATCTTGGCTTATTGCACCCGTAACTCCACTAACGTTCACTATGATTACGGACTTATGGTTAGAAAGAGCTTTTTCTCCATCGAAAAGCAGCAGTGGACAGCAAAAGGGTTCTCACTCCCGTCCTGATGCGACATGTTTACTTTTGAGTCACTGAGATAATTACAATGGCAGTCTTGGCTGTCCAATGAAAAACATGCAATTACAAATAGGATGATGAATATATGCTTGCGAGTACACTGGTGCATTGAGATACATATGGGCTAACAATTAGCATCTATGTGGCGGTGTTGTTAACATTTAAGCAACAGACAAGTCAACACAGACAGAAATTAGACCAACACTCACAGGCATATATTCTTTATCCTCTGCAAAAGAATACGAATATTACTGCTGTAATGCGAAGATAAGAGAGGAGCTTAGCTTGTGAGTCGCACTCAGTGTCACCTTACAGTCTCAAATGTTTTCCCAAAAGGACAAAAACTCTCATTTTATCTCAAATAACTTCTAAAGGTATCTTAAGGCACCACTGTATCAGCTACACCAGCTGATGTCATCAATATTTTCATAAATTAGTAATAATTATCCAATATTTGTGCTTTCGATGAATTCTAAGCAAATTGGAGTTTTGGCCTTACTCTAATCATTTAGACATCTGTTGCGTGAGTTGGAGCAATCAGACATCTAAAAATCTCGATTTAGCAAAAAGCCGAATCTCCAACCTCAGTAGCTGCCGTGCTACTACGGTTAGTCCTACAAATAGTTTTATGAGGCCGGGATTTTCGACCGACCATTAAACACATACGGCGTATGTCGTGTGGTTTTTGCTGCAGTCCTTCTTTCCACGACGGATCATTTGCGACCGGCTTGGCACTTGTCAAGACTAAACGAAATATAAGAGCACACAACGTACAAATTAGAACTTACTGAACGTTTAATGAGACATAAACCACCGAACTGACATAGGTTGAAATACAGACTGCGCGTGTTTTTGAGATCATTGTAACCACATTAAAAGTGCCAACCTGGTCCTTTCTTGTTCCTAAACCTGACCTAACCTATTAGTCTCAATTATGTATGTAGTGTAGGAACTGTCTAGAATTAATATTCTGCATTTATATAACAGAAGTCTGGGGGGGGGGGTGCTTTTTGCATAATTTTTGTGCTTCTTCTACCCCCACATTCACTTTTCAATAGGAGACCCTCAGAGCTCACACAATGCAAATGGCTTATGGCTCTATTCACACACTTATTAATATGCAAAAGGCCGGCCCATTGCTGCCTAACAGTGGCAGGAGATGAAACAGACCGAGCGACTGTCAAATACGAATGGTACACTAACGAATTCAGCGTGAAGAAACACCGCTACACGCTGAGGATTTAGGAATAATGAAGCCATTATTTAGCTTTGGTGTGAACTGTGTTTGGTGATATAAAGTATTGGAACAATTCCTTGATATTTGCTGTAGAATGAAAACACCCTGGTTTGATATTAACCAAGATTCAGCTTTTATTTACCGGGACCTCCGTCTGAAAATCAATCTTTTGTTTGAAACCACCTGTTTAATATAATGAAGCGTGGCATTAAAACAGTTTAAGTCGTTACATTCCTTTTAATTTGTATAGTAAGTACAATAATATGGAGTCCTTCCTATAAAACACAAACATAAAAAATTATGGGCGGGAGGCTGGAACAGATTGATGGCATTTCCATTCATCTTAATGGGGAAAGATGATTTGAGAGCCAAGTGGATAGACCCAAAAGTAACAGTGTAATAAAATATGACATGAAAATGAGACTTATCGGTTTCTCCCATTCAAGGATCCAGAGAGGATTTTTGAGCGGTAGTTATCTGCCCTCCCAAAATCTGTTATGTTCTGATTAACATGATGCAACAGAGTAAAACGTGTTCATCGTGTCACTTTTACACGCAGATGGTGCAGCGACAAAGTTCCACAGGCTCGTATTTATTCTGAGCGCGACCTTATAATTTTCCTCTTGTTTGGTTGCTCTCCCCCCCCCCCCCCCCCCCCAGTTCCCCTTCGGTCAAAAATAGCCCATATTATTTTCATAGCGGCTTTGAACACGCACGACCGCACAACAGTTAAAGGCACATGTGTTTGCTATTTAGCAGTTGTACAATTTCTCTCGCAACTTTCAGCGCGTCCTCGTCTTTTTTGTCGGCGGGTGGGTGGAATTCAGACTCAACGCTGGATGTAGCAAAACATCGTTCTGGACGTGGGTGAATTGCTAAAAGACATATGTCCTTGAGATTGACTGGCATATTCTGTTCAAATTTGAGCAATGTATACAGAAGAGACTCCAACACTATGAATCACACAAGAACACTGAAACAGCATCGCAAACACGAAGCGATATTTGACCACCTGTGTCGTCTCGAGACTCCTTGTCTACGTTCAGCGTCCATAAAAATCTTCGCAAAAGCCTTCAAACTAAACCGGTTTGTGGAATTCCCAGAGTGCATAAACAGTTTTGCATTCATCAAAATGCAACAAGATTCTTCGCAGCGATGCAGGGACAAGAATGAAATCACACTTGGCCCGAGGGGGGGGGGGCGGCGGCAGCGTCCCTGCGCTGTTAATTTGATGTTTATTTAGCAGAGATCTCTCAAGCCTGAATCCTGTCGAGCCGACACATCGGTCTCACTGAAGAAAATTAATAACATGTGATTTTTCACATGCGCAATAATATCGGTGTTAACATAGCCCAAGCGGTTGCTGGGACTAAAAACAGATTAGTGATCGCATTTTAGATTTGTTACACATCAGGGGGTTAACATAGCACCCTGCTGGACGCCGCCTGAATATGTATTTGTGTATTTTCTTGAATTAACCCGCATTCTTAAGTACAAATGAGGACAGTTATAGAGCTCACACATGGAAACCCACAGAATGTGACTGAATTCCTTTACAAACCAATCTGAAACCATCCAAGACCACCGACATGACAATTGGAATCTTCATTATTTAATCACAACAATACCGCAAGCCAGAGAGGGAAGAGTCAGTCACGACACATGACCACAGTTTCGATTTTGTTCACTCGAAGTGAAACTACTGTATGGCTTTGAAAAACAGGAGAGCCCTTGTCAAATTGTGGTTAATTGTCAAGTCAGCTAATACAACTGGAAGCTAATGGGCCATCATGGTGGTGACACTAACTCCTCATACACGATCGCGTTCGAAATCAGGATCCTGTGGGCAAACCCAAGAACATCTCGACTTGACAGTCCAAACTCCAAAAGACCATGATCTAGCTTTTTTTAGATTGAATATATAGTATAATTTAATTTCTTGAATCTCATCTCCGCATCTTCACCGGCCTCAAACTTTAATTACACTTGAACCGAAACAGGAACCGGAAATCAATAAAGCCAATTAAGTTGCTCAGCCTTCTAATAAGTAATACCGCCATTACCCTTTTAATACACCCCGGCCTATCAAATAATGCGATCAATTTCTTTGACTTTCTTCGCCTGCCGCAACAGAGCGGCACCACCTCACAGATGTCTAATTATCTCCCTCTCGGTTCTTTTCACAGTTTTTCTTTATGAGCTTATGTGCACTGCAGCGACTTTCATAAAATATGTCCGAAAAATCCCAAGCAATGCCGCATCGTCAACCAGGGTGTAGACAGGACACATTAGCCGTGCTAGTTGACTCGCTAATAAATAGAAGCGTAAGCGAGTAGGCAAAGATTTGTATTGCGGAGTGGTAACAATGAAAAAAGGCTGAAATGGTAGCCGATGCCTTATGAATACCGAGTGTACAAGCACAGTAGGACTCCAAAATAATTGATTGCGCCTTTTCCAAAGTACACAATAAAGGCACGTTTGCAACAAGTGTCAAATCTTGCTCGGGCTTGACAGGTTCAGTCTGACAACTCTAGTGTGATTTCTCAGGGGGTGATATTTGTTTGATAGGTGTCGAAGCCATCTAAACCTTAGTGCACACCGCATAGACCAAGAAACCTTTTCAAGTCCTCTGACTGCAATGAAATTGATCGATTCCAAAAATAAAACACCATAAGACAACCTTCGCGACATCTCAGCTAACCAAACGGAACAAAAGGCACCTGTTCGAGTGGTTTTGGTCCAATTGGGAACAAACTCTAGTGTGACCCAGGTCGGTTTAGTTCAAATACGAACGCGACATAGACCAGATCAAATCGTAGGACCTTCGGCTTATCCCCATCAGGAGTCGCAATAGAGCATCACTGTCATGATTTGTATGGCAAAGTTGTGATGCCAGATGCCATTCCTGACACAACCCATCCATTTGGCTGGATATTTGGGCGCTGGCCAGGAATTGAACGGTTACCAAAAAACATTGGGAAATCACAGTATTATGATACTTTTGTCATACACAGTACGACCCTAGCACATGTTGATATTTTTATTAGCTGAGAGCAGTACAGTCGTCAAAACTCACTTTTCATTTACCGATACTACAAAAGTGCCGCATTTCGCAGTCGTCAAAAATTAAACAATACCATGTATTTTTGGTATTGTCCTTTTTGCACAGTTGGGCAGTTAGTGAACATTCCCCCCAAAAAAGAAGCCCAGTGTGCTTGCTTCAAGCAGCTTATTAGTCACACCTGTAAAATATGTGCAGTATTTATATATGAAAAGAATGAAAGCGGGACGAGCGCACTGCAGTAGCCTAGCGTACATTATTCATCCACCCCCTACACAACAACAATATCATACGGCAAACGTGGAGGCTATCACTGGAAACAGCTATTGAAGTCTAATGAAGAATTCACTACAACTCCCAGTTAAGGCTTTAATGTCTGAATCCCACAACTAAAACAAAGTCAATGAATCATTGTACAAGAACCCAGCAGCAAAGCGAAGACTGACGAATCCAGCACTAGGTAACGTCATTAGCATGTGGTCATATTTGTCATTTCTAGCCATGTTATAATGACAAATCTGCTCGAACCAGATGTGGTATCGGAACGCTTGCAACCCAGAGATGTGATTCAGTCGCCAGTGGAAACGCATCAATAGCAAGTAGTAGGTACCGTGCTAAAAATACAACATTTTTGGTGAAGAGTGTAGACCAATACTGTCCGAAAATGAGAGGCCTTGTCACTTTATAGTTCATCAGACACTCGCAGTGCTGGTCAACCTGCTGGTTTCAGCTTCTGACAACACACATGGGCTAAATATAACAGTTGGCCTATGAAGAGAAACAGATCCATGCACCGACAATGCCTAACTCTGCTCTTTGTAACCGGGCGGACGCCTCGTAAATCAACTATTCTTCCTCTCTCCAAAGGGCCCTGGGAGCCCTGCAAACTACACTTGGGGTCGCCTATAGAACTGGAGAGCAGATGTAAGGAGGAGGCGGAGGAGTTTTGAGGTGGTTGTGGGCTTCGGGTGGGGGGTTAAAAAAGGGTCCCCTAACCACAGGAGCCTTGGGATTGCTATTGTATGCACGCGATGACTATTCAGCAGTCTCGAACCGGATTAAACAGCACAGTCGCTTCTGTCTGGACTCTCAGGTCCAAACTCTTCTTTACCATCCACACTTTGGAAAAGATAACCAGTCATAAGTCATAAATCACCAAAAGATAAAAAGCCCCTCTCGGTCCAGGCACACTTTTTTAAGGTGAAAAATTAAAAAAATAAATAAAAAATAAAACTTCTGAACATGTGCACCACACATGACACCATGATTTGACACGTTAGGGTGGAGAAAAAAAAAAAATCAGCCAGTGAAAGAAATTGCAGTGGATGAGGAGTGGTGATGCTCAACAGCCACCCTCCACCCTACCAAAAAACACTTAAATTTATCCACAAATGCAAGTTTGAGGCTGACAAACTGATTCCAAGCAGCCACGTTTCTTTTTCAACTCCCTTGGGGAGGCTGGTGGCAGGGAACTTTTGGGTCCGAGCGCTGCGCGCCTCCGCGGGGTAACGAGCCTCCGGTTGGCCGCCGGTGGCTCCGGAGGATGCTACACAAGCACCTCCATTTAAAATGAATTATTAAATAAATAAATACCTCACCTGCGCAGGAGATGTAGAGGAATCCCCAGAGGATGTCCCTTATTTGAAGCATCTTTAAGAAGGATTCACTGATATTCTCCTGGTTTTATATAAAAAGCTGGTAAACAACAACAGCCAGCGGGCGGCTTTCGCTCGATGCTCCTTGTCGCTACCCGTGTGCGCGCAACAATGAGTGACAAGCAGCAGCAGCAGCAGCAGCAGCAGCCGTAGCACTCACACACGCGCGGCCCGCACTAACACACGCACGTGCACACGCTCAATTGATACCAGTGCGATTACTCCGCCCGGTGGCCCCTCGCTTGCACAGCATGCAAGCGCACACAGGAGGAAAGAAGGGAGGGAGGGTGGAGGGGAAGAAGGCGGAGAAGCATGATAAAGTAGTGCGCGGAGGAGGCGGAGGAGACAGCAGATGGTCCGCTAATTCGGATTATTGAGCTCGCGCAAACTGGCCGCTTGCTTGCATGAGGAGCGACACATGAGAGACGCTTAGGAGTGAAATGGTGCAATTGAATGATTTGGTAGAAAAAAAAAATAATAATAATAAATAAATTATATATATATATATATATATATATATATATATATATATATATATATATATATACATATATATATATATATATATATATATATATATATATATATATATATATATATATATATATATATATATATATATATATATATATATATATATATATATATATATATATATATATATATATATATATATATATATATATATATATATATATATTTCAAGAATGACAACATACCGAACTATTATGCAGGAATAACGTCACATTTTAACAAGAAAAAAATGAAAAGATGTAACCAGTGACAAAACTAATGATCCGACGTAGACCGAATGAACGCAGGGCACTAAATACAAACGACGAACACCTGGATGAGAGGCAAATGGCTGAGAGAGCTGAGTAGAAGGCACGTTAGGGACCTGGATGGTCAACAGGTGAACCCACTAACCTAACGAGACAGACATTGACAAAGGAACACAAGGAAAACAGTCAACTGAATTCTAAACCGAAACCAGCCATGACAGATTATGACAACACCGATGGTATTTGTTAGTGTGTGTGTGTGGTGTATGCAGAGTAGGAATTCACCCAAAAATGCCTGTTTAATTTCAGCCAAATGCTCTTAATTGAGACTTTTTCGTGTCCTATTATAATGAGCATGTCCATGCCCATATAATATGCTAAAATTAGTGTTGGAGGCTATTTTTTCTTCTTCAAAATTTCCAGGGTGACTTCCAAGTGAGTTTTGAGGGGTCATGTTTGGGAACAGCTAAATTGCGTAATTTCACCAGGATACACGTTTTGGCCACCAAATGAATAAAGCAGAACACTTAATTATCCTACACTTACATCCCTTTATTCTCCGAGGCCTCTTTGAAGTTCTTAGGCACTAAAATTCTTGTGATAATTCACACTTTAATTGACGTGTTTGAGTTTTCATTTCAGCTACTGTGTTCAAGTTTTTGGGTGCTTGCTAGCTTTGCCCCCAAAAACTTGAACGTTTGACGCCGTGAATACCCCAAAGTGCTACGTTATCCCTTTGTGTTCCTTAAAAGTCTGAGGAGTGCTTAGATGTATGTTTACTGAGCACAATGACCACCGTTTGGAAAATGTAAGCGGCAGTTGCTTCCTTTCAGGCTGGTCCTTTTCCGGAAGTGAAGAGCGTTGGTGACCTCTGCAGGCCGAACGGGGACAATGCAGCGTCTTATGAGTTTGCCTCAGTTCGAAGCCTGTTAAAAAAATAAATAAACACAAGCTTCATCCACCCATTCTCTGAACCGCTTATCAACTATCCGTTTTTTTCTTTAAATTTGTTTTTAAAATATTCTGACATTTATTGACTATCCAAGCAGCCTCGGCTGTCTTCCAGAGAGAGAGAGAGAGAGAGAGAGAGAGAGAGAGAGAGAGAGAGAGAGAGAGAGCGATGGAGCGATAGATGGAAAAAGTTTTCTACAACATTAGAATTTTTGAATTTGATTGATTAATTCTGAACACAGCCACAAGTACAGCCTAGTGATAAGAGGGTGTGCAGAATTTTGCAAAATGATCCGTTTTTTTAACTGTACATTTTCCTCAGAATTTCTTTTAATCAAAATCTAAAAAATAACACCGGGTTACGCGTGACATTAATGATGGAAAATTATTTGAAATGACTCATTTCATTAGAACAGAGGTGTGTCAAATAAAGCAATTTATTGTGACTGTGCGCCTTTTGGCACACACGCCCTGGCCACCTGGGGGCGGTATAATGCAGACATACAGTACATGGAGACAGTCAAGATTCCTAGTAATATTAGTCATTTTTCACAGATTGTAAGTCTTGTTACATTGTCTGTCTACATGTGTTGCCCCACCATTTGGGTTCAAATATCCGCTGCTTTGAAGTGTTATAACACCGAGACATAGATTAGCCTATCTATGGCATTTTGCATTGTTTGGTAACATTAGGATACGGCAAAGCTATGTGGTTGGGTGAAATATACATTATAATAAAATACAGAATATTGTAAAATATACATTGTTTGTTTATATATATATATATCGCAATATACATTTTTTATTCTTTTTTTGCGAATCAAACTACTTTTGGCGGCTTATGTCCTGGGTGTTGTTGCATCAAGTTGCCTCTAGATAGCACTACAGGACAAGATTTCCACCTGTGGTTAAGTCTTGGCCTTTATTAGTCCTGCTACGGATTTGGTAACAATAACACATGCAACAGATTGAAAGAGTCAAAAACAAAACAAGGTATGTGGGCAAATTTAAACCACAGAGACATATACTCTTTGTTTTTGTAAGCCTCATGGATGACTATATGATTTCCCATTTCCCAATCAGTCATTATTGCAGCAATAAGTGTTGACCAATTGGGGGAGCTGTTGTACAGCTGCAATTTTATCTTTCTCAGCAATGTTAGCAATGTGTGAATGAACTGTCTTGTCTAGTTTTCTTTCCTGCATACAGTAGTCCACCATCATTAATCAAGCGAGAATATGTTACTTTAAAAAACACTATATATATATATATATATATATATATATATATATACATACACACACACACACAACACACACACGGATATTTCATTATCATCATTGTTGCCAGGCAGACTTCATTAGGCTTAATCGTCAGTGCCAAGTGGAGCAATGACTACAATTAGGTTATGCTACCAAAGAAATTATCACTACTCTGCATTATACAAAATACAGGACATATCAGAAAGATTGGAAATTCCCACATGCTTATCAAACGGCTTGACCTTACATTTCGCTCGCGAAATGCTGACGGAAGCCACTCCTTACTAAATAGCGCATGGCAGCCCGCCTGGAGTTTGCCAAAAGGCATCTGAAGTACACCCAGAACATGAGAAAGAAAATTCTCTGGTCTGATGAGACAAAGATAAGATGAAACTAGGCACCACTCATCGCTTGATCAATACCATTCCTACAATAAAGCATGGTGCTTGAAGCATCATGACGTCGGGATGATTTTCAGCAGTAGGAACTGGGAGACTAGTCAGGAGATTGAGGGAAAGATGAATGCAGCAATGTACAGAGACCTCCTGGATGAAAACTGGTCAGGACCTCAGACTGGGCCAAATGTTTATCTTCCAACAGGACAACGAGCCTGAGCACACAGCCAAGGCGCTACACGTCTGACGCCAAATGTACTTCAGCCACAACGAAGGAGTGTCTTGAGAACAACTCTGCGAAAGTCCTTGAGCGGCCCAGTCAGAGCCCAGACTTGAATCCAATCAAACATCTCTGGCTGCACACCGACTGTGAATACTTTCCGGATGCAGTTTAAAAAAAAACATAAAGCAAAAATATTCAGACAGCAACAGAAAATGATCAAACGCTATGTTGATTAAAACTTCCAAATTGATGGACGCAATATCGAAGTACGGTGGACCTAAAGGGTTGAAAAGCTCATTCTCAGATGGAAAGAACAACAGCGTGCCGTAAACGCTTGACTCAAATGCAATCCGCCATTGCTTTTACAGGCTTGTGATTGTAGAGCATAAAAATTCAGAGCATTCGCTAATGCCTCTCGGTGGTTCGACAAAAGGCTTGTATATTGGTCTTCTTTTCTGTTGCTCTGTAGGCGTTCTATCACAGAAATCCACTGCACACTCAGTGACATCCTCACTATTCAGGCCACCAGGCTGGAGATCAGGGGCTTGAGGTTCTTGGCTCCCATTCTGCTCCCCAGAGGTTAATTACGTTCACTTTGCCAGGCGTGACTCAAAAAAAAAAAAAAAAAAAAAAGGGAGGGAAAAGAAGAAAACCCACACGGGCCGCTGTCGCTAACAACTAGCCGCCTCCGAGGAAGTCTCGCTTCACATGTGACGTGTCGCCAACCTGCCCGGCGGACGGCTAATTAAAACGACACAACCCTGGATGCGTGGCGGCCTGTCGACGTTGCCGCTCGGCGCTTTTGCGACTCGGGCTCGAGTCTCCACGCTTTGTCTCCTCGGCGGTGAGTGGAAGTGGATTCCTCTTCTCGTGAAGGAGGTTGTCTGAGGTCTTCATGCATATTCAGGAAGGATGCAGACAGGAGAAGAAGGCATAGTGGCCAAATTAGAACACATAGTGCCTCCATTTATTTGGCAAAATGCTTCACTATAATGAGGTCAAACGTTCAGCTGCAAATCCAATATGTTGGCAGGGTGTTTAGAGGGAGCAAAAAGCCACAATCTGTGATTTAGGGAATAAAAACAACCACTATTCACAAATTCACATCTTTGCATATGGAAGCAATCCTCAGCTATTTACTGAAAGTTTTCTGTAACGCCCTAAGATACCACAAAATGGTGTCCAAGCCCTGGCTAATAGGAAAGTGGTCAATTGTCTTATAGAATTATGTCGAAGTGAGACAATTTTACCTGAAGGTGTCTTTAAGACTTTCCCATGTCACCCCCTCAAAAACATTGAAATGATCAGCACATTGTCTTTTGAATTGAAGCAAACATTGTGGTAATAGCGGTTTGATTCTTTACATTCTGGTTAATTGTCTCATTCCTGTATGTTGTTAGTTGGCTATGCTATTTTTTTTTTTACAAACATTTTGGTTGTTTTTAGGGAGGCTGGAACCAATTAATGGCATCACCATTCAATATGATTTGAGATACATACAAACAGCAAAATATGTGAGCCTGTGACAGGGATGACATTTTTGGCTTACGTTAGCAATTAATGGCCACATTTTGGACCTTTGTTTGGCAAGCTGACTGTGTGCAGTTTTACCATTTATATTATGCATTTCTTAAATCTTTTCTCAATCAATTCATGGTTAGGTTTGACAACATCCATCTACACACATAATAGAATGACAATTAGAAGAAAAAAAAAGACACTGCTAGTGTCAATAATTACTCTGCAACTATCCACTGTTTCAGCCTCCTTTGAAGAAAAATAACGGTGACAATATCACTGTAAATTGTAAACTTTGGGGTCAGTTACCCCATTGGCAGACATGCTAACCATTAGGACACCATGTTGCCCTTTTTGATTCGCTGGGGGTGGGGGGTGGGGGTAGTGCAGCATTAACTCTTGGAAATTGATTATTATTACACCAGCCCACCTTTATCGCAGGGGTACACGCACCACCGTTTTGGCGTTCCCGTCTTACTGGAACCACAGAGTTGTCTAAAAACACATTTTTTGGTGTGATGACAGAACAGGCCCATTGAAATCTCTTATTGCCAACTGCACGTCATTATTTGTCTCCACGTTGGCATGCTCTTTGGTCATACCAACCGAGGGTGCTTTATAACAAGATCCCAAGACACCACCTATGCCGGTCCATTCTCAGCGTGCCATCGAAAATATGACGGAGCGAGGACCCGGTTGTACGATGCACTCTGTATGTCACAGGACAATGCGTATCAGAGCGTCTTATTTTAAATTATGCCCGCCATGCTCCTGACTGTCAGATCATAATGTGGTTTTATGTCTTCAGCAGCGGGACTATAAGTTACTCGCCGATGTCTCGTTTCATTTGCTACTCCCCGGCATCCAATAACTGCGCTTTCTCGCACCTGCCCGCCAATAAATCCTTATGACTTGTTAACCGTCTCGCAGGGAGACGCTTTGATGCACAAAGCTCCTCTCGGTTTGATGTATCACGGTCGGCTGCAAAATTTTATTGGACAAGGATATTTCTGACGATAGAGTTACTTATATTCCACATTGTGCTTACAAGGTTGGACGTTAAAGGTAAAACCGTTTTCAGGTATGTTTTTGTCAAAATACACCAAAGATCAAGAGCAAGAAATACAGAAACACTAGTTAGATTGCTTTCAGATTTGTTTTGTGTCTTCCAAATACTTGACACCAAGAACACACACAGAGGTAAGCTTTTAGATGACTGCCAGACATATCTAAGGCTGGGGACTGATTTAGTAAGGCTTTGGAGGAAATAGCATCATTGTTCTTTCTGGGGGGATTGGACCGCTACAAATCATCACCAGGATGAAAATGGTGTAGCAAAATAAATGAAGCCCTTTGCTTCCGTATATCCCTCACTGATATTTGGAACCAATCTGTGTCGGCGACATAGAGCCATGAACCGTCGTTGGGAATGTACACATAGACGCTCCCCTTAAACCAAACCTACACATAAAAATGATTGGTTACCTCCCTTAAAAGAAGAAAAACACCACTGATCACGGAAATAAGATGAAGTTGATGGGACTGGAATTTGCCTACGTGCATGTTAACAAGCCACAATTCTTCTGGTTCAACGTCTTTTTGACCAAATAAGACAAATGTGGAGCTCTTTGTTAAGTCATTATCTTTATGTTTACAGATGCAAACATGACGCAAACAACTGGTTCGGTTTTGCTCTGGCGCTGCTGTGTAACATCTGGCAAGGGCGGTCTTGAAAGTGTGAGTCTCAAGAACAAGTTAGGCAGTAATAGCCTTGAAATTCTGTGCAATAAATGATGTAGGGTAGGATGTCAATATTTTTGTTTTCGGGCAGGTTTTCTTAATCTAGTTCGTTTAGTACAGTAAAATGTGAAGTTATTACATCATGGGGTTAGTTGTATTGTATGTATTAACTTGTATGACATTTATTCGATAATCGACCGTCATTATATCATGTAGTGCTACAGGTGACAAACAATTTGAAGCCCCTAAACTTTTAATGCCACCCGCAATCCACCATAGACAAACACGAAACAACAACACCAGCCACTTGGGAGTTCTACCCCAAACCTTTTCATCCCAAGAAGAAGAATCCCAGCCTCGGGGCCTTTCTGTGTGGGATTTGCATTTTCTCCCATGTCTCAGTGTTCTCCAGACACTCCGGTTTCCCGGACAACCAAAGTTTAGAACCTTAATCAGTTCCCTTGGGTAAACTGCTGACACGAGATCTGGATTCAGTCCCCTGGGCGCTACTTGTTTGACGCCAACTGTACCTCAGGTACCAGCCATAACTACGATGTTTGACACCGTTGCCTAAGGACAAACCAGGCCAACCCTAGCCTCCAAATCTGTTGACCCTGAGCACGAGCCTAACAAACCCTTTGCGAACAAGCGAACCTTCGGGAAGTCAAACCCCACGACCTTTACACCACCTTTCCTTAGGTTTTGTGGAAAACATCATCAGGTCAAGGCGAGATGAAAAGATGCTTCCTTTCAAGTACAGGAAAGGAGAGAAAATGAATTTGACTCCACTTTCCCTGACTGACGTCATCGTGCAAAGTCTCAAGCGTCAAACTCTCGAGTGTATTACAATTGAATCTGTAAAGTTCACTCTGGCATGTTACTTATAATATAACGATTAAGACAGTTCCTTTCCTTTCGTAATGGCCGGTCAGTTGTAAGCTATGCTCACTGTTTTGAATTCAAAGATTTTTTTTCCTCCAACTAATTCCAGGTCACCTCACTCGGATAGGAAAGATACAGAAAATTCCTAAGCAAAAAAAAAAAAAAACGAATCCGAAGATGCCCCAAGTCACTTTTCACTGGCAAAGTCAGGCAGCTAGACGGATTCAAGGTGAGAACGATCGACTAACATTCTGATACTTTCCACTAACTGTCACTCACGTCTTGAATAATTCATGCTTTATTCTAGGGGGCTAAAAAAAGGATCTCTCTCCTAACAGGTAGGTACTGTAGGCACCAGACAATGACGCAACACCAAGCTCGGGAGCTAGCATCAGCGAGCGAACGACTCCTCTCACTCCTTGGGCCAGGACACGTTGAATATACGTAAATCCCTTCAACCTTACACTCAATCTGTTGACATTTGCGTTTTCCCTTTTGGAATACTTAAGAGCATCAGTGAACAGGGATGAGTAGAGTAGAAAGCCCCTCGGACTAATCCCAATACCCAGGACACACTAAAAGTAAAAGAAGAAGAAAAAAACAGAAGCAAGAAATTAATTGTGCCTAATTTGCTGCTGTCTAAGCAGAGATTGGATTCCGTTTAATGCTAAACAGACCAGCTCAGGAAATAAACACACTGCTAATTTAAAATGCTCCCCAAAGTGTTTCTCGCTTCTCATTCTTTCTAACTGCACTCTCCAGAAGAAACGTACGCAAATTAGAGTGTTTAGGTTTCATCCCTGAGTGGGGGATCCCAAGAGAGGATTCTAAGTCAGACTTGAGCGTAGAAGATGTCCTGAGACTTTTTTCAGATGGCACTCAATGACATAAGAAATTTAGGGGGAAAGGCAGGTGAGTGCCATGACAAACGATGAACTTTTTTAGTGTTATACAGTTTGAGATTTCACTCCCTCTTCAGTAACGATTGGGGTTTCAAAGGGGTGAAGCATTTCTATACAATTTCAGGAACCTTTGCACTTCACAAGATACTCTTCTATGGGAAATTACGATGGGGAAGCGGAAATATTCTAAATTGGAAACTTTTTATTTTGCTATCTGAGGGTGGCTTCATGGAAATGCATCACATGCAAACATCAATAACGGGCATAACGAAAGCCAATTCAAGACAGGAAACGTTAGTTAGGGGAATCTGGCGATTATATTTGTATTACACCACACATATTTAAATTGCAATTTAAGAAAAAAAATCTAAAATAAAGATCACCCATTGCCGTTAACAACCTCTTTCTTGCCAGAGTGCACAGAAATTCCAAAATAATACATTTCGCCTTTTTGTTTTCGCAATTATCAAGCATAATCATTCAAATACTTACAGTCAGTCCAATTTAGATGTGAAAGGTGAAAAAGAGGCAAACTCTACTTCCTAGAGCGACACTGGCAATTCTACCGGGAATAAACTAGCTAAAAAAAAAAAAAAAAAAAGACAGTTACGTTAATTAGGGTGAGTTAGTCATGCGAAGGCTATTAAAAGCTCACTCGGACAGGAGCATGGACATGTGACTGCTTTAAAACTGAGTCTGGAGTTGAATTTTTACGTGAAAACAAGATGGGGAATTAAGGGCGTCCCTGGGATGACAGTGACGGTCAGTACTATCCAGGTTGTAGTGACAGGCAATTTTACACACTCTCTAATTTAGAATGGAAATTTCATGCAGAGACCAAATGGTGGCAGTCATGTAGCACCCTCTGAGCTTCTGAACAGGCCTAAATGGGTTGTAAAGCTTAGGCATGGAGCTGTATATAACACTCCAGTTTCATACTGAGCACGGGCCATTACATCACCGCCGTGCTCAGGTGAACAAGTAAGCCTCGCGCTTCATGTACGCCATCAGAGCAGGATGAAGCAAAGGTGCAAATATTGTGGTCATGCAAATATTCGTGGCATAGATGCTTTTTTTTGGGGGGGAGGGGGAGGGGTTAAAAGCCCCTCAAGAGGGGAAGTCTCAAGAGGGGTTAGGAAATGTGATCTAAGCTTTTAACAATAAAAAGCAGCACTTGACTAGCCTTGTAGCCGCCTGTCTCGCTGATCATTTATTCCAGAAAAAAACAAAACAAACCCACGTCTGCTTTCCGAACGCAGCACCGTCGTCCGCATGACAAGAAAAGTCTTCCCACAGGCCAAATTTTTGCTACCTGCCAAGCTCAGATACGAGATGCAAGTGCATGAAAATTCATTAGCGGCGCTCGGGGTGATTCAGCGTCCCTTTGAAGAGGCAACGATTTCAAACCGGCTTTTTTATTTCTATTGCTAATGTCGGAGCCCTAATGCATCATCCCGTGTCACCGACATGACATTAAGACCCAATTAGGACATGTTCTCAACACGTTTGACTTGAAAATATTTTGTAAGTTGGTGGAATCCAACCAGGGACCGTTTAAGGACACATTCCTAACTGGTACCAGAACCTCCACTGAGGCTCAATTTACGAAACCAACATGTACAGTCTGAATTTGTCTTTTTTTGGGGTGGTCTTGGGGGTCGGGTTATCCCAAGTATTTTGAACATCAACTGTTTTGACTTTATGTTGTGTCATCTGTGCCTGGATCACAAGCAAGGGAACATTTCTTTCCCACAAGAACTCATCGTGTTCCCCCACAAGTCTTTATAATAGATGGGTTTCAAAATGTCAGCCATGTTTCATTACTCTTGTAGTCGCCTGTTCCCCCTTCCTAGCACAACATCAGTTCTCAGCGTGCTTGGAGGAGTGCGTTTCACAGTGTGGGTATGTGTGTGTGGTCTTCAGGGTTTTACTCCTGCGGGACCAATTGTGGGATCTGGAGACTGGAGTTAGCTGTCATAAGACTCTTACTTCGCCATCCCAAAGTTATTCAGCAAAAAAAAAAAAAAAGAAAGAAAGAAGCAAAAAGTTTGGACCATTCGTTCTTTGGAGCCACAGTGCTGTGTGAAGTGTCTGTGCCGTATTCTTTTGCTTTGTGTTTTGGAAATACAGTACAATGGAAAGTGTAAAAATACCTCATTTGACCACAACTTTCAGGCAAAATACAGATTACAGATATTTAGTCAGATCATCATCATTCTGAGGTTTTCGAACATTTACCAAAGCGAGACCTGTTTGTCCAGAGTGGCTCAGGTGTGAATACTTGTTTGTGATGACAAGCTTCGCCGATAGGTCGCCACGGTTCAATTGACGGCGCCTCTCTTTTCACACGTTCCACCTCGCCGCTCACGTTAACGCGCAGCGCTTATGTGCTCTGACACTGTCTCTGTCTTACCCATAATGCAAGTCGCTTGCACATCGCGGGGATTTGCTTCACATATGGCGAGAGTGGCTAACTCCAACGAGCACGGTGGCAGCATCGAACTTTCCTGGAGTGAACGAGATTGTTTATGTCGTTCATGTCTTGTTTTGCGGATACGATCAATGACGCCATTGATCGATCTGCAAAATATGAACCGATCATACCGATTAAAACCGACCACCGATTTTGTGTAAAATGCTAAATATCGGCCAAAACGATCCAGCCGATCAGATTTGGGTGAACTCTATAAAATACACTTTTCCAAAAGTGCAAATTTTTTTAATGACATCATATACTGTATTTTACTCGGGATGTACGTATTTATATTTGAAGTGAAAATTCAGCATACTTCAACGTTGTCGTCTCCAACATTGAACACCTCAGATGTCTCATAATATGGAAGAAAAATAAATAAAAACATTACTAAAGTCGTCATGTACTTTGTATGTACTTTCGAGATGTTAGCATATTGAGTGCCACTTTTGAGTCTTCACAATACCTTCTTTTGTCTAAAATGATACAGCTTTCATAAAATAACATATGAAAGCAACATAAAACAAAAACTCGTTGCTTCTTTACAATACTTTATGTACCCGTCAACCTCAGTCCTTTTTTGGACAAAGGTGACAAAGGTAGAGTGCATTAATTAACGTGCCACCGGTCTCATGCCGTCCACAGGATGTTAGACACGGGCACAAAGAGAAAGGAACAAAGTGCACCAAACAGGGCTGCATTGTTATAATGGCTCAGTGGACTCCTGCTGCAGGCTTTCAGAAAACAATATTTACAACGGCAGTTATCGTAAACATAATCAAACTAGAAGGACACCGGGTACAATGGAGACATCCATCAAGGCCAAATTGGAATCATACAAAGACTGTGCGCAGATTAGATTGACATGGCAACACAGAGAGGCTGAAATCTGATTGGACAAAAGAAAGTGACACAGAGACCATCAGTGATCTGCTATTCTATTTTATCCGTGTGATCATAAGGAGAAGCACTTGGTGAAACAACAGATACTTCCATTCATGTGGTACTAATATGCACCCTTCACGGTAAACAAACACAGGTAAGCTAACGTCAACTGTATTGGATTTTGCCTTCCTGAGACAAATATTTCTGGTAAGACGCTTTATTGAACAGACATTTTATACTTTGGCTGTATCTTAGTAGCTTGTGCTTATGCAAAATCAACTGAATTGTCTACCCCCCAAATCTCAGTGATGGTCTTGACTCGGTCTCGACTCCCAAAAGCCTTGGTCTTGTCTTAGACCTGTTGTTTTCGGATCACGTGATCTTGAGCGCCACACTATTGAGTCGGTTCTTCTTTCATAACTGAACTGTTCTTTTTATCTGCAGTAGTCAAGACAAAACAAAATTAGAAATTCCTTCGCGCGTGCCAATGAAGCCCAACAATGGGGCGTCCTCGTAAAATACAACCTTCACAGACAAATATTTCCAAATGAAGTTTTAGTGTCGCGCAGGGAGCTTGTAAAGAGACCAGCACATATTGAGAATTCATTTTTAATTCCGAGCGTGAGTGAGTCACTCCCATAAAAAAAAAAAAGGAGGCCCTCTTTGTTACAGGCCCCGTCGACAATGGCGCTGCTTTGATGCGCATTAGTTTGATAAAGTAAGCATTTATATTTATAGATGTATTTCATTCAGCAGGCCGGCGTGGAAGGGGAAATGCAAACAAATGGCTCGTTCACAGGTTACGCAAGGCTGCTCTGAAACCTTGGCGTTTGGCTTTGCATCGTGAGGTCATGTCGGTGATCTAAAGCAGCCGATTTCATCTTGTCTGGATGAGCGGAAATGCGGCAAGCAAGGATAGATGGAAGGATGCAAGGAAGCGAAGGAGAGTGCTCAAAGGAAGGAAGGAGGTAGTAGATGTCATAAAAGTAAGAGGGAAAGGAAGCATGCAATGATTTAACACCGACTAAAAATCCTGATCCAGGTTTTAACTCCATTACTTAAGTTTTACTGTACTTTTTCTTTGGCTAATTTTATGATGCGACCAAAACTATGTAAGTACTTTTACTTAATTTTTGTTTCATCATCGTGGTGAACTTCTTTTTAAATTAGTCTGAGAGAAGTGTTAAACTACAGTTTTTTGACTTCCCAGATGCCGGCTTTTAAAGCAGGAAAAAAAGGGCGTTAAACATTTATACCTCTCATTTGGTAATATTCATAAACTCAACATTTCAACGCATAATGACACAAAAGCGCCCGTGTTTGCATT
Source organism: Filicampus tigris (assembly GCF_054856515.1). Taxonomy (NCBI): domain Eukaryota; kingdom Metazoa; phylum Chordata; class Actinopteri; order Syngnathiformes; family Syngnathidae; genus Filicampus; species Filicampus tigris. Next base: position 12,504,899 of record NC_141233.1, on the reverse strand, counting down.
TAACATTGATGCTCGTTACGTGAAACGGTTGGCCTTTAATTTATACGAGCGGCCCAATCGACGCACCGTAAAGTGAACAGACACATAATAGCGTCGGATTGATTGCGCCGACGGCACCAAAATCTAACATGAAGCTTTATTATTCCAATTGAACGCAGTCCTCTGAAAGGGATCAGATGAGTAGTTGAATACGGCTCTGATGAAGAAGAGTTTTTTTTATTTTTTTTATTAAGACCTACCCACTGAACATCTTTTAATGAGCTAATTTCTTATAGTGATGCTCCTGTATGGCTGTGAATAGCTGCTAATACTTCAGGGAGAAATATGTTCAAATGATGATACACTGACGTGGCCAGCTGATTAGGAGAAAAAATAGTACATATACATATATATTATGCCATTGTTGTATATTAAATAAGATTACTACTCTTTTAAAATACTACTTTATGCTTTCATAAAGTTAACCATTTGTATTTTTCATATTTTTATATTTTGGATTACCGGTAATTAGCCAATTCACACTGCCATCATTGTAACCATTTGTGGAAATAATTTTTATTTTGGTATTCACAGACCAAAGTAAGCGACTTTATTTTATGCAATGGCAAACTGACATGGCTTGCAACATGATTTAAAATGGGAGCAAAAATGAGTAGGCAAAAACGGTGTTTTCCCAAGTTTGTCGAGATATCTTTCTGAGGTACAGCGGTGGCCTTTAAAAAGTATGGTGTGTCCTCGGCATACAGTATGACGACTACGCGTGTTTTTTTTTTTTTTTTTGGGTGAATGAAGCAAGTATGATGAAATCCAGGCAATGGCCTGCTTGGCACCAATGATCAATGACAAGAAAGTAGCAGCGTGTCAGCGAAGGACTTGTAGGGCGGCGTTAAAGGAGGACATGTACTCCCCAGAGGAGCTCGTACGAGGCCTCCGCCGCTCGGTCCTTGAGTCGAGGAGGTGAACATGCTTGAGCTGACGACTTGTCCAGCCATTTGTCAACGTCTCTGTTTGCTCTTCTCGCAGTTTAAATTACATTCCATCTCTGAGTTGTCCTCTCCCGTCTCTAAAAAGACAACAACGTTGAAATTACAGATTACGAATTACAGTAAACTACAACCACCCCTGCATCGTGGGCGAAAAAAAGGGAAATACATATATATATATATATATATATATATATATATATATATATATATATATATATTTATAAAGATAAAAACAATACCTCTCTCCGTTGCAATGGCAAATGTAAGACTGGTTCACACATGGATCCTATAGCCTATACTTAAAAAATGAACATTAGAATATTCTCCTGAAAAACCGCAATATTTTGCAATACTGATGCAAAGAGTTGCACATTTAAGTTTTACAGCGTAGCCAACCATTGGCGGAGGAGCCAAAATGGTGACATGAGAAATGAAAACATTGCGTCAGAGCTTTACCTGGCTTATCACTATAGCTACCGGCGCCAATACCCCAGGCACTGCCCCGCTGAAACAGTCTTTGTGAAAAAAGGTCAAACCAATAAGAAAACCTGACACGTTCGCCCTTTCTTACTCAACAGCAAATTAGCTAACAAGTCATAATACCGAGTCATAATTCCGAGGTCACCGCGTCATCGGGAGAGGCAGCTAATTGGCACCGGAGCTGCGTGGCTAAGGCAGCGAGGCCATGCTAGTAACGTACGTAAGCGCTAGTGGGTTTTTGCGTGTGAAATAACGGCCGCGGCGAGCTCATGAGGGGGGCAATTATGTCAAAGCTGTGCACATCCAAGATAACCCGCCGCCTGACTCAATCTGGCTAAGCCCCCGCGGGGTGGGGGAGGTAGGGGGGAAGGGGGTGGAAGGAAGCTTGCGGCGGCTCCGGAGAAAAGCGAATGAAGGCTCGTAAACAAGCAGCTAACAAGCTCTGCACACATGATCAGGCGTGTCTACGCTAGCCATCTGGATTATAGCGGGAATGGTATAAAAAGCAGGCCCATGTTGGATTCATACTCCAGAACAATATAAAGAGAGCGGTACCTTATCTGACCTTGAATTGCAACTCAACTGACGTGTAGCTAATGTGTTCCCTGCTATTTCAAAAATCTTTTTGAAAAGGTTTGTAAGTGCCTATAGATGCCATACGATGGTCACACTGCACCATGTAAAGCTCCTCAACTCACTTCAACAAGTTTTTTGTCACCAAGATGACACAAGATGGCACCAAAGTAATTTGGAGAAAATTGCCCTGTGGTGGCTCATTAAAAAATTCTAAAACTAAATTGGAACTGTGCATTTGATTCATAAGTAATTGGTAATGGGGATGTTAGCTTTCCTTTGTTTTTGTTTTTCCAGCGTTCAATGAGGCGTAGTTTTACAGATTTGCAGGGAAAACACTAAAGTGATTCATGTTGATTTTCTGGAAATTTTCAGAGTTGTCTGCCTCTGTCTTGATAGCAGTAGAAACAAAGTAACAAAAAGCTTCCAGTCCTCGTGGAGGTGTTGTGTCGTGAGCGCCGGCTGCTATCATGTAAATGTTCAATTAACTCTCAGCTCAACAGAAACTTCTCATTCATTTGCGTTATTACAGATAATTAGCCACTTGGCCTTGCTCCTCTTGTATTTTGGCAGCCATTACTGTCAGTACACCGGCAAGTAGAAGGAGCACATAAAAATTGACACAACAGGTATTAATCTTTTGAATGACTCTCGGAATTAAAATATGTATTTTTTTCCCTTTTTTTGGGGGGGGGGGGGTGTTGTGGGGGGTTATCCACTGTATCTCTATTGTGGGCTTGTTGGGTTTGAGACATTCCCCTTGAAATTTGTGTTCTAAAGCATCAATGTAAATCTTGCCAGGCACAAGCCAGGACGGCTAAACACAAGGTGAGGTCCTGATTGGGTCCTGCTAACATTTAAAGTAGAGGTCAAGTCAAAAATGTTCTATGTGCCCTGCACTACTCTAAATATTGCAATCTGGTTAATATTACATTTATAGAGTAGCCTAAGAATTAAGCAGAATAATACACCTGTTTTTATCAATCTCAGGGGGCTGCCATTTTGTGGTGGGCCACCACCTGTTGTCAACTGAAATTGACGTCAGAGTGCCCACCAAATCCAAAATACAGGTGAGCTGCATGTCTTCCTCAGGGATTCACCTTAGCCAGTATGTGTAATGTTAATACGCTAATGTTGGCTTTGTGCTAATTACAAGAAGATAATGCGCTAATATTAACCAAACTGATGCTAATAGTGCTAATAATTCAGTGGTATTAATCACTGCTATTAATGCTCAGCCTTAACAGCGGAAGTCACCCCAAACATATTTTTTTCAAGAATATGTTGCCAGCAGGCCCGTTAGTTGAAACACAGCATTCTGATAAATTTTGCGTTTATGGAATATAAGTTAAGCAACAAAATGCACTCGATTTTAGCCATCTCCGGGGGCGGCCATTTTGTCTTCTGTCGACTGAAAATTACATCACGGTTGACCTGTTTTCTGAATCTGAGCCGTGATTAGTTGTTGTGAGCAGTTGTGATGTCATTTTCAGTCAACAGAAGACAAAATGGCCGCCCCCAGAGATGGCTAAAAACGAGTGCGTTTTGCTGCTTAATCAGAATGCCGTGTTTCAACTAGTGGGCCTGCTGGCAACATATTCTTGAACAAAATATGTTTGGGTTGACCTCCGCTTCAAATGCTAATGGCGCCTTGATGGACGCTTTACTATTATTTGCTGGAATATTTCATTGTAGTATATTAGCACTGTAGTGCCTATCACTAATTGCTACTCTAACTTTAACATTTAGTCTAATGTTAACAATCTATTGCGCATACCTAGTATATTGTTTTAAATAGCTTGGAACTGTCTGTTAAAGCCTTATAGTTTTAAAAAGAAGATAAGGCTTTTAGTAGAAAGAAATGACAACATCTATGCAAACTGCTTGCAATAGAATATCCCTCCAAGGTGCTGTTGTCTGTGATGACGTTGTACTCGTAGTATGCAAATTGCAGCGGATCATAATCATCTTCAAATGCTTTTTCGAACCGCCGCTGTACGAGATGATGCAACTGTGGCGGCATCCGCCTGGAAAGTTGTCGCTTTCCATGTTTGCATGAAATACCGCGACAAATACGCTCACCTCTCCATAACCTTCCCTTCCTCTTCCTCCTAAGAATGTGTTATTCATAATCATTTTGAAGTCTGCTGAGGAGAAGAAGGAAAAAAAAACAAACAAACCATACACTCCAGGAGAATTCCACACCAAACGTGGGAACAATCGTTTTTGAGGAACCATGCCAGCGAACTGAACGTCCAGTTTTGCTCCGCAACCATTTGACCATAGCAAACACTTGGTGTTATCATCTCGAATATGGTTGAGAAAAAAAAATCTATTTCTCCTCCACTTGAAAAGTTCCTTAAGAAAATCATAATGGGCCCTCTGCATTCATTACACCTAAATACGCAATACATTTTAGTAGCTGTTTTTACATACAAGGTCACACACACAGAAAAGACCTCACTGAGGAAACGTCTCGCAATATAATGCCGTTAATGTGCAATCACATATTCAATTATGGTATCTCTGTCAAGGACAAGGACAAAAAGTGTCGCAAGTGTTTCCCACAAACCAGGAATGGTCATGCACTGATTGTTAATATTTCATGTTTTTATATTCGGGTTAGTTGTGTAAAATATTTTTTAAATGGCTCAGGTTGGCCTTATAGCTCGGGTTATGGTGGTTCCAATGTCATTCAGGGACATTTTTTCACATTGTGCCCATGGGAAGTAATGAAAATTGTTTCAGGGTGTTGTTTTCAATTAACATTTAAAGGAGATGTACATATCTTGTATTTCTCGTTCACAATTTAAAAGCTCCAAGGGGTTGTAATTATGCGGTTTTGTCAAAATATCAAGAATTCATCAAAAATAAGAGCATAGCTTTCACCCTATTTACTCTATTACAAAAATTAGCCCGTTTCATCCAAGTGAGACCCATACTGTATAATTCTGGGCCAATGGTGTGGCGGGTTTTCGTTAACATGACAAATGGAGCGGAGCCTGAGCCTTGCAACTAGAGTAGCTTCTATTGGCAAGAGCATAGCCCTGAGTGTGCGGGGAATGAAAGCGAATGACCATAAAGATAATAAAAGCATTTTCACTCATTGAGGCAGCACTTCATATTCTATACTCTGAGTTTGTAGCACATGGACATATGCCACCGCATCATCAAATTCCCAAAACAATCAAGTATATGACGCTTTTCAGAAGCTAACGCTAGTTTTTGCATTCATCAAAATGCAATGCAGCTCTACTTACCTTTTGACTTTGGCATGATAGCAAGGGTGTCGTATCCGTGGGGGATATGGTGGTGATATGTTTCTGCATGATAGTGGGTAGTGTTTCGGAGACTGTAGTCCTGCTGTCACTTGAAAGTAGCTCAGGATCTTCACCCAGCCTATCTGCATAGCCAAATGTTGATGTGCAGTAATTGAACATCTGCTATCTTTATATATAAGTTGAGTGTGAATCAACAGCGCCCCTGCTGTTTGCAGCCATGTAGTGCTTTCCATTTCTGCCCCAACTGCTTTAAGGTGTGGTTAAATTAAAAAGGCCGCATGATTCACATAACTAACGACTGCTCAACAAATTGGTTTTGAACGCGTGATTGTACGTTAGTTTGTACTTTACAAAATTAATGTTAATGGCGCATTGCATCAAGCTCCTCAGTCTCTTGTGGTGCGCTTAATAAAAGAGGAAGGATGCAATCAGCACAGCCAAAATAAATAAATAAAGTAAAACGATTCAAGTGAGCCCCAACAGACGGGATCAGCAATGTACAATGTGACCCCTGAACCCATAATAATGTTCTAAATTCCCGCCTGCAATCGACTACAGGGTGCCGACACCTTGTCGGAGGAGTGCAGCTTTTGCGAGGAACTCAGCCCTGAATGGAATCTCTCAGTTTTATTATTGATTTTGCCCGCAGTACTCATGCAAATCAGCATTTGAATCTGAGTAAACATCTACAATTTTTGGGCGTGCTCTACAATTTGAGATGTACTCTGTGTTCAATTTTTAACAAACACACGAAAAACAAGCTTTTGGCATGTTCACAGTTACCTGACTTGTTTTCAATGTCAGGTCACTTGAGAAAATGCAGTTGAACCAAAAATGGAAGGCTGGAAAGATATGCCGGCATTGGCGAGAAGCCTTTTCGAACATTGATGCCAAGCTCCAGCCACATTAGATGAAAAAAGCGTTGCAATTAAGCGTCACCCATCTATTGTATGCAAGGCTCAAAATTTTTTTTTCTTTGCGTAGCAGTTTTGCAAATCAATGAGTTCATTTGAGGAGCAACTTTCTAATTTTATGCAGATTTTTTTTAAGTTCATCCCAGGGACCTGAAGCAAGGGTTTTATCAACCAAAATAATATGGCAAAAAAAATGAACGAACAATTGTTTATAATTAACCATTTCATTTTTTAAATTAACATTGTGTAGAGCATCAAACTTTAATTTCTTGATGATCTATTGTAATATAATTTTCAGAACACTTCGCAGACCTCAAATGACTCCGCAACGTGTTCAGTCTCAGCAGTAGCCAGCTGAAGCTCATTGCTAGCTAGCTGGTGCACCCGCAGTAGGTGTCATGAGCGCCGCAGGCCCAGCGAAGCTTTTTGCGACATCTGGATGCAAATTTTGCCTCGTAAACTGCGATGTGAAACCAAATGGTTGCTTCGGACGTCTTTTTCAATGTCTGGCATGGGTCCTTGCGGCTTTTTCATGCTCACAATACTCGTCTGCTCAATTTTGTGTTGATCAGTGAGACTGTTTTTGAGGGGCTAATCTTTTTTAACTTTCTAAAATTGGTGAGATTTCAGATATTTGAAACCCCCCAAAAGATGATTAATTTGCAGAAAGAATAAGAATAAACACAGTGATTATTGTTGCTCCTTAGCTGTGGAGTATGCTTGTTTCGGTGAAATTTCTGTTAAAGTCGTCTCCATGCAAAGCGCGCGCTTAAGTCGTCAGAAATCTCTTCACAGCGCCAATCTTCCAACTGGCACATCTTTTGAACCTCCCCTGCCACTTTCCAAGGAATTGAGTCCTTTCTACTTTGCACTCGGCGTGTTCACGCAATTATGTGAAATAGCCTGAAATCACCATAGAAAACAAAGTCTTTGGGATCAAAATTGAACCAAAATAAAAGTCATGATTTTAACCTTGTTTTTTTTATCACATCTCAATTCTGGATGTGTTTTGTGAGGACTTCATCACAACAAGATGTGTTATTATTCTCATCAGCGTGCTGGCAACAGCCCACGTTATGATGAGGAAAGCTTCTTTGAACTTCCTGAGCCTCTCGCTACCCCTGGCTCTTTTCTTTTTGGGTGGGCGGGGTGGAATGGTGGTGGTGCGGGGTATGGGAGGCGGGGTGGTGTAGTCATCGCTTGGCTTGTCAGCCTCCGATCCTGCCAAGCTCTTGAAAGACCAAAGGTATGGACGGTTCACAAACAGAATTTTTAAATCTGGACCACATCAAAGGCCTGAATAGGAAATCACAATAAACTGCCGGGAATGTCAATGAACCGACGGAGGACAGCATGAGAGAGCGCCAGTTTGGTACTTTTCTTTAGATGCAATGTTTATGTGCATATAAGGTTCATTTCCGAATTGGAGGACAATTAGGCATCAAAATTTTGAAAAGCGGACGATTGTCTTTATATGTTTATATGTGTGCAACAAAATCAGGTAATAAACCTGATCCAGCTGAATCCATGAATAGTACACTTTTATGAGATTTAATTTGTCATCATATTTTTTTACTATATAGATTATATAGATGCTACAGATTTGATAGATGTTTGGACTTTGACCACTAAACTTTTCTTTTTTCTAATTCTAGTTATTTTACTTTCTTTTCAGGAAACCTAGAGGACACTAACTGGAATCCAACCTATGAACTGAAGATGATGACAGTAAGTTAGTTGTGGATAAAAGTGCAATATGATCCAATATCAATGCCAAAATCTGAGGAAAACCACAATTTCTGTCAAGACGTGTATCCAGAAGAAGTCAGCATGATATAAATCACCAACATATACAGTAAAGGCCCCCAACGTTAACACAGCCATAACATTTTACAATACTCTCCTTCAAAATGTCAAACATTTAGCTTCCCATCTCTAGTCCTCAGTGGCTCAGTTATGACTTACATTTTGCTCACATTAATGATATGTATTTTTTTCATTTTTCATTAAAAACAACTTGTCTCTTCTTGCATGTCAGTCATCTGCCAACGCCTGTCCAAACAGCAGATGTTGGCCCATTTTTCATTCCATAAATGTCCCCAACATTTTCTTCTTCCTCGTGTCAGATAAAAGACGGATAGCTTTATCTGACTCGCCTTTCATGCGCAAACGTAGCGCTGCGACATCAACGATTCAAACGACGCCATGCATGTGATAGCAATCTTATCTCCAAAGCGCACGTGTAGCGGCCACGCAAACAACTTTCTTGCAAAAATGCCGTTGCCTGTTAAACAGATGTTTAAAAATAGAATTTTCTGGGCCGGGACCAGGCAGATGGAGCTTTTGTAGATCACAATGGCGGCATGATCACCATCCTTACAAGTGTTGAGGCTCCAATGCGTGAAGCTGACAACTGCATGCACCTTTGTGTGCACCTGGATACTTGGGAATTTAAAAAAATGGGTCTTAAAAATGTTTTTGTAAGCGCATCTGTGAGGGTGTGGTTTTCTCAGAATATTATTATTTCTTGTAAGATCTTGGGATTTCTTGTTTTCTTAAAAAAAAAAGAAACATCTGAATCCATTCTCACAAAATATTTTTTAAAGGATACAATAGGTCTTTTCTCAAAATGAAATAAATAACATGAAAAATCTTTCTATATTTTAAATGTATTTTATCAACTATATTGTGTTGTAGTATGATGACTTATAAATATGAATTTTATTGAAATGTGTTTACAAATATTACTACTTTTTTTTAAAGAAAAAAATATCATTCTACTATGGTTGCCTTTTTATGAAAAGTTATTTACTCATTTATTCATTAAGCCCTTTTTTTAACATAAAAATAGGACTTCTCAAATTACTTTCAATTTAACTTTTATTTTCTTATACAAATCAGGGCTGCAGATTAACTTTTTGTACTGGTTGCACTGGTGCGCCCAACTTTTTTTCTTTGTTGCCCCGGCACAAAAGTTAGGTGAACCCAAATTGTCCACTGCTTCACATTCAACACCACAGATTTATTGATTCCCTCCTTTTTCAACAAAATTACTTTTTGGGATAATATTGACTGGTAAATGATTTACTAACAATCCACTCATTATAAAGTACTTTATTTGAATCACAATTCCACAAGACAGGTAACTTTTTCAAAAGTATTTGTGCTTCAAGTGGTTTGTGTCAGTTGTCAGTTGTTGATTACAACTTTTGAACATATTGGGCCTTAACTTAATACTCGTGAAGCTGTCACTCGTTCTTACCATCTTTTTATCTGCAGCTATTTCCATTCTAGATTTGACGGGCGTAGGTCACTCACCTAGGTCTGTCACATAACACTTTTTTTTTTTTAACAATATACAATATTTTCCCAAAACTACTATGGTGATAAACGATAATATTGTTTTTTATGCTGCTGATATTATAATAGAGCATCTTATTATTACTTATTGAGTACATCTTTTTTTTAACAGCAAATAGAACATTATTGAACATTAGCATTGAAATGTAGAACAATGAATAAAATATGTTTGATACATTTTAAAAAAAATCAAAGTACAAAATAGTCGGGACTCTGTTCACAAAAATTGAGCTTAAACAAATATTAAACATTGGTTAAAGGGTATAGAGAGTCACTAATGCCTTCCTCCTCCATCTCTCGAAAGGCTGGTCGCATAAAAAATAGGAAACAGTGATTTGGATGGATACAGACGTACAAAACAAAAAGACACTGTCCCCCCTAGAAATACTGTGACCATGGCCATTGTTCATAGAATCCCAAGGACATGTTTCCTCCTGGTGGCTGCTTGAGTCGACTGTCTGCTCTCACTTTTAATCCGCCACACTATATTTTTCAGAAATGCTCATTTCTGTGTGACTGTTCATTGTTTCAAGTATTCGTACCTCTGCTGCCAACCATCTGGTCAAGCTTTTGGTTTGACTCGTGCCTAGTGAGCTACAGGACCATTAGATGGCGATGTTGATCACATGATGACGGGATAGGCAAGCCCTCATGCTCTGTTTAATCCTGAGGATGCTTGAATAGTAGCCCCTTGATTTACAGTTTGGAGCTTTATTTTCCTGCAATACTTTACACCAGGGAATCGCTCACTACAATATGCTTTTACAATATTTTGGGAGTTGGGGCCATAAAATGTTCAGTTACTTATAAAAAATGAAATATTTGATCATGCACATTTTCATCAGCAGTTCTAATGCAGGTAATTTTTTTTTTTTTTTTTAACTTAACATTTATACTACTTTCTTTCCTCTACTGCAGGGCGTGCTAGCATGAGAATTAAAAGGATTAGGATAGAACTTTAATATTTATGTCAGGCGAACAACGAAAATCCGTTAGGCATCTCCCAATTTGTCGTGTTGAGGCATAAAAACAAATGGAAGCACACAATTATCAAAAAGCCGCACGCATTTACAGAATATTCATGATATGGTAGTGGTGTGATTATTTATATTTAGGTATTGCACAGATTTTTATCAGGCAGTATTGCACAGATTGTGTTCATTATGTAGCACTTTTTACGTGTAAAGAGGGGTATCTTTAGTTCTTATTGTGAGGTTGCAAGGATAGATGCATTTCACAGTTTGGTGGTGGTATTTTTTTTATTTGGCGTTTCTAGAATTTGGTGTCGTCAGGAAATTTGACGATGGCGTTGATGGGATGAAGGGGAGAACAGAATGAGTTAGAGGAGGGGACTGAGAATACATCCCTGAGGTGTCCCCTTGTTCAGAATGAGAGTGGAGGAGGTGTTTTTTCCAAACTGACATTTTGCGATCTGTTGTTTAGGAAGTCCAGTATCCAGGTGCACATAGTTAACATTCTTTGGCTTTATCTGTCTGATTTTGTTTCTTGGTTCTTACCTATGATTTTCTTCTTTCCCTTAAGGCTTGCAGTGAGCAAGGAGGCGCGCACCTAGGAGCTATTGCTGAACAGATCCCAGTCTTGGAAGTCTTGGAATCCCAGGTGCGGATGATTGGTTAGCTCCTCATCTTAAGCGCTACATGCTTGCCAAGAAGACGCTGGACTGTTCCTCTAGTGCTTAATTTTGAGCTGTTTGCAACTTGTCTCGTTCCTGAATTACTTAGTACAACTCTCTGAATTTGCTCCTTGATTTTGTGTCTGTTCCACTAATCACAAACCGTAGCAGTATTTTATGTTAAGTGGGCGGGCACAAGTATATGATAATAAATTTTCATTGATAGTTTAGCTCTGACAACTACAGTGTGTAATGGTGGTGATCCTGCGTCGTCCAAGTCACACTTACTTGGGTTTCGAACCTGTGCTGCCACCACAGCGCCAGCTGGCAGATGAGTGTGCTGACCTCAGAGCTTAAAATCCTTGGCGGCCAACTCAGCAGCCAGCTGAGGTATGAGATTTTACTAACGTACACTTGCAGCGCAAAATGGCATCCATTACACTCATTGAGAGTAGTCGACTTCCGCACCCACAAGGATTTGGGTCGTGAACATTGGAGATGTTTAATATTTAAGTTATCGGCCGCGAATGATTTCGTACCCTATCATCGGAACAAATACATTCACTTAAGTATAGAGTTTTTTTTCTAATATAAGGGTACTTTTTTGGTTGTGCAGATGATGCAGATAATACTGCACCATTTAAAGTGACTAGTAGCACATTAATTGTGATACAACTTTGCATGTGCAATGATGCAGAAAGACCTTTGAGCGCTTTTAAGTGTCTGGTGCCGTGGACTATAGATCAACGACCGCTGTACAAATATTTTGAGAGCTAAAGCTACAGTGATCAGTACGATAAAACTGTCTTATAGGGATGTGAAAATTGGCAAACTTTTGAATGTCTACTGGTTTTACTATGCATTTGGTCTTTGTTCAGAATTATCCGTCATTGTGTTGATTGAAAATGTACTTATGATGGTATCGGTACTTGAGTGAATACTCATACTGGTATCGGTTTGGGGGAAAAAAATCATATTGAACATCCCTAACATAAGGATAATCTTATAAAACACAAGATAGTCATTTGGCATTTGATGTCCTTATTTGGGGAGGGGCAAAATTGGGACAAAAACAGCCCGTCAGGTCAAGGGGGGCTAGATTGCAGTTTGCTCCTTGGCCATCTACCACCGGCCCTGGTCCGTGTGTGTGCGGGAGAGAATCACCCCCAAAATGGCCATAAGTTGAAAAGAAACTCGCATTTCTCCCCGTCATGACGAGTGAGGGGTACCAAAGAAGCGATTTGCCTCTGCCTGCATCTTATTGCGACGGGAAGGCGGGGAAAGCAGTGAGTGAGTGAGTGAGTGAGTGAGTGAGTGAGTGAGGTGGGAAGTGGTGGGGGGCTCCACAGTAGGTGAAGCCGCTCGCTTGTCGCCACCATAACTGAAGCAGGTGTCCAACATGGCGAACGCAGGCTGCGGCTCTCTCGCGACTATCCTCTTTTTATTCAGCTTTCAGGCAGCTCTTCTCCAAGGTAGGTTGTCTTCCTTTTCCGGGCTGCCTTTTGTGGACTATGCACTTTCCCCCCATCTTCATGCGTGTGGATTTTCAAGCATATTAATCATCTTTTTCTTTTCGCCTTTTTTGCGAAGCTCGTGACCAAGCCGGTGGATGTAATGCTCGCTTTACTGTTCGTAAAGTTGGACATACTAGTGTTAAATGGAGATTTTTCGCATCACTTTGGACAGCTCGCCCGCCACGCAACTGGGAACTCTTGGTGTGTCGCATTCTGTCGTAAAAAAAAAAAAACCCCAAAAAAAAACCACACACACACACACATGCTCACGTATTGGGAGTTGCGGTCCACTTGACTCTGTTGTAAATCACGGCAATAAAACAAACACCGGTGCGTTCAAGCGCTTCCTTAATGCAGAAGCCTCTATTGAAACGCTGATGTAAAGCTTTCGAGTCCAAATAACGTCCAAAGTGTTGCGTACTCCATCTATTTTGTTGTATTTTTTTCGTGTTTTACAACTCGCGCAACACCATGAAGCTTATTGCATCTCCCTGCTTCCACAGTTGGTATACTGCGTTTTCGAAGTTAAAATTCAGAGGGAACTGTCGTCCTTTGGTGTTGTGCGCATACGCCGAATTGGCAACGATGTGTTGAAATAGGGATTCATGTCTTTAAGGTGTGTGAAATGTGCTTGTGTGCCCCACGGGGAAGGGGTTAATGTGGATGTGCGTGGATTGTTAACGGGGCTCAGGAGGGTCAGCTTCAAGGTATGCAGCAGACTACGGGGGGCGTAGTGTTCCTTTCTACAGCCATGCTAGTGAGTTGGATATGCAATGCAACGGGATGGTTTGGGGTGAACTTTGTATGTACAGTATATTGTTGACTGCAGTGTGTTGCTGCTTGTTTTTTGTTGTTTTTTGGTATCCTTGCACTGCTTGGGTTCAGGTTTATCCATCTCACGCATTGCCATGGAGATGTGATGGAATAACAGCAGTCGACGCACCCTCACCCCACCACCACCACTACCCATCACCATCACACCGGCAACGCATTCACATCAGTTACACAATCATGATGCAACTGGTAAATTGACTTTGTTGGAACTATTTCTTCAAGGTAATTGTTTCATGGTTTAGGCCGGAGTTGGGCAACCTGCGGCACATGGGCCATATGGGCCCATCATGCAATTCATAGAGAAAATGTAATTCCAACATTTACTTATTTTCTGATATTTTTTTTTTTCAAAAATGTAGTATGGGCCTCTATAAACTTGACATCACTCTTTGGATAAACCATTTTTATGCTGAGTTGGTGCCTCTTAATGTTGGAGGCTGGCAGATGTCTGTCGCGTTGTGGATTATACGGGAGGCTTAATCCAGGGTGTCGCTTTTATCCATGAAAGCGCTGTGGACCGGTCATGGCGTTTATGCCGAGTGAGCACAAAACCAAACAAGTGTGTGTTGTTTTTGGAAGCAGCAACTTCTGACTCTAGCTTCATTGCAATGGCTGAGACAAAGCACGGGCGGCATTTGCACAAAGCGTATTAATTATTTACCCTGGCCAGTGCTGACTTGCTTTGTGTTGTTGAGCATTGCAGGATGTTTTTCTTTCTCTCTTTTTATTCTTTTCTCAAATACACATTGAAGAATTATTAAGCTTAAATTAAATTTGGGCACCTGAGCCAACATAAACTTGGTCAGGAGATAACATCCACTGGCTGTGATTCAATCACTGGTATCTTTACTTACCTCTGCCAAGAAGCCTAAACTTTGTGTAAGGGTGGGGCATGGGCCAAGAAGAACCCATTACAATTTGGTGCAGATCCAGAATTTTCATCCTTCTGACTTGTTAACATTGTAGGAGGGAAGGCCACATTCTACTTAATATCTTGATGAATAATGTATCGGTCTTCAAATTCAGGGGGTTTGGGCCTGATCCAAATTTTTAAAACTGTATGGCCATGACAGAAATTTACAACATTATATTGAGGTTGTGTGTTTTGCAAAACTCATGTTTGTTGTTGGCATGCACTACGCATTTGACGTGTGTTTGTAGGATGATGTCATCACTCCTCTTTACAATAACTTATTTTCCGCATTCTCCTTCATGTACCCTTTAATTTACTCAGTAGGGCTGCAGCTATTGAATATATATATATATATATATATATATATATATATATATATATATATATATTCGAATTGATTATTATTCTGATTTATCGTCATTTATTTTGCAATGTTAAACAACAATACCAATACAAATTTGCACGCGGGTCACCTATTATTTTCATCCACTCGGGGTCGCCATTCTCACGTTCTACACTGTAACTATAACTTTTAATGTGTGTGGCTTTCAAAGGTGGGGCGTGACTTGGTGAGTGACGTTTGTGTCAGCAAAAGAGTGTTGTTTTCTGTTTTTAGCTCAGAATAGCCAGTCTGTGTGCTAAATTAGCTAATATCGATACGTTGTGTAGGTGATCGTTGCAGTACATAAGTTACTTCTGCCATATGCATTGCACTTTATTATATTATCTCAGTAGCATCATGAAAATGATGCACAGAAAATGTAATTTTGTTGTCATATACTCTTCTATGCAATTAATCTAATCAATTAATCCAATCTAAGTGTGATGCTTGTTTGCGATACCTTATGGGGTCATATCAGGGTGAATATATATATATATATATATATATATATATATATATATATATATATATATATAAACAACAACATCCCTCAACTCGAGATGAAAGCACTGATTAATTAAATATTTGGCTGTTTAAAATTTAAAGAGCTGTGCAAAATGCCCAGTGGGAGTAATATCTGATGTAGTTATATGGATGGCTGAGTCTTGAGCTGAAGGATGACTTCAGCAGCTAAAACCACTCATTAGAGAAGTCTTGCGAGATTTTAATTTTGGGGTCTTGTGGGAAGTGACAAGTGGAAGTTCAAAGTTTGTCAACTCGTGCTAGTCTTTCATAGGGATAGGCATAGTCGATTAATTGATTGTCAAGAATTTGGTGGGTTGTGTTCAGTTGATCAGTCGTCTTGAAGCATTTAAAGCAAAACTGAGAGTACTACTTGGCTGCAACTGCCAGAGTTGCTGTTGAGTCTGTCTCAACTCCTTTGCTGTCTAAAGTAGTGTAGGTTGACATATGACTTGAATGAGCATGAATGGCTTTAAAAACTGGTGCCTGACCGGGTGAGTGACATGGGTGTCAGAGAATGAGAGTGTAGTGTTGCCTTGTTGCTGTTAGCCAGCAGGTTGAGTGACATTGTCATCTTGTGTATGTGCTTTGTACGTTTTTTTGCGTTGTTGTTGTTGTTTTTTTTTTAACCATTTGTTCAATAAAGACTGTGTCACTTGTGGAGATTTATAATAGATTCTAACTAGCGGTGATTGGCTTAGATATGTTACATTTTGTTGGTGATTGTATACATTCTGTTGTGGTACACAACACACACTTTATCTTCCTTGTTAAGTGTGAAATGATCCCAAACTTTGGACATTATCTACCTTTATGGACTCTTTCCTCCTGGTTTGCTGCCATTGCGCGAACTAATTTCTACGCAGGGTGCTCTGTGAGACGGCAGAAAAATTAGTCTCTGAAAGAGTGATTTCTGCGCAGTTTCGAGGCAGAGATTCTGATTCAACCTTTTCATGTAATCGAATTGAGTTATTTGAATAATTATTACAGCCCTAGTTGAGTTCTCTGTAAAGACAATTATTCGTCGGAAGAATAGATTCCAAGAGACGTCCTGGGACTTGATGTGATATCAGTAATAGTAATAGGAATAAGCACAATAATCAATATAAATGTTGATTAATCATCCGTTGAAGTAAATTGACTTGTCACGGAACACCTAAAAAAATAATAATCTTCTTCAAACTCGGACTTATGTGACATATTGACATACCAGTTTGTGAAAGCTAGATATTTTTCCGCCTTTGCACAAAATTGACATGCAAATTGTCTTGTCTCGCAGTCACAAAGTGGCACACTGGGTACAAAGTGTCATTCGGCTTTCAGCTCAACCAGTAGGAGTCCCGCTGATGAAAAACAGGTGCGGGAATGGACTTGCTCGCTGTCTATATCCCTCAACAATCCCTTCAAGTGTAATGAAGAACAATGCCTTCATTCCTCAGGGGGGAAGGAACCCCAAGTGACCCGACTCACTCCCGCCCCACCGCCCTCCCTTCCTCTTCCCCTTCTCCCGTCGACGGCGACCGTTGTTGGCAAGCCAACAGATGACTGGATCGGGTCGCATCTGGCCTCTGTGCACTTAGTGTAATCAAAGCGAGAAAAAAGCCTTTACGGCCTACTTGTCAGTGAGCCGTCTGCTGATGGGATGTCAAGTACGCACCTTCCGCTTCCGAATCTCTAGAGGTGGCCGTTTGAGGGGGAGGTTGGTGGGCGTGGACGCCAATCTGTCGCTCGGAAAACAGCCTACTTGCCGTGGGCGTCTAATTACAGTGAACAGTTTGACGTTGTTGCATTTGAGACCATAGGAAAGGAGTCAAAACTAATTGAGAGACGCGTGTGACACGAATACATAAATTCACGTATTTAGTTAAAATTGCTTTGACAAACCTAAACCAGGAAGTACAACTGAGAACTCAAGTGGGATTCACAAGAAACCTCAACTATTTTAAGTCAGATGGATGTTTATTTGTCATGTGATGGCATTGCAAGGTGAAGCACAAGTTGAAGAAAACATGCGTCATCACAGAGTAGCCTTAGGCCAAAAATCCCAAACAAACAACTTCAGTTGGGATGAAGCGGACACACGGCTTTGTGTTCTGTCGTTGAGAGGAAGCTATAGACACAAAGTCTTCCCTTGTTGGAGGAGTTTCATCTTTCAAGTGCTGACCTTACCCCCAAACTCCCTGTCTTCACTGTCAAACTGGTTGGTCTGGGAAATGTATCGAGACATTGTTGACAAGTGAAACCTGAAGATTTTTTTTTTTTGCAATCATCTGAGTAAAGACAAGTGGCGAGTTGGAGGACTCCGTCATCTTAATATGCGGTGAGAGACTCGGTGGCATCAGACGCTCTAATTGGGCCCTTGTTCCCAATATTCACAGATACAATTATGAGCTGGACAATGAACGAATAAGGATTCAATGGCCATCATTTTTTCTGTCCACCACATAAACAAAGCATCTGCCGTTATGGCTGTCGTTATCGGGGAGGAAATTAATGTCTTTACAGAGTACAATACCGTTCGCTATCGCCCCACAGTAGGCTCGAGTGATCTTGCGTCTTCCCACTTTCATTTTAAACTACACTCCAGCTCGTAATACGTCGCAGGAAATTTGCTGCTGATGAGACCCTTCAGGCTCTTGACTGTCTCCAATATAAATGGAGCATGCCCCCCCCCCGCCTCCTACTATGCTCACTTCTTCTCTTCTCTCTTTTTGTCCCAGCTATTGTGACTCTCTTCTTAAGGGTTTCTTCACTAGTGGGTGACAGCTGCCACTCAACATTTTTATTTTTGCCGTTTCCAATTGGATGTTGCTGATGTGAAGTCTAAACTTCTCTTGAGCAGAAATGGTAGATTGTAAGACTGTGGCACAGCGACAGGTTTAGTAATAGTCTACAAACTTTTGACCACTGACTTGTTAGATTTAATTGAGAATAATAGTCAGCCAAAGATTTAAATGCAGCAAAGTCAACACAGTCTGCTTGAGGCAGCCTGAAATCCACTCAATACAACATCTAAATTGAAATACCAAAAAACAATTTCTTTGAAAATGGATTGCTTATTTTCATCAAGGAAGTTTTATTGGATAATGTAGTTAGAAATTGCACAAATGTAGCAGTAGCTCGAAACATGATCTGACCGCATCTCAGATGTACTCTGATTTGTGGTAGAAGTACATGGCAGCAGTTTGCATCCAGCTTGGTCATTTTGCCATATTTTGTGACGATATAGTAACAGTTGAACCGAATGGTCATGTCGACTTTAGCACTCTCACAAAAAAAAATTTAAAAAAAATCAGAAGTCATTCAACAACTCTCAATAGGTTATCAGGAAAGCGCTTTAGATGCCAACGGCAGCATCGCAACGCCTTTAATAGCAAGAAAATTTGTGGTCACACAAGACCCAGGATGCTCAACAGGTTGTCCGGGATCCCCTTATTCGCTATTCAGTCAATTCGTACCATCCTAAGCCCAGACACTTCCCTCAGTCTCAAAGTTGTCAAATCAGTTTTGTAGGCAGCCTGCTTCTGAGTTGTAGTCAGGGTGGAAGGTTTGCAACGTGAACAGACTTGAGGCCTAAGGCCCCCTGTGTAGACCATCACTATCCCTGACACGTATACATTCATAGCCTAGCTGTAGTCTGTGTCACTAGTGAAGTGTTAAAATCCATAGAAGAGTCAGCAATTGGTTGAAAAAGTAGTCTTCATTCTTTTCCAGGTCTGGGAAACAAACTGCACAGATCCAACGCAGTTCAGAAAAAGTGCCTGAGGTGTGGGCATCCAGCCTCTGGCGGGGTGGGGGGATTGTAGTCATCCAGTGCCCTCAAGCGCCCTGTGTTGGGTTCTGAGATGAGAGATTTTTTATTTTTTTTTTTTTTTTTACTCTCACCTCTTACTTTGTGGTCGAAATTCGGCTGGAGCAGCTCACGTGTTTATTGCACAACATTGTTGCGTTTTCTTACCTTGTTTATACTGCGCAACACTGGCAAAAGCGCACTGTTTTGTAGACCTTCGGCACTCGCGATTCAATAAGCGTCCTGGGAATGCAATCCCACAGGAGGTAAAGATAAAGTAAGCACTTTCTCCGGCAAAGGTAGCAAAAAGTAAAGTGCCTGCACTCCCTGCCACTGAAAAAACTTTAATGGACAAACAACCAAGGGGCCTTTTGCCGGGTCAGGGCCCTTTTAATGTTGATTCTGGTCGGTATGTCCGTCCGAGCAGCCATTAGGAGCGAGGTGTGTGGGCACCGTTGTTGCTGTCAGTTTTGCCCATGTCTTGCATAAGTAGCGGTTGTGCGTTTCTTCTAATTATCTACTATTAGTAGCCTTTTTTTACAGCAATCGCAGTGCCGCCCAAGCACACTTTGCACTGCGTGGGAGGTGAAAGACTGCGTGGAACAAAATGTGAAATGCGTTCTCAATCTGCTTTAATTATCTTCTGTTTCAATGACAACTACAAAGACGTGCCTTTAAGTGTGTATGTGTTTTTGAAGAATAATAACGCTTTACCTGCTACCCTTGCCCTTCCAAATCAGACTTAAGTAGCGTATCAAACTGTAAATGTTTTGCTCGAAGCATTACGAAGCAACGGCACATTTTCGGGGCTTACGAGAATTGTTTAAAACATCAGCCGGGTCTTTGTCGTCCGCTAGAAGTAAGAATTAAAAAGAAATGTTTGAACCGGACCCATTTCCAAAAAGCGGTTCTCGCTGCTTTGAAGTGTACAGTGTTTGTTGGGCTTCACTTGGCTGTCAGATTAATACCTTCTTTTCTGAAAATGAAAAATGGTTGAAGGAGCAGTTAATCCGCATAAGATTTTTTTTTTTCTTTTTTCTCGTAGGATAAGAAGCTGCAAATCTGTCTGTGTATTGATTTGACCTCGCATGACAAGGTCTTTCTAATTTCCGCTCCGTCGCTGATGGCGGAACAAAATCTCATCTCGTTTGTTTGCGTTATCCATTATTCCAGTTATGACATTACCAGGAACTTCTAAGAAAATAGAATAACTGAGAGCAAGAGTGAACTGTGAGAAATGTATTCCAACACGTTGAACCACATGATTTGTTTGGCTTTGTTGTTAGAAAGATCCTGTTGATTAAGTTGGTATGTACATTTTTTTTTACATTGTATCTTAAGACATAATGTTTGTTTTGTTTTTCTACAGTGATTCTCAACAAACTTCACATCAGAAGCTATCGTACTTGTGATGCACATACTAATCGATTGGTTGGACAATTAATTTTTAATAATTCTGTTGATCTACTTACCATTTAGAATTCTAATGCAGCCCATTCCGACAGCAAACTAGGCCAATCCAGTTACTTCAAGAATCAATACAACATAAGTATGAACATTAAAGGAACATTAAATTGGGATCGCCAAAAATCCTTTGCATTCCAAAACTATCAATCGATTAATCATCTTCTCTTTAATCAAACTTGAACTACCGCAAGCGGAACTGACTTGATCCAATCCCTTATTTATTTATTTATTTATTTATCTATTTATTTATTTATTTATTACAATTCAAGCTTGAGAGTCAAATTTGAAATCAGTGACCGCGTGTTACCCCTTTACCGCCGCCTACGCATTCGCCCCTCTCTTCCCGGTTGCCGTACAGCCTCCGTTTCATCTCTGACCTGTCGGAACAAAGCTAGCGTGGGATGGGCGCTTCACGCCACAGTTTTATTACCTCCCACACCCGAATGCTTTGCCAATAATTGCAGCTTAGGATGCTCACATTGTGCTTCTTAAAAGCATCATAACACCATCCTACTGTACGTGGTAATTCCCCCCTCCCCTGCAACCCCCCCCCCCCCCATCTATCACACAGTAAAATATACCTTGTCTTGGCGAGGCGACAAAGTCAATATAGTTTTTATTTTAATACTTTGTATGACTGATTTTTTTGCGTAATGTTTTGTACCGGTACATTTGTTTTTTGGGTAGTTTGTGATGACATTAAATGTCTCTGCCACAGGGTGTCCAGACTTCTGTAAAATACAAAGAAAAAAACAGCATTAGTAGTAGAAGAAATAGAAGAAGCGAGGCTAAGCTTATCTTTTCATATCATAACTACATTACGATTGCAAACTCTAATTCTCCTCGTTTAGTCTATTGTGTCATCATGCACATTTCTCGACAATCAATTCCACTTCCTTGAAAACCTAAAAATCTTCACAAATCAACGGGTTGAACCGATTTCAACAACTTTCGGACGTTGGTGTTGTGCGGCACTATATCACAAAATTTGTACAAGAGTGAAAGTGTGTAACCGGACTGTAAGAAAAAAGAAAAAAAAAAAAAATCCATTCATTGTCATTCCCTGTCGGGCCCAGCTGCTGCCACTTCAATCTGCTCTCTATTTTGTCACACTAATGCGCCGAAAGATGACAAGGGTGGGTCATCTCGGAGCGGAGCAAAAAAAAAAAAAAAAATAGCACGGGCTGAATGTGACAGCCGATGTCAGCCTGCCTTCTATTTCGTTGTACACATTGTGTGGTGGGGAAAAAAATAGGAAAATGGAAAAGACTATGGGTCATAGCTGAGGGAAAAATGGCAAAGTTATAGTTTGATTGGAGGCTTCAGTAAGGCTACGTTTGAAAGATTTATCTTGGAAGGGTTGGCCGTGCATTTGATGACATGCTGCGCCGTATTGCGTATGCTTCATAGTGGGCTGCCATTTATTATATAAATGACTATAAACCATCTGGACTTCCAAGTAAAAGTATGTCGATGGAGCAGGTCCATCACCACACAATGTCCCTCTATTGATTAAAGTAATCCAGTCAAATGAATAGCCTTTGTGAAATTAATCCTTATGTTATGACTGTTTTTCATTAAGGAGTGAATGTCCATGTACTGTTACAGAGACCAAAACATACTTGAGGAATATATTAGTTTGCTTTCCAGTTGACGAATATAAACGGTCACGGCAGTGAACAAGTTATCGGTCCTTTTTATATTGCTTTGAACGCTGCTTCCTTTTGACGTGAATTATACAATGAGGTTGTTGAGTATTATTCCAAGAAATAATAACTAAAAATGACTTTTGTTCTTTGATAGGAAACACATCAGAGTGAAACTTGGGTATGTTGTACACGTCAGCTCTTCTCTCCTCGTCGATTCTTATTCCAGAAAATGACAGACCCCTGGTAAATCATTCATACCTCAGAGCCTGCACTGCTGAACAATGCTCTGAAGTTTTGTGTTATTAAAGTTCCGGATTGTATGGCAGTACTATCTAGGAATCTATCCGAATCAGGGGGATTAACGCCGCAGCCGGGCTGCTGTTTGAGAATAATCAGTCAAGTCTCTGTAGAGAGAAAATCCTTGGTAAATTCTCGTACGTGTGCTTTCATCAGTGGAGCATCGCAGCGTTCCCATATTGGGAATAAGGGGTGTGTCAGTCTGTATTTGCTTTCCCTGTGGTTTTCACCACCTGCCTGCATTTTGTCTCTGTAGCATAAGCACGTACAGGTACGTATCTCCAGATTTTGAGTTTTGGACAGTTTTAACATTTTTAGAAATACTATGCAGTACTTAATAAAATCCCACTACACTATAAAAAACTTTTTTTTTGGGGGGGGCGGGGGGCTAAAACGGTCAATTTTAATTTGGAAGTGCTTTAAAATATTAATTATTGACATTTATGGCAACAGTGTTTGTTACCACAACAAAACAAGCAAGTGGTTTGCTCAGAATAAATTTTCTGAGTTGTTTTGACTTATTTCTTTAAGTTGAGGGACAATACAAGGGGCAATTAGATCTGTGAACTAATTTCTTTGTTGGAAAATGCGAGAAAGTCAATTTCACATTGGCAAGACTTAATATATTTTGTTCAATTAACTAAAATGTTATCGAAGTTTGTTGCCTTAAAATTTTGAGTTCACTCAACTTTTTTTTTTTTTTTCTCCCAACAGTGTACATCTCTGATAGTTAAGTTTCCTTCGAGTCTGACCGGCTGGTTTAGACTCCAAGAGGTTATTTCATGTCCTTAATCTTAAAGTGGAAGACCAGGCATATACATTTTAGGATATGTGTGCTTACCTGGCAGCAATAACCTTTTCAGTATTCATAGCTGTATTAAGCGGCTTGTTCAGTTTGCAATGCAAAAAGTATGTCATGCTTGAGGCTAAAGTGCAGACGTTAGATAGCGGAGAATGTCAATACTTGGGCGCAGAGCAGGATTTTTCCGCAGCCACTAGAAAAACGATCACCGCTAAATGTGATGAGTCTTCAAATGGAGAATGTTCATTTTGATGGCTTATGATGCTGCTTCATATGTTTATGCCTCTAATTATGGACTATAAGCGTTCGTATGTGGTGCTGTAATGCTGCTGGAAAGGGTTTTCCTAAAACGTAGTCAGCCTGTTTCCTAAAAACTCCGTCATATTCCAGTCTTCATTAGCCTGCTTACAATCGCTTTTACTAAGATTGAACAGCTGACTTCATTCTTATATATTTTTTTGTATACCATTGTGTTGTGCCAGGGAAATCAATATATTGAATGTGTTGCATCGGAGTTGTTTGCAAATGCAAAAATAATTGAAAATATATTTTAAAAAATGTAATTTGAATTTATTGTTCAGCTGTATATAAAAAAGACAACTGATTGCTCAACTAATCGTTGAAAAACAATAAACGATTTGCCGTAATGAGAATTGTGAAGTGTTTTGTTTTGAATGTAACCACAAACAAATTTTGAATTAATGTGTGTTGACCTACAAATGATGCCAAACAAAGTTGACCTTTTTCTCCCAGCCTCCCCAATAACATACCGAACCTTGCGGTTTCTTCGGCGCACTTAGTCTTCATCAAATATTAATCATTTCCAGCTCGACGTGGCTCCGTTCACACATTCCGAGCAGTGGTGCTTAGCTAATTTATTTTTTTCACCATCATTGTCAAAGTGAATGGAGTGCAATGTTATTCGTGCAGTAATTATCATGAATGCTGGCTCGCTTAGAAAATGTGATTTGTAATTACTGGGTGGCCATATACTCTGTGGTCCTTTTAAGTAAAAGACGTCATAAGATTTTGGGGTTAGATGCTTTGTGCACATGTTTGACCACTAAATTACTGAGAAACCCTTTAGTGTAAAAAGACCAAGGAACAGAAGAAATATGAGGTTCTAGTTTTCATCACTATATATAAACAATAAACATTTTCTTTGGTCTTATACAACAACAACAAAATCGCTGCGAAAATTATATGTCTGGACGATCCAATTAACCTCTCCAATCTCTGGTCTTCCAGAGGCGCGGTTTGATATGGAGCATCATACTGCTGGGGTACAGTGACTCCAACGGGCCGAGCAACACTCCATTTCAAGAGATTAGACGCTGGCCAGCCAGAGTAACCAAATCGATACATCCTCTTAAGGAAAGGATTGACCATGCATTGATCCACACCTAACCTGAGGGAGTGATTCACCGGACCGCTAAAAATAGTTGGATCACCACAAAAAAACCCCACCTTGGTGCGCAATTCTTCTGCTATCAATCAAACCTTCTTGTGATTCACGGGATGAGCCGATCCGTCCACTGAAACTGTAGTCAAAATGGCATCTATCTGGTGGAGGCCCGATTCTGAACTGAGAATATCCTAATTGCGACCATGACTCATCATCACTACACTATGGGGCATGGAAGGAAAAAGGGGGAAAAAAATATCACAATTGGGTCACCATGTTCTGCAAATCCATTCTAAGATTCTTGCATCTGGAGTTGGGTAGGCGGTGCGAGAAGTTTTTAAAGAGTAAAAAGTGTGTAGGAAGTGATAGAACACACCTAAGTCTCCAAGGGAACAAGAAGTAAGATAAACATTGTCCAAGAGATGGTGGAGTTCTCGTCTGTTAGACAAACACAACGCCGACTGTTTTCGCTTTGTAGCTGTCTGCCGGCAGACTCCTCAAGTGAAGGTGAAAGTTGGACTTGAGTGCAAAATGAGAACTCTGGGCGGGGGGAAACCCCCCAACTGCGGTTAAAAAAAAAAGATAGTAAACAAAATCTTGTCATTGCTTGGTGCAACCCACATTTCTTAAGACCGCTCTGATACGCTCATAAAAGATACATTCCACATGGAAAATTAAATATGTATCCGGGGATTGCACACTCAAATAATACGAGACGTTCTGAATGCTGATCCCTGCACATAGTCAACAGTTAAACATTGTAAGCCTTAATTTGTATCTTTTGGGATGTCTTTCACTTGAATTTGTGATTGGCCTTGAAAATGACAGAGTAAATGAGAGGCCTATTTGTGCAATACAGATTTTCAATTTGCTCCTCGATTTCTGCTGTAGCGCTGTGGGAACTCATCCACTACCCATGATGTAAAGACATCCTCCTTGGCTGTAATTTGGTGCCTCCGAGGACAAAAAAGTGTAAAGTGTCTTGTATACATTTGCAGTATGATATTTGTTGTCTGCTTCAGTGGGAAATAAACATGGCTGTCATACTCGGCAGCGTAATCTGCTCTGAGGTTGAGCAGCATTTAATTGCTACTGGTACGCTCTTGTTATCTTCTTAGGAAGGAAGAATGAAAATGGCCGTCAGACAAATTAGGCTCCTGGTGTGTGGAAATCTAGCCTGTAGGGTAGCTGCCCTGGTAATTAGCCTCGCCAGTGACAACTGCGGGCTTGTTACAAAACAAACTCAAAGACCGGACGCTGACGCACAATATGGATTAGGTTGTTTTGCTTCCGACACATACTAATTCTCGGTGCAGCCTGTATTATTAACAGCCGGACCTTGACAAACGAAGCAGCAGTTCATCGAATTTAGCTCAATTTCTTCATATGTCCAGCTTCTACCTTTTTAGTAGAACCATTAAACTGTTGAGTCACCACTACACAGGAGAGTTTGCAGATTTAGGGGAAATCTTAGTTACACGGTGTCCTCGGCTTACAACTTTCCCGACATGTTACGTTACGAATAGCGCGCAATAAAATAGTTTGCCTCTACTTATTATTTTTATCTATTTTGGGCTGCCATCCTCACTTTTGAATGTAGTATTTGGGACTTTGAGTGTGTATGTCTTTAAAATGGTGGTTCCAGGCCTGGTGAGTGACATGGGTGTCAGTGAAGACGTCTGTGTAGTTGGCGTATTTCTCTCTGGAGTGTCGTAACAATAGTTTGTCTAGAAAAAATGATCAGTGATGGTGCGATGCAGAGCGTTTGCTTCAACCTTTTTGTGATCAAATTATACGTTTTTCACTGAATCGTTGTAGCCCTAGTAATTTACCACTTTACGACTGCTGTTGGTGTCTGTGGACAACCTTTGTGAAGGTCTAGGGTTGCTTTAGATTTTTTGTTTTCAACCTCCCGCTTCTTCTGGACCTGCTTTATTTGAGTGCATTCAGGTAGACCACATGACCCACCACTTTCCATATTCCCTGCTTTTATTTGTTTTTGTTAAATTACTCCTCCATGAAGAATTAGAGGCACGGATTAGGTTCACTCGTTTCACGGAGATGGGCTGCCCTTTAGACAATGTCAAGAAGGTGGGGAGGTGATGCGACTATTTGAATACAGTAGAGGCTTCGCGGCAAAGGAGCGGAGTTGGCGGGGCCACGTATTAGAAAGGTTGAGTCGTAAAATATAGCCTGGCTTTCAGTGCACATTCATCCCTTCTGATGGGATTAAGGTCAGCCCATGTAGCCCCAGTCAATTTCGTTTTCATCAAACTGTGAATACCATTTCTTTATAGACCTGCTTTGGTGGTTGTGGGCGTTGTGTCGAAATGGGAAAATGTATTTTCCAAGTGGTTGGCACAGTATTTCATATTTCTCCACAAAGCCCACTAAACTGTCCCATGCTAACCTCATTTTCCACTTCACGACAATTTACACTCAACAAAATCTCCTGCAAAAACTCTGTAGCTACACAACCAACTCCATTTTTACAAGTACAATGGTCTCCTTTGATACGAGTTTAATTTGTTGCGTGGCCACGCTCGTAACTCAAACCACTTGTCTCAAATCATCTTTCCCTATTGAAATGAACGGAAATACCGTTAACTAATTCCAGCCCCTCCCAAAAAACAAAAATGTTTTTGTTTTTTGATAATAATATTGTACTTTAAAAAACATAACGTAATGACATAATTAGTTTGTGCATCATGATTTAATGCTACATTCCAATTAATTATGCTGCTCCTTCTAGTGTGCCCACCTTGACCACCAGGAGGCACTATAAAACAGTCATGCAGACACAAATGAAGAATAGTCCTTCTGATTATACACCTACTACTCTAAGTGACTCAGTAAGATGCTATATTAGTCATTTAGTGAGAACTGGGATATAATCTGTGCTATTTGTGCTCAAATATCCATTCTCTGTAAAACCGCGACTATCATTGCAAACCATTAGCATGTCAGTGGCGTATTGCATTAAGCTAAGTCCACTTTTTCAAATCAAAGATATGTGGTTCACTCATATCTCAAGGCTGTATATGTAAAAAGCTCAATGGCGGTAAAGAGACAATGGCGTTTTGAGAGTACGAGTGTTTTTTACTACGGAAGAAAGGAAGCTCATCACTACTGTCTCTGGCAATTGGTTTAAAACTGACTGCCAACTCTTGTATCCAAAGGATTTCAGTAATATAGTCCTTAGATTACGATAGTCCTTAGATTACAATCATATTTAATCCGTTTCCTCAAAAGTATCACTTTGGGACATTCAATTTTTTCCTTTTTAGCCCATCAGCGACGACGTCAACCTGTGCCAATTGCCGAGCGTAAAATCGGCATGTAATCCCGCTTTGTAAAAAATATGCTCTCGCTACGTAATGCATTTAATTTGGCGTTATCTGCAGGCACTGTCTGTTCCAACAAGGTTCCTCTGTTGTTGTTCTGTCTAAATATTCCGTCCAATTTCCCATTCATCTGGCATGTTGAATCTGCATCACCTTTTGTTTCCCCTCCTCTCTAATCCTCTTTCCACCAGAGGAAAAAGGAAAACCAAACGCCAAATCTAAACAGGAGCCGCAAACTCTCATTTGCTAATCAAACTCTGGACGAGAGGTAATTAATTCTCTGGAATCTGTCAATTAATTTGCATAATGAGAGGTACCATAATTATGACTTCTGCTACTCAAGCCCAAAATTGTAATTAGAGATTTGGTCTGCATTACAGCAGAAAAAGCTCTTTTTGGGGGAGTTAGTTCAGAGCCTCCACTGCTATGGGATGGGGGAAAAATATGGCAGAACAGTATCAGAATGAAAGCCCCCATTTTCTTTATGCTCGGGCCTGAAGGGAAGTGCTGGTCAGACTGATCTTCTAATCTGTAAAGAACCAAGACCCAACTTCCGCAGGGCGGCGGTCTCTTAAGTCTTCCAAGGGACCTTGTCTTATTTGTCCTTTCCCTCATTCTTCCACATTTCATTTGCAAGAAAATCCATAACTTGCTGCTGTGTTGCGCTGGCGCGGGAAGATGAAGGGTTGCATTATAGCAGCGGTATTAGCCTTCTGCAGCGTGCTCGCTCAGCTGTGAGCCCGATTTCGGCAGGAAAGGAGGGGCGAACAAAACAAGAAAACAAGGCAGTGCAAAGCATGAAATAAGGGAGGAAATGTCACCGGGAGTCGTGGGAGGATGCAGATCGATGCCAGCTAATCATCCACTTTACTTTGCTATATAGGCTCCATTAAAAGCACAGGAGCGGCTTGCTTGTTTTGCGAGATAAAAGTGCAAGGAATCTCCGGAGAGTCTAGACGGGCGTCTCCCTGCTGGGCTTGTGTCGAAATGAATCTTACTGCGTCATCATAGTGGAATAACACTTGACTGTATTAATACTCCATATAAAAATGGCTGGTTATGTATTTTGATAAGTCCTGAATATAGTGATCAAAATGATCACACTTACAGTTAGTTGAATTAAAAAAAAAAAAAAAGGTCAAATTAGTGATGCTTTGCGTTGTTTTCAAACCTCAACTTCAGAAATGTGCGGTGGATGTGCCAAACATTCGCCCACCAGTGTGATTACATTTAATAGCAAAACTTTGAGTGAACCACACTTTCCAGTATTGCTTTGGTTATTTTGATTTTAAGTTATTTTTCACATCGTTGCCATTACCAGTATTCCTCTTTGCATCGTCATCACTGACAACCCTTGTGAGGGGATACAAGGTATTTAATCCCTACTGTCATGACATTGACGTTGAGTTCCAGTTGATCTAGTTGGTGCTATTCATTTTTGTTTTTGTTTTTTGTATTTTATAACTGTGCACTAGCTTGAATTTGGTCTTGCAGCTGTTTGCAATTGAATTGCAAACATAGTGATACAAGACGTCATACAACAACTGCTGTTTTCTCCTCACAATCAAACCATGCATGCTCTTCTTTTGCACCGACATGAATGGCAGCCCGCCACCGTCATAATTTGGGCTTCTCATTCGCTGCCGGAATATTCATGAAATCGACATGCCGGCCAATTGAAAGAAGGCTGCGGCGATATGTGGCGACAGTCGCTGAAGGCCCTCCCGAATGCGCCGTGCACTTCTTTTGATGGCGCGTTAAGCAAGTGCTGCAAACAGCTGTTGTTACATAACGGTTCCTCTGCATTTAGCCTGCTCGCAGGCAGGAAAGCATAGAAATGCCATATTTCATCTTCTGCAGGCAGTGGGCCCAAATGTGTCTATTAAAATGGATGCGGTAATATTGGGTCTAATATTTTTGTCGCTTGGTTTATGGCTGTCGAGTGTTGTTCCCAGTAATGACTCTAATACACTCAAGGGTGGGAAGGGAATCCACAATATTTTATACTTGGTTCCCCTTGAGCTTCCGACTGCTACTGCTTCATCCTTCTTCTGTAGCACAGAATCCAGGCCATTTTTTTTGACAAACTATCCTCCTGGGGTCTATAAAACATGCATCATCTCTTGCGCTTAACCAATCGGTGTGAGTGTCTTGATTAGGGACGGGCGTAAAAATCGATCAGTCGATTGATTGTTTGTATCGATCTAGTAGTGTTTGTGTAATCAGTGGCGTCTTAAAATTGTAGTGTTGTTGATTCAAGCTCAGCTAATTTCCTGGTTAAGGAAGGAACTGGAACCATACCAGTCACAACATGTGAGCAAGTTACGCTGCTATCAGTCTCTAGTCAGTCACGTCTTGAAGCAATATGAGCAAATTGGAGGGCCATTAATTCAACCTCAACTAGTTTGCTGGCTGGCGAAATTGGAATGATAGCTGTCGCGACCAGAGGCACCGGGCAGGTACGTCAAGGTGCAGGAGTTCAAAAAGGTAAGATGGGGAGAAACCATTTAAAGATTTAAATACAAAAAAAAAAAAATCTTAAAATGAACTCTTAAAATGTACAGAGAGCACATGTTATTACAGTGTGATTTCATACAGTACAATAAATACTGTTGAGTGCAGTTATTTGAAAAAAAAAAACACATAAAACACGTTCAAACAAATGTTTGTGTTTTGGAGGGGCTGGAACGGATTAATTGCATTTCCATTCACTTCAATTTGGAACAATCAGTGTCACAGAGCAAAGTGAGCTTGGATCTCAAGGCACCACTGTATAAGCAAAATGGGGTGCTGTTAATTCAAGCACATCCCGTTTTCTGGCTAAATAAACAATGTATTCAAAATGCTTTTTCCCCCCTCTTCTGTAAATCATATTTCATTCTTGAACCATTATGTACTTTTCAATATGTTTCTTCTTGAATATGGGGAAAGTGAACTTGTTAAAAAAAAACCGTAGCCTGCCACAATTGATTCAAGGCCAGCTGTCATTATTCCGCTGGGTATGATTTTAGGTTAACCAGTGTTTTTGTGAGCACATGTGAATGCATGTGCGTGGGTGTTTTTGTGTGTGTGTGTGTGTGTGTGTGTGTGTGTGTGTTTTTGAAATCACGGTATTGGACATTTAAAACTTGATATGTTTTTCTCCGCCTGCGTATGATTGGTTCTGTGAGTGGAAACGAATGGACTCAGCCCTGGCCTTGTTCTTGCGTCGCAGCTGAAAAGCTCAGGGTCAGAAGAAGCGACTTCTTTAGACGGCCTCGCTTGTTAAAAGAGGCACAATTGTGCGCCACCGTGCTGCCTGCCCAAGGAAGAGGACCTCGATCAGCAGCCTGTCAACTTTTGAAGCTTCTTCTTTTTTTCCCCATCCACTCGAGAGGCTGCATTCAACAACAAGTGTTAAGCAAGCAAAGAAAGGGCCGCACAGGTCAAGGTGGAAAACCCACCTGGCCATCTCCAGACAAAATGTTGCTGGTTGCCCATGGCAACGTAATGACGTCATTGCGGCCGTCCTTGTTTAGAATGCAAAGAATATTATTCAGCATTTGGTGTGAGATAGGCAGCAGCACGACGGAATATAATTAGTTTCCAGGGGTAATGAATGGCAAAGGTAGTATCCATTTTGAAATAACACATTTACAACGCATTAACAGTGGAAAAGAATACAAACAAGAAAGCACAGTTTCTCTAGAAAATAACTGAGACGGTGTGAAATGAATTTCAATGGAAGAAATATCAAATGCCAGACTAAAAACAGCAAGACTTTAAATGATACAGGTACATTTGAAAAACGTCCCCATCAATTTAGAATGTAAAATTCAGAATACAAAAAAGGACATTTGGGAAAGGTTATAAATATTTCCGTTCCATAGATGTCCTGAATGAGCTGAACAAGTTTGAATGATTTGAATCGGTTGAGAAATGTGGAAGGAGGATGTCAACGAGAACAATGTAAAATGTTTGCGTTAATTTAGGAATGTTGACATGGAAAAGTTGGAGTAATAAAAAATGGCGGAATGGTCAGTCCAGCCTCTAGTCAATGTTAAGCCACAGGTAACGTGACGCCAAAGCGCTGCGAAGGCTAGCTCCAAAATAAAAGCCTAAGAAGGTATTGATGTCCATGTATTATTTGGTAGGCTTTTATTTTGAAGTCATCATATATGTGGCCACCACCAACAACACAATATCCTAAAATCATGTTCAATTGCTAATTCAAGATGCTAAAAAAATGTTCTAATTAATTACACTGTCATTGATTAAGATTTTGTAAAGCTGAGCTAGCTAGTAGCAAGTGTTCAATGGGCTTGTGAAACTGTAATTGACTACTTTTTAAAGGAAGTTTATTAGGCGATTGAATGTACACGCTTACCTTTGATGCTGATAGTTTGACTCAGTTGAATAATATAAAATCTACGTTGATATACCTCCCAAAATGTTAAGTGTTTTGCCACCTTTCCATAAAGTTTTAATGGAAATCTTTGGCTAGTTTTTCACATAAGCAGTTATAACTAACCAACGGGTGAAAGCAAAAGCCACCACAGAAAGCAAAACAAGGCAGCGCAAGAACA
Source organism: Filicampus tigris (assembly GCF_054856515.1). Lineage (NCBI taxonomy): Eukaryota > Metazoa > Chordata > Actinopteri > Syngnathiformes > Syngnathidae > Filicampus > Filicampus tigris. The sequence goes on along the minus strand of NC_141233.1, from coordinate 12,472,188 downwards.
ATGAGAGAAATGTGGCCATGAGTGACACAGTGCCGGTGAGAGCTGGTTTAAAGCGAATAAAGCAATCGGCAAAACAGCACGGTGACTGTCAGGGTCGTTATTAAAGCAGAAAGCGGCAGCATGCGCCAGGATTAATGTCTCTGATGCTGGCTTCCAAAACAGGAACAGATTAATTTGTCCACTCGCATTCTTACGCAACACATTCCGGACTCGACTCGCTGAAGTGGAATGAGGGTAGAGGGGAGAAGAAAAAGTACCGGCCGGCTTTTGGGTACTTCGGGCACACAAACAGATTTGGAAAGTGGTTTAACCTAATGGTCTGTATTTGACATGACAGAAAACTGCTTAGAATTTTGAAAGAATTCTGACATGCTCGTGATGAACTACAATTTATCAGAAAAATAAATCTCATATTTGTCAGCAATGGAACAGACAGTATTTTATTTTTATTTTTTAAATGAAGATTAAAAGGAATATTTGTTGATTTGATCCTGATTTATTTTCAAGAATTTTTTAATCAAATTGTTTTGGTGTATTTTCGCATGAAATAAGACTTGTAGATGCATGCTTCTGTAACTTGTACGCCACTTACTGTGAGTGTGCTAACTTTGTGTGCGCCAAGTTTCACTTCAACGCACTCTACATAAAGAATTTTGTTGAAATACTTAACAAACCTGGCGGACATGCTGACCTGTAATCTGTATATATTGCCTCAACCGTATCATTCGGCCGTATACTCAAACTGAAAGGATGTGCTGGTTTTCACACAATTTATTTGTGAGCATGAACTGTTTGGCCAGAATTTTTGTTGAACTGTGGTCCTACATGACATTTTGCTGTGTTTTAGAAAAATTGCACAAGACGTTAGCATAGTCACGACGATCACAACTCAAGTTAAATCAACAAACATTATGACACTCGAGGTTAGCATATAGTCAAAACAAAAAGCATACACTATAGCACCAAATGTGTTTTTCCATCAATATTCCTTTGTAAACAAAAATATTTTTGCATTTTAATTTGCACCAAAAAAATCTACCTATAAATTTAATCCCAAAAAGGGTTTGATTACATCCCACGAGACTTTAGCATCATTTCATTGTCCAACAAAAATCGTATATCTGAATAAAACTTGAGGGATAACTTGTGCCCTAAAATGAGTTTTTCACACAAAATATAACGTTAGCATGTCATGTATCTCCGATTTCATTATTTTATTCATAATCCAATAAATGCTTGTTATACAGTAACTACCAGTATCAGAGAACAGCCACTTACTTAGCGTACAAGACCAAATTTATTGTCAAAGATTTGTTATAGCTTCTCTCATGTTCAATGTTTTATCTACTTAACAAGGTCATCCCAGGTGAGCTACTAACAATGCCAAAAATACCTTGACACATCCTTAATGATATCTATACTGCTCTCACGTCATTAAGATGGAGTGCACTTTTAAAACCTCTTTGAAGTGATGCATCACTACTGAGAAAACAAATTGAATTCTTAAACCAACTCCGGGGATAGCGCCTCTATTCTTTTTCCTCCGTCTTTGAACGCATGGCCTGTAAATTCTATCAAAAAACAAAGTGCAGATCTTGAGCCTTGTCATAAAAGCTGTTTGCATTTAAGTATGTTTTATGGTGGGCGAGATTTATCTGGTTTGCATGTCTGGTGTGGATTTGGGTGGGGGAGGGGACAATCCATCTTCCAGAATGGAACGTAGATTGAAAAATACAAACTTGAAAAGAAAGTTTGTGCCTCAGTAAACTACAGCGTGCCACCATTAGTTTACTCAAATCTAAACTAAATTGTTCTACTAGAAAATAGGAACTGGAACAATCTCTCTCTGAATGTTCTGAACTCCAAAACATAAAAATATTTAATGCATCAACAATTACTGTACATTTTTTCATCTTAGTCCTGCTAGTATCTCAAATTTCAGCCCTTTTTAAGGGTCAGGTCCTATCACGGGCAGCTAAAAACCACCGAAAGGAAGCCCCTCTTTAATATGGTTGTGCAGGTTCTTGACAAACATTTTTCAATATTTGACTGTAATTTGTGTCTTAAAGTGTCATTCATGTTGTGTTTTACCCTTTTCACCACACTTCTCAAGCAGAAATGTCATGTTTGGCTATCATTTGCTCCGTGAACGCACACGAATGCCTAACGACCCTGCTCTAATTATGGTTTATTGTTCCAAACGACGCTCTCAAGAAAAAAAAAAAAAAATTACAATCTTCTCCTTGCTTTTGGCAGCCTACGATCGGGCCATAAAAACACCAATTACAAACAATTTACTTCTCTTTGCACCAACGGGGTATTACGAGGGTGATTTATGACACACCATCACACAGATTACATAACCGGCTTCCACTGTCCTAATTGCGTTTATGAGCGTGCTCAACCTTTGCAAAGATGTCACAATTTGGGGGGGGGGATGGGGGGGGGGGAATTGAAAATGGCAGAAATGCTTCATATCCTTGCAATAAAAGCATCAAAAACATCAAAACAGTCGCATAGTTGCTTCAGGTTTGTTTCAGTAACTGGCTTTATTGGAGAAGACAGACTGTGGACTTCAGAAGGATATTGTAATACTATGGAAAATGTTGAGAAACGTTGATAGTGTGACAATATGCTGAAAATTACTTAAGCAACTGGGTTATTATACGAACAAAATGGTATTCTTTTTTTGAACATATTAGTGTGCAAGGATGTGCAATGTTGACTGTCGTAGCTCTTAAGTTATGCTAACGACTGAAGTCACCTCTTTGGGTTTGTCCAATTTGTTTTTAACACATAAGCGTATGTTAGCAGTTGGCAGTTTGTTGCATTTAGGTTCGTGTGGGAATTTTTATCCTTCTTTGACAAGGTCGATTGAGTTTTATTCAGACATATTTTTCCTATTAATTCTTAACATGGCTTTCTTTTAAAAAATCATAATTTTGCAATTATTTTATTCTCATTGCGGCCCAGATAGTCATTGTTAATGTGTATTTTATTGTCACTGATAGAAAAACTCTGATTTCAAACTTAATGCTAACCAATTGGCAGAACATATTCCCTACTTGAGGCCATCCACAATCCCCCCCCCTCACAAAAAAAAGATATATTGAAGTATATCCAAAATTCTCTTGTGACCATTTCAAGAAGCTGCAAATCCAAACCAAGCAGAGTCAGCCAGGCTGTTCTGACACAAAGACGTTGTTGCCTGTTGGAGAGCCCTCTGCTCAAAGCCTGCAGATTGTTTTATCATTGACTCAAGTGAGCAGTCATCGATATCTCACTTCTGCAAAAGTTAGCTGCTGGAACAGCTATCCTCATGTGACACACACACAAAAAAAAAGGCAATGTAGAAATAAAGGCTTTGCACATCTTTTTTTCGGTTTGTGAACGCCATTTTGAGTTTATCAAACATGCAGGTGCACGGTGTTCATTTTCCTGCAAGATCTTCACTGTCTCATCTTGCATTTGCGTTTATTTATTTTACTTTATTTACCGGTATTTGTTTGGTGCCTTCCTATAATGCTCAAGGGTTGCTAAAATCCATTAGCAGGTCAACAGTAACAGACAGCTGTACTTTTATGATAATTATATGTATTCATTTTCTGTTGGAGCCTGATGGGTGCTAGTGGATGCTTTTCATCCTCATTTGAAAAGATGGAACTACGTTCCCTAAATGAATTCATAACCTAAATCTGAGCATCAACTTTCATTGCATTTAGAGCTCTGAAGCCGTACAATTCGGAATACAGTGGCACCTTGACGTATGAGTGGCACCAACTGGTCTAAATTAGATTTACAAGAAGGCTTCTGATAACCCGCTTGAGGGAAGTGAAACAAAAAGGAGACCTTTATACCCTCGTATGTCTCCCTAAATCACCTATCGCGGGTGTGAATAGAGCGTAACTCACTGTATATCATATCGAACAGCACTTCAAACAGCACTTCGTTCCGACCAAGCAGTCTGATTAGCCAAGAGTGATGTTGGCAGCACTCGGACTTCTAACTTTGCATATTACTCAGCCTTACAAGTGTTTTCACCTGTTTACGTGGCCCAACATGGTCAGTAGTTGTCTAACATTACCGCGTGGGTTATGCGGAACGATTTTATTGGAATGTTACTTACGATTGAATTGTGCCCAAAATGAAAAATTAATACTCACATTTCATCACCCTTTAACCATGGCTTTGGTGGAAAAATGTGGTCCTCTTTTCTGATAAAGTGGAAAACTTGTAGTGTGGACTAGCTAGCTACTCAACACTGTCTATTGTTAAAGAAAGTACGACTTAGTGTTTTCTGATAATGTTACTGTATGTGGAAGGCTAGATGGCCTTGATTATATGGTTCCTCAGATTGTGGTGATCAAGACGAAGCACTGTAAATAAACCCTGGCAATGTTAACCTAATTTCTGCTGGATATATGTTAAGATATTTCATTTAATCCTTCTCGAGCGAGGATCAAAAGCATAGAACACGACCCAGGGCCATAGTACAGGAATGTAAAACAGCGCGCAGCGTTTATCTCGTAGATGAGCGTAAAGAAGTTAAACACGGGAGGCGTTAATGACAACAACGCTCAAAAATACACTGTTAAATCATCGTTGCATCACAAGAAGCACAACAGCTAGCTGGCTAGCTAGTGAACTACTCTGTTGCCTGTTATCAGTTTGTTTTCAGCCAGTTTATTTTGGGATACAATTCAATCACAGCCTTATTTTTTATGAATAGCAACAGGGGGGGATGCACAGGAAGAGTATATAATAGTTCTGCCAGATACTATACATATATTGCTAGCATAGATAGGTGAACAAAAATCTATTTGTGGTTAATAGAGGATTTTTGGACACCCCCAGATTATCTCTCACGGCAAACTGTTGGTTGGGAACCACTGCCGTTGCGGTTGTAAGTGAAGGACATGTTCACATGACTTGATTTGACCTTTCCGAGGCTTTATATAAATCACCAGATTCCACGTCACAATGTACAGATCGGTTCCAAAGGTCGAAATTAAATGACTGACATTTACATGACCTTCCACTACCTTCACGCCTTCAGTCTTTTTAAACAATTAAGGCGAAATTAGCCCCTAATGGAAAGGACAGCACTCGTTTTTATCACCTGTGCTTTAACAGCAAATCGTGTTATGTGCTTCATATTAAAAACCGTGTTTAGGTGGAATGTGAAGATTGAGGACAAAGTGTACTTTTTGCTGCTCATGTTGATATGAACACAAACAATCAAGTGAAACATAAAACAGCATGTTGATAATAGACACCCCCTTTAAACAAGGAATAATGCAGCTCATTCATGCTTGCAGCGCAGTCACGACATAAGGGAGGGTGGTTTGCATGGCGGGAAAGGACACTTGGGGGGGTGAAAGGAATGAGGGGTCAGAGTTGAGGGAGAGCAGAGTTTGTGCATTGTTTCCCCCAGCATGCCCCAGTTCTAGCCGTCATCGCGGCTCTTTGTTACAGCCTTGAGCACATGGAGGTGGGGGGGGGGGGGGGGCAAGGCCTTGGGTCGCGGGACCCGCTGCTCTGGGCTGGGAACTCTGGGGTCAGCACTTTTTCCGGGCCGCTGGCTTTACAGTGGAAAAATTGCTCTACTGTACTTGTGCAACAGGCGTCAAGCCCAGTTTGAGCCGTCACTCTCTGGGGAGCCAGTGCAGAGATTCCTTGTAATGCATTGCATCCATTTGTGGGCAGGTAGTCTACAATACTTCCACGAGCTCTAGATTGAGAGTCCTCCAAAATAATTTGCAATAATGTGTAGTCCCTATTTATGGGGACAAATATTTATAAAACATCACAAATAGGTTTACCCCATTTTTCAAACTATTTGGATTATTAAAGTAAAAATAAAAAAATAATAACCACACTCATTATACAGCTTCCCTGGGCTCTCCCATGTCGCAGCGAAAGGACAGGGAGAACTGTCCAGGAGGGAGGGGCGGGGAGAAGGGTCAGTAAAACAGGCCAAAATCCAGATCTCAGGGAGTGGGGTAGAGCGAGAGACTAGTTGCGTATCGGTGTGGTTTAACTAAATGTGAGAGTATATTAAAAAAAAGTCTGTCCAGCAAGCAAAATTTAGGAAGAAACTTGAAGATTCATGATGTTTTGAATAAAAACATCATAAATCTTCAATTTTATATTATGTATAAAAACGTACAATCGTAATAAACGTCATAATAAAATTTAAGTAAAAATTAAGCTATTTTCACCTGAGAAGAATTTGCCATTCTTTACTCTAAATAGACTGCTCTCATAGTGCATGAGACAGTTTGACTGATAAGCAGAGATGCAATGATTTTATCCTCCTGATTCATCCCCAACATTTCGCTGAAATGAGCTCGTGAAGTTTTGCGACTCAAATTTGTTTTCTCCAGTCCTGAGTCACGATCCCTCGCCTTTGAGTTGCGTCTTCCACTCTTGTTTATGCATTGCGAGGGAACGACCGGTGTGATGCATTTTCTCCCCGCCGGCTCGAGGCTTGTCGCAATGGGAAAATAGTTCACTAGCTCCAGCACGAGCTCCCAAGACGCCGGCGAGCACTGTTAGCAACTTTCAAATGACTTCCCTCGGGCAGCGCAGAGCAGAATCTATGATGTAGCGCTGCGACTTTTCTTGACTCACTTGGGTTTGATCTTTTTTGTTCGCCAACATAAACATCAATATCAATAATTTCTATAGAAAGAGATGTTTTTATTTAGTTACTTGTGGTGTTAGTTTTTACCAGTTCCTCGTCGTTTTTGCATGATATGATATGATATGATATGATATGATATGATGACCTGATATTAACATGAAACGCATAGACGCAGCGGAAAGTCAACAAGGCCCGATCTAGCAAAACCCGGAAATGAACCAAATTTTGGGGTAAAAACACGCTCCTAAAGTGACTTTTGGGGTAAATATTTCCCATTCCTATATATCTATTTCTACATTCAATAGTAATACCTACAGATTAACGTGGAAAGTGTCCGACGTCACCTCAGGACCCTCACCGTCATAATGTTGTTAACTTGGCCACGGTATTTTCAAACAGAAAACAGTTCAGTTTCATCATTGACCTTTGCATTCATAGAAACGGCGCTATCCTTCACAAACGCGAACGGCAATAAATATCCGGTTTGATATCGCAGCCATAATGGAATTGTTTGTTCTGCTGCCATTACGGGAAAAAGGTCAGCGCTGATAACTGACATTAAGCATTGACTGCTTTTCTATGACATTTTGTCACTGATGTGTGTGGTTTTTTTTTTCCATTTCTTTTTTGTGAGGAATAGCTCATTTGTTTTTTACTTTGCAATTATATATTTTTAAATGGTTTGGTTCATTTATAATTCAGATGCTTTTTTTTTTTTTTAATGCGCTTGAGGATATTAGTGGACCGTGACCGGGAGGAAAATTACCCTTACTTGTAATTATGTATTTCTTTATGTGCAAGTAGCTTTATAGTAAGTCATGGACAAGAAGGCGAGAGAATGGAGAAAAAAAACAAATACATTTTGCAATTGGAATTTCAAGGCCACCGTGACCACTTACAACTTATTCATAAGTGGCAACTAAATGACGACCGTCAAGCCCACTTTGAAAAATGTTGTGAAAAGTTCTCACATTGGCTAACAACAATGAAATTGCTGAGAGACCTGCTCTCAAAAAAACTTTGGTTTGGACCACTCACTTTCTAATTCAGGTGACAAATCAAAATGGTGAGTATCAATTTCATAAGTGGCAGATCATTCCATCTTTTAGACTGAGTATTAGTAAATAAGTAATTGAAAATTTATGAATGTTATTTTTTTGCCATAGCTCTAAAGCCAGCATTAGCATTTTTTTTGTCGTTTTTGAAACATGTCGAATTGTGGCTGAATATTATCCAGCCAGTTGTTATTTTTTAATGAAATTGTTTAGCTATAAAGAAGTCTACGAAAAGCATGATAACATTTGCGCCCTCACAGGAATCTTTTCCCGCTTTTCGGGCGAATTGAAAACACCTCAAAATGAAATGTCGAATTTAAATTAGCGTCATAGAAAAACAGCACACGTTAGTATTCATGGAATTAATATTTCATTTGTAGCCATCAGCAGCATTGTGGGAGTCGGGCTCTCCTTCTCTTTTCAAATAAATGCAAGGGAAGCTGCACGGCATTGCTATTTTGAGCTCTAAACATGACCCTGTTAGAGACCAAGTAGGAATTTCCCAGGCAATGGAAGTTGCGCTATGACCATAATGTTCAGCCCTTGGGAATTTCATTCCCACTGCTTATTGCCTGTAGATGGAATCCAAACACAAGGCAGTTGCAACTTATTTTTTTCATGGTTGGTTTATTACTTAGTATGCCACACTTTCCTTTTGCCATTTAGCACCATAAAATATTTATTTCATTACATAACGGGTTGTTTTGGGCTACCTCAGCTTTATTTTGTGATGCAACCAGTATGCTGCTCAGTATACATTGTATAGTGGGAAAGGTAGACATGAAATTGGAGATTGGTAAGTACTAAGAGTAATGAGTAAGAGTAATGCTTTTTTAGTATTCCTTTGTTGTCACTCACACAGTTCTCCAAATAAGCGTGCCTATTTCAAGCTGTTTACATGTCAGTCTTAGTTGAGGTATAAAACTGACCAATAAAACAGAAAAAACAAATCGTTGTGTACTTCAACACCGAAATGTTCATCCGAATCAGACATTAATGAAAGTCAGCTAGTGTGATGCTAACACATAATGTCAAACACCGCACAGGCGCTAATGGTGATTAGCATTGGTCTTATGGTAATTGTAAACGTACATACAACTGTTGGTTTTTTGTTTTTTTTTCAACGCGAACCAGAAGCGCATACAAGAAAAGAGAAAACATTGTGTATTTATACAGAAAATTTTCAAACAAGTCATACAGTTGGAAACACGGAACTCTAATAACTCAGGTCCACAAGGTCAGAGCCGGACCAAATGTGTTGTCATCTCGTGTTTGATTCAAATTTTTTCGGTCATGCAATCATGGAGCTTTTCACAACTCCGAATTAAAATCCTATGCATATTTGTGGCCACCCATAAAAGTGTGACGAATTTCATTCACCGGGTGTTTATTGTTTATTTATATAGTATATAGCAGTGCATTGCAAAACTCAATTTCCTAAATTATTGTGGCTTTTTATTTCTTTTTTTTTCATGACAGCAATTATTTTCAAGCAGTGCACCATAAAATTACCGTTAAAATTGTTTCATGACACGACACTGGGGGGAAAAAAAAAACGGTGCTCAGATTTGCCCATGCGTCTTACTCCTCCTGAATGGATAATGAAAACCTTCCCTTGCGTCACACAAAAGATGGCAAATGAAGCTCAACAAATAGTGACAAGCGTGTAGAGTACTGCAGTGAACATCTGCCGCCTGGCGTTGGAGTCGTTTACACTCTCCGTTACGCCATTCATTAAAACTTACCTCTTTGCCTCCATAATTATTAGGCCTTTTCCCTCTGCATTTTTAATGAAACCATGAATGACAAAATTCAAGCTGATGTAAACATTATGATAGGGCATTTAATGTATTCAGAATTTTAATGAACAAAGTTTGCAAAGACAAAATTCATCCATCCATCCATTATCGATACCGCTTATCCTCTCAAGGGTCGCGGGGCGTGCTGGAACCTATCCCAGCTGTCTTCGGGCAGTAGGCGGGGGACACCCTGAATTGGTTGCCAGCCAATCGCAGGGCACAAGACAAAATTCAAGATAATGAAATTATGATTCTATAACTGGTTTGGTCAGTAACATGTCAGAAAGTAGGAGAAAACAATCTAAATGTAAAAGCAGATGTTTGCAAATGCTTTTATTTTGAATCAACACAAAGATCATCAGTCTGCTTTCGTGGAGGACTACAGATAAGAAATCTGAGAATGTTTACTGTTTAAAGACGGAAATTCTGAGGATTTGGACAATTTGATATTTTCTCTAAATTATCTCTAAAACGATTAATCGATTCATCAATTATAATTATCGATTAATTTCATAATCGATTAGTTGTCTAGTTAATCGATGAACCTCTAGTACGCATCTTTTTCCCAGTAATTTTTACTAAATTATTGCAGGCATCTTATCAAATGTCAAACTAACAAAATCATAGTAAGAGATTTTTAGTTTGTTATTTTTAATGAAATAATGTAGAACTCTAAGAAAAACTCAGTCAAAAAAGATCCAAGCATTTCTTTTCCCCCATCAAAAAAACATAATGTTGAAATCGTAGCAAAGTTGGGCTAATGACTTATTTCTCCCTATTTTAAAAAGAAATAAAGAAGGATCAAAATTGTAGCTTATGTAACTTTTTCCTCCAAAATAATAGATATAAGATACTAGATATAATAATAGAAAAAAGAGCAAAAATTGCAGATAAGAAATTATTCAAATTGCTTCTTATCATATATTTATGTCAAAATTACACAGAATTCGTTCAAATGATAAATGTTGGTCTCTTCTAATGTGTACAATGTGCTACTACAATTGTTTATTGTTTGGCCTTGGCGTACTGTCGGTCTGCACTCATTTCAGTTTAAGTCGATATTTTCCTCTGTATTTTTATTTTATTTTTTTTACATATAGCATTTACAAATTTGAGCTAGCTTCTCGGAAAAAGAACTGTGCTACCCTCCGTTGCTCACTCTCTGCGCTAAATATTCGCTACGTGACTGCTGGCTAATCAAGCTACTTGAATCAGCGCTTCACTCTTCGCTGAGTTCAAGGCGCTGCAGCGTGTTGTCATTAGCGTAACCCCCGCCGGCTCAACGTTATGCGCGGGGACAACTTCCTGAGCGACGGCTAGCCCCGGCGCTTAACGGACAAAGCCGCCAGTGTGAGGGTAATTTCAGGTCGCTCGGCTGGCCTGTTTAGCATGGGGATCATGGCTTGGCCTTACTTTAACCGACTTAATTACCCTGACAGGCTCCAGCCCCCTAAACTGAATTTATTATCTTCAACCGAGTCCGGAGAGGGTGACCAAAAGCAGCACTTGCGTCAAACCAACAGGTCAATGATTTGCGCGTCAGGAACATCGTGCTACCTTGCTGAATGAGTGCCCCAAGTTCTGTGTTATAAGCTATTGCTTGGATCATTATTATTGGTATTTAAAAAAAAAGTACAGTTTTTTGCTTTGTGTTGTGAGAAAAAAAATTACATCCTAGCAAGCTTCAGATATTGATGGCCTTTCGATGTATTTCAATGAAGCAAATTTGATGAGCTTCCATATTGACAAGGGCAAAGGGAAGCAACGGTTTCCTGCCGCATCGTCCTAATTGCCCCTGTAATGCCAATGAGTTAAAAGGGCAACAGCTGCATCTTATTAGATAATCAGCATCAGGAAGAAGTCAAGTTCTGCCATCCTCTGATCAGTTGACATCTTTTGTTGACCCGCTGTCTTGATTATTGCCACTGTGGTAGGTCTTGTGGGTCTCTGTCATGTTCACCATAACCGAACGACTGGGATTTTTAGGTTTGAGAGTAGGGATCGGAATTGGGGATTAATTAGCAAATTGACCACCGTATTTTGCCAACAACAATGCGGCAAAAGTCTTTGGTTAAAGTGAAATTACGTTGCTCTTTGGCACTCAAGCAGTTCCAGTTGAAATTGTCTTGTAAATTGTCTTTATCGTACTTCCAGTTCCACCTAATTTCTGCTATTGATCCTGAATCAAATATGACCAAGGTTTGGGCGAGGGTATGTGAGGCCTGAGATGCAATGAGAGTGTTTCTCTACGGCGCTTGAGCAGTCACACCTTTTCGAATTAATTCACCAGATCGGTGTGCAAATGTATCCGTGAGCCGCAGTTTAGGCGTTCACACTTTTTCACTTGTCAAACGATCTTCTTGGCACCATTGTATACTTTAAATGCGCATTTCCCAGTGCGAGCATAATAACCTTCTAAAAAGAATGCAGTCCTTTTTTGCGCACAGATGCATTTAAATGACTTCTTTCCCGCGTTTGTTTAAAGTCAGCCTATTATGAAGATGAGCATCTCGAGGGGGCAATACCAAATGAGCAAGCAAATCTGGCCTTGTTTTTTTTTTCTTTTTCTTTTTCCATCTTTTGCTGCCACTACATTTTGAGTCAAGCTCCTCTGAGCACTTCTCTGCCATTACAGTCTAATGCTGCGACACCATAACGGCTGTCTAATAGTGCAATACTGAGGAATGAAGTGGAACGTTGAGAACATTGAGAATTACTCAGGTGGACTGGACTTGTGGAATGAAGAGGCTGCGTTTTCAGTGACTGGAAATTTTATTATAATTGGTCAACCGGGTTTTTAGAGATGATTTTACAAATGAATGTTTGTTTTGAAGACACAAACAAGCTTTCGGGTTCAGGAAAACTAGTTTTTGTCAAAGTCGTCTGAAAAATTGCAGTATTGTGAGTTTAAAATTGGTCAAAACGATCAAGGGTTAACAGTGGAAAGCCTTTGCAAACTTGTGCTTTCTCTCACAAATAGTTCATTTTGGGTCAGAAAGAGGTTTGACTGACCAACCGAAAATCGTTTAGACATTGCCTTCAAGGTGAATATGGATCAGTCGAGTTGTTCTTGTATTGATTGATGACCTCAGAGATTTGGCCTTTTATGACAAGCAAAAACGGCCTATCCTTGTATCAAAGTGTGAACGTGTGACTGGCAGACTCTGACTCTGTCCTAAATTTAAGAAATGCCTGCGCAAAATGTATAATGGGCAGTATGTTATCAGCGTAGCAGCGCGGCAACAATAGATGAAGTTCTCAAATTCAGGCGTCAGCACTTTGGCAAACAATGAGCCGGTCGAGAAAAAGGTAATGGAGACTGCGAAATTGCAGAAAGAGCAGCAAGATAATGGAGCGATGTATTTTTTATATATTTTTTTATATTCAAAAAGGCATCCGGAAGCACTCGCCGAATAGAAACAAGAATAGTGTCAATTTTATAACATTTTTAGCTTATATATTCAGCAACTTTGCTGGATATGAATAGCTGTATCGACAGTCTGCTTTCCCATTCGAGGGCAGAATTGCATTTGGAAAAAATGTAAAGATTATCGTAAACAGATACAAATGAAATAAGCATCAGACTTTTGGATGAGTAATCAAATAACACTGGGACACAATTTTTGTTAACAGCTGTTTTTTTTTTGGAGTGTGTAAAGTCTGTTTTTATCAATTCTTAATTTTCTTGCAGGCACTTTCTGTGGTTATTTTTGTGCAGACCTTGGATGGTCAATTCAAGAAAAAGACGCTTTAATGGGAATAGAGGCAGTCGGTGCAAAGAGCAGCTCGTGCCAGGTAGGACAGCAGACTAAATCGCATCGTCATGACAACACGAGGGTGACGTGTGCTAGTCGAACCTCCCTGATGTTATTCCTAACGCCTGCCGTTCTGTCTAGAAGTGACGCCGAAGTGGGTCGCTCATGCACGGCTGCCCCGACACGCCTCTGCACGGCCGGGTTATGTAAAGCTGAAGGGGCTAATCGAGTGACCACGTCCAATACAAAATGTATTACGGTGCATTTGCGCCTGACAGGGATTGATGGGATACATTACTCGTGAGAAATTGGGGTGGGATGGGTGGCGGACGGGGGTGGATGGGGGTGGCAAAGTGCTGGAGAATTTTCGAGTGCGGCCGAGCTTTCGCGGCAGATTGGAGATGTTCGTCTGATTTGCACACGAAACGGCGGTCATTTGTGCTTTTTATGTTTCACTCCACACTCAAAATGGAAGCCTTGAAATGGGACATATTTTGGAAAATGGACTTTTTAATGGCCTGTTTACAAATCTCTGGAGTGCCTGCCCAGCCATCGATTGTGAAATTACACAACCAAGTAAATTCTTTGTGAGCTATTTATACAACAACCCCCCCCTACACACCACATTCTCCGCCTGCGACTTGACACTTAGGCTTGGGGAGGATTTGTCACTTTCAAGTAACAGCTGCACTACACTGTCTGAAACACCGTCAAAGCCAAAATACTGTATTTATACAGAGGGTCCTTGTTGACGATGGAGTTACGTTACAGCGGTGTCGTGAACCTGAATTTGTAGGCAAGTCGCAATTGACGTCGATCGCTAACCTGGAGTCAGCATTAAATAAATATTTTTATGTAAAACAGTGGTAACTGAGTAGGCCTTCTGTGTGTGACGACGTTTTCATCATCAAATATCTTTAGAATTCAACTGTTGTTAACTCATATTAGTCACGACTCACGGCTATACAAATCGCGGCGTTCCAAACTATACCACTTGGTGGAAACACACAGAGTGAGGCATTTATTTAGGATGCCGATAAATTGGACGGCGACGTCTGTTTTTGAACCATGAGAAGGTCATCTTGCTTCTACTCTCTTGTTGATGTTTTAAACTGCTGAAGAGAAGCGAGGCGTATATATAATTATACTGGTATTATCTCATTTAGCTTTCCAGAGGTGTGACTGGCACTTTGGTACATGGACGTTATGGATTCCTTAATGCTTTAAAGCATGTCACTGGAAGGCGAGGTGCTGCTGCCAATTAAATAAATCCACAAGGAGCCACGGGGTGAAGAGTATTCGTGCCCCGGCTGCCCACTGATGCCAGCAATGACAAAGTCGCGTCGCTGAAAATGGTTTTCACCTTGGGCCCTGTTGGCGAGACTGCGTTGTCATTGGTGATGTGTGCAGCGTTTGTGTGTGTGCGTGCGTGCGTGTGTGTCCTCGACTCAGGCAGGCCATGAATGAATGCAGATATTTTATTACAGGGAGACAAGCCCATTCACTCACTAGATCTCAGGATTAAACATTCCTTCAGCTGATGGACGGCCGGCGTACTTTGCGCCTTCTTTTTGTGAAGCTCTCCAAGGCAAACATTTTGACCGGCCGTGCCGACGTGTAATTATTTCTGATTTTATGTGAAACGCTTGACCGCGAGAGCAGGAGGAATGTTCAAAAGGATCAGCTTTCAAAGGCACCTGAAGCTTACATACAAACGACTCAACTTTTTGAGCTTGACTTGTTTTAACGAAGGTTCGTTTTTAAAAGCCAGAGTTGCAAATGATGCAGATGATGTGTATATGGGGATTTCGACCAATACATCTGCCAGTATTTGTATGGTCTTATTTTTCATTTTTGACTTTTACAAGAAATAGAAATCAGTGTTTTGTAACTGATTACAAATGCTGCATAACAAATGCTCTAAGTTATACTTTGCTTTGGGTATGCCTTTTTTTTGAACCACATTTGTAAATGATGACCACACGATACTAACGAACTGTTCAAGCGTCGATTTGTAGCACTAGCTACCTAAAATGAAATGGATCTATCTTCTCTGGATTGCGGTATTTGAAGTTTTCTTGGTTGTTTAGTGAAGGGGCTCTTACATTTTTGAGGTCTCCTTACAGGGTACAGAATTTTTTTCGAATGACCCCTTCACAATTTTAACGCCAATGAAACATAACCATGTGTACCCATAGATGCTTCTGTAAATAAAAAGTCCTTATATATTCAGGAATTCCCTCAAAAAAGGACAAAAATTATATTTGAATATGAATTCAGAAAATACATCTTTATTATGCCAAATATTTTTGTAAAAAACAAAACAACAACCCAAAAATAGGACTGATATACTTAATGTTTGTAAGTGGGACAAATGTCTGTCAGTATGTGTTTTTTAAATTGATTCTTTAGGTCATCTTTGTAAATCCAGTATTTCTAAGCCTTGACAACCTCCATTGAAAGTTTCAAAACTGTAGACATTTTTACTCGCTTGCAGGTGTTCACAGCGAAAGGCTCCAGGTTTGCGGATTAGCACATAAGCAGCTACGCACTTTCCTCCTCCCCTCCTCCTGGAGGACCCGCACGAGTGCTGAACTTTTGTTACCCTCGGAAAAATGAGCAAAGCCTCTGGTGGATCACAGGCGCAAAAAATAAGCATTGTCACGGTGTCTGGATTACATTTCACAGCAGGTCTGTCATTTGAACTGTCAAGAAAAGTAAAGTATAAATTAAAAAAAATCAAGTAATAAAGTAAAAATTCTTCTCATCTTGCTGATGCCTTCATTTTCGGGTGACTCAGCAGTTTTCTTGGTTTGTTGAAACCTCATGATCGATTCATCCGTTTGCTGACTACTAACCTCTTCCTCCATGATTTTAACTGATTTTTGTCTTTGTCATCAATGACCCGTGTGGTTGTAATCGTCTCGCTAAAGTAATCCGTTTCCAAGATGGACATTTTGTCTCTTTCTGTTTGCAATGCCACAGCATTGGCGGATATTCGTGTTTCCGATCCAAAGATACCTGATTCTAGGGATTTATTGAAAAGCTAAATTTACAAAAGAACGTCAAAGCAAAACACAGAAGAAGTGACAATGTCCAAATGTTTGGAATAATTTCAAACTTAACAAGGAAGGTAAAGCACAACCTGTACCTCAAGGTAATGTATCTATGCTAGCTTATAGTAAACATCACTAGTTTGAACGTATTGTATTGCCTTACAAGCGGTCAAGGTAAAACCTGGATGCTTTCAGTTCCTTTCTCCAACAATAAACAAAAACACACAAGCTTCTGAATTCTTACAGGTTAGCCCAGTAACAGCCAGCCAACTATACACACTCATTCGCTGATTCCCATGTCACTGAGAAGTTTTTGAAAAAGTCTATATGCTTTATCAATTGTTCTCGACTTGCAATATTTGGTCAATGACATTACATTGTTAGAATGTCTTCCAATCGGTAAGTACTTTTTTTACTCTATTTTTTTTTCATCAAGTGAGAAGTATTGTGTCTTTGGATGGCCTAAACAAATGTTCAGAACCTTTCAACACTTATTGCATATCAGGCAGGCGTGTGTGGGTTGAAGATTCCTGTCAAAGCCTGCGATATCTGAATCAATCTCTTTTATACAAACTATTTATTCCCCTCCCTCAGGGCATAGCTTTAACCCTACGTCTTCCTTGCATCATGATCGTTCTTCATTTGCAAATTTTACAAGCTCTTCTGTAGTACAACATAGATGGATGAGTTCATTTACCAGGGTTCAT
This sequence comes from Filicampus tigris, assembly GCF_054856515.1. NCBI lineage: Eukaryota > Metazoa > Chordata > Actinopteri > Syngnathiformes > Syngnathidae > Filicampus > Filicampus tigris. The sequence continues at coordinate 12,455,170 of NC_141233.1, read as the reverse complement.
GTTTTGCAAACACTATGCGGCCAAATACCCACCGGCCCCTCAGAGAGTCGGTAGGTGAGGTTAACCTTGAGCAAGGGGGTTGTGTTGCCGGATGCTGTAACCCTGCCAGGGGGGCATCGTCTGCTCGCCGCGCTACAGTAAAGCGGCTGTGACGCGCTCATCCGTCTGTTTTTAAATGGAAGTGACCTGGGCTGAAGGCTGCGAAAAAGGTCTTTCTGTTCGCCGGCGAGAGTTAAATCGTGTTAATACCAGCCGGCGCTTTCAAACTGAAGGGTGTTCTCGGTCAGGCTGTTAGTTTTAAGCCACATGTCCTACAGCCACGCCAAATATTGTTTTCTTGTTGCTCTGCTGTGTTTGTCATTTGACACGTCATTCATCATCCGTTTTACTATATTGAACGGTGCCGGCAGGTTTTTCCCTGAGTTTTAATGGCAAAGATGTTGTTTTTTTGGGGTCAGACATTTCACAACCTGACTCGGTTCGATGAAAATAAACCTGTTTATAGTCAGATAGACCATACGTTTCCAGTGAATTTCCTTGGGAATTTAAACTGGGGAATTTTGGAGGGCATAAATATGAACATTTGTTTTGTCCTAAGCACTCATCCATACAAAACAGATACATCAGGAAGGATCGCCTAATAAATTTAGTTGTATCGTTTTCTTTTAGTTTGGGGCATCAACCCAAAGATTAAATCTAGTGGGTGCGCAGAATCGTATTAAATGTTCTTATCACGACAAATCTAGCTTTATTTTGTTTACAGCCTTGTTTGTTTTAACAATCCTACAGATAGCGCTAAACATTGTGGCATTGAAGACAGTCGGCACAATTCCTCAATCTTCTCTTTCAATGTAAATACAGTGGGCACATTTGTCGACAGGATTAGACAAAGCGTGCATGGTGTCGGTAGCCGAGGCGGAAAATGTCCTTTTTTTTTTTTTCTTGCCTTGACATTAATCATTAGTGGAAGTGCGGCTTGAGGTATAGATCAGAAGCTGGTTTGGTCGCTGCCCCCGAATTTGGCACCAAAACAAGAGCCACTCATCACGTCCCGCTCCGACTTATAGCCCACAGGCACGCTTGTGACATTTCTCCGTTATAGGATATGCAGAGGAAATGCTAATGAAGGGGCAGCGGCAGGAAATGTCATTTTTCCGAGGACGTTTTGATTTTTTATGCCTGGCAGTCTGTACTCGTCATGTAAAGCAGAAAAGTGGCTACGCGGCCCGACTTTTGACTTTATTCACGACCTGTAGGGATCTTGCGGAGATGCACACCTTCAGCAACACAATGGCAGATTGGACCGAAGTGTGTGCTCTACTGTGTGTGGGTGTGTGTGTGCGTGTGCGTGTGGGTGTGTGTGTGTGTGTGTTTGGGGGTGGAGTGGGGGGGAGGGTTATCTTAGTCATGGTAATTGGTTTTGCTGGTGTGGAAGTAGGATCATTCGAGAAAACCTCATTCAGTCTGACTCCTTCCCATTTATCTGTCTGGAAGGCTGCAGGGGGAAAAAATGGGGGAGCCAGGCAAGAGAGAGTTGCTAGTGCTGCAGCAAATGCATTTTCATACAAAGGCTTGGGAAAAGTGAGCATGTCTGAAGGTGCAATCTGACGCCAGCATAAAATAAAAGATGGTGAGCGCTCTGTGTTGTCCTTAAATCTCCTTTCCATTTTGCACTTTTTATTTTTTACTAAAGCCAAAAACTGAGCTCTTGAATTTTTATATTCTCGTCATTGGATTCCCAAAGGATCCCAAGGCATATTCCAGGTTTTTTTTTTTTTTTTTATGCGCTAATGAATATGTGTTGGAAACTCCTATGTGCACCACAGTTTGAATCAATACTTTGATGTGGTCGACTTTCCGATCAAGAATGCCCATGAAGAAGTAACGCATGACACAAATACATCAGCCGAAAATTATCTCAGTGTCAGGTTAGATTAATAAAAAGGAGGAAATTGAAATCCCCGTTTTAGTTCTGTATTGTCTTAATCTCATTCCTCAAAGGATCCAAATGCAAATTGCAGGATTTTAATAGCCGGTGATAAAGCAGATGGATATATGTCAATAGCCCACAGTGCTTCCAGGTAGCATTGAAAGTCTGGCAGCACTGTTGCTGAGTAGCCAAAGCAGACAGGGTCGGTATCGCCCCCGAATGTCTCGTTATTTGAATTTGTGGCAACCGGTTCTTGCATCCATTGCAGAAATGCTGTCACCGCTACCACGACGGATATTCTGGAACACATCGTTTAAGAGGTGAAACACGTTTGCTTATGGCATCTATGTGTCAAGGCCGCAGTAGAATGTTGGCCTGTATTTGTTGAGTGATACTACTAGATGTTTTCTTTTCCCAGTGTTTAAAAGTAGCGAGTCTCCAAATGACAGCTGTCTCAAAAGAAACCACTGAACCCCTAAGATCCACTACAGTTGGTTGTGGTGGACATATATGGTATATTTCAGATCATGAGTATGACCAAAATTATCAGGACTGTCGACAATGTTGACATTTTGCTTAAAAAAACAACAACAAAAAGGTTTGGACTAAAATAATTCCACCAATTTTTATTTATAAATAATCTTGAACAGTTTCGTTGAATGAAGTCAAAAGCAATGATGAAACTAATTTGTCTTCCACCCTGCAAAATAACCAATGAAGTGCTCAACTTCTTCTTTTTGATGTGCAATTTTCTGACAACTCTTGGATGCTCTAATTACACTTTGAAATGATAACAATGAAGATTTTTTCTACCATGGTTTACCATTAAAGCATAAACCATTTTAATCCTTCCTTCCATTATTATGCTACTGCTAGGTCAGACACTAAACATGGTAGTAACGATAATTACACTGAAAAAGTGTCAATGAAAGGAACATTTTAAAGTCTTTTTCAGCCACTCAACACATAGCTGGATGCAGTGAAACCATCTTGGTTGAACGCAGTTGGTTCTGAGATGCTTTTAGATAATTGCACAATCATAAATGATTATGCAACGTACATTGTTCATAGATACCAATACACATGATTGCTTATTTTTAAGTTTTGTCAGACAGGTTTTATTCTGGCTTCCTACCCTTTTACGCCCACAAGACCTCAGACCAGGCATGTGAAAATCTTTGAAGTTGCATGAAGAGGTGTGCTCATATTGGGAGCAGACTTCAATCGCGCCATTTTCTCGAGTTCTTCAAAAGGTAGCATTCTGCCACTGACCCACGACGCTCCCAAAGGGCTAGCCTAGTTCACATCGTGCTAACTCAAGAGTGCGGCATGTGGATATTTTGGAATTGGGATCGGAGAAACAACTCACTCAAGACCACATTTACAACCAGCAATGCAAAAAAATATCAATAAATGTAGTCCTCTGTTGCGGTCTACTGAACTGTATTTGAGGCGCTAGTTGGCTTCAACGCCACGAATGAAAGAGCCCTCGGTGGACAGAAAATGAGATGATGAATTTTTGATGCTTCTTGGCACCCGTACAGTGTTCCGCAAATAGCATTGCTGTGCTCGTTGCGTGCCAGAAATCACAAACGTGGAATCTCGCTGAACTTTTCTTAATTGTTAACCCCTAATTTGTCACGCTAGTGGAGAAATTACATTGTATACCGATGCATTCTTCACTTAACATTGGACTATTAGTCTTGCCTTGCCCTGCCTTTCCCTGTACTTTCATAGAAAGACAACTTACATGCTGCTGTTATGGTTAGTCGTATAATGAAGGTAAGGAGTTGGTGGTGAAAGCATTTTTTGAAGTTACTTGTTCGTGTTGTTTGTCAAATTTCTCAATCGAAGATAATTGTACAGCGCCTTACCGGCTTGGCAACAAGCACACTTGCTTGGTGTCCTGACAGTAACATTTTTCGGACGACCAACCGAATCGCTCTGAGAACAGCTTGTTTATTGGTCTAAACTGGAACTGAATAGAGGTGCTCTGGATTTAATTAAAAGTGGATCCCCGTTTCCAAAGTACAAGAGAGAGTTTAAATGTGAAAGCCAACATTTGTCACGCTAATGTGTGATAGCTTAATTAGAAGTGAGGATGGTTTTACTGCAAGGTTGGACATTTCCGAACACATTTCAAACATTTATCATATCTGTAATGCTTCAAAAGGGACTCCATAGTAACAACTGGTATAATTTTGCATAGTGGTTCCCCAACCCCTTTGGCACATTCCGGCTATGGGCCAGGGGAGTAGTGTTTGGTTTCCGGAGTCCGTACCACAGAATATCTTAGCCCCTGCCAGAATTTCCAAATTAATCACATTAACATTCAACAACCTGGGGATTCTACGATAATGGCTCTCATAGCCATCTGCACAAGTCTTAAACCTATGGCCCAAGAGTGGGACTAAAGTCATCAAATCTGAGCTGCCCAAAAATGATCATCAACTTTGTTTGATCACTTCATACTGTTCATTTGGGACAGTTCAATTTGTGATTTTGGAAGTCGACTGCTCCTACAAGACAGCTTTTGACACTTTTCTACTGCTTGACTCTGCTGCAATTCCAGCCATTTGGATTAGTACTCCAGAATTGCAGCAACCTGCAAATAGTACCTTGTTTCACTCATGGAAACCATAAAAATAGCAACTATGGCATTTGAATACTGTTACAAAGGCGCTAGCTCAATTCATTGATTCAATTTTGTACAGCATTAGATTGGTATTCTTAACCATTATAATGAACCCATTACAGCAGTGGCTCTCAAACCTTTTACACCAAGCACCACCTAAAAACATACATTGTTTTTTGTCCAAGTACCAACATAATGACCAAAAAAAAAAAAAGTTTTATTCCTAAAAACGTTATTGCAATTTGAACAAAAACACTGTGCTTAATTGTAGGAAAACACTGTGTTTTACGATCAAATTTATTATAAGGTACTGCACATAGGTTAAATGAAAAACGTACTGCACTTAAACCAAGACTGGTAACTACAGTATACACAGTTTGAACATTTAATTGAGTCATCCTTAATGTACCACTAGAGTGAGCCTGCGCACATCACGTAACACTGCGCTACGGTCTTGTTTCTTTGCGGTAACACGGCAACCGTTGACTTTTTTCTTGTTTTTGGCTTGCAGAATGATTGGACAGTCAGTGAAAGTGTCTCATAGCGCAGGCAACGGGTTGCTTGTTCATTATACCTCTTTTGGTCTTTTCAAGGAGAGAGTAGGCGGCCACATGCTTGGTAAAATCGACTAGAAAGCTGCTACTACATGCTGAGATGTTGCTTTATGTATATTTACATCACATACACATTTGATACGCTGCATGAAAAGAAAACACTTAGAAATGTTGTTAGTATTCTTGCGTTATTCATCCTTGTAGGTCAGAAACGCTTGGGAGCTCGTCTTTTGTATTTGGCGTCCTTGAAGAAGCAATTAAAAGTAACGCCAATATCATCGCCTGATAACACTTTACAGGCCCATCTGGCTACATGGATTATTTTCTGAGAATGTTAGGAAGAAATGGCGCATGGTCTACCTGCCATTAGTAAAAGTCATTAGTCTTGACGGTGTTTGCGCAACGTCGTGCCACCTCGGTTTAGAGCCAAACAACTGCAGGTAACAATTTGGTCAACTGCAGATGAAGAGAGACATCTAACAGTTTTATCTTCTACAAACACATTTTTGAAATTCCAAGCAATGTTACCAGTGTCTTCAATAAGGTGATTTATACTGATTGGGAAGTGGAGGCATTTACCTAGTAATTGTTTGGGGCATGGCATCTATTAGTGGAATTGCCACTATTTGAGGAAACACGGTAAGTTAATTGCTATGCGCAGCTACGTCCTATGAGAAAGCAACCCCTCTGAAAATTAAATTGATCCAATGCATTGGCAATAGTGAAATTCAATTTGGTAATCTCGGAGCTTTAAATGGGCAAAGCATCTTTTAAAGCCACAAAGCATTGCAGCAGTGGTATGAAGGATTAGGGTCCCATTACTCACCATTTGTTATTCAATAAATCATTAATGGCCTCCATGAATAGCGGAGATGATGGACTCGAGCTGCGGCAAGCGTGCGCGCGAGTCGGCGTTGCTGATGCATCAAAATCTGCGGGAAAATGGGGGAGTGGGGGTGCGAGCAGCCGTGCGCGGCGCTCCCTCATGCAATGCATTATGTATAGCTTTTTGGCTGTTGACGTGCGGCTGCTACAGCCGTCGCTGTTGCTGCTGCATCATGGCTTTATGACAGTTTTGTTAGCCTGGTTACCACCGCACCCGTTTACCATTCTTTAACAACATTTATATATTTATGGACTCTATGGGGGTGTTCGCTGCAATCTGCCAAATATCATAATTTATCATAATTTCATTCCGCCAAATATTGGAATTATCATCGGCCTCAAAAAAATGATATCATTCGGGCCCTACATGTCAACTTGTTGCAGATCTGTCTGTATATTAGCTAATACTAATCCGCGCAAACACGGCTGCTCTGTTTACCTCATGGTTTGACATAATCTGTGTGGTAGCAATTTTATGTAAATTATCCCCACTGTTACATCACAATCTGGCCAAATTCAGTGGCCAGCTAACAAAAGATAGACTTGGTGGTGTAATTTCACAGGTGTTTGCCTTTGGAAAATCCATTGCCTCACAAAATTTAGACAGAAGATTCTAACCTTGCTCCTCATAATGGTTCCTTTTGTAGCTTTGTCTGCATGTCAATTATGGTGCTCCCTCTTGTACATTACGATGTTTTCTAGATCAATATGTCCGGTCAAATAATTCCACGGAGCACCGTATCGACAACTGTAGGCCGAGCCACTGCTACCTTTTGATGAAAAATGAATAAAAGTGCCGCCGCCATACAGTCGGTACAACGCCGGCCCTCCCTTCCATCACTCGGCCTTTTGGGCTTGGTGATGCATCCCTGTGGGAGTCTTGGTTGTCACCCAGGCAACTAGCATTGTAGCTGAAACAACCTCAGGCAGGGAGCCTGGCAGTGACACCAACACCCACCCCTCATTCTCAGATTCCATTGCACCATCACTCATGCCTTCTTACTAGTTTAAAGCACTTCCCTTGCATCACTGCATGTCAAGGAAACTGCCATTTCCAAAGAGCCATCAGCAGCATCTGCCAGCGTTAAGGCACAAGATGATAGACACACTGACGGGCACGAGAAGCATCCTGGCAACCATATGTCGTTACCACATGCTTATTTTAGATTTTTTTTTTTTTTTTGGTTACTTTTTTTGGATGGTCACCATATATTTTGTGCAGGCGCTTACTTGGCTAGTGGCAGAAAAAGATACTTTTACACTCTTGGCAAAAGTAACTAACTAAAGTAGAACAACCGTTAGGATGCCTCAATGCTGTAGAAAATGGAGTACGGGTACATTAATGGAATGGAATATATTCATTATAATGACTGTTTCTTAACATTGTTTCTTGCAAAACATTTAGCAGTCAGAGACCCTTAAGGCCTTATTATAAATACCATGTGTGCACATATTTTCCTGTTGAAATTACGTTGTCCACATCGTTAGAGCACAAATCTGTCAGGCTTGTTTGTCTTATGACAGGCTCTTGTCGCCCGATCCTTCGCCTGGAAGGGTGAGACGAGATCACAGTGATGCCGGTGCACACAGATCATCCTTCAGCACTTTAAGAAATATAGTTTCTTTTTACTCCGAGCAAGTCAAGTGAATTCACAGAGGACTGCAAGAGCCATGTAGCATGTCAAGGCTGTATTTATAGAACGTCCCTCCAGGCAACCATGTCCTGATTCTTGGGGAAAACACAATAGAATATTCATATGGATCAGCCAAATGTACAGCTAGGAACAGTTGATAAAATGATGGCAGTGATGTGAAGTGGAATTGAATGACAACAGCCCAGTTGTTTTGTTTGTTGTGGGGAAAATAGAGTGAGTGACTGTGTGTTATGGTGACATTTTGTCAACTGTAAGGACATTACGAGACTGCGATATGATAAATTGTGTTTAAGCATTCGACCTCCAATCAGTGTAAGGTCCAAGATTCAAAAGGATTTTTTTCTGTATTGGTTAAGACATAAATGCGAAGAAGCTCTTTAGTATTGAGATTTTTATCTAAAATAAAATATCATTTTAGTGGTTGCATATTATGTTTGGTTCATTTCTGACTTCTCAAATTTGGGGCATTAAAAGGTCTTATTCCTTTTCAAAACTCTAAAACTTCGAGAGCTCACTGAAACTGAAAGAATCCCAATTAAAACAATTCATAATGCTGGACGAGCTCTATGTGACAGATGGTTTAATACATTTCTGAAGCACGTTATGTCTAAAGAGAAAAATAGTAGAAACGATCTTGCACATTCAAACATTTATAAAAATGAATACATTAGATATTGAATATAAAACTCAACATATCATCTCATAATTCCATAACGATCTGTAATGCTGATGCATTCCTTTGAAGAATTGATTTCCCACCATGTCTCTTAAAAAAAAAAAAAAAAGTATGTTTCCAGACAAGTAAATCTTTCTGCAGCCTTGCATTTAACATTTTAAAATGTAAGCAAAGTTGCATTTTAGAATGCTAGCGGGAATTGGCTCTGCTCAACACAATGAGCGGAACAGCCAAATGTCAAAAGGATTGTGAAAGCACTTTTTGTCTACTCACGCATTTTTGTCCAGGTGTTAGCCGTTCCTGTTTTAGGCTCCACACCATAGGGGAGCACTGTCTGCTACTTGCAGGCTGAAATCAGGAGTAGCCGGACTTCAGGGACGAGCCCCCATTTTCCCTAGATTGCCTGAATTTGTTGCTAGTCACTAGAGAGTCTCTCTTTAATAAGTTATAAGTTATCAAATATTTGTAGAATCCATTACTCGACCGAAACACCCACTATTATTGCTGTCCACTTGGGGTCCTCACATTCCGCACGATAATATCTTTGAAGGGTGTATGAGTGTGTGGCTTTAAAAGGTGGGGACATAGGAGTCAACTGAATGAGAGTGTAGGGTTGGCTATTGCGAGCTCAGGATATCGACTGCCTGTTAACTTGCTAACTCTTAGCCCGTCTGCACGGTGTGTCTCTGGGCGTCAGTTGTGCTCATAGCTATTGTAATATTCATATTTTCTATAAATGTTGTTCTAATATGTGTTCAATGTTTTTGAATGCGTTTAAAGTATGGAAGATGTTCCCTCTTGTATGGCAGATTGTCACATACCGTGGTTGGGTCTGGAACGGGGATCACTGTAGTCAGGCATCTTCAGATTCCACATTCACTCTTTTTCTGTTCAAAAACAATATCAATTTGTCATTATTTCACGCACCCCCTCCAGGGGTTCCTTGAGAGGATGTTGCCAGCGGATGTTCCCGTCCTGCAGCAGGTGCTGTGATTCAATCAGAGCACTGCAGCAGTGCACCTCCACTGGAACCAATATCCTGCTTTTTTTTCATTGCATCAAAGCTTTCTTTTTAATTGAAAGTGTCCGACTGGTAATTTGGTGTGAAATATTGAAATGTGATTTGTTATGCTTGTTTGGTCACCGCATGCTCTCTCTTTGGCCCTCCTGCGTTTAGCATAATAAGCATCAGCACTCCGTTGGGCTCCTGCTAATCGGAAGTGCGATCGCTTCCGTTGGATTTCCGGACTCAAACATTTGGCTTGTGGGATTTGCTGAGGAAGGACAGTGGGAGAGAGAAAGAAAGACAGGGAGAGAGCGTCTGCCACTGATAAGCTGCAGGCAAGAAATTCGCTAAGCACGGCGGTATTTGAGAATGATGAATCAGGGATAATAGTCATTCCCGCGGTGAATGTTGTCATCTTGGGACCTTTTCTTCAGAGACAACGTTTACCTGTCACTGCGTTTGCACCCCAAGGTGCAATAATGGGCTCAATGTTTCTCCAAGGCTTCAAGGTTTCAGCTGGAGTGTTTTTCTTATTTATCTTTTTTTGAAGGATGAACACCTTCGGGGGATGAATTCACAATAATTGATCTGTGCAGACTGGGCTAAATGGGCCAGATTATAATTGCTGGCAGTGGAGGCTGATCTACATTGCTGGCATCAACAGAAGCGGTTGTTTGCGTTGATGCTCTTACACCCAGCAAAAGGATTACCAAGTCCTTTTAGAGACAATCAGTACATGGAGGTTAATTCAGTTTTAGGTGCATTAGGAAAGTCCACCACGGCTTTCATACAGGCAATTGGAGGTCGGCCCCGATGTGATCCCGTGTTTCCTGTTCCGAAAACTGTCACGTGAACTTTGCGCTCCACTGTACTGTATTGAATGAAAGCAGATACTCCTAATGTATGATCATGTAACTTTTCACATTACAGAAATGCGTGGTAGATTCAAAACGTGATGCTGTCGGGAGCTAGAGAGTTAATGACATTACATGGGAATTGACATGGATGCTATGAAAACTGGAAGCAGCATTGCGATACATGGGAAAGGGGAATACCAGGAAATGTTAACATTGTTCCAAGAAAAGATATTTAAAAATGTCACTCAAGCAGTGATTAATTGGATAATTACACAACAAGGCAAAGTCAAATCTCTGCCGCTAGCCTCCGTTTGTAACACCCAAGCCTACTTTTGTTCATGGACGCCCACGTCACTCACCAGATCAAACCCCCGCTCCATGCACACTAAAAGTTACAAAAAATAGTGTAGACTGTGAAGATGACAGTCCCAAGTGGACAATAAGAACATCTACACCTCACATGGACATTTTATTGATACTGTACGTTTAATGGGTAGTTTTGAGGTATCAGAAGTGCTCTGTGCTACATTTTCAAACTAATTTGGCATTCTAAATTAGTATTGATAATGACGTTTAGTTTGTCTGAAAACCTGCAATTCCAAAGTTGATGACCAACACTCCATCGATCAAGCGTCGAGTGTTGTGCAGTGACACTAGATTAAGTTTGGCATCCGTCTGACTGATTTAAAGGCACATTAGTGTCAGTAATGCACTCCTTGTTCGGAGATTATGTTCCATCATGACACCATGGATCTCCCCAGTGTCCTGCTGTTTAATCTCAATGTTGATGGGTCAAGTTGACTGACACAAGACCAATTGGTCCTAGTGGTCCATCTGTTTTTTTTTTGTTAGTGTGTGCAAGAAACAGGCCGACGTCACGCTGTGAATGCAACACCAACCCCCCCACCCCAAACTGGCATCTGAAGAGAAGGAAGGGGGCTTAAGTCCTATTAGGGAGGGTATTACATCCAAACGCAGACAAACCACTTATTAAGACAACACTATCCGGGGAACTAAACAGGAGATTAAAGGCCCATCTCATTATACCGTCGGTCACAGGGGGACTTCTGAGCACCCTTTTCCAATCAGGCAACATTCACCCATGCTGATAACAGCTAAGTGCTGAAAAAACAGATTTTTACTCAAATGTGTCAAGATGCGGTGCTGAGTGTACATTAATGAGAAATAAAATGAACTTTTTTTGATTTTGGCAAATGGCCGCGATGACTGAAAGTGAAACATTTCAAGGGGTATGGATACTTTCCGTACCCACTGTATACCAATATTTTCTAGATTTGATATTTCAATAACAATTAATTGGTGAAGGAAATGTAGTCAAATGCCATCTCCATAAGGGCGAAGACGATGATTTGGGCGGGACTGATGCTTTACTGCGCAATGCTGTTTAGACTTTCCGCTTCACGTCACGACTGATGGCCTCGATGAATTAAGCTTGTTTTCATTTACTCCCCGCGGATGGCACGTGTCGGAAATGCTTCCCCCATTTGGCAGAGTGCTTTATCATCCCTGGCACTTTCTGTTCAATACCGGGACCTTTTCTTGACCCTGCCTTCGCTAAGGCCCCGTGTGGATTCTCCCCAAAGGAGGCTCTGCTTTCTGCCTTTCAGATTGGGATTTTTCCCTCAGCCCTCGATCTACGCCTCGGGCAGGCCGTGTTCGTTTCATCGAGGCTTCCTGAACCGCAGCTGCCTGGGAAAAAGAAATGGTGATGTGTTTTGATGCCGAATGGCCCCTTTGCTTCAACGTAGATTCAAAGCATTTTCTTCTTACGGTCAAGGGTAATCCGAGTCTCGGTGGAATTCATGCCCCTTTTTATCTGGCCATACGTTGTTTTTCACTTAGCTGACAGGAATGGGACATATACAGAAGTGCACTGGTGCCGCCATTTTTTTCCACCATATTTTGCTCTGTGACACTGTGTCCTATTTAAATTGACTTTCAAAGCATAATTTGCTATTGAGAACGGTTACAGGGTATGAGTTTCAGACGGGGTGTCAAACTTCGGCCCTTCTTCATCTGTAGTTTTCGAGATTGCGAATGGCACGTAATGAATGTGTTTGTCCAGTGTCAGTTACCTGCTGTACTTCTTGTTCAATTCATTGTTTTATATTTCCTGCTGAGAAGTAAATTACAACTACTGTGTGAGTGGACCTTAGTTTACTACCGCGGTATTTTACCACTTACATTCCAATTTGGGTTATGTTGACACTTCAGTAGACGAACTCTGTCATAAACCAAGGACCCCCAGTAAATGATGATACGTTTGTGGGTCCAGTTCAACCCTCCCTTTCCTGCGTTGGTACCTTACACGCACACAGAACAACCCGCCAGGAAAAAAAGGCATTAAAAAGCCAGTTTCGAATGCCAGTGTGAAGGTGGCTGGTAACTTTAGTTAGGGACTTAACTAACATGTCAAACCATTCAGCTCTTAACTTAACTTATGATCGCAAGTGATAAGCATATGGAAGCCAAGCAGCAAAAGAAGCTAACTTAGCAGTTTACATCTTTACTCAGTGCCCCTTGTTGGTGTAAATACACAACATCAGTCACAGAGGATCCAAATAAGCCTTTTGTTGGTAGGTACTGGACTACAATTAAACAACGCAATATACCAAAACGAGGAAGTAGAAATGTGCCATCAAGGAACAGTGACAAGCAAAGTTAACCAGTCAGCGGCTATCTTAGGAAGCAAACCTAGGAGTCTTTATCTTTACTCATTGCACCCTGTTAGCGTAAATGCATGACACCGTGAGGTCTACTGATAACAAACTCTCCAAAAGTTGCTCTTTGAACTCCAAGTGCAACATTTCTGGTTCATTCAAAGCTGCAACTTTGCCATTAATCTGGTGCATTGACGTTTATTATATCAGCCCTCAATTTCAATGTGATTAAAGACAGAAATAAAAACAAAACACACACAGAAAAAAAAAAGAAAATAAAGTTCACACCTGGGATCACATCCGCCCGTTCCTAGCGGTAGCGATAATGAAATCCCGTCGATCTGGAGAGGTTGGAGCCATGTCAGCCTTCTCCAGGTAATTGAGTTCATAAAATTTAATGGAGGGTATTACTGTTCATGCCTAAATAATTTCCCCTAGTAAACCCCCCTGCTGGGCTTGTTTTATAGCCTTCCTTATCTGTCATTCTATGTATATACAGTATTTGCAATTGACCGGCTTTTTAAAAATATATATACTGTAGCATTTTGCAGAGGTGGCGCTGCGTCGTCCGTACGAGGCTTCGTTCCATTTGCTTCTGCTTTTCTTAGCCTGTATGGCCGCGCATTCCAATAGTAAAGTAGACGCCGGAGCCAGAAGCACAGTTGGCGCTCTTCAACCCGATTGTGCTTTGAGCTATTAATCAGCACTTTTATGCCGAGCCCTGGGGTTTATGAGACACGGGGTTGCTGGAACTGTCGGGTTGCCCCCGCATACATATATATTTTTTCCCTCCCCCATCACAAGGCAGCAGATGTTTGACGGCACCGTGGGAACTTTTCAAGAGAAGATCCAATCAATAAAACTTGGAAGAATCTGGCAACGCGCCGTCGACAGTGGCCAGGACACGGGCCGTTTTGTCTCTGTCGTGTCAGCACAGAGCCATCCTTTCATTCGGCTTTAATTTGATTAGCTCCCCCCTCTCCAAGTGTATTAGTGTTCAGCAGGGACAAAGTTTGAGTACAATGCAAGGATTCCAATTACGCATTTGGTTTTTAAAAGGATTAACTCCTCTAATTAAAATAAAGTTACGACAAAACACGATGAGCTTTCAAAGCGAGTGTTTAAAATGACATTAACGTTTTCATACTAAAGGTAATATCAACCGCAATCTATTCCAGGATATCCATTCTGTTCATATTATATAACATTGTCCCTTATGAAATAATGGTAATAATAAACATTTGTTTTAGAAAGGTTGTAACATTCTTAACAGCATTTTAATACAGATACATCCAATGTAAAAAACAGACATTACTTTGTGTGTTTTACCAAACCGTGTGAGCTTTTACTTACGCAAGTCCACTAGATTTTTGCTAACAGACAATGCAAAATGCCTTAGTTATGCGAACAAAACTAGCATTGGTGTTGCGGTAATCACAAACCTTTAAAAAACTTCTGTTTCTTCATGAAGTCTACGTGTAGTGTGTCTATGCATTTTACCGCCCCCTTGTGGCCAAGGGCTGCACAGAAGAAGGAGCAGCGCAGTGCCCGTTGAATTATCTTGATGGATAAACTTTGCACACAATTATTTTAAATGTTTCACTTTTTTAAACTATTTATTAACTTTTTTTTGTGTAGGGGCAGACCCCCTTTGTCATGGAACTCACTTACTGGAGGTTTATCCCTGTTTTTATTAAGACTTTTGAAGTTTAATAGAGAAAATATATTTATTTATACATAGTTTCCACTATTGTAATGGCTTCATGTTTATTTTTTATTAATTTAAATGATGAAAGTTGATTTGAGATAGATAGTGTTTTTACTTGCGGGTGTGGTCACTTAAATTAGATTCTTATGGCACTACTGAATATTAATTTAGTTTTTTAGTCATATTTCATCAGGCATTGCAAAATAACCCCACATGACCCTGAAGTTGGTACTGTCCCCCACTCAGGGAGTTCAACGTGTGTATCACTCTTCAACTTTGGCAAGGGTATATCCTTCCTCCCATCTGTTTAGAAAATAAGAGCTGTGAAGTGACTTGCCACCCAATTGACCAATTGTATGTGTGTATGTGGGTGGGCGGAGCTTGGTGAAAAGAGCAGCTGCATACCTGCAGGGGGCCGAGCTGCTTAAACATTTCGTCCGTCCATCCTTTGCCCAATCTGGTTTATTTAAATTGTGCTCTCACCTGTTTTTTTTTTTTCTTTCTGTGGGCCGGATTGTTTTTTTTATTTTTTTATTGCATATGTGTATATGCCTATGAGGGACAACCTTTTTGACTGTTAACACTCTTGTGAAGGGTCAAGGGTCATTTATTGTGAGATTACAAATTGTGCAATTTTATGGAGTGCTATATTTCTTATTAACAAACTGACATCTCCATTCATTTTATAAAATTCTGACAAGTACAGCACAATGTGAACTTTTCTTGGGGGGTAACATATTGCTACTGTATCTACCCCACCAACGTCTCAGGTGGCCAACAGGAGCAATATAACGCTTTATGCTTGCCTCTCAAGTCAACAGTGATTCTACCAGAAAAAATGAAGGATTGGAATGTTCTGAGGTTTTTTTTTCACCCCCACTCCCCGCATCACCTCTTCTTGCCTGTTCTTATTTTGCCTCCACCGTTCACTGACACACACACACGCACAGATTCCCCTCCTTTAGTTGTAGCTCATAACCGCGTGACAATCGCACGCCTGTTACGACACATATTCTCAGCATGTAATGCTCGCTGCTGTGGCAAGATTTCAATGGAAGTGGAAAATCCAAAAGGGGAAGCAACTGAATAAGTTGTTTTTTTTCCCCCCTGCATAGATATTTTTGAAATCTCACTGGAATTAAGTAGGCTGTTCCCACAAAATGGATGCAAGGGGCATTTTCAGCTCACAATGTCCAAGCGTAGAATAGTGGAGTACAAGTATTCATCCTTACCTTAATAATATTGTTAAAGCACAGTCATCGCAAAGCGACATCCCATATCATGTGACGTCATTAATTAAACTTTGCTTTCAACATAGCAGGATGTGAGGATAGAGTGTTTAACTTCACATGTGTGTCCCAGCGTTGCGGAATTTTCTGATGCATAGGTGGGGTACGACGCCATAGAAAAAAGACGGGAAAATCTTGGCTTTTATAGGCAGCGGAAATGGGACTTCTGATAGTACCACGGAGTGCAAAAACATTTTGTCAACTGTGTTAATACGACATAGCGACAAGGAAAACAGACTGCTCTCAATTTTGCGATTGTGATGTAATATGCGATTATTAATTTCAATGTCTTCTTCCCATGTATTTTGTATTCAAACAACCAATAAATTAATCTGGATTACAACACACAATATCAGTTTTGTAATTTATAAATGTAGAGGTGCAAACATTAATCGATTGATGGGAACTATCTGATTATCACATTAATCAATAATAATTTTTAATAGTCAATTAATCGTTTAGATACCTTTTTTGTCTCGTTTCTGAATAAAGGGAAGGCAATTAAAATGTATTTTCTAAAAATCCGCTTCATCAATTCATCGTCACAATAATTGACAGATTTATCAATTTTTGAAATAGTTGTTAGTTGCAGCCCTACATAAATGTGTTGGGTGTTATAGGTTAGACTTGCGTTTAATTAAGGCAAATGAACTGTGAATCAATACGAAAGACAGTTTATTCATCCACTTTAGTTCGTGTTTTTATTCAAACATAAAAATAAAGCCTACGCACCAACCGAAATGAAGTTGAGTCCTGCCCCCCCCCCCTTCCCCCCCGCATTGCAGCCTCTATGATTTAAAGATCGAATTCTAATTGACATGGCAGTTAATTTCACAGTACCGCTATTTTGTTATTGGTGTTATAACAAATGACAGTTCAGCTTTGTCGTAATCTTGCATTGTCTTCTTTGTTTTGTATCTAACCCCTTTTCTTTTTTTTTTTCTTATTTCTGCAGGTAAGTGAGGCTTGGCACGCTCTATCCCATCTTCCTTCCTCAATCCTGAAAACAGCAACTCTCAACGCCCTCCCGCCCGTCACGGCGTGGCCCCCGGAGGTAGCGGCGCTGCCTAGATGATTCATCGGCATCGGTGTCGGTTAAAAATATTCCTCCTTCCATCCGTGTTGCCTCCCTCTGACTGTCAGAGGAAATGAAGCATTAAAAAAAAAACTGGAAAAGGAGGTTGGGGGTTGCGGGATCTGTGGGAATGTCATTTTAATGTCCCCTGACCTCCTGCCAGGCATAGAATATGCGCTCAGGTTGGTAGAAAATGTGACAAACAAGCTTGAGGGGTGCAACAGGGGACGAGAGGGGTGGGTGGACAGATGCCAGGAAAGGACAACACCGGGGTGTCCCGAGGGTGGCGCTGGTTAAAGAAGCTGTCCGATTAGCAGCTTGTGGCTTTGTCCTTGCCTCGCATCGACGCGTGCGAGCAATTAATCATTGTTCTTTATCTGGACCTTTTATTCATTGGGTCATTGACAAAAGTTCTGCGTTGACCTTGTCTTTTTTCCCACCCGTCCGTCCTTATACGGCGTATATGTGATCGCTCCATTGAAGTTTCCCAACTCCTTTAGGATCCCGACCTTGGTGCGGGGACGATAAATAATTATCATCACAATGTCTCAGATCCGCGTTTTGCTCCATGCGATTATCCCCATCCTCCTTGTCCTTCGCATATTGGGCCCCTCGACGTATGTTTTATCTTCACCTTCCAGGCGGCCCAGATTAATCCAGTCAAATGTCTTTTAGCTAAGTCAGAATGTGGAGGAGAGAGAGAGAGGGGGAGAGATGGGGATCCTAATGGCGGAACGGTGTGTTTGCTCAAAGATCAGTCACTTCACAGCGCTGTTTTGGCTTTTAACTTTTCAAGACCTCGTTGGCTTCGGGGATGACGAATCTTCCAGTAATGCTCTCGCGGCCCTTGGCGTCAAACTGATGCAACTAGGCTGCAATTGTTGTCGGGCTTTTTTTTCCCCGGCTTTCTCGCCCGAGTCGCCCACACTGATGGGTGGATCTCCATTCATTGTTTGCTATCTCCCCCATTCTCTTCTTGAGCTCCTCCCAGCAGAGTTCCCATCGAAGAGACAAGGAAATACCTCAGAGGAGTGAGGAGTGTGAAATGTTTGTCCTCTCCTTGATTGTGATCATTTCCTGGAGCCATGTCACAACATTTCGGTAGTCCCTGGCACACAGGCGGCATCACTGGTCGGGACATTAGAAGCCAGAACATTGCCTGGTCGATTGTGTTTCTTATGTATTGGGGGGTGTCCATACAGAACAGCTACCAACTCAACTCAACTTTATTTATAGAGCACTTTAGAAACCAGAACTCGGCATGTGACGGACCGGTTCGCCTATCCACCTATCAGGGACACCCATTTTATTGGTGATAAACGATAAACGGGAATCTTAAAAAAAAAAGTCGAACCAAGCATAGCCCATTTTTTCCTATCTATGTAATCGTCTATTTTCAACTTGACAGCATGCAGTTACATGAAAGGACACAACTCTTACAAAATAAAGCAACACGCAATAAACAATGTGTGACTCTTCAAATACCATTCATACAGAACAGAACAGCAACACAATCGAAAATAGCCCGGAAAATGTTGGCATTTACAGCCGCCTCTGATATTACCTCCAAAGGCAGAACATTGCTTGGACGACTCCCCCCCGATTCCATTTCTGTGCCGTTGATCCAGAAGAGCGACGTGTGTGAGGTGGGGGAAGGGGCAGTGTTAAGCATTGAAGACTGGCGACACTTTGAATGAGATACATGAGATCCACCCATTGTCCGCCTCGACTGCAGACACATTCTTTGAGAGGTGGCTTTAACTGGAAAATTAGCCGATGCCCGCAAAGGTTAAATGATGCCATGGGCAACTTTGCTGTGCTTGTTCCTTCTTGCCGTCCAACTCATTCCCATTCATGTCCCTGTGTGAAACACTCGACCGCAGGCATTACTCACTTTCGACCGTCAAACCGGTCCGACATTCGTTCTTGCTCTGCTCTTCATATTTCTTTGCACCCTTTCTGTTCACTCGCAATCCAGATGACCTCACAGTTTGGTGTTCAGGATTCCGGCTCAATGGGCCTGCTGTGTTCACTTTTGACGGCATAGCCCCAAAGCGCTACAAGGACTCGCAGTTGATGGAGCGGCCGAGACAGCAGTGCCAGCAATGGCTCCGCTTTGTTGAAATTGAAAAAAAATATGATTTAAGTGATCCAAATGGACAGAGACGTCTCCCGTCCCCAGGTTGTTTCCGGCGACAGATTGTCGGTAAAACTGGCAAAAGGGTGTTTTCGCCGAGGTAGCGTTACCCTGGAAATGTTGTGCATAATCAGAGATTGTCGCCATCATGTCTATGCTCTCCGACGGCGATTGCGTGTTTCATTTTTAGCCAACGCAAACATGCCGCAGTTACTATTACGAGAGGCAGTAATCCCGTGATTGGAGCGGTGATATATGTGAAGACACTCGTAGTGCTCCCTGCATGCGTCAGGCACAGTCACCCTACACGAGAAACAGAGCACGTTAACACACTCTGCATGTTTTCACCTATCCAAATCAAACTTTAATACTTGATACTTTGAATGATGTACTTGAATAACTTCACTTCCTTCACACCAAAGGGTTTTCCAACCTAGGGTTCACTTGTTATATGAGGAAATGACGTGACATGACACGCGCATAAACCCGATTCAAATATTGCTGCCGTCGGGCTGAAACAGCCTCCGTCCTAATTTAGTCAATTTCATATTTTTC